>NC_090438.1:838034205-838659205 GCF_031143425.1 Pleurodeles waltl
GCAATGAAGTCTTGGAAGAGCTGAGAAAAACTCTCTTTAACTAAAACCGATTGTCCAGAAGAGGAGATGATTTCTTTATCAGGGTCAGACCTCTAGGCCATAACTTTGGAGGGAATGGCCTCTGAACTAAAAGAACCAGCTGGGGTTGGACCAGTCTATAAGGCAATCTGGCAGTGCCAGAAGGGATGGTCTGACAGGTCATAGTGTAGGCCGTTTTTGTGGGTGTTTGCAGGTCTCTTTTACGATGGAGTGCTGGTTTTTACAGCAGTTTCTCTGATATGCAAGAAGAAATGCATAGTTTTTGATTTCTTGTAAAATACCTGTATATCGTCTTTTTACAAGTTAAAAACTGCCCTGATTTGTAAACATGGGCCACTTTTTAGCTATCTGACAGGCTAGTGGGGGCCACTTTTATTTTGGTGCCTGAGCCTATGTTCTGTCCCAGTAGGATGCTGGAACCAGCTGCATAAAGGCAGCTAAGTGACTCAAATGCAGAAACAGCCATAAACAGCAACTACATCCAGGGGCAGCAGTTCATGGAGACAATAAAACAAATTAAATAGGTTTTGAATTTTGATTCCACTCCACAGATGTCAGAGGCACCGCCACCTTTAGCGCTGGTGGTGCCCTGTGTAAACAGTCTTTTTTTGGCACTCACTCACCCCATGAACACCTCCTCGGATTCCCTCACTACCATCCGGCAAATGTGCCCCTCATTTCTCCTTAGATCGTCTTTCACATACATTCATTTGTTTTAAGGTGCTTGTAAAGGCTGGCTTTACTAATCCACTCAGCTATCCACATAAAATATCATTCTGTTATTTGCAGCAGGCATATTAACCCTCTACACTACTCGATGGTGAGTCAAAGCTGCCGCTAGACAAACCTCTGATCTCTATGTCTAGCAAGAACATTAATCACAAGAGGTATCTTGACATTTTAATTGCTTCCTAAAGGCTGGACGCAGAAGAAACTTTTCAGCAGTTGTTTTTAAATCGCAAGTTTCATAAGTCATTGCTAAACACAGCGCCCCCTGAGGTCAGCACCCAGTGCAGCTGCACCGCTCGCACCGCCCTAAAGCCAGCCCTGGTCAGAGGAGCGATATTATTCCCAGTATAATGTTCAAGCCTTGGATGATCTTCAATTTAATGATGCATTGAATAACATTCTTTTGAAACAACAGATGGTCATAGAAAACTCTTCATTTATAAGACTTTTCAATCAGAGGTATGCGTTATATACTTTTGGCAGAGTTCCCGCAATTTGAAAAGTGAACTAAATTCTTTCCATCATGGCATTTTCCTCATCCTTAGGTTCTGAAGAAGCATTGTAAACTGGATCCAGTGGATAAGAAGGTCAACAGTACTCTGCAAGAGCCTATACAGTTTCAAATTTTATGACAAGACCGGAGGCTCCTATTATGCTTTCTTTTCCTGCTTTATTAAAACAGCAGCCAAGAGAAACAGACCAATCCCAGGGCTTGCGAGCACACAGCCAATGGGATTTAAGAGAACTAACATTAACCAATCAGTACACTATATTAAGTGAGATATACCAATCCTGACTGCAGGCAGCCCTCTTTTCTTGCTGCTCGCAGTCAAGATAAGTATATCTCTCCTTGCTCCATACTTTTAGATAAATTTATCGTATCTTGTTTGTGTTAATATGTTGTTTTAACATTTAGCGTGTATGTTTTGTTTACCTTCTTTAACGTGGAAACTTGTAAGCGCGCCTCCCCGCAGCGTGTAGGCTAATTTTAGCCGTTTCTCTTCCATACGGAAGAGAATAGCCACCTGCAGCGTCTCCCTTTCAGCTGCTCGCGTCGCCACGAACGTTCTATTGTGAACGCCGGCTGATGCGAGCGCTAATAAACGTATTCTCCGCATTCCTTCGGAAGCGCTCCTTCTATTGAAGATGCCTGCAGTGTTTACCTGATTTCACTGCCACAGAGCTCCTCCGTTCCTCGCCCTTTATTCGCTTCAGTGATTCTTGACCTTATTCTATACAGTTTTTTTCCGGTGTTCTGGTGAGTCACTCGACGTCTATTCTCAGAGTCTGCCCTTATTATTTAACCCTTACTTACCAGTTTTTTGCCTCTTCCTTTTAGCAAAATTGAATTTTCAAACCTCTTCACAGAAAATGATGATTCTGATGAGAGTTATTCTTATAACCTAAATAACTTTATTCAATCATCAGTCAAAAAAGCAGTTTCTGCTTCAATGGGAAAGATTTCCAAACAAATCCAATCTACAGTTTCATCCTGTTTGTCCCAATCACAAGTGGCCCATTCTGCGGGGGAAAGCAGAAAGCGCAAAGCCTCGGAGGGTTCTTCTAATCAGGCTAACGCCTCATCTGCGCTAATGGAAGGTGAGCCAAGCTCACACAGGATGGAGGACGAAGTTCCTCAAAGGCCTCCTAATACGGAGAGGAACAAAATTATGGGTACTAAAAGTAAATCTAAAGTAAAAAAAGTCTCTAAGACCCATAAAATTGTGATTGCGGACAGTAGAGACACTGATGATGATGATGATGATGATGATGATGATGATGGCTTCAATGTCTCTTCTTCTGATAATGAGGATGACAACTCCTCAAATTTTTGGATTGGCCCCCCGCCTCCAAAAAATCCAAATCAATATCATCCGGTCAATCCCACGCCCCTCTCCTAGATTCAGATGGTAACCCCATGTTCGACCCCGGTCTAATTCACCACCCAAACTCAACCGAATGGTTACCTTCCGACCACGTTGCAAGTTACATTCTTGCAAAACTACGTCTTCCTCTAGACAAACAAGTACGAGCCAAGTTTTGCTCAGAATGTCCCAGGCCCTCCCTCCCCTTACACATTACTGCCACCCCGTCTATAGATCCGTCCCTTCTAACCTTTTTCTCCAAATTTGGGAAAGAACCCCGTTAAGGGGTGGACAGAGCCTGGGCCCTGTGCCAGGATAAAGTCCTTGATTTGGTCGGTCCCTTATCCCGTATTTTTGACCTTGCTGAATCCACTAGAATGAAAGACGAATCCATCGACCCCGAAGAACTCTCCCTCTGGATCCAGAGAGCCTTTTGTTTGCTGGGAAATGTGAACGCAGCCATGACGCACGAGCGCCGTAAAGGACTACTGCTCAAACTAGATCCTAAACTTGCTAACTTAGCAGCTATGGATCCAGGAGCCAAAGCCGATGGTTTACTCTTCGGAGATAATTTTATCAAAGAACTCAGCAAATACGTCACCACCTTTGCTTCATTAGACAAAGCCCAACAGTCAATCAAAAAAGTTTTTAACTCACTGGTTTTTGCCAGGGCCGGTAGAGGAAGAAGCCGCTCCACCGGCCGGTCCTTCAGGAACCAAGGCTTCTGAGGCTCCTATAGTTACCAACAACAACAACAGCAACAGGACTTTCGTCCACAATTTTACCCCCAGCGTTCCAGAGGGTACAGAGGAAGGAACCATCGCAGGTCCTACAATAACTCAGATAAGCCAACATTCTGGCGATCTTTCTATAGGGGGTTGTCTAAAATGTTTTCTCCACAAATGGAAATAAATTACATCAGATCCCTGGGTTCTCAACACTATCAAAGGCTACTTAATAGAACTTTACGAAACTCCCTTCCAACCGTCCCCTCTTCTTCCCCTCAGATTTTCAGAAGAAATGTCAAATCTTATTGATTCAGAAATCCAAGATCTGCTTCAAAGACGTGCTATCCAACCAGCTCGTGCGCTCCACTCAGGCTTCATAAGCTCCCTCTTTCTAGTAATCAGAAAGAACAAGAAAATAAGACCGATCATCAACCTCAGGCAATTCAATCAGTTTGTCGTCTACAGACACTTCAAAATGGAAACGATTCTCCATCTAAGGGATTCGCTTCTCCTCAACGACTGGATGGTTCGTCTAGACCTTCAAGATGCTTATTTAACAGTTCCTATTCATCATTCCCACAGAAAGTTTCTCCAATTCCAATGGAAATATCGCACCTATCAGTTCACTTGCCTACCCTTCGGTCTTTCCTCGGCCCCTTGGTATTTCACCAAGTTAATGAAACCTATTGTAGCTCTCCTCCGAACTCAGGGTTTCAGACTCATAATCTATCTGGACGATATCCTTCTTATGCACCAAGATATTTCTACACTCCGGTCCCAACTCTCTTTCACAATCTCACTTCTGTCAGATCTAGGCTTCTTAATCAACAACGAGAAATCAATGTTTATCCCATCACAAACAACAGAATTCCTAGGTTTTCTAATCAATTCCTCTCAAGGCCTCCTACAACTCCCGGCCTCAAACATAAAAAATATCAAATCATAGATAACCCTATCTTTACAGCAGACTTCTCTCTCCCTCAGGTCTCTTGCAAGGATTGTAGGTCTTCTTTCTTCTTCGATTCAAGCAATCTTCCCAGGTCCCCTGCACTACCGAGCGCTCCAAAGATTAAAAATCCGACACTTGCGTAAAGGTCTTGCTTATTCAGATTTCATCCCCCTCGACCTCGAATCCCGTACAGAACTCCAATGGTGGCTCGATCACCTAGAAGCCTGGAATGGCAGGACCATCTTTGCCAAAGCCCCAGATCTTGTATTAGAATCCGACGCAAGTCTAACAGGCTGGGGCGCAAGGTGTGGACAGATATCGAAGGAGGCACATGGTCTTGACAGGAGTCTTTATTGCACATCAACTATTTAGAGATGCTTGCAGGCTCCTTTGCAATAAAAACCTTCACCAAAAACAGAGTCTCTTGTTCCGTACTTCTTCGTATGGGCAATCTTACAGCTGTAAAATACATCAATCATCTCGGCGGTACCAAGTCCAAACCCCTTGCAGATCTAGCAAAAAGCTTTTGGGAATTTTGCCTTAATCAAACAGTTTCAGTTCAAGCTGAATACTTACCAGTGTCTCTCAACTCAGTTGCAGACTGGTATTCTCGCCATCTTTCCGATTACAGTGACTGGAAGCTTCACTCCTCAGTTTTCAATTCTATCCATCGCAAATGGGATCCATTTCAGATAGATCTCTTCACTTCCTGCTTGAATGCTCAACATCCTCGCTTCTTCAGCTGAAGACCCGATCCGCACGCCCTGGCGACCGATGCATTTCTCCAACAATGGAATCATGCAATAAACTTTGCATTCCCTTCTTTTATCATGATAAACAGAGTCCTCAACCAACTTCGCCGTCAAAGAGCCACACTAGTTCTAGTAGTCCCACTGTGGCAAGCCCAAGTGTGGTACCCCACTCTCCAAGATTTAGCCATCGACTTTCCGGTACTTCTACCCTCCTTTCCCTCCCTCCTTCTGAACCCACAAAGTCTCCCTCACGACCTCATTCTCAACAAAACTCTTCTCCTATCCGCCTGGAAGGTTTCAGGTCTTCCTCATCTTACCCAGGAATTTCACTCGAGGCTTCAACCCATATCAACAATTCCTGGTCTCCAGGCACTTCAAAGGCTTACAAATCAGCTTGGTCCATTTGGTCTAGCTGGTGTTTGGGAAAAACACGCGATCCCTTTTCAGCAGATCTAACCCTAATAGCTAACTTTCTTGCTTCCCAAGCTAGCGCCGGCAAATCATACAGAACCATCAATCTTTATAGATCAGCTATATCCCAACACCACCCGTTTATAAATGGAAAACCTGTAGGAGAACATCCTGTTATTTGTCGTCTATTAAAAGGAGTACAATTCTCCAATCCCCCAATTCCCAAGTATTCCACTTTATGGGATGTGAATCTTGTTTTGCAAATGTTTGTTTCATGGCAGGATAACGTGTTCTTATCTTTGAAAATGCTTTCAGCCAAACTAACAATGTTACTTTGTCTTGTGTCTATCAAACGTCTTTCTGACATCAAAGCTCTAGATATTTCAGCTTGTCACTTCACTCCTACTGGTGTTATGTTCAATGTCTCTCGTCGTACAAAAACTAATATTACTTCTGTTTTCTATCCCTTCTTTCCAAATCACCCGAAACTTTGTGTGGGAAACTGTTTAAAAGTTTATGAACAAAAAACGGCCGATCTTAGAACATCTTCCGCTTCCCAACTGTTAATTTCCTTCAGAAAACCCCATAAACCTTTAACTTCCCCTACCTTAGCTCGTTGGGTAAAATGGGTGATGTCCCTAGCGGGCATCGATACTTCAAAATTTGGCGCCCATTCTGCTAGAGGCGCCATGGCGTCAAAAGCCTTTTGGGCTGGATCACGCTTGGAAGATATTCTAAGATCGGCAGATTGGTCAAATGATTCTACCTTTCGTACTTTTTATTGTAAACCTGTTAGTACAGCATCTTCTGTAGTAGTTAACATGCTTTAAACAAGCATAATAGGAGCCTCCGGTCTTGTCATAAAATGTAGATTTTCCAAGTATTTTATGATGGAAAGTCTTAATTTTATTAAAGACACGGAGGCGAGTATTATCCCACCGCTTTGTACTAATGTTGTTCTTTCCCACCCCATCTAGTTACTACCAACGCTCCAGCATCCGCTGCAACCTAACTCAACGAAGGCCGTTTCTCCTCACAGTGTCCTCTCACCGCAGTTTCCATTGGACTCGGATTTCTGCCTTCATCAGACTATCAAACCATCCTTTTCTCCCAACCTGGACAGAATTCAAGACTTTTTTGCTCTAATCATGGCAATCTGTTTAATTTGTTGTATTGTACCCTTATTTGTATCCTTTTCTTGACTGTCTCGCATCTGAAAAGAGGGCTGCTTGCAGTCAGGATTGGTATATCTCACGTAATATAGTGTACTGATTGGTTAATGTTAGTTCTCTTAAATCCCATTGGCTGCGTGCTCCCAAGCCCTGGGATTGGTCTGTTTCTCTTGGCTGCTGTTTTAATAAAGCAGGAAAAGAAAGCATAATACTCACCTCCGTGTCTTTAATAAAATTAAGACTTTCCTTCATAAAATACTTGGAAAATCTACATTTCACAATTAAAAACTGGAACCTATGCAGCGTATGCAGCTCAGACGTTGCTAAAAGACTTTCAATCTCTGTTTCATTGCCTTCAGAAAGGGGCAGATATCACCACGATTCTGTGCAATTTGAAAATGTTGGCAAAGTTTCTTTCTAGTGCAACCTTTGATACTCTGTGGTCTTCAGTTACCTCTGTAGGGTCTTCCTTAGCAGGCCGAAGATTACCATAGATGAAATTATAGAAACTCGAGCTTGGACAAGGAGCGTTAATCCATCATCTTCCATCATCATCCATCAAATCTCTGGTCCAGAATGAAATGACCTTATTCAAAAGGCTTTGGAGAAAACGAAAATCCTACAACCATTCAGGTCTTTTTCTTTGAAAAAGAATTTCCTCCAAAAACGATCCAGGCATGGGGGATAGGAACATCATCATCCCTTTTGTGGCTGAGCCCAGGGCAGAGGGGCTCTCCTGGCCGAAAAGTCCAGATGTCAACCAGGTTAACATCCACCCTCGAAAACATGAAAGTCAAGGTCCAGTAGGGGGAGGTTAATGAACTTTCGCAAAGACTGAAAACTCTGAATAAAAGATAGATAGGTTCTGTCATCAGAAGTGGGTATTCTATCAAATTGAAGCTGTGGTGTCCAGAACTACTTTTTTGGGAACACTCTTTACCAAAGATAGAGATCAAGGGGGAAACTCTTTTACAATGGATAACAGACCTTCTAGACAAAGAGGTAATCATGGAGGTTACACATACTCAAATACATTAATTCATGTAGTCCATTGTACAACTGGGTCCCAAAGCAAGTGGAAGGTATCAAACAGGTTTGAAACTGAAATGTGTACATCAATTTGTTTGACACATACCATTTGAAATGATTCCCATGCAGGCAGCAGTCCTGTTGATTTCCAAAGAGGATTATTTGGTGATGTTGTTTCTTCGGGACACTTACTTCCACATTCCGATTCATGAAAGAAGTCAGCTCTATCTTCAATTTGCAGTGAATGGTTAACATTTCTAGTTCAAAGCCCTTAAATTCGGTCTTGAATCAGTACCAAGGGTGATTACAAAGATAAAAGGTCCATTTGTTGTATTATTGCAGTTAGAGTGCATTTATAGTTATCACCATCTGGATGGCTGGCTAATATATGCTTCTTCTTTTGTTAAGGTGAAGACTGACATAAAGCCGATTTACAACTGTCTGAAGGGCCTGGGATTTAGAATCAACCTTCGGAATTCAAAGCTAAACCAAGAACAGTAGAAGATGTATTTTGGGGCATGGTTCAATGCAAAACTGAGTCAGTGTTAGAAATTGGGTCTTTGGTTTCCAGTAACGTTACCCCCTACCCAAGCAAGGACCCTTACTCTAGTCAGGGTAAAGGAGAATCACCCTCAGTTAACCCAGGCTCACCCCGTTGGTAGCTTGGCACGAACAGGCAGGCTTAACTTGAGAAGCAAAGTGTAAAGTATTTGTACCAACACACATATTAATACATTGAAAACACTACAAAATGACACAACACAGGTTTAGAAAAATAGGTAATATTTATCTAAACAAAACAAGACCAAAACGACAAAAATCCAACATACATAAGTCAAGATATGAATTTTAAAAAGAATAAGAGTCTTAGGGCCAGATGTAGCAAAGGGTTTTACCCATTTTGTGTCTGTGGGAAAATGTGTTCGAACATTTGGCCCTTAATCCTTAGAAAACAGTGAGAGCGCTGTTATTTCACAAACGTACCTGGGTAGCATCAAAATAAAGCTGCACGGGCGTGTGGCGTTGAAAAAGGCTAGCGATGCGTCGATTTCTCATCCGCAAGCGAGACCGTGCGTCGTTCCTCCTCCGGTTGGGTCGCATGCATTGCTTCTTCTCTCCCGCAAGACGGCGATGCGGTGATCCTGGACAGGCACCTCGGGTTCAGGCAAGCTTTGCGTTGATTTTCCACACCCATCGATGTTGCGTTAAAATCCGGTTGCATGGTTTCAAGAAACCGTGCTGTGTGGGGGCTTGCGTCGTTAACAGGAGCTGCTGTGGGTGTTGCTTGTCGTTTCTCCAGCTGCGTTGCGTCGATCTCCCTGGCGGGATGTCAGTGGAGCGCCGATTTTAGTTGCAAAGCTGGCGGTGCATCATTTAGCAGCCGCGAGGTGGGTGGTGCGTCAAAAGTTTCCCCGCACAGCGGTCTTTGCGTGGATTTCTGTCCTTTTCATCCAGGTGCACCTTTCAAGGGCCCAGAGCCAGGTTAGGGTACCACTTGGTAGGCAGGACTCTCAGCAGAAAGCCCAAGTGCTGGCAGGGAGAAGTCTTTGTTGTCCCTGAGACTTCAACCACAGTAGACAAGCTCAGTTCAAGCCCTTGTATGATTTTTCACCAGTGGGAAGTCACACAAAAGTCAGTCTTTATCCTCTCTCAGATAGAAGCAGCTACTGTAGGCCAACCTAGCAAAGCACAGTCACAGGCAAAGGGGCAGTACTCCTCCTCCAGCTTCTCCAGCTCTTCTATTGGGCAGAGGTTCCTCATGCTTCCAGAAGTAATCGGATTTTCAGGGGTTTTGGAGGCTCTCCTTATACCCCTTTCTGCCTTTGAAGTAGGCCTACTTTGAAGAGAAGTCTCTGCTGTGTTCAAGATCCTGCCTTGCCCAGGCCAGGCCAGACCCCAGACACACACCAGGGGGTTGGAGTCTGCATTGTGTGAGGGCAGGCACAGCCCTTTCACGTGTGAGTGACCACTCCTCCCCTCCCCTCAACCCAGATGGCCCAGCAGGATATGCAGGCTACACCCCAGCTCCCTTTGTGTCAGAGGAGAGGTGCAAACAACCCAACTGTCAAATTGACCCAGACAGGGAATCCACAAACAGGCAGAGTCACAGAATGGTTTAAGCAAGAAAATGCCTACTTTCTAAAAGTGGCATTTTCAAACACACAATCTAACAACCAACTTCACTAAAAACTGTTAGGACATGTAAAACACATAAGTACATGTACTACCTTTAACATACACGCTACCCTGCCCATGGTGCTACATAGGGCCTACCTTAGGGGTGCCTTAAATGTATAAAAAGGGAAGGTATAGGCCTGGCAAGTGGGTACAGTTGCCAAGTCGAATTGGCAGTTTAAAATTGCACACAGAGACACTGCAGTGGCAGGTCTGAGCTATGTTTACAGGGCTACTTATGTGGGTGGCACAACCAGTGCTGCAGGTCCACTAGTAGCATTTGATTTACAGGCCCTGGGCACCTCTAGTGCACTTTACTAGGGACTTACTAGCAAATCAAATATGTTAATCATGGATAAGCTAATGTACACATATAATTTATAAAGGGAACACTTACACTTTAGCACTGGTCAGCAGTGGCACAGTGCCCAGAGCAAACATAAACAGCAAAAACAGAGTCCGGCACACAGAAGCAACCAGGGAAGTAGAAAGTTAGGGGAGACCATGGCAAGGATGCCAAGTCTAACAGTTGGGTTTTTCTACTTGTGTCCCGGAGAATTACACTACAAGACAGCCTGTTTTATTTTCTATCTTTACGTCAAACCCCAGGCAGATTGTGGTTGAGTGTCTGGTGTCTTATGGCAGCCACAACTGCAATAGTCATGTGGGCACTGAACCGCCTGAAGCCACTTTTTCAACTTATTTTAGAGCTTTGGTCCCTAGACTCACAGGACTATGAAACACTAATCCCTGTCTCACAAGAGATAGATCAAAATCTAAGCTGGTGACTGATGTCAGAGAATCTGGAAAATAGAATGGCGTTCGTATCTGCTGTGCCATTAATCTTAATACTGAAGGCGGTGTGGGTGGGGGAGCGGTAGAGCCAATCAGAAGCCCGAAAGTCATTGAGCTGGGGGGAATTGTCAATGATTCTGAGAGTCCCCAATCGATTCCTCTGCAAATAGACAGGGATCCAGTTGTAATGTGCACAGATAACAAGGTGTGTCAGAGTCATGTCAATCATGAAGGAGGGACTAAAGTAAGACCCCTAGCGAAGGTAGCAGATTCATTATGGTCTTTGGCGGAGCTACATTTGATATCCCTAAAGTGATGTACATTCCAGGGAAAGAAAGAACTTTCAGGTGGGCAACCTGAACAGGAATATCCTGTCTTCTGTGAACTTTCAATTGGGGAAGAAAGCATTTTGACGGCTCATAGCCACTTATGGTCAGCCCCGGCTGCATCTGTTTGTGCCTCCATTCAACACTGTCCTTTCTCAGTTTTGGATGGAAGCATATTGCAAGGAAGCGTGGGGACAGATACCCTCTCAATAGTCTTTCCAAAGCATCTCCTTTATGCGCTCCCTGCTATTACTCTTCTCCCCAGGGTGCTTCAGAAGATTTGTGAAGAGAAGGTGACGATCATTCTGGATACCCCGTTCTAGCCACAGAGGCCATGGTTTCCAATAACGCAGCAATTATCAAACCAGCGCAAATCAAATCAGCACAGTTACCAGAGGTCCAAAATTGAATACGCAAAAAAGAGATGTAAAGTATAAGAATTCAGGGGGGGAAATCTGTAGAGATTACAGTACTTGAAAAGGAGTTCTGACCCACGAGTAGAATGGTACAAATGAAAACTGCTCTGCTGCCTCTCCATAAATGAGGAACAACCAGTGGTGGTTTACAACTAAAGCTGAGCGGGGTTGAAATTAGTTTAGGGGCAACAGAGCTATGACTTGCTTGAGTGGTCCCCTATTTGGTAGCATCTAAGCAAGTGGTAGTGTGTCTGCTCTTGTTAAATTCTCAACTTGCCATCGGCTTTCTTAGAGCTACACCACTTCAAAGTGAGGCAGTCTATGTGCCACCTCCAGTATGAGTGGATCCAACAACATTAAAGCATTAAGTAAATCTTGCCCTGTGAAGAAGGCAGGGGCAGAGGCTGCCAACCACGACGTGGTCCTCTGTATCACCTGGCAAAGAAGAAGTCTGCTTATTTGACATTAGTTCCAATACTAAGGTTTTCTACCAGATTATCATATATCGTGGGCAGAATATTGTGTTGCAACATTATTGTGTCCTAAATATCCTACTAGACAAATATTGTGAAAATAAGAATATATGAATCAGTAACTCAACATAAGTGTATCTTGACAATAAATACATATATAGATATATATTATATATAAATACATACATACATATATATCTTAAAGATACATAGATCTAAAGTAAGAATGATGAATGTATGCTTATCTATATATACTTACCATCATAATATTTCGGTTCTCGATATTTAGGCATGATATTTTTGTATCAAAAAAGTTTTTGTCTCAATGTTGTGAAGTACAGTCAATTTTACCATTTCGCTGCATGCAGTATTGAATATCAAAGGGTCCCTGATAATCCAATAAGGACAACAATAATTGAATATTGTTGACAACGAATACAAATAAAAATGTTGTCATCGCCCGTACACTTTGTGGAAAGATGTAATTTAGATTTGTCCTAATAACATTTTTTATCACTAAATTCCACACATTCATAAAGAACGTTATGAATTACAACTGTTTCCACTACAGTGCTCTTTAAAATTCCGTTAACATGCCCGCTCCACCTATTCCTAAAATGCATCAAGGAAGCATCCCAAATGTGTCACCAAGCTCAAGTCATACCTATGCAAGTCAGATATATAGAAAAAGTCATAATATGCGCCTTCGCATTACAACAAAGGTGCACGCAACTCTCCGTCCACAATGGGGTAGTGTCCATTTAAGTGTTACAAACGTTACTAATCTGAACCAGACATTTCTACATCACACACATATACAAATTCCATACTGGATTTCCAAGAAACAATCTACGTGCACAGGGGAGAGACACAGACATGACCAGGAAAGCAAAAACATATTCGGTACAAGCATACAAAGTAGTCCTTTGTGGAGAATTCACAAACATATAGCCATACACTGAGGCACAAATAGGAGCAAATTTGCATATAATTATCTGCATGTACTCAAGGGTTTCTGGTCCTCCTTATATATTTTTTTTCTTTTTCTTTTAGCTAGTTTCTTTGGCCAGCTACGTTTATTTACAGTGAGTTCTACCTGCAGATTGGTGGGTTGTCTCTAGTGTGACCATCTGTCCGTAATTTTCACAGACTGTCCTTAAATTAGACGTAATGTCCGTTGTACGTGGCGGATGTGGTAAGGGACAGCATTTAGCCTTCCAGCTACATGACAAAAGTTATATTGAGATTCCCCAGATAAAGTGAAAGGGGTGGAGTCTCCTGTGCTGTGATGTTCAATTAAGGTTAAATGAACAGATTACTCCTGTCACCTAGGTCATTAAATGCTGCAGACACCAGGAGCATTTATATGCAAATTAAAAAAATTGTTGAACTAAGCCCAGCATATCAGGAGCCTCTCCTGCATCTGATTGGCACACTGGTAGTAGAAGGTTAGGATCCCGTTAGCAAAAGACAAACAATAATACTATGGATGAGCTTGATCTCTGTTGGGGTGTGGAAGGAAAGGGGTTAGTTTGGATGTTGCTATTTTATGTAACAATGTAATGATTGTCTTTCTCACTCACAAGTGTATTATCGTTGGCCTTTGGATGTAGGCGAGAGAACGTGCGAGTAAATTCAGTCAAAACGAACTGTTTCATAAAGTCAGATTCTTTGTGCATACCAGGTAATTGTTCTCGTGCTCTTCCACTTATTAAATGCCCACTTCAGTTCCTCTTAATCAACAGCTTCCTTCAAAAACTTATTTCATGGACTAGGTGAAGACAATTATTTATATTTAACACAAAAACCACAAGAAACGCAGTCTATTGCCATTTACAGATGTATCTCATGAACTCAGAATAGGGTGTAACTCTAGCTAGAATAAAATACACCAGGCTGGCAGAGCACTCGTGTAGGACTTTATCACTGGGAAGGAGGGAGCGATGGTATAGCCTGGTGGTTAACTAGAAAATGATGTGCATAAGTGTTACTGAATGCTTTCCAGGCACTGTCAGAAAGAACTGTCTGATAAAGAATACAGGGCCAGATGTAGGAAAAATCCAATTTGCGAGTTGCAAATTGCGAGTCATTCCGACTCGCAATTTGCAACTCGCAAATTGGTATGCAGAACGGTGTCTCAGACACCGTCTGCAACTCGCTATGGGGTCGCAATGACCCACCTCATTAATATTAATGAGGTGGGTCGCTAATTGCGGCCCCATAGCGAGTCTAGGCACTCGCAAACATGGAGGCCTGCTGTAGTCAGCAGACCTCCATGTTCGTGACTGCTTTCAATAAAGCAGTTTTTTTTTTTTTAAGTGTAGCCCGTTTTCCTTAAAGGAAAACGAGCTGCACTTAAAAAAAAAAACGAAACCTTTAGTTTCGTTTTTTTTTCAGGGCAGGCAGTGGTCCCTTGGACGACTACCTGTCCTGAAAAAAATGTTTTGGGTCCATTCACAAACTGGAAGGGGTCCCGTGGGGACCCCTTCCAATTTGCGAGTGGGTTACCATCCACTTGAAGTGGATGGTAACTGCGATACCCTTTGCGACCGCATATGCTGTCGCAAATGGTATTGCATTCCACTCCGAATCGCAAATAGGAAGGGAACACCCCTTCCTATTTGCGATTCTGAAATGCATATTGCGAGTCGGTACCGACTCGCAATATGCATTTCTGCATAGCAAAGAGGCATTTGCACCTCGCAAACGGCGATTTTCGCCGTTTGCGAGGTGCAAATACTTTGCTACATCTGGCCCACAGTACTTCATGTAGTCAGTGGGGGTCCAGTAGTGGGCCATGCTCCAGCTACCAATGAACAGTGACATGGCTTTTCTGGTTTGAGTAGAGAGAGGGTACAATGGGCACAACCTTCATCTTTATCACCTCCACTTACACTAACTGCTCAGAGAGAAAGAAGAGGGATCCCTGCCATTGTTATTTGCGAATGGGGGCTGCTCTGTTTCCCTGGTGCCCTCACTGCTGTGAGCTCACTGCAGGCCTGCTCACCAAAGCTGCAGTATTGTGCAGAAGGAATAAGGAAGCATTGACGGCAGAGAGCTGCACAACATGGTCTCGTCTGTCCACTGGCCTTGGCAGAGGGAAGAGGAAAGGGAACGGAGTCATGTAGGGCAGTGCAAGCAAGTAGGTGCTCTCTGGGGGATGTGGGCCATGGGACAGGCAGGTCAGTGGGCTCTAGTGAGTCTATGGCTCTGTTGTCGTCTTCCTCTCACAACACTGAAGTGTTTCCCATGCTGCACTACCAGCAGAGAAATTCTCTAACTGAACTGCAACTACCATAATGCATTGTGGGAGGACTGGGCCAACATTTGAGCGACCAAACCACACCCTAGAAAACATATAAAAGGGCGTTTTCCGAGTAGCAGGGGAGTCCTGTATCAGACATCTTAGCAGGTGGCATGCACCGCTATGTTATTTCACAGCAGTAAGATGGACGTAAAATGTAAACTTCCCCAAATAGAAGACATATTCTTCTCTGAAGACCGTCAAAAACATGAAACCTGGGAAGAGAATTCCTGTGACTGGGTATTTGGCTGCAAAATAACTGAAATGTGTGTAAACTCAAAGGCATCTACCATAATGTATTGTATAAGAACTGGAGCAAAATATGAGAGTGTGACTCACACCCTGTAAGATACTTAAAAGGGCTCCTTCTAAGCAGGAAGGAAGTCATATATCAGCTGGTAGCAGACAGGGCGCATTTGACTGAAATAATATTAAGCAGAATATTAGCACCCCAAACGAAATAAATATTCTCCTCTGAAGAATGCCAAAAACACAAAACACTTAGGGACAGATTTAAGAAAAGTGGAACTGCACCCAGTGCAACGCCACTTTCCTTGCACCCCTTAGCACCCCCCTTCTGCTACTATGTGTACGCCGTATTTAAAATACAGCGCACCATGGCACAGGGTA
The DNA here is from genome assembly GCF_031143425.1 of Pleurodeles waltl. Classification (NCBI taxonomy): domain Eukaryota; kingdom Metazoa; phylum Chordata; class Amphibia; order Caudata; family Salamandridae; genus Pleurodeles; species Pleurodeles waltl. Next base: position 838,049,999 of record NC_090438.1, read on the forward strand.
GGGGGGCATTAGTGTCATTTATTGGTGCTATTGATGTACTCTGCAGAATTTTGGTGCTACTCCTGCAGAGTACATAGGGACCCATTATAAATAATGGTATGCACCCTTTTAACGCCTGCTCTGAGCAAAAGTTACAAGTGCGGAAAAAAATGGCGCAAGGAAATCTACTAGATTTCCTTGCACCATTTTTTCAGACCCCCCCCTAATGGGGAACGCCCGTTGCATACATTATGCCTTGCACAGGCATAATGTGGTGCAAGGGTTTACAAAGTAGCGCAATGCATGCATTGCGCCGCTTTGTAAATATGGCGCAGGGAAAATGCCACTTTAGCACCGCTTTAGAGTAAAAAGATTACGCCATGGCGGTGCTAAAGTGGCGCTAGGGGCTCTTAAATATGCCCCCTAGCCCTTTATTATGAGCTCAGAGGAGCCAAATACCCATACGGAATTCCACTCAACTCTCTGAAATCATGAGTGGGCCATTGTTCCACTATTCGAATTTAATGCACAATGGACCAGATTTTACTGGCTGAAAAATCTGGCCAAACGAGCTACATTGCAACCCGGACATATTCCTCTGCACTTGTCTGGCCCTGAGACAAGACACCCAACATCTCCCCCTTCCATTACAATACCTCCCCACCGCCAGCCTTACACAAGTCCTCACCACACTTTCACCATCTGCTTAGAGTGGGTGGTAAATGCATGCCTTAAACCCCGGGAGAAAAAGGGAATACAGTGGGGAATTCCGTTCCATAAATCTGGGCCAGCACAGTTATTCCCCATCCCATGAGGTTTAACTCATAATTGCATGGTACTGATGGTTACCACCCCCTGGCAGGACCCTGCCACTCATAATTGGTCCCTTTAAGGATTTCCATCATGACCTCCAACAAACAAGAACACACAGCCCATCATTGTTGTGGAGCAAACCAGTAACACATAAGGAGCATTTTGTACATAGTAATTGACCATTAGCATGCAGTTGCATACACAGTTCCTTCCACGCCCACCCCCACGTATTACATGCTCCTGGGCCCTTTGAGTTTAAGGCACCTCCATCATTGATGCCCATGGCTGCCAAATCGTTTCCATTACTTGGGGCACCCTCTGCTTTCATAAACTTGTTTTTCAGCCAGTGAGCACCAGTCCTTGTCCTTTTTATCCACTGGTTCACATCCTGGGCAACCGGCGAGCCCCATCGCTGGATAACATTTCTCCTGGAGACCACGAGACACAACCTGTGTAACATTCTTTGCATATTGGTGTTTGGTTACATGGCACCACACGTCAAGTACACCTGGTTGGCCTAAAGGGCCCCTGCACACTGGTGATTCCTGCCCGCCATTCTTCCACCCTAGACCAAAAGTACTTCAGCATTGGGCCTTCCCACTTTGTATGTAGGAGATTTCCCTTCTGATCAGAGTTGCGTAGGCAGCGCTAATTTAAAGCACAGCCAATCCTGGCCAGTAGTGTCCTAGGGATATACACACTGTGCAGGATCTTTAGTTGGACCGGACAGAAGCTTGATTGTACGGCTCAGTCTCCCGGGGCAGGGATCGCTTCTTCCCACTTCCCATCCATAAAGTCGCCCTAGTCCTATTCCCATTTTGCTGTGATGACCACGGGGGTGAAGGGTGAGGGTATTGTTTATAATTTTTCGGTATTCTGAGAGATATAGCTTTTTGTTTCCTTGCCTCTGACAGAAGCCTATCTTCTAATGGCAATGCATCTTTCGGATTAGTGTCCCATTTCCAGCGTGACTGAGCAAGTATTAGACTGCAGAAAATAAGAGAACAACCCCTCATTGCAAATGGTATAGCATATTCGTTTTGTCAGGCATAGAGTTTTATCATAGGTACAGGCATGATTTGCTGCTTTGAAGAAAGTACTCCGGGGTACTGTGTTAGCCTCTGAATTTTTGCGATTGTTTACATTAAGAACTGCTAGTAGCAGACCTATTACCCAGTATATTTAAAAATGTACTACAAATGTACTATTCGCCCCAATTCTTTCAATTCTTAAATGAGGGATAACCCCCCACTCACCTCCCCCACACAATATCCCTCTGAAGAGAGTCTGACTTGCAGCAATATTTAGCATATGTGAGCCAATGTCTGAACTGCTTTTGGATGGCAGTGTAACCATGGGTGTAATTTAGTTCAGTGTAAAAAGTCCTATTCTGATTCTAAGAAGTGGGTTGTCGTGGTGAAGATGAGGTTGATGGTGCAGATGCTGCTGATGCTGTAGGAACCATACAACAATCTTGTATTCAGTATTTTTAAAGGCACACAAAATATGCGTTTGTTGGAAATGCACTAGTGATGATGACAGTATGCACCCACCTCAGGACAGTACATTATGGAGCACAGCAGGACATAGAGGTGAGACTGAGAGCTCTCTTAATACTACATTTCTATACAATCTTGCACTGAACAATAAATATATTTCACTAAATTGTACATTTCTATTCATTTGAACAATAACATGTACCTGTGCTTCTTGCTATTCTCTCTTAATTTCTTGATCATACATACTAAATTCTGATTTCTTTTCTCCAAACTGTAAAAAAAACACAATTTCAAGGTGAGTTCAACATTTTTTTAATTTAATCTTTTACTTTGAGGTAAAGAAGCAGTGAAAAGAAAATGCGGTGCTCTCTTGGAGACGTGAGGTAATTTGCAAAGCAGTATAATTGGCTTAGCCCGCCAAAGTGAGACCTCTGCATTATAAAGTGACCAGATACAGTACCGCTAGATCCCGCCTACCCCATAGTCAACCTCATTTCAAGACATTAACCTTCAAAAGAAGTTGGTCAACCAATCTGATAAGTGAATGTTTACTAAATAGTACAACCATTTCGGCTTTTGAAAGTTGCCAATGTCTGCCTTTCCTCCACAGTGGAATAACACAAAATGACAGTGCGTCGCTGCAGAATGGGATGAAGAGGAGACTGAGGGCCTGATTCTAACTTTGGAGGACGGTGTTAAACCGTCCCAAAAGTGGCGGATATACCACCTACCGTATTACGAGTCCATTATATCCTATGGAACTCGTAATACGGTAGGTGGTATATCCGCCACTTTTGGGACGGTTTAACACCGTCCTCCAAAGTTAGAATCAGGCCCTGAGTGTCCTATGTATATTAATTGGCCTTGGCTGAATAGAGGCCCACTGAATAGTTGGGGTCCCCCACATCAAAGGAGCTGCAAGAGCCTGTCTTACTGCCCTATTCCTCCATCTATTGTCACTTGAGAATCAAAGCAGTGATGTGCTCTGGTGTGAGCCTTCTGTTATCGAAATTTGGGCCCTCATTCTAACCCCGGCGGTCTCAGACCGCCGGGGCCAGGGTCGGCGGGAGCACCGCCGACAGACCGGCGGTGCCCCACAGGGCATTCTGACCGCGGCGGTTTGGCCGCGGTCAGAAAGGGTAAACCGGCGGTCTCCCGCCGGTTTACCGCTGCCCTTAAAATCCCCCATGGCGGCGCAGCTTGCTGCGCCGCCATGGGGGATTCTGACACCCCCTACCGCCATCCTGTTCCTGGCGGTTCGCCCGCCAGGAACAGGATGGCGGTAGGGGGTGCCGCGGGGCCCCTGGGGGCCCCTGCCGTGCCCATGCCAATGGCATGGGCACGGCAGGGGCCCCCGTAAGAGGGCCCCACAAAGTATTTCAGTGTCTGCCTAGCAGACACTGAAATACGCGACGGGTGCAACTGCACCCGTCGCACCTTCCCACTCCGCCGGCTCAATTCTGAGCCGGCATCTTAGTAGGAAGGTTGATTTGCCCTGGGCTGGCGGGCGGCCTTTTGGCGGCCGCCCGCCAGCCCAGGGCAAATCCCAAAATACCCTCAGCGGTCTTTCGACCGCGGAGCGGTATTTTGGTGGGGGAACTTCGGCGGGTGGCCTCCGCCGCCCGCCGAAGTTAGAATCACCCCCTTGGTGTTTGGACAAAATATTGAGGTAAAAATGTTGGGAGGCAGAAATATCAGATATTAAATATTGTGACAGAATTATTGCGATGCACAAATATTGTTGACAAGATTATCTTTTTTTGAGGTAAGTAATGTCATTTTAAATTATATTGATTTTTAATATAATTTTCAATAATATACTAGTTAAAAATATAGTTTTTCAATTATTTGAATGTGCTTTAGGTCATATTATTTTATGTGTTACTGTTGTTTATATAAATGCTATTACGTTTTTCAATATACCTTGGAATTTTAAGTGATTTAGATTTTTTTTTACTAGCCATTTTTAGTGTTGTATCGGGTTGTTGGGTTTGTAGGTGGATGGGGTGGGAAGTTAATGAGGTAATAATAAACTATGAATTATTTAATCAATTTCATTTAAATGTATGATTTATATTTAATATTTAAATGATGTAATACTGATATATTTCTGTTATATTCCATTTGAGAGGAGCACAGAGGTAATATTTAATAATTTATTATTATTTGTTATTATCTAATTGTTTTTGAACCCCTCGGGTGCCCGGGAAGAGGTGGTTACGTCTGCTGCTGTGGCGCTCAGGCGCCAGGGACATAACCACCTTGTTCTGCTATGGGCCGCTCCCCCGAGGACCTGCCCCCCCCCCCTCCCCTGGGCAGGGATGGAATGGGAATCGCATCCCCTTCATCACTGCCCCCCCAACCACCTTGTGGCGTCTGATGATGTCAGCGCGCGATCGCGCACTGACCTCAACAGAGCCCTCCCCCTCCGTGCTAGAAGCTCAGCTTCCAGCTCAGATCGGAGGAGAAATGCTTTTGCATTTCTCCTCCGATCACGTGGAGAGGCCGAGAAAGGCATCAAAGGAAAGTAAAGGCCTTTCCTTTACTTTGATGTCTTATATTTTTTTTTATGTGGGGAGCGACCCCTTAGGCAAGGGTCGTGCCCCTTGGGGGCAAATTTTTTTTAGGACACTTCTGCCCCCCTTGGGGGCAGATCGGACTATTTTTATTAGGCCAATCTGCCCCTGGTGGGGCAGAAATCACTTAGGCACCAGGGATTGGTGTGTGTGTGTTTTCTTTCGGGGGGCAGCCCCTTGGGCAAGGGTCACTCCTCATGGGGGCATATTTCTGTTGGCCATATCTGCCCCCTCTTGGGGGCAGATCAGCCTATTTTTGGAAGGCTCATCTGCCCCCAAGGGAGGCAGAAAGCCTACCATAGACCTGGGAAGATAATGTTTTCAAAAAAAGAGGGTGGGGATAAGGCCATACCCCCACCCCAAATAAATGAGGCCAAAGTTGTTCTGCCCACCAGTGGGCAGATTGGGCAATTACCCCCGATCCACACCCCAGGGGGACAGAAAGCCTACTAGATGCCAGGGAATAAAAAAAAAAAATAGTTGGGTGGTGGCCACCAACCAGTATGGGCCTGGTTATGTCCCCACCCCAACTGAAGGGGGTAACAGTCATTTAGCTCTCTCCGGCACACTAAAACATCTTATCCCATGGCAAGCAAGCGGACAGTTGATTATTTTGGGTTTTGGTTTTACATTTGGGCCATGAGCGCTTGGCTAACTCTCAAATCGTCCCACTTGGAATGGTGAGGGTTGCACCTTTTGGAATTTGGGACGCTGCCTTGTAGAAAAATCCACAAGACCTAGATAACAAAAAATAAATATCTGGGTGAGTCCAGGGTGGTCTGCTTCACATGCACCCCACACCATTTTCTTACCCAAAATGCCCTGCAGGAATCCGCAAACTTCCTACCACCCAGCATTGTCTCATTCATACTGCTAAAAATTCTGCTGCACTTGTTAGCCTAATTTTTTTTTTCTTCAAACTGCCCTTTTGGACCCGCTTTGTTTCCCCCTCAATTTCGACATGTCTTTGGCTCTTCTCTGTCACAGGCACTTGGCCCACCTATACAAGTGAGGTATCATTTTTACCGGGAGACTGAGGGGAACGTTGGGTGGTAGGAAATTAGTCCCGGTGCGGTGATCCCACACAGAAATGTGGGACAAATTTGATTTCTTAGCTAAATTTGAGGTTTGCTGACGATTCTGGGTAAGAAAATGTTGGGGGATCCATGCAAGTCACACCTCCCTGGACTCCCTCGGGTGTCTAGTTTTCAGAAATGTCTGGGTTTGGTAGGTTTCCCTAGACGGCTGCTGAGCCCAGGGCCAAAAACGCAGGTGTCCCCCGCAAAAAACAGGTAGTTTTGTATTTGATAATTTTGATATGTCCAGATAGTGTTTTGTGGGCATTTCCTTTCGTGGGCACTAGGCCTACCCACACAAGTGAGGTACCATTTTTGTCCAGAGACTTGGGGGAACGTTGGGTGGAAGGAAATTTGTAGACTCTCTCAGATTCCAGAATTTTCTGTCACCGAAATGTGAAGAAAAAGTTTGCAAAGGATTCTGTGTAACAGAACCTGGTGAGTACCCCACAAGTCACCCCATCTTGGATTCCCTTAGGTGTCTAGTTTAAAAAAATGCACAGGTGTGGTAGGTTTCCCTAGGTGCCGGCTCAGCTAGAGGCCAAAATCCACAGCTAAGCACTTTGCAAAAAACAGCTTTGATTTCTTTGGGAAAATGTGATGTGTCCATGTTGTGTTTTGGGGCATTTCCTGTGGCGAGCACTAGGCCTACTTAGACAAGTGAGGTACAATTTTTTATCGGGAGACTTGGGGGAACACTGGGAAGAAGGACATTTCTGGCTCCTCTCAGATTCCAGAACTTTCTGTCACCAAAATGTGAGAAAAAGTGTTTTTATGGCCACATTTTGAGGTTTGCAAAGGATTCTGGGTAACAGAACCTGATGAGAGCCCCACAAGTCACCCCATCATGGATTCCCCTAGGTGTCTAGTTTTCAAAAATGCAAAGGCTTGCTAGGTTTCCCTAGGTGAACTGAACTAGAGACCAAAATCTACAGCTAGGCACTTAGCAAAAAACACATCAGATTTCAATGTAAAAATGTGATGTGTCCATGTTGCATTTCATGTCGCGAGCATTAGGCCTACCCACACAAGTGAGGTACCATTTTTATCGGGAGACCTGGGAGAATACAGAATAGCAGAACAAGTGTTATTGCCCCTTGTCTTTCTCAACATTTTTTCCTTCCAAATGTAAGACTGAGTGTAAAATATATATATCACCTAGTAGCGGTTGCCACTAGGTAGTTATAGTTAGGACCATGTTTCCATAGAAAAAACGTTTTTTGACTTGCCTATATCTTTGGCACCATTTGACGAGTCTTCACAAATTTTTTCCCAGAAATAGTGTCCTGATGATTCTTGTTGCACACAGAAAGTTTTGGGGTGATCCATCAAGCAGGGGCACAGAAAAAGGGGGAGGGGAGTCAAAAACGTCGTGTTTCCCATGATAATTTCCTTAGGGCCTTTAGACACAACTATAGGCTGGGCCACTGGACGGAATTACATCAAATTTGGCATAAAGCTAGCTTCCGGTTGCAGGTTGTGTTTTCGCTTATTTGGCGTAAATCAGTTCAGTAGATTTTGAGATATTCAAGGGAAAATAAAGTTGTATAGTTAGGGACACCGATCCTTCCTGACAACTTCGTGAATAATGACGAGCTTGTGCAGGGAAATGCACAGCTCTGATTGGCTGTCAACACTTCAACCAGGAAGTGTTGGCAGCCTTCTTGGGATTTGGCTGAAGCCATGTCCCAGAAAAAAAAGAAAAAAAAAAGAAAAAAAAAGGGGGCCAGTGCAGGGACACGCTGACAATTTAGGTCTGGTACTGGGGTCACAGAGGGACCCCCCTAGAGCTACAAAGATTTGTTTTTCAAAATTTTCGCTGTGATTTGCAGCAGATCCGTGAATACAGTGAAAATTAAAAAAAACAAAAACAAGCGCAGGCTCCCGCACTTGTTTTTTAATAAGTCCCCAGGTGGGCAAGTCCCAGGGGCATTGCTATTTTAATGCGAGAACTCGCCTCCCCAGGGCATTCATGTAATTATGTGGGAGCGGGCCACTCGCTTCCCTTCCTCCCCACAGCCCCAGGGACAGCCACCTCCCTGGGGCACTCAATAGTAAATAATGCGGGGCTCCACTCAACCCCCCTGCAGCCCCGAACACTGCACCTACCCGGGGTACTTCATTGTAAAGAATGCAGGGTAGGGAGTGTGCCCCCTGTTCCCCATCCCTCTGCCCCGGGGGCCACCACCTCCCCAAGGCAAATTTTAAAACAAATAGGCGTCTGTTTCGGACATCCACAGCCCTGGGGACCACCACCTCCCCAGGCACTTTTAGTTCAAGAGGGCCTTCCTCGAGGAGACACAGATGACCTTGGGGACTGCCACCCCACCAAGGCTAGATCCTGCTATATCCCAGGCTGCTGCCAAGTCACAGCACTCCCTCGCTGCGAGGAGAAGTTTCCTCTGTCTCCCTGCCCACAGAGATGCAGGCAGGGAGAAGGGGAAACAATTGCTCTAACAGAGAGGGAGCTGCCTGGCAGCAGCTGCCTCTCTTTGAAAGCAATACTGGCTCTCACAGGAAGTGGGGAGCCAGCTGGGACCGTGGGTGCCTTCAGCTTCTGCCCTCGGTCCTGAACATTGTGATTAGGTGCCCAGGGGGGGCACTCAGGTCACATGGCAAGGTCCCAGGGGATGAGGTCCCAAGGGCCGAGAACGGCCGAGGGCCCACTCAGCCCACCAACCCCCCAAAAAACGAATAATTAGGCCACACCTAGGGTCCCAGGGGCTGAGATCGGCCTGGGGAGGGGGCTGCGGGGCCTCCCTCCCCCCAAATTTTTTAATATTTAGGCTCGGCCCCAGGGGTGTGGTCCCCAGGGCCGAGATTGGCCTGGGGACGGGGCCCATGCGGAGTTGGGCTGTTATAGGGGTTGGCCGTAGGGACTGGGCGCAGCCCTAGCCCTACGTCAAATCCCTGCTACCATGGCCAAAGGCTATGCGCAGTGGAGGGTTAGGTGGTTATACGGGTTGGCTGCAGGACCTGGCCACAGCCAGGCTCTGCGGCCAACCGCCGCCACACAGAGCCGATGGCCGCAAGCGGTAGTGGTTGGATTTACATATAATAATGAAAATTACTTTATGTGAAAAAAAACAAAGACATTTACTGAAAAAAACAAAGGTTACATGGATGTTATAGTTAGGAAACAGAAGTAAAAAAAACCTTAGAAATACACTGAAAAAAACTAAGGTTACCGGGACGTTATCTTTAGGTTATGAATTTGCTTGTATAAAACCACAGAAATTCAGCAGTTATTTTTGTAGATTTTTGCATGATATTAGTGTCAACAATATTTTTTTTCTGATATTTTGGTACTTACCATTCTAAGTATAGGTGCACAATATTGTGATAAACAATATTTTTTACACTATATTTTTGTCAATTATATTTTTACCATGATATTGTGTCAGTGATTCCAAAATTCCGATACATTCACTGAACTAATTCATTAAATACGTGAACCTCCTAAAAGTGTTTCAAAATTATGTCATGGTGATGCACGTAGAAGTATACCCACTTCATTTTCTCTCTCAGAATAGGTGCATGTGTTTCAGACTATTATTGGCTTGATTTTTAGTTCTTGGTCGATATCACATTGCAGAAAAAGAGTTTTAGAATATTTTTATGTAATTCAGCAAAAGTATGGTCCTTCCACTAAAGAAAGGGTGCTTTTATAGCATTTTTTGCCTTGTGAGAAACCTTACACTTAATGTAGATAGCCTGAGTTGCGTATGGTGACAAGCCAGTAATCAAGACAGGTCTGTTTATTAATGTTGTATATTGCTCTTACAACTGTAATTTTTTACATATTTTTAATTTTATGGCTGCTGTGCCTGATGGCTGCCTTGTGGGACAGTTCATGCTCAATTCAGTAGGCCTGATTTGGTTATGATAAGAAGCCAATGATAAAGGCAATATGCCTGACAGGCTCATTGGAAAAATGTAAGTTGGATGTCCAAGGTCCAACCTGTTTAATACATAAAGGTATGATATAGGCAATAGGCCTCACTTATTTTTTGAGAATAGCATATGCTAAAGGCAAATGTCCTTTAAGGGTTGATATTATTACGGTGTTAGCCCATTGACAAATATTTCATTCCATGAAATCTCACAGGGTACCATATTCGGGAAGGGTTTTGGTGATGGTTACACCATCTGATAGACCTTTGGTATAAAACATTTTCACTGTTATACTCCATATCAGGCACGTCTGTAGAAATTGCATGTTGTTTTGCAAAATGAAATATTGTAAAAAAAATTATTTTTATGCCTTATTGTTACTTTTGGTTAAGCTTAAGCTTAAGCTCAATACAGGTGACAAGAGTTGGGTATAGTGACAAGCCAGTGACGAAGACCATAGCATGCCTGTTCGGTTCTTTTGGAAAATTATATCAGGTGCCATTGACTCAGTTACTGTGAAAATAATATGTTAATGTAAATACACCTTTAAGGGTGGATTATTTATTATTGCGCTGTGTATACACAAGCTAAATTATCCCTCCAACACAGCTGTTTTTATGTTTTACTTATTTTCTATCACAGGTACATGACCGCCACCTTTACACCACAGAATTGCTCTGCTTTTCTTCTTTTAGTACATCTTTTATGTGCTTATTAAAAAGAGTATATGTTTCATAGTGGCTGGTGTTGGAGTGTGTCTTTTGAAAGCAATATTAACATGAAAAGCTTGCAATATATTGTGTGATGAGACTGCATAGAAAATGTGTTAACGTAGAAAATAATGCACGCGTTGAAATGTGCCCACGGGGAGTGGCTACCAATGTATACGAAGACTAATGAAAGTTATTAATGTTGAATTAATTATGTACTAATGTTTTGAATTTGTACTAGCATATCCTAATTAGAGTCATGTAATAGGGGTTTGCTCAATTAATCATTAGGCCTTAGCTTAGCGAGGGTCTGGGCCTAGCTGCCTGGTCTCATATTAAACTGTATTTTTCTAACGTGCGATGTGCTGTTTTCATGAAGGACACAGAGCTGTACTTTTCCAGAAGTTGTAGTAAATTCTTTCTCATGAGACCCGACTTGCTCAAGGAGACATTCTTGCTGAATGCAACAGTGAAATTCGTAACAGGTGCAAGGCTACCTGGAGTAGGAGAAAACAATGGAGCTATTGACTGGAGCGTAAAGCGTAACTTTTCTTACCTGACATTCCAACCGATGAAGATGTCAATAACATGGGCCAATCAGCGAAATGAGAACTGTGTTCTGTGGAAAATTCTAGTGAAGTGCGTGGAGAATTATTGGACAGAGATAACGATGCACCAATTATTATCCAATGAGGAATTAAGAGCAAATTAGGCAGTTTTGATTTAACCGCACAACCCAAGGAGAAGGGGGCCCATTCTCTTGAGACTTTGCCGTTTATTCGTCCTGATACTCTAAACCATCCTTTACTTATTCCTTTACCTGATACTTACCTCTCCTCCATATGAGGGAAGCTCTCGTTCCTTAGCTATGCTATACTGAGACTTTGCCCTGTCCCATCTTGGCTGATGATGAAAACGACTGATGTCCTGAGGACGAAGACTGACGCTGTTTGCCAATCTGTTGGATTGGTAACTATCTGATGCAAAATTGTAATTGTCTGTTTGCCTTTTCTTTCTAGGTACCAACTGCTCTTTTGATAGAGGCCATAGTTAGATGTTTTCCAAATTTGTGTTTGCTAAAATGTTTTGCATGAAGCACAACATGCTGATGCTAATTAGAGGTTTGTTAAGGTGTTCACAAATATCCTACGCAAATAGACAAATGACTGAGTTCTTGCTTTGTTGAATCATGCACTACTGAGACTTTGCTAAGTTGCTTCTTATTCATGACATGTTAAATACTGAATGAATATTCTCTGTGCAATGATTAATTGCGTTCAAATTGCAAATCTGAAGAGTTACTAATGAGATAAATTGCTGATGAGATTAACAGAAATGATATTAGATTGTGACTAATAGGGAAATAAATATCCTAACACTTAACTAGATTGGTGTGGTTATTCATGACTGAAAGGTCATGGTGTGTTCTACTTATTGATTCTTAATAATGTTATTGATTGGGTTGCTAAATTAGTTATTGGAAATTATTGATTGGTTTATTGATCTATTGATTTGTGATGCCCAAAAGATACCTTGTACTGGGAAGTCCCCAAACGTGGTCCAAAGGTTCATCGACCTAGGCGTGTCTCCTTGTAAGTTTACTTATCAAGGCTCTGACGCGCTATGAGTTTTTGGTAGCAGTACGGATGGTTTGGCCCTTTGGGGCCCCAAGACGAGGGACAACTGTTTGATACAGTTAACGGTTCAAAACGTCTGGTAGAAATTGATGAATTGATGAGTGTGGTTTGGAAGTAAGCAAGGTGTATCAGAAAACTGGGTTTTGGAAAAAAAATTCTTTTTCAATTATGCAAATTGGAGAGATGATGTGCCCTTAAGTCCCAAATGACTTTCCCGGAATCTCGGAGCTTGCTGAAGGGAGTTTGAGTATGTTCTCGGCATTCTAGTGATAGCGTGAGTGAAGCAGGGTTTTGCGCTTGCACAGCTTATGCATACCGCTGGTGAATTGTGAGGTTTGTGAGAATTTTAGGCCAGTTGATGGTGTTTTAGTAGGAGTGTGCGTACTCTGCAGTATGAGAGTAGGGAAGTCGTCGAACTTCATGTGAGTGTGGCGCTTTGCGCTAAAAACAATTGTCCACGTGGTTGTTGATGATGTACGGACCCTGCTTGGTCTAAGACTGCGGAGTATATTGATAAGTGTATGAGACACTTGGTTTATGTTGTAATTTGCGCGGTTTAATAGGTCGATGGTGAAATCGACGAGTCGAGTATGAGTCAAAGTGAGTGAATAAAAACTTTGATGGAGACTTGGTGAGTTCTAAAGTGCACTAGAACAACCCATTGACAAGTCGAGTGTAAAATTTGCGGGTCAAATTTTGCTTGCGAGTGCGGGATCTGAGAAGGAGAGAGTAGCGGCCGAGGCTAAGCGAAATCCTTGTAAAGTTCTGAAGCGATTGTGTTACCCTTTCCTGTATTAAACCAGCAAATTAGAGTTTGTTTTTGTTGGTGCTTTCAATATATTGCATTAGTTTTGTGTGAATTGAGAGTGGGAAGACAAGACTTTGTCAGCCGCAGTGTGTGTGAGTGTGACGTCATTGGAGCCACGCTGGGATAGGTTGGTTAGTGAGAAGGGTCGCGCACGGATTGGCAGCCGTCCGTGAGAGGCAATTGGTTGAGAAGGTTGGCGAAGAGAGTTCTGGGAAGTAAAGTCACTTCCTTATTCGGTTGTGAACAAAATAAAAGACGCAAAAATGAAAATTTTCAAGGCTTTGAAGAGCGCTTTGAGGGGAGACGCATATATTACTGCAAGTGTAGGGGAACTTACACCGCCAAAGGATACACCGGCTTACGCTGTAATGGAGGAAAAGGGTGTCGCGCCATGTCTTTGGCTAAAGCAATGGTGCAAAGCTACAGAGAAAGAAGGGTGTTTGGCGTTTCCGGAGCACGGAACGTTCAATATAAGGACTTCGGAAAATTTGCGGAGAGTGCTAAATGAGCTAAAGCCACCTCCTAGGCCAGCACAGTTTGCGGCATTAGCAATTTGGGAACTGATGGCAATACGACAACAGCAACAGAAATTTGACTGGAGGATGAAGAAAGCAGAAAAGACACTAGCGGAGGCTAGGTGGGATAGTGCACAGAGAGTTTGGAGGAGAGAGACGATAGATGGAGTCAGGCTGTTTCCAGCAATAGCTCAAGAAGGTGAAGACAAAGGGGGAAAGCTACTTGTAAGACTGACAAAAGTTCTCCCAAAGACAAAGAGGCTAGGAAGCCCTGGTCAGAGGTAGATGACTCAGACGATGAGTTCCTTAATCAGTTACTGAATGACCGACCACCACCATATGCAATAGATGACAATAGACCAAGTACTAGTACATGTCCTGCAGGTTCGACTCAAGAAAAGGTGACAACGAATCCGATACAGGTTAGTCCATCTCAACACCAGTTCTGGTGCAGAGTAGTTTTAGCGTGTCCACTGCCCAAGGTATGCAATCTCAGCTGCAGCCACCACAGGTTCAGCCACTTTACCCTGATGTCCCAATCTTAGAGACTACCACAAATCTGATGGTGCCCGCAGAGCAAGCATATGGAGGACCAAAGTTGATTCAGACTGATCCCACTCCACCTTTACTGCCCCAGGTACAGCAACAAATGATTCCGAATTACACTTCGGTCACAGGACCGCAGTCAACCATGGCACCAGTAATGAACCAGAATATGGGAGTTAATACTCCACAGGTTTTGGGAAGTAGGCAGACGCCATATCTTTGCCCATTACAGTTGGTCCACCAGTACCATTGTATGCGCAGGCGAAGCCTAGTGTATGTGATCAAGGGATAATGACTCAAGATATGGCGAGAGGAGGGTTCGTAGGCAGCTCCCAAGGAATGACTCCAGTGGAACCGACATTTGAAGGATCTAGGTCCCTGTTAGACTTCAGTCTGATTGGGGCTCCTCCAGAAGCAATGAGACAAACAGGTTTGAGATTGTTAACTTCACAAATCTCGAGTGTGAATATACCGCAGACACCTTTAGCGCAGGCTGGGAATATCTAATTACAAGGTTTAACAGCACAACAGCTGAACGACTGGTTAGATAAGCTTAATACTCCACAGACTGCTCCTGCAGAAGCAGGGAGAACGGAAGGAGAAGAGTACCTGAATTTTGTGAGGTTGGGCATGGAGGCAAATGAACTTGTTGAAGGGAGCATGGGAGTGAACAGGTTACAGTCATACACGGAAGCAGAACTGATATACCTGTGTCCAAAGATAACTAAAGAAGTGAGCAGGGTGCACCAGAGTTTGGCAAATTTGGCAGATAAATATGGAATAGATTTAGAAAGTACCAAACATCTGAAGAGGAGTTACAGGTTAGACTTTGAGCCTAAGGATTTTGAGCACATGAGGTCTACTGGGATGAAGGCACACCTCAAGGAAATACTGCAGAGTGCACAAGTTTGGGGAGCCTTAGAAAAGTGGGAAGGCAGATGGGCGAAGAAAAGAGACAAGAGGGAAAGTGACTGCATAGGGCAGCCAGCAAAAACCTTACCGGATACCGGTACGGTAAAGATGTTACCAATAAGAGAGACTGCTGGGGGGGTTCTTGTCCATGTGCCGTGGACTAGAGGTGATATTCTGTCATTTACGAATGACTTTCTCAGGCTGAGGGAGAAGCCAATAGAGTGGTATCAGCAGACGGACAGGTTTGTGAAACTTGCGAAATGTCTTTGGGAAGACCTGAATACTCTCTTTGAGATCATAGTTTCATCTGATTTGTGGCTTGAGTGCAAGAGGGGTGTGGATTGGCCGACTGAGGAACCGGCAAGGGACAGAATCACAGGAGCACCGTCTCTTGAGGTGATGAAGTACTACTATAAGGTGATTGAGTTTTTTAAATCTAGAGTTTCGCCGAAGAATATTGATTGACAAAAGATTGATCGAACGGCTCAGGAAGCCAAGGAATCGCTACATGCCTATTATGAGAGGTTGTTGAAGGCGTTCAAGCAATACAGTGGTACAGAGTTGTTGAAGCGAAGGATATGAATCACCTTGTGTTTAGATTTCTTGAAGGGCTGAGACCTGAGATTAGCCAGATGATTAAGAATCACTTGATTTGCTGGCAAGCAAAGCGGATTGATGAGGTGTTGCAGTATACAAAGTACTGTAGTCAGGAGATTGAGTTAAAGCAGAGAAAGTGAATCAGAAAGGAATGGTGATGCAAATTAAGGCAGCACAGTCAGGAATGCAGGGAGGTTGTCTACAGCAGATGGTGCAACAGCTGCAAGGAAACGGGATGTTTCAGGCACAAGTAAGAGGCAGAGGTCGAGGAGGATTTGTGAACCGAAGTCCAGATTTGAACAGTGTAGTAGTTCAAAATGATGTGCAGGGAATGAAGAAGATGTTACCTTGTCATGCTTGCGGGGTCATTGGACATTGGAAGCGGGAGTGCCAGATGATGGTGCAGGAGGGTGTTGTTCAACAAAGCAATGATGTCAGTGCATTTAAAAATGTGAAAGGACAGAGGCTGAGAGGTACTAATCCGAATTTTCATAATAATATGAATCAGATGAAGGGTTTTCAACCCATGCAGCAGGTGCAGATGCCACGTATACAGCCGATGCAGATGCAACAAATGCAGCAGCAGGTTCCTATGGTACCTAGACAGCAAATGCAAGTCCCTTTAGCGCCAATGGAACAGCAACAGGTGATGCTTCCTCAACAGGTCACAGGTCAAAGAATGAGTCAAAATAACACAGTGCAACAGTTCCCATTGCGTGGTGAGAATGGAATAAACAATAAATGGTCGGATGAGAGTTCAGATAGTGAGGAGTGTAGGCTTGCAGCGTCCTTAGAGTTAGACCAGAAAGGGCCCTATGTTCAGGGGAAGGTAATGGGTCACAAGGTTTCATTCTTGGTTGACACAGGAGCTACACGCTCTACAGTCAGAAGTGCAGAGGTTCCGAAACTGACTCTTGCGGGGCGGACAGTTAAGGTAGTTGGAGTAGCAAATCAACTCCTGCCTAACCCGATCACAGATCTGGTTCAGGTTGAGCTTGGCACCTTCCAGGGATTGCACCCATTTGTAGTTTGCGATACAAATCCCGTGTCCCTACTGGGAAGAGACTTACTGTGAAAGACGAGGTGTTCAATCACCTGTTCCAATGAGGGAATTGAGGTTCAGAAAAACAGTGATGATGAAGGGGAAGAGGAGCAGGTTTCAGAGCCTGAAACTGAGACTACAGACGAGGAATATCCTCTGATTAACTTCTTCCCGATGTTCACAGTGGCTGATCTCCCAGCAGACTTGCAGGGAACAGTCCAAGAGAAGGTGTTGGACTTGACAGGGAAAGAAGTAGGACTGATAAAAGGAGTAGAGGCAGTTCAGGTCAGTGTGAAGCCAAATGTTGCATTCCCCCAGATACCGCAGGATCATATGGCCCAAGATGTCCTTATAAAGGTGGTGCACTTAATTGCAGACTTTGTGAAACAAGGAGCCTTGAAAGAAGTGATGAGCAGTCTATTTAATTCACCAATAATGGGACTGAGAAAGCCTTGTGGAAAGGTTCGAATTGTCCAAGATTTGAGAAAGATCAATGACATAGTGGTGAAATGCTGCCCAGTGGAGCCAAATCCAGCTGTGATCATGTTCCAGATTCCATGCGATGCAGAGTGGTTCACAGTAATTGATCTGTCCCAAGCGTTCTTTTCTGTGCCTCTTCATGAGGACAGCCAATTTCTCTTCAGTTTTAAATTCCTGAACAAGGCCTATAGTTGGTGTTGAATTCCTCAAAGGTTTTCGGAATCACCTTCCTTATTCATTCAAATACTGAAGAAGGATTTGGAGTCATTGGAATTGCCTTTTCAATCGACTCTAATGCAGTACATTGATGATTTGCTGATCGCATCTAAAACGAGGGATGAGTGCAAGTATGATTCGATTGCCTTACTGAATCACCTAGGAAAGAACGGACACAAGGTGTCCCCAAAGAATTTACAATATTGTCAAAAGGAGGTGAAATATTTGGGTCATCAAATTGAGAAAGGGGAAAGGATGTTATCCAGAGAAAGAGTAACTGCACTGTTACAGATGAATCCCCCAACAACACGGAGAGATGTTAGGATGTTCCTAGGAATGGTGGGTTACTGTCGTCAGTGGATTCCAAATTTCTC
Source organism: Pleurodeles waltl (assembly GCF_031143425.1). NCBI lineage: Eukaryota > Metazoa > Chordata > Amphibia > Caudata > Salamandridae > Pleurodeles > Pleurodeles waltl. The sequence goes on from NC_090438.1 coordinate 838,067,673, forward strand.
AGTCATCTCCAAGCCATTGGTGAGACTGACGGTCAAAGAGGGGCCGGATGTCATAGTGTGGGGAGAAAAGGAAATGAAAGCGTTCACTGAGTTAAGAGAGAGCATGTGCAGGGCTCAAGCTTTAGGTATGCCTGATTAGACGAAGCCTTTTGTTCTGTTTTGTCATGAACGTGATGCATGTTCTTTGTCTGTCCTGACGCAGGTTCATGGAGGTGTAAACCGACCAGTAGCATATTTTTCAGCTACTTTGGACCCAGTCGCAGAGGCCTTACTGGGTTGCCTCCGCACAGTAGCAGCAGTTGGACAAAGCCTCACACAGTATGAAGGCATAGTGATGGGACGTCCTCTAACACTCATGGTCCCTCACTCAGTTGAAATCCTGTTGACCCGTACTAAAACGCAGCACATGACAAATGCAAGATTGACAAAATATGAAACGATTATATTGGGGTCACCAAATGTAACGTTGAAAAGATGTACAGTGTTGAACCCAGCAACTTTGCTCCCAAAGAAAATACAGAGGTTGAAAAGGTCAAAGATGTGGAACATGATTGTCTTGAGGTAACAGAAATGTGCACCAAACCGAGGCCTGACATTAAAGATACCCAATTGGAAGAAAATGACCAAATTATCTTTGTCGATGGCTCATGTTTGAGAGACTCAGTAGGTGTGCTGAGAGCCGGATATGCTGTATGTACAATTTCTGGTATCCTAGAAGCGTCTTAGCTTCAAAGAGTATATTCTGCTCAGGTAGCTGAATTGGTTGCTCTTACTAAAACTTACCATGCCGCTGCCCAGTTGAGAGTGACTATCTATACGGATAGCCGATACGGATGCGGAATTGTCCATGATTTTGGCCAATTATGGTCACAGAGGGGTTTCTTGACTTCTTCTGGTTCGCCAGTGAAAAATGGAGAGAGAATTAAGGAGTTGTTGCACGCAATTCAGTTACCTCATGAAATTGCCGTGGTGAAATGCAGTGCTCACCTGAAGTCGCAAGACTTTGTTTCAATGGGAAATAGATATGCGATCAAGTCGCAAGGTTTTGCGCACTGAACTGTATATCATTTAAGGATCAGTGGGAATTGTTACCTGAAACAGAAAATGAAACATGCACAGGTTACGCATTAAGGGTGATTGACACGTTAGAAGAAGTGAGATTGTTGCAGGGACGTGCTAGCAAAGATGAGAAGCGTTCTTGGGTTAGGATGCAATGCGTAAAAGGCCAGATGACTTGTGGGTCTCAGACGAAGGGAAAATGGTCTTGCCGAACAGTCTTTTGTCACAATTTGCAAGATTTTACCATGGTCAAGCACATATTGGGAGGACTGCTACTTTGGACCCAGTCGCAGAGGCCTTACTGGGTTGCCTGCGCACAGTAGCAGCAGTTGGACAAAGCCTCACACAGTATGAAGGCATAGTGATGGGACGTCCTCTAACACTCATGGTCCCTCACTCAGTTGAAATCCTGTTGACCCGTACTAAAACGCAGCACATGACAAATACAAGATTGACAAAATATGAAACGATTATATTGGGGTCACCAAATGTAACGTTGAAAAGATGTACAGTGTTGAACCCGGCAACTTTGCTCCCAAAGAAAATACGGAGATTGAAAAGGTCAAAGATGTGGAACATGATTGTCTTGAGGTAACAGAAATGTGCACCAAACCGAGGCCTGACATTAAAGATACCCAATTGGAAGAAAATGACCAAATTATCTTTGTCGATGGCTCATGTTTGAGAGACTCAGTAGGTGTGCTGAGAGCCGGATATGCTGTATGTACAATTTCTGGTATTCTAGAAGCGTCTTAGCTTCAAAGAGTATATTCTGCTCAGGTAGCTGAATTGGTTGCTCTTACTAAAGCTTGCCATGCCGCTGCCCAGTTGAGAGTGACTATCTATACGGATAGCCGATACAGATGCAGAATTGTCCATGATTTTGGCCAATTATGGTCACAGAGGGGTTTCTTGACTTCTTCTGGTTCGCCAGTGAAAAATGGAGAGAGAATTAAGGAGTTGTTGCACGCAATTCAGTTAGCTCATGAAATTGCCGTGGTGAAATGCAGTGCTCACCTGAAGTCGCAAGACTTTGTTTCAATGGGAAATGGATATGCGATCAAGTCGCAAGGTTTTGCGCACTGAACTGTATATCGTTTAAGGATCACTGGGAATTGTTACCTGAAACAGAAAATGAAACATGCACAGGTTACGCATTAAGGGTGATTGACACGTTAGAAGAATTGAGATTGTTGCAGGGACGTGCTAGCAAAGATGAGAAGCATTCTTGGGTTAGGATGCGATGCGTAGAAAGGCCAGATGACTTGTGGGTCTCAGACGAAGGGAAAATGGTCTTGCCGATCAGTCTTTTGTCACAATTTGCAAGGTTTTACCATGGTCAAGCACATATTGGGAGGGATGCCATGATCAGGTTGTTCAAGGTTGACTGCTTTAACCCGAAGTTCAGACAAGCTGCAGAAGTGATTTGTCATAGGTGTATCATCTGTCAACAGATGAATGCGGGGAAAGGGACAGTGGTGAATTTGAGCCACATCGGGAGAGCTGGAGGTCCATTTAGCAGAATGCAATTGGATTTTATTGAGATGCCCGTGTGTGGAGGTTGGAAGTATGTGTTGGTGATTGTGTGTATCTTTAGTCACTGGATTGAAGCCTACCCTACGTGCAGGAATAACAGCCTCACAGTAACGAAGCTGCTGCCTAGGGAATTGATACCACGTTTCGGGTTTCCGATCTCTTTAGAATCAGATAGGGGAAGTCACTTCAACAACGAGGTGGTTAAGGTATTGTGTGCAGCATTGAACATTGAGCAGAAGTTGCATTGTAGTTCCCGCCCTGAAGCATCAGGACTAGTGGAGCAGATGAATGGTACCCTGAAGTCGAGAATGGCAAAAATGTGTGCAGCCACGAATTTGAAATGGCCCAATGCATTGCCTTTGGTGTTAATGTCAATGAGAAATACACCTAACAAGAAAACAGGATTGTCCCCTCATGAGATTCTCATGGGCCGAGCCATGATACTGCCCGCAGCGCATGCAAATGCTCTTGTGAATATCACGGATGATATGGTGTTGGACTACTGCAAGGGTCTGGCTGATGTGGTCCACTCTTTTTCTCACCAGGTGGAAGCTACTACCCTGCCACCGATAAATGATCCAGGACACAACCTGAGAGCTGGTGACTGGGTTGTCATCAAGAAACATATAAGGAAGTCGTGTTTGGAGCCACTTTGGAAGGGGCCATATCAAGTGATACTCACGACTACTACTGCTGTGTAGTGTGCAGGAATTCCAAACTGGATCCATGCCAGTCACATGAAAAAGGTGACGTGTCCAACTGATGAGGAAGTTGAGTTGTTGAAAGTAGCAACAACAGAGAAGGAAGTCTCAGGGCCAGAGAGTGATCGAAGGGGAACTGAGACAGAAGAAGAGGCCGTTGAGGACGTCTTTGTCATTCCAGTAAGAGACGAGGGAGAAGGGATCCAGAGGGGTGACAGGGGCAGCAGGAGAGCCTAATCAGAGGGAGGTTCTCCCAGAAGCAGACAATTATGGAAATGAGCTAGAGCATTTGACAGACCCAAAAGGTGAAAGAGTTGAGGTGGAAGAGAGTCAGAGTGTCCAAACTCCTCCTGAGCAGATTGCAGGTCCATCATGAGAAAACACCATAGAGCCAGAGGAGGGCGAAGGGTTAATACAGGAAAGATCAAAGACCAGAGAGATACTGAAAGGAGACAAGTGGCCAGAATTGCAAGAGAAAAGGGGAGAAGTGGTTGTCGAAGATGCAATAGAGGAAGAAGTTGATACAACAAGGAGAGAAGACCTAAGTGAAGGAGAGTTGCAAGGTGATCGCAAGTTAAAGAGAAAAAGAGTAGCAAACAGAAGGTGCGCAGGTCCTAAATGGGTGTATGCAACGACAGCTGAATGGCAACAAGAGTTCTTGGCGTTTTGCCATGATTGAGAAGTTCCAGTTCAGTACTGCGGCACTTGAGTCTGACTGAAGAGACTGAATTGGTGTAAGAATTTAATTAAATTTGAGAAACTAATAAAAGAGACTGAGAATTTACCGGATGAGACTTTGAAAGCCTGAATTGACTTTTGAAAAACGATTTTGGCAAGCTGCTAACCTGAGCTGACAAGGATCCTGGGAGTGAAACTGAAAGCTGTAAATAATTGCAGAAGGAAGACTTTTGCTTGTTTTGATTTGCTGCGACAAAAACAAAAAGAAGAAAATGTTTTTTACCTTCTAACCATCCTCTGTTGTTGTTTGAATTAACCACCCTTAATTTTCTGATTCTTTACAGATCATGGCTAACATTAGAGAGGATAGTAGAGGGAGTAGGCGTTGTAAATATTTGGGTGTTGGTTTGGGAGTTGTGTGTGTGATATTCATTATGGTTGTGGTTGTGGGTATGACATTAATGGAGAAGAGTGGGACTAAGAATGCTACAGTTCCTGAGACTACTACTGCACTAACAGCTTGGGAGAGGTTTGAGCTGGATACAAGGGGGCATATTTATACTCCGTTTGCGCCGGAATTGCGTCGTTTTTTTTGACGCAATTCCGACGCAAAACTAACTCCATATTTATACTTTGGCGTTAGACGCGTCTAGCGCCAAAGTCCATGGAGTTTGCGTCATTTTTTAGCGTGGACACCTACTTTGCGTTAATGAGATGCAAGGTAGGCGTTCCCGTCTAAAAAATTGACTCCGAGGCATGTGCGCCGTATTTACACTCCCGGGCAAAATTCACGCCCGGGAGTGGGCGGGTCAAAAAAAATGACGTCCGGCCGCTTTTGCGCCATTTTTTTGCGCCTGGAAAAGGCAGGCGTTAAGGGACCTGTGGGCTCTGAAGGAGCCCTGAGGTGCCTCCCATGCCCCCAGGGACACCCCATGTCACCCTTGCCCACCCCAGGAGGACACCCAAGGCTGGAGGGACCCATCCCAGGGACATTAAGGTAAATTCAGGTAAGTCATTTTTTAATTTTTTTTTTGTGGCATAGGGGGGCCTGATTTGTGCCCCCCTACATGCCACTATGCCCAATGACCATGCCCAGGGGACAGAAGTCCCCTGGGCATGGCCATTGGGCAAGGGGGCAAGACTCCTGTCTTTGCTAAGACAGGAGTCATTTCTATGGGGGTTGGGAGTCGTAAAAAATGGCGCAAATCGGGTTGAGGCGAAAAATTTGCCTCAGCCTGACTTGCCCCATTTTTTGGCGCCCAAGCTCCATATCCCCCTACGCCGGCGCTGCCTGGTGTACGTTGTTTTTTTCCACGCACACCAGGCAGCGCCGGCGGCTAACGCCGGCTAACGTCATTGATTAAATACGGCGCCCGCATGGCGCTTCAGAATGGCGTTAGCCGGCGCTAATTTTTTTCACGCAAAACTGCGTTAGCGCAGTTTTGCGTCAAAAAGTATAAATATGGCCCAAGATATTTGTGAGTATGTTGACACAATGGATGCAAAAGATTGTTTTGTGTGTACACAAATTCCTGTTTCCTGTTTCGGTACAAGAGGGAGTTACCTATCATAGTCTGCCACTAACGTATGGGATAAGTTGTAGCCTGTTACTAACAAGATTCTATAATCAGGAAGAGATTCAATACTTTTACTCAAATCATGATCTTGTGTTTTCTTATGTGCCTATCATAGAGGATTTGAGTAGGGTAGCTAGATACTATAGTATAAAGTTAGTTAAAGGATTCTTTGAGGCAACATTAACAATTAGTACATCTTATGCACACCGCAATAATTTGACATGCTTGCTTACACGTGTGGAGAAAAGTTTTTTAGATCACCCGGAAGATAGAAGACGGGCATTGAAGGGTAAACTAGAGAAAGGATTACAACAACTGGCCTTTGCTAGTAGTGAAGGTTATGGTGAAATTAGAGAACAAGGGAAGCTAGCTTTAGACACACTACATGTAGGGAAGCTTTGCATATCTAGGCCGAAATCATATTATGACAATGTGTTTGTGGAAATGAGTGAATGTAAGCATGTGTTTTTGTTTCAGAGTAATTGGATGTTCATGTTAAATGGACAGGATCCTGCGATCCCAGGGATCTATTATATATGTGGACTTAATGCTTATTACCATCTTCCAAAGGGATGGTATGGGACACGTTATTTGGGGATAGTTTTCCCAAAGATATATCAACTTGACGATTTGAAAAGGTTTCTGAAATTGTCTGAATTACATCGTTCTAGACAGAAGAGAGAAACTGCTGCTTGTGTTGTAGGAGACATATTTGGGGCGATAATTCCTTCAGTGGGAGTGATCTTAAACTCCATAAAGATTCGAAAGTTGTCTACTATTGTGGATAACATGCTGACAAATGTTTCAGGGGCTATACTCCTGATGGATACTGAACTTGCTGCGGAGAGGGCTATGACTCTTCAAAACAGGCTTGGTTTAGACATTCTTTTAGCGAAAAATGCCGGAGTTTGTAAGATGCTCAATGAGCATCATTGTTGTGCTTATATACCAGATAATAGTAATGAGATTAGAAGTATGCTTACTAACTTGACTAGGGATAGTACAGACTTGAAGGATTTGAAAGAACCAGGTGTTTGGGAAAAGGTTGGGAAAGGATTTGCTTCAGTGGGAAATTGGCTTAGTAACATTTGGTATGGGATATTGTCTAAAATAATACAGGGTATATTGATTGTTGTAGCTTGCTTATTTGGGTTGTGGGTGGCATGTAAAGTTAGTAAAAGAATAAAATTGAAGATGGTGAAAAATAATAAGAGGAGGGAAGAAAAACAAAAGGAAAAATTATTCAGGGCAAAATCAAAGGGGAAGCCAATAAGGGAAGAGATTGAGATGAGGGAATTTTAGGATGTAAAATTCGTGGGAAAGGTTTTGTGTGATGAAAAGAGTCATCAGAGGAGGGATTGTTGGAGTGTGTCTTTTAAAATCAATATTAACCTGAAAAGCTTGCACTATATTGTGTGATGAAACTGCATAGAAAAAGTGTTAACATAGAAAATAATGCTCGTGTTGAAATGTGCCCACGGGGAGTGGCTACCAATGTATATGAAGACTAATGAAAGTTATTAATGTTGAATTAATTATGTACTAATGTTTTGAATTTGTACTAGCATATCCTAATTAGAGTCCTGTATCAGGGTTTGCTCAATAAATCATTAGGCCTTAGCTTAGCGAGGGTCTGGGCCTAGCTGCCTGGTCTCATATTAAACTGTATTTTTCTAACGTGTGATGTGCTGTTTTCCTGAAGGACACAAAGCTGTACTTTTCCAGAAGTTGTGTGTGTAGCCGTAGTCAATTCTTTCTCATGAGACCCGACTTGCTCAAGGAGACATTCTTGCTGAATGCAACAGTGTAATTCGTAACAGGTGCAAGGCTGCCTGGAGTAGTAGAAAACAATGGAGCTACTGACTGGAGCGTAAAGTGTAACTTTTCTTACCTGACATTCCAACCGATGAAGACGTCAATTACATGGGCCAATTAACGACATGAGAACTGTGTTCTGTGGAAAATTCTAGTGAAGTGTGTGGAGAATTATTGGACAGAGATAACGATGCACCAATTATTATCCAATGAGGAATTAAGAGCAAGTTAGGCAGTTTCGATTTAACCGCACAACCCAAGGAGAAGGGGGCCCATTCTCTTGAGACTTTGCCGTTTATTCGTCCTGATACTCTAAACCATCCTTTACTTATTCCTTTACCTGATACTTACCTCTCCTCCATATGAGGGAAGCTCTCGTTCCTTAGCTATGCTACACTGAGACTTTGCCCTGTCCCATCTTGGCTGATGATGAAAACGACTGATGTCCTGAGGACGAAGACTGACGCTGTTTGCTAATCTGTTGGATTGGTAAGTATCTGATGCAAAATTGTAATTGTCTGTTTGCCTTTTCTTTCTAGGTACCAACTTCTCTTTTGATAGAGGCCATAGTTAGATGTTTTCCAAATTTGTGTTTGTTAAAATGTTTTGCATGAAGCACAACATGCTGATGCTAATTAGAGGTTAGTTAAGGTGTTCACAAATATCCTATGCAAATAGACAAATGACTGAGTTCTTGCTTTGTTGAATCATGCACTACTGAGACTTTGCTAAGTTGCTTCTTATTCATGACATGTTAAATACAGAATGAATATTCTCTATGCAATGATTAATTGCGTTCAAATTGCAAATCTGAAGAGTTACTAATGAGATAAATTGCTGATGAGATTAACAGAAATGATATTAGATTGTGACTAATAGGGAAATAAATATCCTAACACTTAACTAGATTGGTGTGGTTATTCATGACTGAAAGGTCATGGTGTGTTCTACTTATTGATTCTTACTAATGTTATTGATTGGGTTGCTAAATTAGTTATTGATTGGTTTATTGATCTATTGATTTGTGATGCCCAAAAGATACCTCGTACTGGGAAGTCCCCGAACGTGGTCCAAAGGTTCATTGACCTAGGCGTGTCTCCTTGTAAGTTTACTGATCAAGGCTCTGACGCGCTATCACTGGGTAAGTAGGCGAATGCCAAAATGAGTCAGAAGGTGGATGAACAGATGGCAATGCAAATGCTTGTTTGAAATTAAGGTTGCGCTTTGTTCTTCTCCGCAGCTAGGGTGATATGATTTTAAAAACCGGAACATATCACAACTATGAAAGTAGGACTACAATTTTGCATCAACCTAGGACCACAGAGTAACTTAACTGCTAGCAATTACCAACAGCGTAATCACAAACAATGAGGTATTAAGAGTAATTAAATCCTACTTCACCTGGGTTAATTAACTGGCTTTCTGGAAGACTGCTAACTAATTCTGCACTAAAACCTATGAAAACGTGTCTCTTTCTTTTTTCCATCAACCTTCTCTGAAACCCCCTTAACAGGTTTTAAAGGTAGTGAAATTTGAGATGAGATGGTGTAAAGCTGGGGATGCTCCAGCACATCCAGGGCAAGTGATCACTCTAGCCCCAGTCCACCATGCTTAACATGTGGGGCAGGTACCATCTATGTGAGAGGAGCAGGAAGTCTTAAAGTTGCGCAAGATCTGTTTTCTATATTTTAAGGTGGTTATAACAGATTTGGCTAAAGACTAGCATACGCCATGCGCGCTTGGTGAGAGGAAACTTCTGGCGGTTAGAAAAAGTGATTTGCCCTGAGTAGAACAAAAAGATGATGCACAGAAAATAATTTCATGCACTCACAACTACTATGGGCCAGTTTCCAGTCCACTGTGTTTTGGCCCACTGTGCCACTGCACAAGTGAATTTCCCTAACTAGAGTAAATATGGCAAGACTTGGGTCCACTGCTCACTGTGCCTTAAAGACAAAAGCGACACCTCAATGACGCGGCACAACAAGGTTGAACTGGTCTGGGACTGTTTTTGTTCTGGCTATAGGGAACGTGGCCTAGCAGTTCTGGCTGGGCTGTTCTTAGAAGCAAAGGCCGAGCCTAATTTACATGTAATTTTTGCAATTATTTAAGGAGCAGATAAGCTGAATAATGAGTTTACAAGTATTTTTTAACTTCGATAGTCCTCCTTTTCATGAACAAGCTTCAGCCATAAATACTCATAGAAATAAATCATGATGCACTTGACAGATGAATGATTATTACTCATGAAAGAGGACTTACTGTAAGACATGCGTACTATACATCTCCAGTCTATGGTCAGCGCACTGAATGATTTCCTCAAAGGACGCCACCTTTTAAAATAAAAACAAAGTAAATTATTAAAACTGACTTCCTACAAGAGATTACCCAAAGATGGCTATTTTTTGAAAGGTGTTTTCTGTGCATGCTGAAACTTGAATCACTGTAAAATAAGAAAAATGATATAAATTGGAAAAAAATAATGATACTGTTTTTATATAGCACGTGTTTTTTTATGAATTATTATGTCAAATAGTGGATTTATAATAGCATATTATTTAATTTAATGCTGAGATATGAACGGCCCGTGCCACTGCTGCAAAGTGCTAGAACCAATGGCCTGGACACACTGCTATTGCTATTTTGTAGTGCCCTTTCCTTTGCTAAAAATACACAGACGGCGTCACCATGTGATAGACTGTCATAAAAAAAGGACAGGTGTTATGAATTGAGTGCTTGTGCCAAGCACCAGCTAACACTGGCACACATTAAACACTGGTCAGTGCACTCTATAGAAAACATTAAATAAGTGAGACTGTGTCTTAGAAATACATATAACCCAAAGAAACAACCGTAGAAAGAGAAAACTAGGGCTTCTATGACGAGTGCCCTAGGGGGATATGTGCTATGTACAGAGGGATATCTGCTATTTATCACTTTTGTTAAAAACTGATACCATGGGGTTCAGAAATTAAGTGGTGCAATAAATAGCGCGTATAACACGATGAGGCCTCAAAAATGAGAATGCCTTTCAAATGTTGGTGCTCTCCACACTGGAATACACATATCCCGGTACACAACCTCCCTTCTCCCCTGTTAAATGTTGGCAGGTCACGGGAAGATCCAAAGGTGTGGTCTTCATGGCATCCGGTACTTGCCAGATGTGATAAACCTCGCACTACTTTCAACTGTGATCCAAATGCAAACAGATGTTTGAGAATGGATAATAATTTAAGGAGGCACTCGTAAGCACGCCCTAAATGGCATGGCAAGCTACTATAGGACAGGTACGAGTAACCGACAGAAAAAGCCTAGTGGGAGAAATAGTTTGTGGGAAGGTGGATTTAAGAGGAGAACGGGTGACTGATGATAAAGGAAATAGTGATGTCTATGTAGCAATCAAGGAACACCAGAGGATGGGGTGCATTTCTTCGCTAGTTGGAAAATGGAGAGAAAGAAAGACAAAAAAAATCTGCAGATCCAGTAGAAGCAGCCAGAGAATAGAGTTTAGTGTGTCTTCTGGCAGGGGCCAGTGTTCTCTTGGCATCTGATACAGGGACGGCTCCTCCATTTGGGCGGAGGAGTGTCACCCCTACCCCGGCAGCAGCAGCAACTCTAAACCTTTCACTAAAAAACGATAATAAACTAGGTTTAGTATAATTTTTTGGTAAAAGGTTCAGGGCCACAGGGGTGACGAGTAGTGAGGGGCAGTGCACAGCACTCCCCCTCACAGCGCATGTGTGTTTGGCCAGCCGTCTCGAGACGGCCAAACATATATCCGCACAGGGTTCTCTCCAGCCCAGCAACTTAGTTGCTGGGCTGGATAGAGCCTGCACAGGCTCCCATTCTGCCCGTGAGCACCTGGCTGGGCACTCCCAGCCAATCCTGACGCTGCTCTGGGCAGCGTCAGGATTGGCCGCAGGGCAGGCTGAGAGCCAGCAGAGGAGCGGTGTGATGGAGAGAAGGTAAGTGTTTTTTTTTCTTAATTACTTTGTTTTATTTCCCTATCCCCCGCGCGGCTCCCCGCCCCTTCTGCGCGTCGCTAGCTGCCACTGATCTGATGTCTTCTGGGAGAGAGTTCCATAACTGAGGAGCAAGTGCCAAAAATGACTTAGCTGCAGCAGAAATCGAATGTTTTCTTTACTTCTGAGGATGCTGGTCCAGGCAGAGGTAAGGAGGGAGGAATGGCTATTGGTAGACTGTTGAAGTCTCACAGGATTGTGCAAAATCAAAATATTACATGATATTCATCACAAAAATCTACACATCTTAATTTGCCTAAAACATCAATAAACAGAGGTGAAATTTAAAATTATCTTAGTGACAGGCATAGACGTCAATTCACCTTAATGCCAGGGGTAGTGGAAGTGACATCACATGCCCTTTGATCTCCACTTTCACACACATATTTACACTTATGTACAAATTCACACTTACATACACTCTCTCACATAAACAGTCTCTCCCGCATGCAAGCACACAACATACACTTAAAAGTATCTTTTACTTACCTCAGCTGCCATGGAAGGGCATATTCTAGCTAATTGTACTCCAGTTTTATTACACTAATAGTGAATAATAACATATTATTCACTACTAGTGGAATACAAACTTGACAGCAAATAATGAGAGTGACTTTAGGAGTTTTTCACTGTCAGGACATGTAAAACCCAAACACATATGTCCTACTTTTCAAATATTTTGCACCCTGTCATCGGAACGTTTAGGGCCTGCCTTTAGGATGTCCAATAGGTAATATAGAGGAAAGTTTAGGCCTAGCAATAGGTTTATTTTACCATGACGAACTGTCAGTTTAAATTTAAAACTCTGCTACATTCTGTTTAGAGGCTCAACACACTCATGGCCTCTAATTAATACCCTTATTAAGATCTTTGAATTCAGGTGAGGATGAAAACGTGCCACTCATAGGGATTGGGCCAACAACACCTCCTTTTTATTTCAAATATCAACAATGTACATACATGTAACCGTATACTTTTAAAATTTTAAGTAAATACAAACTGGATTTTCTCTTTCACTATATTCCTTTATTATGCTTCACCTTAGCTCAGTTTTAAATTAACCACAAAATCATGTGTGGTGGCGTTTCCTATGAATGGGGTGCTAGCACCTTTAAGATATTTTAGATTATCCTGAATATATCATTATAGCTGGTGTATATGCTTTATTTTCCCATTTAGCATTGAAAAAGCTATTGGCTTGCAAGGCTATATAGGGTGAAACACATGTTGACAAATTTTGAAGACAGCCTTTTTGTTAAATCCTTCTTTCTACATGGAATATAAAAAAGAAGAAAAATAAAGAACTCTGTTGTGAAAGCAACTTTAATGTAATAGTTTCATTTCTAATTGCAGCTTATTACACTTGAATCTTTATAATGTTTCACCTATTTGAAGGAACTTTATGAACTTTTTGGACGACACAATCCAAATGTTGACATTTAAACCTGCACTACAGACTGTTGTGCAAGGCCTGAGGCATGTTTTACAGTGCTGGCTTAGTGAGTGGCACAATGAGTGCTTATACCCATAAGTAGCATTAATTTAAAGGCTCTGGGTCAGATAGTACTATTTTCTGTGGGTGTACAAATGAATTAAACGTGCCAATTAGATGTAGACCAATTTTACCATGTTTTCAAGGGACAGCACAAGCATTTTACCACTGGTTAGCAGGGAAAAGTGCACAGAATCCCAAACACACAAAAAATATTTTAGGCAAAACTCTGCAGAAAGGGTCGGGTCCAACAAAGACCTACAACTCATCAGGTTGATCAACAACAGCACATCAGTAAACATAGTTAATAAGAGCCACAAAATGCCAATTTAACCAGGTTGGAATCTTGCAGGGACAAGAACTAGCACCTGTGTCTTTGGAAGCCTCAAACTACTCTCCCTGGCTGGCACGCTTGAGACAATGATGAAACAGAAAGTATAACAAGTTGAGACTAAATTAAATGTGGTGGGAGGGAAGTGAGAACTCTTCTGAGCTGCACAGCAGACGTTGTGTCTGACATACTTCATGAAAACTGCCAATACAACCGAAGTCACAGATCTTCTGCTAGAATTACAATATCTTTTATCAGGCTTATGCTTGACCAAACCAGACCAGAAAGGCTCCAAAATGATTCCATAATCTGCCTGAAAGACCTTAGGCACCAGCACATTCCATTCCACATGTTGAGGTTGAAATGTCTAGACTGGAAAAGGAAGGCATAATTGGAAAAGTATTCTGTCCCCCATCCTGGGTATCCCCAGAAGTAGTCACAAACAAAGCATAGCAATTGAGAACGGTCTATAAACCAGCAATACATGAAATCTTCCCTGATGTTATTGAAGCAAAGTGTTTCTCTCCAATGGACTTCAGTGCAGGGTTCTACTCACTGCAATTGGAAAATGCATTTTGGCATCTCCTTGGCTGCTGAGGTCTTTTGAAATGCAATCAAGGAAGCCCTGGCCGGCCTGGAAGGGATCGTGAATAAAAGCAATAACATCACGACATTTCTTTTGTGGCTCATTATCTTCTACTAACTGTTCAAATTTACCAATTTTTTCCTGATCAAGGCTGTTGTTTTTTTAGTATGCACAAGACTTGTAGGATTTTCTGATTAAACATTTCTCAGTAGGGTTGGAATGGAAGATAATGTTATTTATGTATTGATTGACAACCCCATACATCAAATCTCTTACCTGATTTGGTTTCTTTCATAATCCTCTTTTCTGCTTTGTTACCAAAGACATTAGTGAGAACATCACATCTTCAAAAGTGTGCAACATATAGTCCTCCTGTGCAATGCTATTCTCTCTGTCAGACTGACTCAACCACACTTAGGGCCTGATTACAACTTTGGAGGACGGTGTTAATCCGTCCCAAATGTGACGGATATACCACCTACCGTATTACGAGTTCCATAGGATATAATGGACTCGTAATACGGTAGGTGGTTTATCCGTCACTTTTCGGACGGATTAACACCATCCTCCAAAGTTGTAATCAGGCCCGTAATTTTGAACTTGCCACTTCCATCAGCCATGGCCAAGTTTTTCCCTGATGATCCAGAAACTTTAGTGGAAATTCCCAATTAGTTTCTGATATATGAACCACCAGGTGGAATGATTTTATATCTTGCCTTTTCAGTACTACTTTTGACAACACTTTCATCCCTATTCCATTCATATGCCCTTATCAAAATGAATTATAGGCGAAGAACAATAATTCCTCACTGCAGAAATATTTTAATGGACTTTCCTTCAGATCTACATTAAGAAAGGCATGGCTCAAGATGGAGACAGCGAGGACTCCTTTCATTTCTGCTATCAATGTAGATTCATTTCCCCACTGAAATAATTTCATAGTAAAGACACAACAGATAATGAGGACAAGCATGAGCTTTTGCCTTATAAGCCACTACAATATATTAAGCACCGGGTACAATTAATTGATTCTCTTTGAGTGAGCATAAACACTGAGCTATTCCTAAGAGTAATATGACTATATGGACTTCATTATGTAACATTTCAACGTTTTCAACTTTCTGGCAAATTTCCTCCATGGATCTCATGAATGTATGGTGGAACAGTGCATGCATTTTTATGAACCACAGGCTGTGTAGTGTTTTAGAGAGGATGGCAAAAGTAAACCAGCCTTATTGGGACTCGTACTATTCTGTGCCTCTGGACGTGGAGATCAATAAAGTATTTGACTGTACAGATGGTTATCCAGAATTGCTTTATTTTATAGATGCTATCTGAATATTCCTCTATATCACACTGGCAATCCTTTCAAACAAATAAACATTCAACATGTTGTGTGATTTGACAAAAGCTACCTATTGCAAAGGTCAGTTCAGCTTACTTTTATGTATTTGTATTGAAGTGACACCTTCCTCTGTCATCTCTCTTCCTCACATTCTTGCAAGTGTTCTAGTACATGATAGACCTCCTAGGGAATTACTCTAACCATGTACATACACTTTTACATTGTTTTTCCAGCTGCAGGTTTGGCTGCGTGCCAGGGCTCAAAGAGGGATGCTGTTCCATGGGGAGACCCAAAAATGGAAACCTTATTCAAGGATAATCAGGGGTATCCAGAAAAAAGATGCTACAGCCCTCACCCACCTAGGTGGCATGATTCATCACTAGGCTTTGCTCTTCGCTGGGTAGGTGCTGTAATCCCCAGTGGGCCCCTATGAAGGAAGCTCTCCTGTCTAGTATTTACCACAGCTTGGAATAATGCCCTTAAGAGAACATGGTACTGAGGTGTGTGGTAGATTGTGAAGGTGAGTGGGTAGAATTGGCCACAGACCACCCTGTTAGATATGTATTTTATCCTCAGCTGTAATACATGCAAGGTTTAAAAACTAGGATGAACTTGAAATGGGTTAAATGATGAACCCCAGGTTCTTATCTGTTGGTCGGCATGTTTCTTACCACTTCAGCCTTTACAGGGTCTATGAAAATTACTCAGGATCATATACCTTTAGTCCTAATATACATCAGTCTTTTAGTAAAAAGTAATATTTTTGCTCTGTGGCCCCAAAGAGTGCTGAAAAGCACAAATGGGATCAAAATGTTAAAAAAGCAGAATTCACAATGGAGTCCCAGGTGCCCCTGCAACCTGTGGAGAAAGAGATAGACAAAATAACATATGTAAAATATAATAGTCTTAAAACCATTTAGGAAAACACAAATCCATTTCAGTAAAGGAGAGTAATAAACGTTCATAAGTCACCCATCAATAGCATGCAGTAATCGTGGCCACAACACTCAAAACTGGAATGATCTTGCTTCTATGGTGCACACATAGCTATTACGTTCAAAAAGAGGGCCCGGCCCCAAAGCATATCCCAGAGCTGCTGCTCCTGTGTCAAACTCTGCATACTGGAGGGAAATAATAGGTAGATGCTTCCTTAACCCCATTGATGCTGAGGACGAAGTGGTTCCGTCCTACAAGCGCCAAATCCCTCTGCTGTTTACAGGGGGGGGGGAAGCGCACTGGAAACCATAGATTATGTTTTTCTAAAAGAGGTGTGGAGGCTGCCCACAATGGGCATGCCAATACCCCCACTCTGACCCAAAGAGGAACTTTCTGCCTTTGGGGGTGCAGATGGGGGTTATTACCCCTTGATCTAAACCCCGGTGAAGCAGAAAGTCCACTCAACACCAGCGATTTTCTTTCTCTATAAAAGGGGGTGGGTGCTACCTAAAATGGGCATGCTATTACCCTCACCCTCCAAGACATAAATAAGAACAGTCTTTCTACCCCCCCGGGAGGTAGACGGTGTTATTACCTCTGATCTATCCCCCAGAGGGGCAGAAAGCCCACTAGAAACCCAGGATTTTTTTCAATGAAAGAGGGATGGGAGCTGCCAGTAATGGGCAGCATACCAATGCCCCCACCGGACACAAATAGGAACAGCCTTTCTGCCCCCCTTGAGGGGGCAGATGGGTGGTTATTACCCCCCGATGTACCACCTGGGGGGGTCAGAAAGCCTGCTAGACACCAGGGATTTGCTTCTACATAAAAGAGGGGTGCGGGCTGCCCAAAATGGGCATGCTAATGCCCCACCTCCGCAATACACAAATAAGAACAGTCTTTACACGGCCCTGGGAGGCAGATGGGGGTTATTACCCCCGATCTTGCTCCCAGGGGGGCAGAAATGCCACTAGACAACAGAGACTTTTTATTAATATAAAAGATGGGTGGGGGCTGCCCACAATGGGCATGCCAATTCCCCCCACCCTCCAGACATAAATGGAAACAGTTTTTCTGCCCCCCCCCACTAGACACTAGGGATTTTTGTTTTAATTTATAAGAGGGGTAGTGAGCTACCCACAATGGGCACACCAATGCCCCCACCCCCCAGACACAAATGGGAACAGTTTCTTCTGCCCCCATCTTCCCCGGGGTTAAAAAGCCCACTGGACACCAGGAATGACTTTTTTTTTATCAGTGGGGGCAGCCCAACATGGGCATGCCCATGCCCCCCACCCAAAAAGGCAATGTTTTCTACCCTCTTCCCCCCCAGAGTGAGAGATGGGGCAATGAGCCCATCTGACCCCCCCTCTCGGTTGAGCAGAAAGCCCACTAGACACCAGGGATTGCTAATTTTTGTAGAGGTGGGGCTGCCCAGCATGGGCATGGGCATGGCCATGCCCCCACCCCCTCAAAAATGGGGAAACAGTCTTTCTGCTTCCCTGCTGACTAAAGCATTTCACCCCAAAGGCAAATAGGAGAATATTTGATTTTGTTCGGTATTGTTTTTACAAATTAGGCCAGGAGAGCTTGGCTAACTCCCAGTATCATCCCACTTGCAATGGTGAACAGCTGCACTTTTTGAGCTTGGGTAGGCTGCCACCTGAGAATACCTACCGGACACAGACTGTTCTGATAACTAGACAACTGCACAAGTCCAGGGTGGTGGTGCCAAGTCCCTTGGCACCACACCAACCCCCTCAGACCACGCACGCAACCTCGGATTCATCCTGGACCCACTTCTCACCATGACCAAACAAGTCAACGCCGTATCATCCTCCTGCTTCCTCACCCTCCGCATGCTCCGAAAGATCTTCCGTTGGATCCCCGCCGACACCAGAAAGATCGTGACCCACGTCCTCGTCACGAGCCGCCTGGACTACGGTAACACCTTATGCGCAGGAACCACTGCTAAACTCCAGAAACGCCTGCAGCGAATTCAAAACGCCACCGCCCGCCTCATCCTCGACATACCCCGCAACAGCCACATCTCCGCCCACCTGAGACACCTACACTGGCTTCCCGTCAGCAAAAGGATCACCTTCCGGCTCCTCACCCACGCACACAAAGCCCTCCACAACAAGGGACCCGAATACCTCAACCGCCGCCTCAGTTTCTACACACCCACCCGTCATCTTCGCTCCGCCAACTTCGCTCTCGCTGCCGTCCCTCGCATCCGCCGCACCACGGCTGGTGGGAGGTCCTTCTCCTACCTGGCTGCCAAGACATGGAACTCCCTCCCCACCAACCTGAGGACCACCCAGGACCACCCCGCATTCCGGAGACGACTCAAGACCTGGCTCTTCGAGCAGCAGTAACCCCTTCCCCCGAGCGCCTTGAGACCCGCACGGGTGAGTAGCGCGCTTTATAAATGTTTATGATTTGATTTGATTTGGTGTGCTTACAGTTCTTACACACAATGCCCTGCAAACCTCAATGTTGACTAAAAGCATATATTTTTCATCACATTTCTGTGATAGAAACGTCTGTAATCCAATAATAAAATTGCTGTGAGGAAAATGTGTAATTTAGTTGAAGTCTGAGGTTTGCATAGGATTCTGGGCAAAACAACCTGGTGAGAGCCACACAAGTCACCACATCCTGGATTCCCCTAGGTATCTAATTTTTAAAAATATACAGGTTTGCTGGGTTCTCTAGGTGCCAGCTAAGGTAGGACCTAAAAACCACAGCTACCCACTTTGCAAGTAACGGGTCAGTTTTGCATGGAAATATTTCATATATCCATGTTGTGTTTTGGGCCGTTTCCTGTTGTGGGCACTAGCCCTACCAACACAGGTGAGGTACCATTTTAATTGGGAGACTTAGGAGAACATAGAATAGTAGAACAAGTGTTTTTACAAATTGTATTTCTCTGCAATTGCACCTTCCAAATGTAAGGCAGTGTGTAAGAAAGGAGTAATTTTGAGAAATGCCCTCTAATTCACATGATGGTATGGGTACCCACAAATTCAGAGATGTGCAAATAACCCCTGCCTCTAAACTCCATTTCTTGTGCCCATTTCGGAAATAAATTGATTTCCTTGACACCAACTTTTCACAATTTATATTTTACCACATTAACTCATGTATACCCGATACTCAATGAAAAACCATTGCAAGGTACAGCTCAGTTATTGGCTCTGGGTACCTTGGGTTCACGGAAAACCTATCAGCCCTATATATCTCTGCAACCAGTAGAATCTAGCAGACGTAATGGTATATTGCTTTTGAAAATCATAGTTACAAAAAGTTACAGATGAAAACATAGATACAAATGGCTGTTTTTTCAAATCTATATCAATATTTTTTTATTTCAACTTTTTTTCTATAGAAAAACCTTAAAGGTCCTTCACAAATGACCCCTTACTGGATTCACAATGTTGTCTACTCTTCAGAAATGTATAGCTTTTTGAGATCCAACATTGGTTTTGCACCCATTTCTGCCACTACCAGGAAGGAGGTGGAAAGCACAAAAATAGGAAAAATGGACTATGTCCCAGTAAGATGCGAAAACTGTATTGAAAAATGTGTTTTTCTGATTCAAGTCTGCCTGTTCCTGAAAGTTGGGAAGTTAGTTATTTTTAGCACTGCAAACCTTTGTTAATGCTATTTGCAGGGGGAAAAATAGATGTTTTCCCATTTTTTCCGCCCAAAACTCAAAATGTAGCTATATTTTGCCAATTTTCTCTGTCCCGTCCTGGGGAATCCAGAAACCATGGCTACCTTTAGAATCCCGGGTTGTTGGGAAAAAGGAAACAATTTTGGCATGGATAGCTTATGTAGACAAAAAGGTATGGGGGACTAAGAGTGGACTAAGCCAAATAGCCCAAAAAAGGCTTAGCACAGGGGTGTCGGGGTGCTGCGGGTGTAGGGCTACCAGCAAAGGGGTTCATACCAAACCATCTGAGATGTAAATATATCAGAGGAATCTCTTTGGAAAACTAACCACACACACTTACTTTTAGTAAGGAGACAGCCAGTGGTTATTTCTACCCTGCTTCCAGAGTCCCTGGAAGAGGATTTTGCTACCAAAATGGCTGTCTTTTATTCTGCCTGTAATAGTCATGCTTGTCTGGCTGTGACTTCTGAAGCTAGCACAATGGAAGTTGGAAAAGTGCCCATTCACATGATGTCCAGGAGGGCAAGATGTGTTGGTTGCAGTGGCGGCCATCTGGTAACGGAGTACAATAGTGATATAGACTAGCAAACATGGAGGTCCCGCATACTTTGTCCCCTATAATCCAGAAGAAGGCTAGCTGCCTTTCTTGTAATCCATGCACAAGTGAAAGAGGGCAATCAGAGCGTACACATCTGACCTCCAGGAGCTCTGAGTGGGCTTGGAGACTCAAATGAGTGATCATCAGGGGAAGTCTCCAAGAGCCTGAGGGTTCCCATCCTGGGCTACAAGTAACACAGCAAGCGATGGAAAACAGCCCAGGGCGATGGGGCTTCCATTCCTGGGCCCACCGGGAGTCTGACCCAGGGCCCGGTCACACCTTCTTACTCCAAGCAAGCAGGGGAGTTCTCCTTGGGCCTGCGGGTCCCCATCCACGGTATTTTGTAACACAGTAGGTCAGGGAATGGAGCCCAGGGCTGGTTCTTTCACCCCAGGGCCCACCAGAGCTTTGACCCAGGGCCTAGTGAGAGTTTCTCATCTCGCGCAAGCAGTGGGGGCCTCGCAGGACTTAGCAGGTCCCCATTTCGTGCTCCAAGTGACAGGGCAGGCAATGGAATGGAGCCCATGTAAGGATTTTCCATCCTTGGGCCAACCAGAGCTATGACCTGGGTCCTGGTCCGAGCTTTTATCCTGGACTAGAAGGGGTGGTGTCCCCAGACCTGTGGGTCCCCGTCCAGGGCAATTTGAGACATGATAGGCCGGAGAACAGAGCACAGGCCCAAAGGGGCTTCCACCCCAGGACCAGTGGAGTGCCGATCTGGGGCCCAGTCAGAACTTTTGAACCCAGACCAACAGGAAAGACCTCCCTGGGCCTGCGGGACACTGTCCCAGGCACTTCGCAATACTGCAGGCCTGAGAAGGGAGCTCAGATATAGGGCCTTCTATCCCCGGCTTGCCCATATTCTGGCCCGATCATAGCATTGAAACCCGGAAAAGCAGATTATACCTCCTGGTGCCTCCTGACCCTGCCCTAGGCCCTTTGCCGCACAGTGGACTGGGGAAGGGAGCCCAGGGCTTGGGACTTCCACTCCTGGGCCAGCTGGAACTCTGACCCATGACCCGTTCATAGCTTTTTGTACTGGGCAAGCAGGGGAGGCCTCCCTGGGCCTGCGGGTCTCCATACCGGGCTCCAAGTGACACAGCAGGCCAAGGGACGGAGCCCAGGACCGAGGGCTCCTACTCCCGGCACACTGGGGCTCTGACCCAAGGGCTGGTCACATTTGCTTACCCATAGCATGCAGGGGAGGCCTCCCCTGGCTTGCAGTTTCCATCCCGGGCATTTTTCAACATAGCACATGGAAACCAGGTCACCAGGCTTCTCACCTCGGTCCCTTTAGAGGCTAGAGGCCATTCTTTTAAGCTGGGCACACAGAGTGACAGAGGGGACACTAGAGAGAATGTATCCAGCCTCCTGGAGCCCTGACTGGGCTTCAAGCTTCAAAAGACCCATCATTGGGAGTTCCAGGGCAGCCTGGAGTTCTGAACACTGAGTCACTTGAAGAAAATGACATGTTTTGTTTATTTAATTTAAGTACAAAACATCACTCATAAAGTTGGCATGGCACATTTTGCACCACCCACATAGGTGTGGTAAGGAACCTTTAATTTGAATTATGCCCAAGCCTACTAATAAGGACTCACCCTCATCCTTGTTTGGGATTTTTAATTACTAAACATTAGGAACCACTTGAGGACCCTATGTGGGGTTGATATAGGAGCTACGGAAGAGGATGTGCATGCACTATACATAACAACGCCTGCCTATTCTAGCTCCGTACATGCCATGTCATTGTCACCTCCACACATGCTACTGCTGTTTTTAGTAGCCAACACCAACATCACTATAAATTAATTACACTGCTACTACTAGATCACGTATTCCTGTAGAAATGTTCAGCCTAATTTAATAGATACAATCTGTGATGCTAGTCAGTTGCTTACAATATTCCACTGTATCACTCTAGGTCATTATCCACACTTTCAACCGGAGGGTCAATGTTACCTATAAAACCTATACCAGTGGAAGGTGGAATACTGTACCTTACATATTAGGCTATTCAAATCTTTTAGAAGTTTGCATTTTTCTTCTGTAAGTTTGGAGCATTCTTCGGACTTCAAATGCAGAAGACCTTCCAATTTGTTAATCTGGAGAAACGTAAGAACATTCTGAATTGACCGCTGCTGTCTAAATTAGATATATAAAACACCACATTAAAGAAATAAATAGATACTGTTTGTATGTTTCTAGATTTCTGCACCCACACTGGCCATCTGATATCTAAAGTATTGTTAATGACAATCGTTTTGACCTGTATGGTAAAAAGGATTTTAACAAGCTTCATTGTCACACAAAACATATAAAGCAGGAGTAGTAAAAGCTTTCCTGACACAGATAGCGAGTAAAGGACACGTAGCAGCAGCCACAATGCAAAGTTCATTAAAAAACACAGGACAGATTTAAAACAGGTGGTAACTCTACTCTAATGCACGCACACTCACGCACAAGACAGGCATTGCATGTGCAACACCAGTGCAAGCTGCCTTCACTGCTTCAAAAACTACAGGACTCCACTGAACACTGCCCCAAATACAGAGGAGTAATGAGGATTAAACATGAGGCAGCTGTCTGCAAAGACCCCATGCCTTTTATCTTTTACATCACAGAGGAATGTTGTAAGGTAGGGTGTGTCAGAGCTATGAATAAGTGCACACAAAGCATCCTGGCTGTGAGGAACCGGGTGCCTAATATTGTCTCTCTCCTCAAGCACTAATTGAGCTTGCACGGTAAGCTGAGGGCTAGAGGTGTGTGAGAGGAGCCCTCATCCTAATAAAGGCATTATCAGTGTGTGTGTGTCCTTAAGTCTCTGTGCCTGGAAAGACTTCTCACAATATCTTTATGCATTCTCCTGCTGAAAGAAAGAAAGAGAGTGCTGTGTGTGTGTGTGTGTATAAAACAGCATCTTCGCCTGTCACCTACTCCCTGCACTTCACACTCAATCTCCTTCACTCAGTTTCACTGCTACGATCTGCACAGAGGAACAACAGTGCTGCTAATTGGACTGCTGTCAAAAACATCACTCAGTGGGTGGTGAACGGAGCAAATGCCCCACACGATCAAGGAACCTGCCGCCAGCTCTGTCATTCATTGCTTCCTCAACTCACAATTTCATACTCAGTAGAAGCATCATTATCTCAGCCACCTTCCATTTCATCACAGGAAGCAACGGATGAACAAATTGCGTGGGAAGTCAAATATTCCATACCACAAGTCTGCAACGCCCTTTCATGCTCATTTGTACGGGTATTCAGTGTTTATTTGACTGCGTCACTAGCACCTAGAATGAAACCATTTGTCACACTAGCTGCAAGATTAGCAAAGCACCGGCCATACAAGGTTTGCTATGAGCATTTAGCTGAGTTCAGCTATTGGCATATGGCTAAAACAAACATGTAATACAATATTACCTTATGCCTAGCACAACATGAATGA
Source organism: Pleurodeles waltl (assembly GCF_031143425.1). NCBI lineage: Eukaryota > Metazoa > Chordata > Amphibia > Caudata > Salamandridae > Pleurodeles > Pleurodeles waltl. Next base: position 838,091,478 of record NC_090438.1, read on the forward strand.
ACAAGTCTAGTGGCATTATTTGGTGTGAGTTAGCCTATCAGTTCCTATTCTGATAGGCTGATGACATGATACTGTAAATGAGGGATGTCCACTTGCTCCTAACTACAGTGGCTCGGAAGCTTTCTGATTCTAAATTCCTTTCAGGCCTTTGCATCAACATCCTAAGCTTTCTCATTCAAGAGAGCATAGGCAGGATTGACCTTACCCTTCAGAGAGGTGGCAATACCAGTAGCGCCCATCACATTTCGATATCTGGGGATGCAGGTATATGGAACACCAATAGATTTTATAGATGGGAACCTACAGAAAGCAATAACATTCTTAAGATCTCAAATCCATTACTGGATCACACTACCACTATCAGGGCAGGCCAGCTAGCCCTCGCCAAAATGGTGATGCGGCCACACCTCCTTTATTACTTTGTGAACTTGCCAGTGGTGAGACCAACCAGTTTTTTCAAATCATTAACTACTCTCCTAATAAACCTGGTGTGGGGCAATAGTAGATAAAGTGTTAGCCTCACCAAACTACAGCTGCCCTCTGACAGGGGGTAATGGGGGCCACAGACTTCAAACTTTATTGCCTAGTGGGTCAACTGCAGTGAACAGTTAGATTGTAATTTATAACAGACATACGTTGTTGATGCCACAATGGTGCTGTGTGATATCTCTTGCATTATCAATCCTATTTCCAAAACTGTACAGCTAGAGCTGTCATTATCTCGTTTGACGCTATGGGGAATTGATTTGATACCTCATAAAAGTGAGGAAATGTCTGTACTTTCATACTTTTACAATGTTAAAAATCAATAAAGTTTGTTTTAAAAAAACATAAAAATTAAAATCCTAGCAGTTCCTGCCTCGCCAGATGACTGTGATCATATACTAACACCAGCGTGATCAAGACACGAAAAAAACGTAAGAGATTTAGATTGGCTAGTCTAAATTCAATTATGTGATCTCTCTTTTCACTTGCTGTGATTACCTCTGAAAAAAGATCTTCAGTCCTCTACTATTTCTAACATTGAGCTTATCATATATTCTTCTCTGCCAATGTTTTGGAGCCATCATTCTCTTCTTTCATTAAATCAAATTATAGATTTTTTAAACAAGTTTCTAGAAGCAAACCATAAACTAAGGCACTGAACATAGATTAGCTTTCCATATGTACAGTCAGAGTATATTCAAGTAACAGATCATTATTTTCAAGATAAGATCAGCTCAATGAACAAGGATCAGCTGGCTCACCATCAGGTGGTCTGTGGACCCCAAACCCATTCATGCACTGTTTGTATACCATCTTCAGCACCTTAGACCAGTTCATACCCCTGGGCCATTCATGTATAGAGGGGGGTTCTGCTGTCATCAGTACATGGCAACATCCCTTTTCGTGATAAGGAAGCAAATCCCCACTTGGGTTATCTGCACTGGAATATCTGTCCATTGCACCATCACGCCCAGGAGAGCCACAATGGGGTCCAAAGGGGGAAGGGACCCAAGTGACATCTGCCAAGATCACATAGATCTCTTGCCAATATTGTTCTATGACCAGGCATGTCACGACAATGTGATAAAAAGTCCCCACTGGGCCCTGCAGCATGTGCATCTCAGGATGCTCCCCTGCCCATTTTCCACAGTCTATGCAGACTAAAATAGATTCAGTGGAAATACTTAAATTGGATTATTCAGCAAAAGGGAAATGTATAATCTCAAAATGTCCTTCCTGCTCTCTGGTTCCATGATTAGTTTTACTTTGAGTGGGTTGTGATAATAAGGGCTTCAAGGTCTTTGTGATATGTAGACAATGAGTGGCGCAGTTGGAGGTATCTGGAAAATTGAGATCTATGAAGTTGGAATCCTTCTTTTAGGTGGTCAAATTAGAGGATGTAATCATTGTCTCACCCATCCCCCAGCCATGAAATTTCTATCAGGTCCTTGGGTTGGAATCTGGGCAATTGTGTCACCCACTTTAACTAGGTTCATGCCCATAGGGAGGGCTGAGCTCTAAATTTCCCCCATCCATTTAATATCAGTGATGCCGTGTGAGTGCTGCTTGCCAGCAAAGTATGCATAGCCGAGTGACCCGAAGAGGTAAATGTTGGTGGATTTACTATAGATCAAAGCGAGAATCCCAGGACCGTCTAAAGTAGATACCTCCAAGTGCCAGGATGCATCCTGGCAGGGAACCAGTGTCCTATCAGTATCATCTGTGAAGCCAGTAGTATAGTTAGATGTCGGGGAGGCCGAGATTGTCTAAGTGGGTGGGCAGGGTGCATTTGGGGACAGAGACCTTTGGCATTTTTCGTGCTCAGAAGAATCATGACACCAGTGCCCGTACGTCTGGGAAAAATGAAGTGATCATAAATGGGTAGTTCTGGGGGATGTAAAAGGAACTGGGGAGTAACATCATTTCATAAAGTTCCACCCTTCCCAAAAAGGTTAGTGCCAGCTGTGTCCAGGCCTCCAAGTCTCCATGGGTGGGTCTTAAAATAGGGGCTATGTTGGTGTTCTGTGTGATCTGTGGGTCATGAGAGATGCGCATGTTCAGATATCAGAATGCCCACTCTGTCCACTGACAGTAGGCTTCAGGTGGATGATGAGGTATGATGCCGCGCCAAGTGAAGAAACATAGACTTTCCCCAATTGACCTACTAACCTGAGGCATCCCCATATTTCTGCAACATCTGGGTATGGTGTTGCAAACAACTCTTAGGGTGTTGCAAGTAAAAGGGCATGTCATCTGCATTTAATAAAAACCTATACTTTAATCCATCCAGTCAAAGAAAGCCGCTCAGCTGAGCATTCCTCCAGACCCACTCACCGGGGGCTCGATTGCAAGGGCAAAGGGAGGGCATGGGATATCCCTGCCTTGTGCCTCACTGGATTGCAAAGTGGGGGGAAAGGACCCCATTGACTTTTACGCATGCTTGTGGAGCATTGTATAAGGCTGCCACGAGTGCCACATATTTAGGTCCTCTATTCATCTGTTGTAGGACTTGCAAGTAAAGAAAAGTCAGTGGATAGTATCAAAAGCTTTTTTGTAATCAAGTAGGAGTAAGGCTGCTGGGCCCTGTAGTGTGCCTATGTGTGCCAGTGCCATCTGAAGCCTACAGATGTAGTGCCTCAAGCCCTGTTGTTTATAAAACCATTTTGATCCTCAAGGACCAGAAAGCGTACCTCTGCCTCCTGGACCTCTTCCAATGTCCAGACTCCACTGTTGAGAGGATTGGGAGCAGGAGATCCTTCACGATGGGGTGTATATTTTTGAGGGTCGGAATGGTCTGCATAAGGTCTGAATAATATTCCACAGAGGCCTTCTCAATTTCCTGTGAGCAGAAGATCAACTGATCTTCACTCCCCACAAACTCCAGGTATATTTCGGACCTCCTTATCCCTCTATGCCAGCCAGTACAACAGTTTACCAGCTTTGTTGCCATGTTCACAGTTCCTGTATCCGGACAAAGTCCAAGCTAGTTTGGGCGAGTCTAGCAGCTTGTGTGGAAAGGTCACACGCAGACCCTCTGCATGTGTGCGTCCTTTTCTATTTGTTCTGAGAGAAAGGAAGGCCCAGGAGAAAATATCCTAGACTCTGGGTGAGCAATCTCACATTTTCTATCTCATTCCCTGCCATTTACCTCATACTACAGCCTTGAAGATTTCCCACAGACTGATCATGGATATCACCGACTAGATATTGATCTCAAAGTATTCCTCGATGGCTTCCTGCAGGCAGTCCACAAACTTGGAGTCTTTCAACCCACCAGGCGTTCAGACCCCAAGTAATCTAGGGGCCTGTGTTATGGATGCTAATAGATATTTCAAGTGGATTATGGTCAGAGAAGCCTCTAGGGAGGATAGAAGAACTGGTCGGTCAGCTGAGACTGCCCTTGGACACAAACAGGTAGTCTATCCTGGAGTAAGAATGATGAGGAGCCGTGTAACACATGGAGCCCCTCTAGCCCCGGTGCCAGGCATGCCACACATTGACCAAACCCATACATGTTGCCACTTATGTAGGACCTGTGAGCGTCTGCTGACTGCCTGAGTGTCAATGTCTAAGGTGTTATTAAAGTCCCCCCCGACACCGAGTCCTTCGCCTGAGTCTGAAGCAATGCAGCTCATAGCACAGTTGTGTGGCACAGGTCTTGTCAAAGTTGGGACCGGTCTGTGCCCACCTCCTCTATTTTGGTCTCTAGGGCCAGGTGTGAGGATTGGCCAGTAGAATGGTATCTGTGCTTGAGCCGGTGCTCCTGCTGCCCGCTTCTATGTCTTGTGTCACAGGGCTTGAACCTTGATGAGACTCCCCCTTATAGAAATCACTTTAGCATTGTCAAGCTTCCCTGACATGTGGAGGGCATTGTCTTTTGCCATGATGAGGCTATCCTGTGTTGTACAGTTATCGTAGATGGTGGCAAATGAAAGCCCCAGGTGACCACAATCCAGACCCACCTGTCCCACCAGCAGGGCCAGCACAAGCAGCCTGGAGAAAAGGGTGTTCCGGCATGGGGTAAGACCAATTTGTCATTGCTGCAGGTGCCCACCTATAGGTTCTCCTGCTTCACATGGGTGGGGAAGAGTGCTGAGACCAATCTCCATTTAGCGTGTGAGACCCCACTGCACTCACCCAGCTTCTAGGTGCTAGTGCAGTACCTACAGGCACTGAGTAAAACGAGACCGTCCACCGAGGTCCCCCTCTTTAAGGTGTAAGGGTCTGTCTATCTCTCTGGGGGGTTGTGTTCTATCACACGAGAGGGGGAAGGCCCGCCACACCAGCAGCTGGTGCTGGGACTCTCCCCCGCCAATATTCATCCATGCTCCTGGATCCAACCAGCACACAGAACTCAGTCCATGTAAGTGAAGTGGGAGCCTCTGCTTCCCCATGCAACACGCCATCCAGGAAGCTCACTGTCAAGCCACAGATCCTCTAGGTGTTGTCTACTCGCTTTTTCCTTTTTTTTAAGAGGTCTTTCGGCGACCAAAGGGCCATTTGCAAATGGCCTCTGATATGCTCTGAAATGAGTGCTGAGAGGACAGCAGAGATGGCCTGGCTGTGCTCACATGCAGGCCACATCATTCTTTTAGACCGGCTGCCTACCCAGTCAGCGGGACTGTCAAACTTCTGAGCTTGCACCCACATGTGTCAGGGTGTTTGCAACACCACATCGCAGACCCCTCCAGCTCCTTTTCTCTCATCCGGGCCGTTTCCCCGGGCAGTGCCAATGTCTCAGTCTTCTACTGCACGCCTTCATCAAGTGCTTCTTTGGCTCCCATGATTCATGCAGTCACCATGCATGACGCCTGTGGCAGGGGTATGCTTTGGCGTTTTAGATAGTTGGTATCATGGCAGAATCAGTGAAGGATTTTAGGTCTTGCCCCAGAGCGCTGGGGCTATGCAGCTGCCATCATGCACTGTTGACTACACGCCTTAATCAGTCATTCTCAATAGAATTTATATTTGTACTGGTGATGACCCAGCGACGTTTTAGCTAATAGGATCAAAAGTTCTACCACTTTAAAAAAAATAAACAGTGTAATCACGTTGGGGGTCAAAATGTGAAAGATGGAATAATCTATACATCTCTTCTCGTTAAAACAATATCACATGACACCTTGTGTTCATATACACACCTGGCTGTGCTTCTTTTCAAACATGTTTGGCACATTCCAAGAACTGGTGAATTCAGAAGTTTGGAATTATCCCCCTGTACTTCCCTGCAATGACCTCATGCCATTCTTTGACTAACAATTCACAAAAATTTGAGAAGCCATTGTGTCCAACAGAGTTACATGTTCCCTCCAACTCTACAAGCATGTTTCACTGCATAGAAACCTCTGAAAGTGGAGGAAGTAATAAGAAACTGCTCATAAAAGTGCTGGTGGTGGATTCCTTGACAAGATAGAACATGCTCTGCCTTCAACTGTTGAGTTTAGCACTGAAGGTCAAAGCATCAAATCGTTCGATAGGACATGTGTCCTGCTGCATGCCTGAAAAGCATCAGAATCCTCTCCTGGCTCTCACAAGCCCATTAATGCATCTCTGCTACAAGGTTGGATTCTCAAACCACTCAAGCAGGCCATCATCACACTTCTTGTAAAGGCAGCCGCAGCAGACACAAAGTTTATGGCCATTAATAGCCCGATCGTCAAATTATCATACCCCAGTAAAATCCTTGATGTAGTAAAAAACTGCATTGTATTACATAGTGCAAATCCAAGTCATTGGAGATCATAGCTTTGTACTATAAATGCCCAATTATGATTTCTCACAAAGTTGATGTCTCTGTTACCAAGATTACAGTTTATCTGGCCAATTAAAAAAGTTCGGGTATTCTGGTGCTTAAATCGTATGTTGTCTCCACTTGAGCTCAGAGGTATGGCCTTGAAAAGAATGGTGAAAAACATTAGGACAGACCTACAAGAAACTACAAATTGAGCCGGATTTACTACATTGCGCACCACGGCGCTCGTTTCCACAATAGATTAATAATTTATGACACTATTGTGTCACTATGCTGGATTAGCGCCACAAATTATGTCGCTAATGCAGCAAAGTACTAGGGAGGACCATAGGTTACTATGGGCCTATCACTTTAATGGCTGCCCTGATCAGGCATCAAAAATAACAGAAAAAATGTTGCAGTGAAATATTGTAGATTTCACTGTGCCATTTATTTTGCTGGCTCCCTGCATGGGAACGCCTCCCTTCCATACATTATATTTGGCGCAGGTAAAATGTGGTGCAAGGGGTTACAAAGTGGCACAATGCTAGCAATGCACCATTTTGTAAATATGGCGTGGGGAAATGGCCTCCTTAATGCCACACTAGCGTAAAAAAGTGACACTAGTGTGCCGCAAGGAGGTGCAAGGGCATTGTAAATCTGGCCCTATGGGGCTCATTTACAAGCCTCTGGCACCTCCGGTGCATCACTTTTATTTTGGGGAAAAGTGACGCACTGACGGCTAAATGGGCTTGTTTATAAGCTTCTATGTTTGGAGAGCAGGGGTAAGGATGTACCAGAGACCTTTATCTCCTAAAGTCAGACATGATCGGTTGGCACCCCCTTCACATTCCAGACCCTCAGAAAAGGGCAGCAGAGGGGGGTAACTAACTAACTGGACAGAAAAGCACAGAATTCTTGTGACTAACTATCAGAAACATCACCACCCTTTACTATGGTAACTTGGGCCACCATTTCCTGCAAATAAGAACACAACCAGACAGAAAGAAAAGAAGCACAGGATGAACCAGTCTTTCTGCTAGTGCCTAGGAGAAGATTGAGCCCTTCCAGCCTGCCCTTCAGGTCTATAAGGAAATCTAGAACAACGGGGCATCTTGGAAGAAGGAATCAGCAAGCCTCGCGAGACTGCCATCTTGGCGGTGGCCACAGAGGGGCACTGGTGGAGAAATCTGTCTTCCCCTTGGATTTGAAGCTCATCTTCTGCGGTGGAACTTATTTGGAAGCCTAGTGGAAGAACTTGTACAGGTTCTGACAAGGCTGAACTTGCCTTTTGGGTGAGGCTGTCAATCAGAGGAGTCAAGAAGTCTATCTCCACACCGAATCCGTGACCGGGATCTTCCCAGAAGAGCTCCTGGATGTTTGAGAGCACGTGTGTGTACCAGTCTGCAAGGCAAGTAATTCTTCCCTTGCTCGACTAGCCAGCGTGATGCAGAGCAGTTGGTGGCTAACTGTTTTTCTTTTTGTTTTTTTTAAGCGTGGTCTACAGTGGCCGTATTCATGATGCACATGCACTATCACAGATGTGGGCTTTCCCAGTAGCTTCCATGGCAATGTTTTGCCTTTACACTAAAAACTAATTAACTTCTGCTGCCATTTACTATTTTTTGTCGTTTTGGAGACATTTTAATCATCAAACTACCTTTCGCTTTAATACATTATTTTGAGAATTTTAATGTTTGATTTGTTGTCTTTAATGTTGTGTTATCCGGCTAAAATTCTTTACATACCTTTTCTCTGACAGAAACGCACAACTTTCAGCCCGGAATTCCACACTGAAACCTGCGCGTTTTTTTACCTCTTATAACTGAGTTAATCTACTGTTTGGTATCTCGATTTTTTCAGAGAGCTCCCGATAAATGGCATACAATGGTATAAACTGAGCAGAAGATAAAGCACACCTTCCAAAAGCTCACATATGAAAGCATTGATCTGGACCACCTCCTGGACATGTCATAGGAGCCAATCACGCAAGTCCACTGCTCTTTTCCATGCTGGTGATTGTATCAGGGCTCGTGCCACAAGCAGCGCTCCTTCCTGAATTGGTGTCAGAAAGCCAAAAACAAGGATGTAGAGATGATGAGGACTCACCTGAGCAACGTGAGCACTCTCTCTGAGATGGTGGGTATGGTGGGAGGGTAAAAAGACAACACCATCAACCAGGTAGAATTCAGGCCTGAAATGATTTGTCATTACCTCAGTTAATTATCCATTCTTTACAAGCCTATCAACCACAGCAGACCGGGTTTCAGTGCCACTCATTCTTCCCAGTTCATTCCACTGAAGCTAACATGATGGGGGTGATTTTAACCTTGGCGGACGGCGGAGGCCGTCCGCCAAGGTACCGCCGTGAAATGACCGCACCGCGGTCAAAAGACCGCGGCGGCCATTTAAACATTTCCGCTGGGCCGGCGGGCGCTCTCCGAAAGAGCGCCCGCCGGCCCAGCAGAAATGCCCCTGCAACGAGGACGCCGGCTCAGAATTGAGCCGGCGTAGTTGCAGGGGTGCGACGGGTGCAGTTGCACCCGTCGCGTATTTCAGTGTCTGCAAAGCAGACACTGAAATACTTTGCGGGGCCCTCTTACAGGGGCCCCTGCAGTGCCAATGCCATTGGCATGGGCACTGCAGGGGCCCCCAGGGGCCCCGCGGCACCCCCTACCGCCATCCTGTTCATGGCGGGTTTCCCGCCATGAACAGGATGGCGGTAGGGGGTGTCTGAATCCCCATGGCGGCGGAGCGCGCTCCGCCGCCATGGAGGATTCAATGGGGCAGCGGTAAACCGGCGGGAGACCGCCGGTTTACCCTTTCTGACCGCGGCTGAACCGCCGCGGTCAGAATGCCCTCGGGAGCACCGCCAGCCTGTTGGCGGTGCTCCCGTGGTCGGTGACCCTGGCGGTCACCGGCCGCCAGGGTCAGAATGACCCCCGATGTGTCTGTAAATAACGTTTTTTCAACTTAAAAGAAAAAACAGTGTGTGAGATCTTCCTAGCTTTTCCCTAGGTGATAAACCATATTTTCACATATACCCACTTTTAAAATATTAGCAGTCATATTAGCAGGTGGTCTGCTGGCACTGCAAGAACCAACACAATGACTAACATTTGTTATCCCCAGGTTATCCTGACTACTCCTATATACCTACCTTCCTTCCCAGCGTGTCAGAAATATAGGGACATTTTATGAATGGGCTTCTATTACCCCAAAAGGTGCCCTGTTGAGCAGTCTCTTCTGTAATAACTTGCGTAACAGGTGAAACCAAATATGGCCAACATTAATATATTTTGTACACTCTATTTGCACTGTTTTCTTTGTATATGGGTTTTGAATATGTGTACCATAATACCAACTCCTCCCTGAAGAAATACTGTAATCACAAATCCACTAAATAGCCACTATCATCGTGTGCATGCTGGTGTCTTTTTCTTTTGTTTCAATCTTAACACAAAGGGAGAGTCGGGGAGAGGGAAGGAACCAAGACCCCATACTGTCTCCCCAAGTTACACAGCCACATACACAAGGAGTATGGGGTGTTTTTTTGGGTACCAAGTGCAAAGGAGTTGCCCTGGAACCTTTGTGTATCTCAAACTACGAGGCTTGTTTGCGTGCTGAATGTACCTGTCAGGAGGGGGATTTCTCCTTACGCTCTAGGTGGTCTCACACACTATATAATGTCATGCTTCATCATTTGACCACCTAGCCCCATCTAGGTAGGATAATAGCACCTGTACAGACTCAACCTCACCATTAAAAGAACTCAGAGGGAGTGCAGAGATTAAGGTTCTCTGGATGGAAGTGGGATCCAGTTGTACTACAGAAAAAATAAAAACACCTAATCAGGCACCTGTGTTATAATACACCTTTATTCATGGTGACTGCTGGTGAGCTTAAAAACAAGCGGTGGGACACCTTTTTAGGCTAATGACTCAAACGGTCACCTACTATTTACTGGCCAACATGTTTCTGCCCACTACTTAGAGCCAAAGAAGGTCTGGGGGCATTTGTCAGGGCCTAGGATCCCTAGGTTCGAGCACTAGCGATTCGAGTGCAGAGGGAAAGAGAGAGCGGCTACCTCAGTAGGAGGTGGCCAAATAGTGTTAATGGGAAAAAGGGCCTACCTGTGGAACGCTTGACCATGGAGGCCTATATATAAAAAGGAGAGCGGGATGATTAATTAAGACATACCGACTAGGTGCTACACAGCAAACAACAGGACACAAAGAAGTGAAAAAGCTTGCTCAAACAAGAAAGTAGTCATGCAACAGCTTCACAAATAATCACACTGGAGGTGGGATATAGTACCCGGATTGCGGGAGGGAGGAGGAAACGAAGTCTCTTACCCTATTACTGCAGGGCAATTCGCCCCGAGTGTAGAGGAGGGGGAGTATCCCCTTATAGTCATATGCTGTAAACAGGAGAAATACCAAAGCGGAGAGTGAGATCATAGCTAGGAGACTAATTAGCGCCAATGCAGTAAGAAGGGGTGGGCAGCGCAATGTATCTAGAAATTAGATAAATGCCAGAATTAATGCCGACATGAAACATAAAATAGCCAATATGCTGAGCGGTAAATGTCTGTGGTGGCTCATATTTTAAATAAATCTCTGAAGACAATACACACAAGAAAACATTATCTGTGATGGCTGCCGTTCACATACGTGACAATACGAAAAAATGCAAGTAAAGAAAAGAAATTGCAAGCAAAGTCTTTTTCTTTTGTACGTGCTGGAAATCTCATCCACACCACAAACTTTTGGGACCTATGAGCTGTCAAGGAGGTGTCTATACGGTTCCTGGGGATGCACAAATGTCCAGTAAACTAAGCCACGGTTCCCACAAGACAAAGGGGGTCATTACGACTTTGGCGGGCGGCGGAGGCCGCCCGCCAAAGTACCGCCGTCAGAATACCGATGCGCGGTCAAAAGACCGCCGCGGTAATTCTGAGTTTCCCGCTGGGCTGGCGGGCGACCGCCAGAAGGCCGCCCGCCAGCCCAGCGGGAAACCCCCTTCCACGAGGATGCCGGCTCCGAATGGAGCCGGCGGAGTGGAAAGGGTGCGACGGGTGCAGTTGCACCCGTCGCGATTTTCAGTGTCTGCTATGCAGCTCACTGAAAACCCGTTACCGCCAACCAGGTTCTGGCGGTCAAAACCGCCAGAACCAGGCTGGCGGTAAGGGGGTCGGAATCCCCATGGCGGCGCTGCCTGCAGCGCCGCCATGGAGGATTCCTCAGGCCAGGGGAAAACCGGCGGGAAACCGCCGGTTTCCCTTTTCTGACCGCGGCTTTACCGCCGCGGTCAGAATAGGCCTGGATGCACCGCCAGCCTGTTGGCGGTGCATCCGCGGTCCCTGGCCCTGGCGGTCCATGACCGCCAGGGTCGTAATGACCCCCAAAGTCTGTTTTACTTCACTACCTACAATACAGAATCGCAGTGAGACTGTCACCAGCTATCCGGCAGCATGACCCACAGAGCCCTGCACTAAAATTGGCTCACTATACTCATTCGGCTGCTCTACAAGTTATATACAGCCTTCACTGTGTCCATGTGCAACCACACTGCTGGGGATTTTCAGAGATTTATCTTTTGCACAAAAGAGGACCTTCAATTTAACCCAAATGCAGACGGGCCCAACCATTTCTATTGAATGTAAGGGTTTTCGTACATGAAATGGATTGTCTGTTTGTTCACCTTGAAAACGACGTCTGCGGGACAGGATGTCACAGTCAACACACATGCTGACTAGCATTCTTTAGCCCATCTGCTTAAATACTGACACTTGTAATCTAGGAGCACCACAGTACCGCTGAAGACTGCAATGCTGTATACACTGCGTGTTACTAGTAATACGCTTCTAATCTCCCTATCATACTGTACCTGATACTAAAATGTGATCCTGTGGCTACAGGGTGGCCTCAGGTATGGAGTGCCACTGACTTTGCTGGCACTTTGGCTGGCAGTGTGTTCTATTCTGGAACATGTAGCCTGGCATCTTGCATGAAAGAATAGGTTTTAGTGTCCTGTGGTGTTGAGGAATTTGGGCCACGTCTGCCCTTGCGTGTGTCGGAACTATTTTAGTACCCCTTATCGAGAGATGGAATTTCAAAAACATGCATTACTAAGACAGCACATTTACCACTAATTTAACTGTGCTGTGCTTTTTTTAAACAATATGAGCATTTAATACTTAATTGTTCTTCGCGGTACTCCCTCTTACCGCATATTCCCGTATATTCAAATAACTGTTTCGTGGCCTGTTTCTAGATGTAGAAATATTACAGAGTCTGCACAGACACAGTGAGGTTTAAGCTGAAAAATAAACTAGGTCATGGTACCAAAACTGAGGGCCGAAATGCACAACTGTACCCGGTTAAGCAGTAGCAGGGACATACTGCATTGGTGGAAGAATTTGAATTTTAAAAACATTTTAGACCGATTTCTCTTACCACTAGAAGCAGAAGATATCTGACTGTAATAGCCGCCTGTGGCCTACTGCTCCTCTCCACTCTGAACAGGAGAGGTGCACTGAGAAGTATTCTATTTACACACACACAGAAAAGTATTTATAGGGAACACTGCGTGATTTAAATACATTTTCTGCATATGTTGGTGTACAGCAAGCATCACCGCTATTTATTTCCGCAGCAATGAAAAAAGTTTGTTATTTGTTAAATGCAAACTTTAAAACATTTACATTTTGTTTTACCGAATCGGAACCAATGCATATGTTGAATATTCACTTACAAGTTCTACTTTGGCTTACCCGTGTTTGATCGAGTTCTTTTTCATTCATATAGTTTTCCATCTTCTCTGTCAGCAAATCTGGATGGCTAGTGTCTTCAACAACATCGGGGGAGCCTCTAACCTACAGACAAAGAAATAAATATGTGTATTTCCACCAGTGCCTAGTGCCAGTCTTCATGAAAAACAAATGCTGACGTTTTTAACAGAAAACTAAATAATGTTGTTGATAAAGGTTCTAGTAGTCTGATGAAAAGTTGCATGAAATATGTAAAAGCTATAATAACTGTCTGCTGAAAAACATTAGGGCAATTTTCACTTCTTTAAAATCTGTCTGATATTATGAGTGGTGAAAATTACAATAAATAAACTATTGAATGTCTCCTATTCGATGTTGGAGATCGAGGTATAAATACGTTTAATAGATATTCATGTTCTGCGGAATTGCGAACTGATAGCAGAAACTATGGGCCACATGTACAAAATGTGGGAATTGTAATTTCCTATTTGTGATTCTCATTGAATTTTGTACATTGTACATTCCTAATGTAAGAACCCTTCCATATATTAGATTGTGATTTCTAATAGGTCACAGATTGACCTACTTCATAAATATTAAGGATGTAGGATGCAGTTTGCAACCCATTAGGCATGATAGCCATGGGGGTGTGGCTTAGCGCCTAGAGAAGATGGCCACCTTTTCGTGACCTCCGCGACGGAGGCAGGAGGCAAAGAAGCCGTCTCGTTTCTAGCAGTATTTTATATCATAGATTCAGAGAGGAAAGGTTAGGGGAATACGCTTGGAATGTATTAATCCCCCCTTGAACGACCTTAAGAGCCATTTCTGTGTCATAATTCCACTGGATTCCATGGCGGTCGTCTGGGGATTCGATTATGACTGCCATTTTGTTTTCACCTCACAAATACTTTTTCTCCTTCATTCATCGTTGCTGAAGATATTCTTTTTGGTCTTTCTGGACTAAAAGCATTTACTTTTGGTCTTCTGCTTATTATATTCTAGTCTTAGCTAGAGTATGTCCAATTTGCCTTACATTTTAAGCTACATTTTCTGAGGTGGGGCCATATTTGATACATTCTACGGTTTATTGCATATTGGGCAAGATTATATATATTGCTTATGGGCAGATCTAAAAACTTTCAACTGACTAACAGTAAATTACAAAGTAATAGGAATTCTGACAATATTGTTTTATCTAACTCATTTTCCCTTTTATCAAATATGGAAAGCAAAGGAGCACCTAACCATGACACTACACCTTCAACGCTGGTTTCCTCCTTTTCTGTTATTAATAAATCATCGTCCAAGCTCCCAGTAACAGCATCTACGTCAGCTAATAGGAGGGCTAAAAAGGATCCTCCGTCTCCTATTAAAGCTGTAGATACTATATCTTTGGAGTTACTGCTTAAGGAAATAAGAGCTCTTAAACCTTATATGGAGGATACTAATAAACAACTGCAAATTTTGGATGAAAAATGGTCTCATGTGGAGAACAGTGTCTCTCATGTGGAACGAAAGGTGGAAGTACTTGGAGACTCAGTTGCATTTATTAAATGTTTACAGTCTGAAGTTCTTGTGTTGAAGAAACATGCAAAAGATATGGAAAATTGGAAACAAATAAATAATCTCTGTATTTATGGTCTAACTGAGGGAATTAAAGGCTCAGACTCACCATCTTTCTTTCAATCGCTTTTGCCCAAAATTCTAGATCTGCCTACTTCTCCAGTTTTAAATATACAAAGATCACATAGGCTTGGTCATCCTTCTCATGTGGCTTCGACGTCAAAGAAACCAAGAGGAATAATCCTTTATTTTTTGGAGTATGTGGACCTGCTAAAGGTTCTCAGAGCAGCAAGAGCTAAAGATTGGATTACGTGGTCAGGTTCCAATCTCTTCTTTGCTCAGGAGTATGCTAAATCGACATTGGACAAGTGAAAGAAATTTCTGTATATGCAACCGGTACTAAAATTGCTTAATGCTCGAAATGACCTCTTTCATCCATTTTTGTTTAAGGTCACTTAAAATAATAAAACCACAACATATGAAGATCCAGTGTTACTTCAGCAATTTATTGACTCTTGTAGAGGTGAAAAAATTGATACTTCTAAAGTGACAGAGACTTGACTATTATACTGTTCTTAATTTTATAGTTATGCTCCTTACTGATTTATGTAAAGTTAAGAGTGACATATTATCTATGGGAATTCATCTTTCCTATTTTCTTCTCTTTTTAGATTTCACTCAATTAAAATACCCATTTTTTGTAGTAACAACCTGTGTGGCCCGGTCTCTCTTCCCTTTCGTGTCTGCAGTCGTGGTGTCAAGGCTGTGTCATCTTCCTTTTGTGGTTTCACCACCCTCACATTGTTTTTGTCTTCTAGGTATGTTTTTATTACTTGTTATGTTTATCTGTATTTTTAATGTTTCTCTCTACATTGTGTTATGTTCTTTCTCTTCTTCTCCTTCTCCTCTTCTCTTTCTATTTTTCTCTTTTTATTCTTTCCTGTTCATAGTTATTCTCTTTTTCTTCTGTACATCATTATGTTTCTCTTGGTTCAATGTTTTCACAAAAATAGTTGGTACATATGCAGTATTTCCTGCTTATAATATATATTCTACATTTTAAATGACAATTAGATTTATTTCATGGAATGTTAAAGGTTCAGGGTCCCAATAAAGCGTCAAAGAGTTTTAACTCATATTTTAAAATAAAAAGCTGATAGTGCTCTACTGCAAGAGACTCATATCGGATATTGAAGCAGCCAAACTTAAAAGGCAATGGGTAGGACATGTTTTCTCATCTCCTGGCACCAGGAAAAAAGTAGTTATAGTGTGTTATAGAACTTTGGATGTTTCTGTTATATCTCAAGAATTTGATGTGATGGACAAATGGGTTATAGTTTTGTTATCCATTAAAAAAGTACCTTTAACTATATTTAATGCTTATACTCCTACCTAACCTGTTAAATTATTCTTGATTGAAATATTAGCAAAGTTAATGAATAATACCCCATGTCATTATTTTAAGAAGATTAATTCTATTTTAGCTAAATTTTTATGGAATTATAAAAAAAACATAATGTCCCTCCAAACATTAATCAGACCTAAACTCTTTGGAGGGGTTAACTTTCCTGATCTCCGCTCATATCATATGGCCTTTTCCCTTAAACAACCTTCTTATTTATTAAATGAGGATGATTCTACTACTTCACCATTTTGGGTTGAAGTTGAAAAGTCATTTGTTACTGCCTTTACATTTGTGGAGGTATTAACTCTATCAAAAAAGCCAACATCTATTTCTCTTCCTATTTTGAAAAAACTCATGCAAAATCCTACAGCCAATTTTGGTTCAATACAATAGAGAAAAAGTGCAGTTTCTGAATTTGTCAATTTGGTATAATAAAATACATCACGTTGAATAATAGAACTGTTTACTGGAAAACGTGGCATTTAAAGGGGTTACGATGGGTGCACCAACTGTTTGAAAAATAATCTTCTCTTTCTTTTGCACAGGCACAACTTCTTTTTTCTTTTCTGCCCTCTTTTGCTAAAAAATATGATGTTTTAATACATGTCGTAAATAGTTCATATCAACTTTTTCCAGCTAGCAAACACCTTTTGTCCGCCCTTCTCCAATTAATAATCTTCTATTACAGTCTCCATCTGCTTCTCCTATTTACCAAATAATTACCAAATTTCCGGATGAAAGACCTAAATCTGCAATTGAATTGCAATGGGAGAAAGATTTGGACACTTCGGGGGTCATAATGAACCCTGCCGGTTCAGCCCGCCATGCCGTCCGTGGGTGAAAAGCCCGCCACCAGTATGGCGGGCTGACCGCCATATAATGGACACATGGTGGCCCTCCTCCACTGCCCGGCTGCCTCTGACAAGCAGCCTGATGGTGGAAGGAACCATTATCTGACAGGGGAGCGCTGCTGCCCCTCGGATAATGATCCCTACTGCCCCCAGGCTTTCCCTTGCAGGGGAGGCTGGCGGAAGGGATGCTCTGTGGCCCATGGGCAGTGCAGGGGCCCCTGTGCAGTGCCCCATCATGCAGGTGACTGCCCGATTTATGGGCAGTGATGTGCATAATGGGTGCAGCTGCACCCGACGCACAGAGGCAATGTCCCGGCCAGGCATTCTGCACCGGCCCAGCAACATTTTTATTATTATGCGGCCGGCGGGATCCCAGGGGGGCTGGCGGTCAGTAGCATGACCGCCGGCCTGAACACGGCAGTGAAAACCGCCGTGTTCATAATGAGGGCCTTAATTTCCAATTTCTTTATGGAATAAGGGGCCACATGTATGTACCTTTTTTCTTTTCTTGTTGCAAAATGCCCGATATGCAGAATTGGGTCGCTTGCGACTAGAAAAAAGCATTTTGTGAAGTACAGACCCATTTTTGTGATTCAGTAATCTATTTACTGAATCTCAAAAAAGGGTTTGCGAGTTGCAATTAGGAAAGGGCGTTCCTTTCCTAATTCCGAGTCGCAGTGTGGTGTAGGATCGTTTTGTGACCGTGAATGCGGTCACAGAACAATCGCAGTTAGCACCAATTTCAAATTGGTGCTAACTCATTCGCAAACGGGAAAGGGTCCCGAGGGGACACTTTCCCCTTTGTGAATGGTAGCAAAAATAATTTTTCAGAGCAGGCAGTGGTCCTATGGACCACTGCCTGCTCTAAAAAAATGAAAAGAAAGCTTTTCATTTTTTGTTTTTAAATGCATCCCATTTTCCTTCGAGGAAAACAGGATGTGTTTAAAAAAAAAACTGCTTTATTTAAAAGCAGTCACAGACATGGTGGTCTGCTGTCCCCAGCAGGCCACCATACATGTGAGTGCGGCCATTCCCAATGGAGTCGCAAACTGCAACCTACCTCATTAACATTAATGAGGTAGGTCATTTGCGACCCCATTGGGAATCGCAAACAGTGTGATGTACAATGTTGTACATACGGTTTTGCGACTCGCAAATGAGTCGCTGTAGGAGGCTGGCCTGGTTTGTAGTGGGTCCCTTGGGTACTTACACCTTATACCAGGTCCAGTTATCCATTATTAGTGAAATGTAGTAGTGTTCTAGCAGCTTAGGCTGATAGAGGTAGCTATAGCAGAGCAGCTCAGGCTGAACTAGGAGACATGGGAAGCTCCTGCTATACCACTTATAGTTACACAGTACTTATACACAAGTAAAGATAATACTCGGTGTTACCAAAAATAAAGGTAGTTTATTTGGGTGGCACAAGGCCCAAAATATCTTAGAGGCAATACTCCTTCTGGAGGTAAGTACTATACACAATTTATACACTAGACACCAAAATAGGGTAAGTAATTAGACATAGGAAAGTGCACACAATAGGAAATAGAATGCAATGGGAAATAATAAGTCTAGGAAAAACACAAACCAAATACTAAGAAAGTGGAATGCGAATCCCAGATTCACCCCTAGACAAGTGTAGTGTGTAGATAATCACTGGGGGAGTAAAAATACAGTAAAGGTAAGTCAATTACCTCACCCCAGACCCCTGGAAAGTAGGAGTAAAGTACTGCAAGTTTCATTAGGACACACTACAAGCCGTGATTAGAGTTAATCAAGAACTAAGCAAGACTGCAAACAACAAATGGTGGATTCCTGAACCTGAAGACCTGCAAAGGTAGGAGACCAAGTCCAGAAGACAAAAGAAGTTCCAGGAAGGACAGGAGCCCCTGCCAACCCAGAAGAGGGTGCAAAAGAAGAGTCCCCAGTTGGACGAAGACTGCAGAAATGCACCCAAGGAAGATGTCAGTGGGTTTCTGCATGATGCACTGGATGTCCCACAAAGAGAAGTTTAATGCAGGTGAGTTTTGGTGCTGGATTCCTCCAACAAGCCTTGGTTCTGGCAAAGTCGTGTTTTGTGTCAAAGTGGCGCTGTCTGGACCCAGGAGGGACCTGGGGGCCTCATTTCTGTGTGAGAAGAAAGAGGAGGCTTTCAGCACTTCAGAGAGCCCTCAGAGGATCAGACAGCACCCACGGGAGTCCCAGGACACAGGGACAAAGGAGGTGCAAAATGAGGTTGGTGCAGTACTACAAAGGAGGGTCCCAAGCCGCCGGAGGTCAACTTAGCAAGTTGAGCATCACAGGATAGAGTGCTGGGGACATTGGCCAGGCTGTGCACAAAGGAATTTTGCAAATAGTGCACAGAGGCCTGAGGAGGTGAAGAAGACACAGTGCACAGGGGTACTGTCGTTCTCAGGGAAGGCAAGGTCTTACCTCCTCCAAATTGGGACAGCAGGACCTCAGGACAGTCTGTGTCAAAGGGGTCCACCCTCTGTGTTCCAAAGAGCATGCTCACCACCAGGAGAGGAGTCCAAGAGAACCGGTTGTCGACTTAGAAGGTGCCTGCTTGAGACGGGGAGTGACTCTGTCACTCCCCTGGTGATTTCTTCGGTCCTTCTGGTGCAGGGTAAAGACAGGGGGTCCTCAGAGCATGCACACCTTGGAAACGTTTGCAGGTGCTGGCTGGAGCTGAAGTTGCAGAGGAAAAGTAGCCCTTCTGGATACTTTGTTGCTGTTACAGTGGCTACTGGAGCAGTCTGCGGTTGATCCGAGGTCAGAGGATGAAGTAATGGTTGAGAGGATTCCTGCTGGAAACTTGCAAGTAGAATCTAAAGAGAGACCCACAGGAGAGATCCTAAATAGCACTGAGAGGAGGATTGGCTACCTTATCAGGTATGGACCTATCAGGAGGGGTCTCTGACATCACCTGCTGGCACTGGCCACTCAGAGACCTCCAGAGTGTCCCCACACCCTGGAAAACAAGATTGCTGAAGTCTGGGACACACTGGAGGAGCTCAAGGCACCACCGCTGGGGTGGCGATGGACAGGGGAGCGGTCACTCCCCTTTCCTTTGTCCAGTTTTGCACCAGAGCAGTGTAGACTGGCTTATGCAAGGAGCGCATCATCTGTGCCCTTCAAAGCATTTCCAGAGGTTGGGGGAGGCTACCCCTCCCCAGCCTGTAACACCTATTTCCATAGGGAGAGGGTGTAACACCCTGCTCCCAAAGGAAATGCTTTGTTCTGCCTTCCTGGGACTGAGCTGCTCAGACCCCAGGAGGGCAGAACCCTGTCTGTGAGGTGGCAGCAGCTGTAGCTTCAGTGCAAGCCTCAGAGAGCTGGTTTGGCAGTACTGGTGTCCATGGTGGAGCCCTCAGGATGCATGGAATTCGATCCCAATACCAGAGTTGGAATGGGAGGACAATTCCATGATCTTAGACACCTTACATGGCCATATTAGGGGTTACCATTGTGAAGCTAGATATAGGTATTGACCTATATGTAGTGTAAGCGTGTAATGGCATCCCGGCATTCACAAAGTCCGGGGAATTGGCCCTAGACTGCATGGGGGCACCTTTGCTAGTGCAAGGGTGCCCGCACACTTAGTAACTTTGCACCAAGCCTTCAGTAAATGAAGGTTAGACATATAGGTGACTTATAAGTTACTTAGGTGCATTGAAAATGGCTGTGATATAGTGTGTGCACTATTTCACGCAGGCTACAATGGCAGGCCTCTGAAATGGTTTGTCTGAGCTCCTTATGGGTGGCAAAAGAAATGCTACAGCCCATAAGGAACTCCTGGAACCCCAATGCCCTGGGTACCTAGGTACCATATAATGGTGGTTTGTAAAGGGGGTCCAGTGTGCCAATTGAAATTGGTAAATGAAATCACTAGCCTATAGTGACAAATTTAAAAGCAGAGAGAGCATAAGCACTGAGGTTCTGTTTAGCGAAACCTCAGTGACACAGTTAAGCACTAAACACCACACATTAGGCCATAAACTATGAGCACTGGCGTCCTGACCAGCAGGATTCCAGTAAGACAGGCAAAAACATACTGACATACAATACAGGTAAAAATGGGGGTAACATGCCAAGAAAGATGGTACTTTCCTACAGTCGCAAATTGCAAGTCCCAAAACTCGGGGTTGTACATCTGGTCCAAGGTGTGGATTAAAATATGAAAATCCTGAAGAGCAGCTTGTGCTATTCAAACTTTATTTTTTATATCTGAAAGATTACTAATCACACCACCATTTTTACTTAAAATGAATTCTAACGTTCCGTCCTCTTGCTGGTCTTGTAATAAGCCGTTCTCAGATCTTAAACATATGCTTTTTGATTATCCTTTTACATTTCAATTTTGGGTACAAGTATGGAATCAAATAAACACTATTGTTAACACACTATGGGGGTCATTCTAAGTCTGGCGGGCGGCGGAGGCCGCCCGCCAGACTTCCCCCACCAAAATACCGCTCCGCGGTCGAAAGACCGCTGAGGGTATTTTGGGATTTGCCCTGGGCTGGCGGGCGACCGCCAAAAGGCCGCCCGCCAGCCCAGGGCAAATCAACCTTCCCACGAGGACGCCGGCTCAGAATTGAGCCGGCGGAGTGGGAAGGTGCGACGGGTGCAGTGGCACCCGTCGCGTATTTCAGTGTCTGCAAAGCAGACACTGAAATACAGAGTGGGGCCCTCTTACGGGGGCCCCTGCAGTGCCCATGCCATTGGCATGGGCACTGCAGGGGCCCCCAGGGGCCCCGCGGCACCCCCTACCGCCATCCTGTTCCAGGATGGCGGTAGGGGGTCCGCCGCCATGGAGGATTCTCAAGGGCAGCGGAAAACCGGCGGGAGACCGCCTGTTTTCCGAATCTGACCGCGGCCAAACCGCCGCGGTCAGAATGCCCTGCGGGGCACCGCCGGCCTGTTGGCGGTGCTCCCGCCGACCCTGGCCCCGGCGGTCTCAGACCGCCGGGGTCAGAATCAGGGCCAAATTACCTTAAGTTTTACAAGTATGTTTTTTGGGCAGTCTTGCAGAAGAATGGTCTCGGTATGAAAAAGGAAATATCTTAATCTTAGATTTATTGTTAGCTGTTGCTTTTCAACAAATTACGAAAACGTGGAAAGACTCTTCTAAATTATCCTTTCAAGCTTGGTGGTATGGTGTATGTTATAATCATAGACTAGATAGGGCTTATGTTTCCCCCTTATTCCGCGCTATTAAATGAGAAATGTTATGAATACCTGTAACAAATTACCTAAACTCTTTGGCCTATTCTTCATGTAAACATTTTCCTAGAAATGAAGAGGTTTCCAAACCTCTATTAATTGTTTTCCATTACATTTAGGGGGTTATTCTAACTTTGGAGGAGTGTTAATCCGTCCCAAAAGTGACGGTAAAGTGACGGATATACAACCAGCCGTATTACGAGTTCCATAGGATATAATGGTGGTAAATCCGTCACTTTTCCGTCACTTTTGGGACGGATTAACACCTCCTCCAAAGTTAGAATAACCCCCTTAATGTGCTTACTTATATTTTTTATAATTTCCTATGTATATATATCTCAAACTTCATATATTTTCACCTTTTGAGGTATTAATAGATCTATTGTGTTTATCAAAGAATATTTTCTCATGAAATTGAACAGTTATTGTACTATTTACTTGTATCATCAAATGTATTTATATATTTTGAATACTGTATTAAGTATTAATAAACGTTTACTTTAAACTTAAAAAAGGAATGAGAGCCATCAGAGGGATGGTGGCCTGCTGGGGTCAGCAGATCACCATGTCTGTAATACCATTAAAAAAAAAAAACTTTCTTTTTGTTAAATGCAGCCCGTTTTTCTTGAAGGAAACCGGAAATGTGTTTAAAAAGAAAAAAATTAGACTGTGAAGTTTCATTTTTGATGCATTGGCAGTGAGTGGTCCAAGGTGCCACAGCTTGTTCTCAAAAACAATTCTTTCCATTCTGAAAGGGAAGGGGTTTTACTGGGATCCCTTCTGATTTGAAAATGGGTTACAATCTCCTTCCAAGAGTCGGTACAGTATAAATGTTCTGCAACCAAAATAATACATCCCATTCATATTCCATATTTGGAAGGGTCACTCAAAAAAAGCCCTTCCCAAATACCGAATCCTAAAACAGAAACTGTGATTCTGTAACGTCTTACTGAATCACAATTTGTGCTTTGAACCTATGCAAAAGTATTTTTGATCCCATAAACGGCTCGATCAGGCCATTTCCGGCTGCAAAAATGCTTTGTAAATGTGCCCTTTATTCTTATGTGAAATTATATGTAATGCACAGCAGTTGCACACGTTCATATATAACAGATTGTTTTACCAGGAACACAGATATCAGTTTGGTATTTAGCAAACCTGACAGAGCAGATTTCATAGATTAATCGAAAAGATGTGCAATGCTTAGTACACAGAACAAGTAAACAGCCCGACTGAAACCTAAGGATTTACCAACCACCTTAAACCAGCGCACAGCAAGGATTCTAAAAGTTGTATGTCACTTTCAGGAACACAATTACAAGAGAGTTACTACAACAAAGCCACTACATTGGAAGTTACTGCATCATAGCTAAAACAAATTAGAAATTTACCTGTATGGTATTGTACCTTGTGAAGTAGTTACTGCTTATGTAACTATAGCAAAAACATACATGCGTTGTATTGACTCTCAATATAATGGTTCCATTGTAAGTGATATGTATGTTTATTGATTGATTGTAATAGATTAGCATTTTCTAAAATATCAAAAGTATCAAAAGCTGCTACATAGAACAGTAGTAAATGGCTAATATTCCAGGTGTGTGAGTGGTTTTGCGACTCAGACTTATACTCTCCCACCTGGGTGTCTTAAAGGAATCACACACACCACCGGTACAGACTATTACGACAAAGGCAGATGATAACTAATAGCATCTTTCACTTTTTTGCTTTCACCCAATGCTCCAAAAGGGATTACTGATAAGAAACCTAGGGAATACCCAGCGCCGGCAGCCACAAATGTCTTGGGGGAGGGTAAGGGAGGGACAGCGTGGATGAGGAAAATAAATAAATAAAACGACTTATCTTTCCCTCCATTCCAGCCGCCTCCTGCAGCGTTGCTCCTCTGCTCCTGATGGCTGGTGTTCCAGCAGTCACTGGGACACCAGCACAGGCTCCATAGCAATCCTGGCGCTGCTTTCATGATAAAAATAGCACGAAAGAATTACCAGGATTGATCTGAGCAACTTAGCCAGCTGCTCGGACACTGCCCTGGGGTCTGTGTAGTTTCTCCAGCCCAGCTGTTCAACACAGCCTGAGACGCTATCCAAACACACATGCTCACTTAGCTGCACACTCTCCAACTCCCCATCCCACCTCCCGTGGTCTAGCCCTGCCCCTCCCTGCACTGCTGGTTCAGCCAGTAGATAAAAGATAAAAAAATAGCAAACTATTGTTTTTTTTTCCTGGCTCCTGGCTGGGGAGGGCAGCGCTCCTCCACCATTGCAGAGGAGCTGCCCCTGGAAGTATTCAGCACACTTCCCCGAGTTCAAAAGAAGTGCTGAGAAGTGGTGGTTTTCTTTAGTATCACACAGTAGGTTTAAGTTAATTGAAAGCTGGTCTTCAGTTGCTTATGACATATTATTTTATTTGGAACAGACTCCCTTTACAAACCCCTTTCAAATACTGCTTCTGTATTTATTCAAAAACCGGAATTGCAATTCGGTTACATTATTGAATCGCAATATAGGTTTGGTTTATTTAAAGACGCCATTTTGCAGGTGCAAAGGCTCAAACCTCTCCCTTGCCACTGTAAAATTGCTTGGCACATTACATTATTTTCATTGCATTTCCAATATTCTACTACAGTTGTAAACATATGTAATACATAAATATTAACAAGATATAGGCCCTCATCACGACTTTGGCGGTCTTTCTCGAAGACCGCCGAAGCAGCCGGCGCCAAAATACCGGCAGTGCTGGCAGTCTTAAGACCGCCCTAATACGATCGATCTCTGAATTCCACCTGAAATTGGGTGGAATTCCGAGACCAGTCATGCTGGCGGTCGGCGGTGCAGAGGTGGTACTGCCATGCCAAAAAGAGGCCGCACACCATATTACAACCCATAATACAGTGTGGCGGTGTCCAGATGGTGAGGCGCTGCTGGCGGCAGAAGTGCCAGGACCCATTACCTCCCAGATAACCTCCTCGACAGATGAGGTAAGTGGATCGTCCGACAGGGGAGGGTGTGCTTGTGTGTGCGTGTCAGTGTGTGTGAGTGCGTGTGTGAATGTCGTGAATGCGGGGTGAGGGTGGTGTTTGTGTGTGAGTGTCTGTGTGCTTGAGTGAATGTCGTGAATGAGGAGGAAGGGGGTGTTTGTGGCTACGTGTCTGCCTGTGTGAGTGATTGTGAATGGGGGTAGGGGTTGAATGAGAGTTTGTGGATGGGCTGGGGGTGAGTGAGTGTTTGTGGATGGGGTGGGGGTGAGTGAGTGTTTGTGGATGGAGCGGGGGTGAGTGAGTTTTTGTGGATGGGGTGGGGGTGAATGCGTGTGCGCAGGTGTGAGCAATTGAGTGTGTGAATGCGATTGTGCAGATGGAAGGGGTGAGTGCGTGTATGCTTGTGCATGTGTATGAAGTGGACAGGGAGGGGAGTGTGTATTTGTGTGAGTGGACGGGGAGAGGACTGCATGTCTGTGTGAGTGGACGGGGAGAGCGGGTGAGTGCGTGTATGCGCTGAGGGTGTGTGTGAATATGTGTATGGGTGGGGAGGGGCTGTGAATGTATGTATGCACTGGAGACTGAATGTATGTATGCTCTGGGGAGGAGAGTGTGAATGTATGTATGCGCTGGGGAGGGAGGTGGGAGTGAATGCGTGCATAAGTGCGGTGTTTGTGTATGTATGTTAGTGTGAATGGGAATGTATGACATGAGAGTGTGGGTGAGTGCGGGTGTGTGAGTGTGTGAGTGTATCCTGGTGACAGGAATGCTTATTTCTGTTGCCAGGGTGCAAGACCGCCAGCTTTTAAAGGTGGTGCGACCGGCAGAAAAATGCTGGGGGTCTCCCGCCTTGTGATACCAATACTGGTATTACGCCTTCCGCCGTGCTGAAGGTGCTCACCTCCATCCCGGCGCAACGCGGTAATGTGGCTGGACAGGTGGAGGCTCTGCGGGTAAAACGGCAGACTCCTAATTTGGCAGTATTCACTGCCAGCCCATCGGCAGAGACACCGCCGCAGCTGCCATGGCGGACTTTGGACCGTCAGGGTCGTGATGAGGGCCATAATCCCCCAAATATTAATGTACTCATTTTTACTGTCAAGATGCCTGAATAGAACTGGTGCTGCTCTTTGCCGCCAATCAGCGCTGTCACGTTATTTGCTACTTACCTCTTGATTGAAAATTAGCATAGACTTAATAGATTCAGGCCCACAGGTTGTGTTTAATTCTAGTGTAACACTCAAAATCTGTATTTGGATCACAGAAAGAAAGAGGCTTCTTTGATTTCCGTTTAGGTATGGGATAGAGATGACATCGCTATGAAACCATGATGACTGCTACCAGACCTTAAGACTCATGCTATGACCTTGAGTCTCAGTCCTTAGCACTTTAGTATTTTTCTGATTTCTATGCCAGCAATACTCCCAGGCATCCTGGCGGCTCACTTGAAGCTCAATAGTCTTAACATTCAGAGTATTAGGTAGATGAATTACACTTTGGTAGGGAAAACTGGTCTACTGCAAGACAAATAATTTACTTAACTAAAGATGCTTACGTCTCCAACCACTAATTGAAAACAGAGAGGGCTAGGTGAATCGGACATGAAAAGGGTGAAGATATCCACACTGAAGATCCATTGATCAAGGACAATTATATTTTCATAATCCATTGGTAAAGATAAATAATATTACATTCCCTAGTATTGAATCCTCAGCAGAGTCGTATAATTTTATTAGAAAAGCGTGCAGTACCCATTTTAAGCAGACTGCTCGAAATATCTACATATGTTCTTAAGAAATGGCTGTTACTTCTTTGATTTGGTACATGGACTAGAACCCGAACAACAGAGTAGGCAGAACGTTTAGCAACAAGTTGTGTTAGCAACTATAGAGGGACCCTGTATCCCACAAAGAAACTAACTTTCAAATATCCTAGAAAATAGTGTTCATATGGATAAGCATTTTAAAATACTTTAAAATCTTCGAAGCAGTACATTAGAAATCACCCACACTGGAAAGAGATAGTTCTCAGCCAAAACCTGTAAGTATATTTTCTTAGTAATAGAAATGGAGACCTAAAAGTAGGCACAGTGACTAAAGAATCTCAAACAAAGTGCAACCAGAAACTAAAGGGCATATTTATACTCTGTTTGTGCCGGATTTGTGTCATTTTTTTTACGCAAATCTGGCGCAAACGTAACTCCATATTTATATTTTGGTGCTAGACCCGTCTAGCGTCAAAATTATGGAGTTTGAGTAATTTTTTTACCGTGGAAACCTACTTTGCGTTAATGAGATGCAAGGCAGGCGTTCCAGGGCAAAAAATTACTCTAAGGCCTTTGCGCCTTATTTATACTCCAGTGCAAAAATGACGCACAGGAGGGGATGGGCCTTAAAAAATTACTCTAAACCAGGTTAGAATCATTTTTTAACGCCTGGGTCAGGGCAGGCGTTAAGGCACCTGTGGGCTCATTTCCATGGTGCACTTCCCTGCCCCCAGGGACGCCCCCTGCCATCCTCACCCACCCCTGGAGGACACCCATGGATGGGGGGGACTCATCTACAGTGAGTAGAAGTAAGTAGAGGTAAGTAATATATATTTTTTTTTAGGTGGCATAGAGGGGCCTAACTTGGGCCCCCCTACATGCCACTGTGCCCAATGGCCATGCCCAGGGGACAGAAGTTCCCTGGGCATGGCCATTGGGCAGGGGGGTATGACTCCTGTCTTTGCTAAGACAGGAGTCATTTCCATGGGGGTTGTGAATAAAAAAATGACGCTAGTCAGGTTAGAGTCATTTGTTTTTACTCTAACCTGACTTGCACCATTCTTTGACGCACAACCCCCAGTCTTCTCTACGCCTCCGCTGCCCGGTTAGAGTAATTTATTCTGACGCTAACCAGGCCGCTGCGCCGGCTACCGTCATTCCTTAAATATGATGCCCGGCTGGCACGTTGGAATTTCCGTAGCCGGTGTTAAACTTTTTGATGCAAACCTGCGCTTGGGCAGGTTTGCGTCAAAGAGTATAAATATGGGCCTAAGACCGTTAGTGTGCTGCATGTTTCTTACACCAATAGAACTATTCCTCCAGCTTTGGTTTGTGGCTATGCATTTATTGTTCCTCAGATATCTACATGTATGTGTATATGTAAATGTATACAAGCCACACTTGCAAGCGAAGTCCTCTGAAGGTGATATATTATCAATAACCTGGTATTAGAATGACATGTGGCTGTATCAAGGAAGTAGGTACCCATGTGATAATTTTTGTGTAACAATGCAGGCTCACATGAGCTGACGTGCATTACAAAATCTCATTACAAATTCATGGCAAATGTCACTGCTTTATCCCTCAAATTGTGTATGTTAGCATTACATGTTTACTGCCTGGAACGATTGATCATGCTGGACTGCAGTGGTGGAGCAGTGTGATGACGCCATGTACCGCGTTAGAGTCTGTGGTGTCTGACCCCTTCAGAGTCCTAACAGCTGTTGGCACATGTGGTTTTGCAGACAACATCAGCATTTATCACTTTGTAGACAGCGCCTTCAACTTCTTTTTGTTCACTTTAAAGGTTCATATTGAATCAGAATGTGACTGATTGCATTTGTTTTTCCATATTATTTTTATTTTGATAGGTTGTATGATTTATATTCTTTCAACCAACTGAGGTATGAAAGCTACCCCCTGTTAGAGCCCTATATGCATTGGTGCATGTAATAATTAGGTGCGGATCAATCACAGCCCTGAAATAGGCATCTGACCGGTGGGCAATCTAAATGGAGAAAAGCTTAAGCTAATGGATGTATGAATTATAGCCTTAAGATCATCCCCTATTGTAATAACTTTGGTATCACCCCAAGGTAATTGCATAATTCTGGACATATGAACCTATCCAGTAACAATTTAGTAAGAATTCCCTTGTCTTTGAGGTCGAGTCCGCACTGGCAATATCCCTTACCAGGACGGGTAACACTAATCACGATGAAGCATGCCACAAAAGAGTGGGTAGGGTTTCCTTATCCAGAAATGTTGGTAGGTATGGGACTCAATAGTCCTATGCAGAAGATGAGGTTGTTGCATTGCATGTGATATATGGTATTGATAGGGAGCTTGTGCAGCAACGTTCTCCTCTCACTTTACTTTGGGGATGATCAACTAGGAACCAGATCAGGTCTAGGCTACTGTTGAACAACCGCATCTATTAGCTTCAAGAAATAAGGATTTTGCCTGTTATTTCAATGGTGAAATTATAAGGTCCCTTTTTTATGCTCCAGTATTTTTTCAATCGATTTTTATTTGTAAGAAATTCTCATGACCCCTGAATTATTTGTGCTTAGATTAAAAAAATATATATACTCTCTTCTTCCTGTGGTTTACTTTCTGCTTCATATTTGCAAGTGCCAGGAACCCTGCACTGGTGATTGTGCACTCAATGAAATGCTACATCACAACAAATTAAATCAAAGTAAAGTCCTGATTAAATAATTCTAATGGCCTGATTTAGATCTTGACGGTGGAGGGGGGGGTTATTCAGCCGCAACAGTGACGGATATCATGCCTGCCGAAATCGAAATACCATTAAAAAAAATTGTATTTCGATTTCGGCAGATGGGATATCTGTCTCCGTTGCAAATGGAGTAAACCCTCCCATTGCAACGAAGTAATCCCTCCACCGAAATCTAAATCAGGCCCTAAGTGTACAGCCATTGACAGAATCATTTGGGTCATACTGCTGGACCCTGCAAGAACTTGATGTGCTCTCCCTACACACCTGCATTTTCTTTAACCGCTCGGGTGCCCAGGACGTAACCATTACGTCCAGCTAGGGGCCATCGGGGGAAGTGCTAGAGCTCCTCCAGGGGCCTGGTACCCCCCTTCCCTGGGCAGGGTTGGAAATGGGAATCGCCCCCCCTTCCACCCTGCCCCTCTCTGGCCCCCACCCCGTGGCATCTGATGAAGTCAGCGCGTGATCGCGCACTGACCTCATCAGAGGCTACCTCCACCGCGCTGGAAGGAGGAGAAACGCAAAAGCATTTCTCCTCTGATCACATAGAGGGGGTGAGAGAGGCATGAAAGGAGAGGAAAGGCCTTTCCTCTCCTTTCATGTCTCTCTCTGCATTTCTGCTGCCCAATCGCAATGCGATCGGGCAGCAGCAATGCCACTAGACACCAGGGATTTTGTTTTGTTTGTTTATATCATACGAGAAGTTGCCCCTTGGGCATGGGCTGCTCCCCAGGGGGGCAATTTATTTTTAGCCCATTTCTGCCCCCCCCCGGAGCAGAACGGCCTATTATAATTAGGCCGATCTGCCCCCGGGGGCAGAAACCGCTAGACACCAGGGATCTTTTTTTTCTCATTTTTTTTGTTTTATGTATGTTGGGAGCAACTCCTTAGGCAGGGGTCGCAAATTAACTTTTAGGCTATTTCTGCTCCCTTGGGGGCAGATAGGCCTATTTTTATTAGTCCAATCTGACTCCAAGGGGGGCAGAAACCACTAGACACCAGAGAGTTTTGTTTCTTGTTTATGTTTATACATAAGGGGAGCAGCCCCTGGGGCAAGGGCCGCTCCCCAGGGGTGCAAAATATTTTTAGGCCTTTTCTGCCCCCCGGTGTCAGATTGGCCTATTATAATTAGGCCGATCTGCCCCCAAAGCGGGCAGAAACCCCTAGACACCAGGGATATATTTTCTTTTATGTTTACTTTTTTTTATATATGGGGAGCGACCCCTTAGGCAAGGATCGCTCCCATGGGGGATAAATTGTATTTAGGCCATTTCTGCCCCCAAGCCTATTTTTATTAGGCCAGTCTGCCCCCAAGGGGGGCAGAAACCACTAGACAGCAGGGATTTTGTTTTGTTAGTTTCAAGTGAGGGGAGCGATCCCTTAGGCAAATTTGTTGTAGGCCAATTGGGGCACATCGTCCTATTGTAATTAGGCTGATCTCCCCGCCGGGGGGGGCAGATAACCCTAGACACCAGGGATTTTTTTATGTTGTTGTTTCGACCCTCTCTCGCTCTCTGGCTAGTTACGGGCTAAAATGATAGGGGACCTCTAAAATAATCCAGAAAGTCTTATTTACTCAAACTATTCAAATCCCTCTTATTTATGGAATAACACATTGCTGCACAATTATCCTGCACCATACTTACACTCAGTAAATCCTCTCTCCTGAGGTACCAATCTTCTTTCAACAACAATTCTCCTCGCCTCACATCTACTAAATATAAACTATCCCTATTAATGTTGAGTTGTGCCTGGATGTGTTCCTTTTTTCCATATTATAACGGAAGGACTTTAATGGGGATTCAATACCATTGGAATTATAGAAATGATTCAATGCGGAAAAGGATTAACCGACAGGCTTTTCTTTTAATATTTTTTTGTCTCTTGAAGTGATAGGTGTGAGATTTATGTTCTCCTTTTTCTTTTTTCAATTACGAGCACTTGATCTTTTTGCACTCTTTGACTGTCCTTTTTCTGGTGGTTTGATAGGGGATTGATTTATTTAGAAATTGTACATAAGTATGGAATATATTTTTGTATATAAAATAAAGTAGATTTTTCATATAACTATGTATCTATGCTGCATGTAAATTAGATGTGATGTATATATTGTTGTTCCCTGAGGGGGCAACATAGTTTTGTAACTAGTCTTTATCCAGCCCCCTTTTGGGTTCTTTTCTGGGTTACCCTCTGTGGTTTGTGACATACAGATAGTGTTTTAGGGCATTTCCTTTCGCGGGCGCTAGGCCTACCCACACCAGTGAGGTGCCATTTTTATCAGGAGACTTGAGGAAACGCTTGGTGGAAGGAAATGTGTGGCTCCTGTCAGATTCCAGAACTTTCTGTCACCAAAATGTGAGCAAAAAGTGTTTTTGTTGGCCAGATTTTGAGGTTTGCAATGGATTCTGGGTAACAGAACCTGGTGAGAGCCCCACAAGCCACCCCATCTTGGATTCTCCTAGGTGTCTAGTTTTAAAAAATGAGCAGGTTTGGTTGGTTTCCCTAGGTGCCGGCTGAGCTAGAGGCCAAAATCTACAGCTAGGCACTTTGCAAAAAACACGTCAGATTTCAATGTAACAATGTGATGTGTCCATGTTGTGTTTCCTGTCGCGAGCATCAGGCCTGCCCACGCAAGTGAGGTACCATTTCTATCGGGAGACTTGGGGGAACACAGAATAGCAAAACAAGTCTTTTTGCTCCTTGTCTTTCTCTACATTTTTTCCTTCCAAATGTAAAACATTGTGTAAAAAAAAAGCCTATTTGAGAAATGCCCTGTAATTCACATGCTAGTATGGGCACCCCGAAATTCAGATATGTGCAAATAACCACTCCTTCTCAACACCTTATCTTGGGCCCATTTTGGAAATACACAGGTTTTCTTGATACCTATTTTTCACTCTTTATGTTCCAGCAAATGAATTGCTGTATACCCGGTACAGAATGAAAACCCAATGCAAGGTGCAGCTCATTTATTGGCTCTGGGTACCTAGGGTTCTTGATGAACCTACAAGCCCTATATATCCCCGCAACCGGAAGAGTCCAGCAGATGAGCAGACGTAACGGTATATTGCTTTAAAAAATCTGACATTGCAGAAAAAAGTTACAGAGTAAAACGTTGAGAAAAATGGCTGTTGTTTTCACCTCAATTTCAATATTTTTTTATTTCAGCTGTTATTTTCTGTAGGAAAACCTTGTAGGATCTAGACAAATTACCCCTTACTGCATTCAAAATGTTGTCTTCTTTTCAGAAATGTTTAGTGTTCTGGGATCCAGCATTGATTTCACACCCATTTCTGTCACTAACTGAAAGAAGGCTGAAAGCACAAAAAATAGTAAAAATGGGGTATGTCCCAGTAAAATGCCAAAATTGTGTGGAAAAATTGGGTTTTGACATTCAAGTCTGCTTGTTCCTGAAAGCTAGGACGCTGGTGATTTTAGCAGTGGAAAATCTTTGTTGATGCCATTTTCAGGGAAAAAACACAAGCCTTCTTCTGCAGCCCTTTTTTCCCATTTGTTTTTTAAATAACTACATTTTCACTATATTTTGGCTAATTTCTTGGTCTCCTTCAGGGGAACCCACAAAGTCTGGGTACCTCTAGAATCCCTAAGATGTTGGTAAAAAGGACGCAAATTTGGTATGGGTAACTTATGTGGATAAAAAGTTATGAGGGCCTAAGCGTGAACTGCCCCAAATAGCCAAAAAAAGGCCTGGCACCTCAGGGGAAAAGGGGTTAAGATCTGCTACATCACCTATAGGTATGTTAAAAACAACAATCCATTCTAAAATTACTGAACTGCCCAACATCTCAGGAGGCCAATGAAACACAAAGCAATGACACTGGCAGATTCAAGAATACAGAAAATACCCGAAACCATGTGTTCTCTACGTTTCAAGGCTTAAAAAAAACAATCACAAATGTGGATTTTTTCTGAACATTTCTAATTCAGGAGAAACTCTCTCTAAGGAGTAACTTACACTCCATGGATAAAGAACTAGGAGTTCCTCCTGGTACAGGTTCTTAATAGAAGGCAACCATTTTGCCTCTGAATACAAGCCTCAATCACATTGTCCACCCTCTATTATGTACAACACAGCATTGCCTGTAAGCTTGGTTTGTGCTTTTAAATCCCAACATACATATATCATTTGTGCACACAATCCAAAAGTAATTTATTTGTTCCTGCGTTTACATGGTCTCAACATGGTTTCACTATTCTCAGCTTCTGAAAGAGCGGTCAAGCTGAAAAATCCCTCTCGGTTGCAAGAAGTAGCTGCAAAAGGAAAAATAAACTCTGTGACATACCTCATTTTCTAACGTTTCCTTTTTATTGCTCAGGCTCTTTATTTTTGTCTTTAGTGCAGTGATGTTCTCATTCTTGCTACTTCCATTTGGAGGATTGTCAAATGAATAAGTATCCATGTCCTAAAGAAAAGATGACAAATTGAAATGTGCACAAACCCTCCACTCATGTATTATCAGAATTAAATGGTATGTAAAGTTTACAATATGGTGTTTACCACAATAGAGGTTACAACTTAAGCCTATACAACACAGGTTAGTAAAATGAGGGGCCTTTTTAAGCATTTTACCACACTGGCCTTTACAACACAGGAAGGAATTTTGTTAAACAATTTCGGCCTGTATTTATCATAGTGTTGGATTGCACCACGCAATAGGGGCACAAGGGCGACGCAACACAAAAGGCGGATGTATCAAGCCAAGCAAAGCCATCTTGTGTAGCCCTGCCTTGTTTGATAAACCTGAAGTAACAAAAAGCAACCTAAACCACTGCCTTGCGTTACTCTGCCCCAGGGAGGCGTTCCATCGGTGAAGCATGGGCGTTCCCAGGCATCCATTCAAAGATTGTGGCACATTCCCAGATTTATCTTTAGTTGCAGACATGGGAATGCATCAAAGTGCTATGCCTCCCCAGGGGAAGCGTAACAAGGAAAAATATCTTTATTTCTCCTCGTTTTTACTCTTTCTATGTGTGCTGCATTCTTCAGCACACATAGAAAGAGGAAAATGCCTCTCAGGATTTTTTTTTTGTGCAGGATGATGTCCCTTCCTGCACAAAAACAACCCTGCTTACAAACCAGGCACCTTTGCAGTGTGGTGCAAGGGTGCTTGTGATTGAGCTAGGCAGCGAAAAGTGCGCCAGTGCTAGGAAAGGACAGGAATGCTCCGTATGATGTTAAATACAGCGCATTTCTGCCCTTTTACTCAGCGCAGTGCAACAAGGTGGCTAGCTGCATTGTGCTGCTTGAAAATATGATAAATATGCCCTTTCATTTTTATGTCACTTAAATAAGGGAAGGGTTTAAGTGATGAAGTATTAAGGGGTTAGAGTTGGGTAAAGGTAAAGGTGGTTAGGGGGTTTTACAGTTTTAGGGGCAGCTAGAGGTAGAGGTAAAGGGAGATAAGGGTTTTTAGGGTTCAACAGTGGCGAAAGGTAAAGGAAAGTAAGGGTTTTCAGCATTCAGGGGCAGGTAGAGCTAAAGGGAAATAAGGATTTTTAGGGAAAAGGTACAGGTTAACAAAGAAAAGGGTTTTTAGGGTTGAGGAGCCTGGAGAGTTGAAGGGATAGTAGGATAAAGGGAGGTAAGAGTTTTTCAGGGTTATTTAAATATATGTGTGTCAGTACTTTATTTACTTATTTACACATATATATATATATATATATATATATATATATATATATATATATATATATATATATATAGATAGACACACACAAAACACCATGCCCAATGCCGTCATCAGTAATGTTGTCATTTTAAATGTTATCGGTGATGTCATTCAACATGTCATGAGTGATGCAATCTGTGAGGCCATTAGAAGGGCATAGTGGCGGCACAAGTTTGCGTTTGCTCAGTAAAACACAACTGTCTAATGTCAGTGTTTTTGTAGTTTAAAATCTTATGTTTAATTTACATTTTCACCTAACTATAACTTACATTACCTTTTTGTTTTGTTTCAGAGAATTTGAGTTTGTTAACTATAAAGAAAGATATTATTACCCATGCCTAACTATAATGGTAACTTAACCTTTTTTTAGTGAATTTCTAGGGTTCTTTTCAATGTAAAATAAGCTCTCATTGCCTTATCCATCAACCTGCAGAAGGCTAACCCCCCTCCAAAGGCTGTGTGTGGAGTGGAGGGGAGTTCGGTGCAAGGTCTGCACCTACACCCCATTGGATGGCCCACTTCTGCCGCACACAGATTTTGGCTGTGTGCAGCATGGGGTTGGGTACAGGGCATGCCCTGTGGCCCAACCTGCACCCGACCCCCACTGGTGACTAACTCCCTGCCGCACACTGGAAAAGGTCTTGTGAGTTATGGGATAGGGTGCGGGGTCTGTTTTGTGGACTGTCTGTGGGCCAACCCTCTAGGGGTACCCAACCCGCAGTTTTATTTTTGTAACTAATTTTTCCGGTTCCATGCAGCAACTATAAAAAGTGTCTTTTTTTTTTTACATTTCTGACACAGGGGAGGTCCTTTAGGGACACCCTCTATTCCCCACAGGCCAGGGGCGGAGGGTACCACTGCCTTCCTCCTTATGTAATATTTTGTGAACATTTTCAGGACACAGGGACTAAGACCGTGTGTCATGTAATAGCAACCTCGTCATTTCTTGGTCCCGTGGGAGTGAAATGACTGCAATGAGGAACAGCCTGTTATGCTGTCAATATATCTCTATTTTTTACCCTTAATTTCCCCAAAACTACTGAAAGGATTTACATCAGATCACAAATAGCACACTTTGTGGGAAAGATCTAACTTTCTGCCAAATTTGGTGTTGTTTTATTCAGCTGTTTTGTCTGTATCATTGTGTGATTTTCTCTATGGAAATTGTATAGAGAATTTGCATTTGAGATGCCTCTTTTTCTCAGCCCTAGAGTGATGGACCACCTGAAAATTTCATGGAAGGGGCAGAGGTGGATCAACATTTCTTTGCAACATTTTATGATGATTTGTATGATAATTTATTATTCACTAGTCCAGAGAAGGAGCCCCCCATAATGCTCTGCAAGGGCTTTTAAATTATATTTTTGTCCTGGTGGCAGTGGTGCAACAAAGGCACCTGCAGCCCCACAGTGCTGGGCGAGCTCCTGGGGGCCCCCTCAGCACAGCACTCTGGCTGACACCTCCTGAGTCAGTTCCAAGAGGGGCTCCTCCATGTACTGTGCAGGGGGACCCCCTCAAGTTTTGTTACACCACCGTCTGGTGGTACCCCTTGAAGGACCAGAGGCATCGCTAACCACCTTTTTTTATGTTGTGGAGGGCTGCAGGGGGTGCAACAGCACCCTAACAACTTTAAAAAAAACACAGTAAGCCTCCTGAATCCAGGACCGCAGGAAAGCTTACCATTTGTTGTTAAAGCACTCCATGCTTTAGCTGTATGCATTATACTTTTTTTTTTTTTAAATATTTTGTATTGATTTTTATGTTCCAGTTATGTAATACAAATTGAACAATTTTCAACCACAGGATAACCCAGTGCAATATCTGGTATCTAAACCATTTAACAATCACAAACCCCCCCAATAAGCCCGAGACGGAACACTTCCAGTTTTACAGTATCATTTCTAACTGCACCCGCCGTGAGTTTACCCTTTGCTATTTATCTTATAAAGGTATTCGCTCGTGACCAGTATGGGCCCTGTTTTACGTGCGTGAGTTCCCTGGCTGACTAACGGGGGCTCCATTCAGAATACTAAGTGCAGGCAGCTGCCCAAGTTTTCTACTCCTCGTGTGTCGCTGGTACTTCAATGACGGAGATTTGACGGATTATTGCTACAAGAGAGGGGGAACGGGGGGTGATGCGCACGTGCTGCGGTGCCTGGGTGCCCTATGGGTTTTATTACTGTAGTGGGAGATGCAGGGTGATTAGTATCATAATTATTACGAGTGTGTGTTCCCACGTTCAAGGGGGCATCTCATCGTTTTTGGCCTCCAATTTTGTTACCAGATCTTCCCAGGTGGTGCACCCTGTGTGTTGTCGCCCCTCACGTGCCATTCTTTTTAGTACCTGGTGTTCAGTGCAAGCCCAACGTAATATTAGAGATTGCCAGGATTTCAGGTTGGGAGCCTTGGGGGCTTTCCAATGTATCGCTATTAGTCTTTTGTACATTAAAAAGGCTAGGTCTGTAAACTTGTGTAGGTGTCTTTGTTTTTTTGGTCTCTTTCTCAGACCCAGTAGGCAGGACCTGGGTTCTGCTATTAATGTAAGCCCTGTTAGCTCGGATACCTCCCCTACCACCTCCACCCAGACCGTTTGTATATTAGGACAATCCCATACCATATGATAGAAGGGTGCTGACGGTGTTTTGCATCTTGGGCATACTGTCTCAGAGCCGGGAAACATACGCTTCAATCTGGCTGGGGAGAGATATGTTTGATGCATGTAATTGAATTGAGTGTACCTAAATCTGGGATTCCTTGACACGCCGCGGGTGTGGGACAAGGCTTTTGGCCAATTTGCCTGTGGTATCGGGGTGGGGAGTACTGCGTTCCATCTCCCCCAGGCTTTCCCCGCCTGTGGTTCGGGAGTCTTGTTGAGGGTTTTGTATAGGTTAGATATTATTTTTGTTTGGTCATTATATTGTAAAAGCTGGTGGATTACTGGGGAAATCGCTGGTTCCAAAATACCTGCCCCCCATATTTTCCTTATTTCGTGGCATACGGTGTGGTATGTCAGGAACTGACCCGGGTTTATCTCCATGAGGGCCTGGAGAGCTTCAAACGACATTAATTTACCATCCTCAAAACAATCTCCTACTGTCTGTATTCCTGCTTCACTCCACACCCTCGCAGCTTGCATTCCGGCTGCTGTCCCCACCAATAAATAATTGAGTGGTATGTGTGGGGAGTAAGGGAACTTATCCGCTCCTTTTTGCACATATTTAGCCCAACACAGGTGCGCAACTGCAAGTAATGGGTTGACCTGTTCCGTTTTGGGGGGCTTAGACGACAGCCAATTTATGAGGGGGGTCCCGTTCCGCCGAGGTTCTAGGCTCATGGGTTCTGCCTGCTCTGGTCTGTGAATCCAATATTGGACCCACTGAAGCTGTGCGGCTGCATAGTATCTTTCAAAATTAGGAGTTCCCACGCCGCCGTTATCTAGTGGGCGTTGCAGCGTGGTTAGTGCCACCCTCGCTCTGCCGCCACCCCAGATGAGCTGCAGTAGAGCTGTGTTTAAATTGCCGAAAAAGCTTTTGGGAATAGCTATCGGCAAGGCCGCAAAATAATATAGCAGTCTCTTAAATCTTCTGTGTCATGGTATATGTTTATCCCAAGATATTTAAATGTTGTCGGGCACCACTTTAAGTGCCCTAGCTTAGGGGCATCCTGATTATTGGGAGCCCTCTTTGCCAGGGGAAAAGCACAGGACTTCTCCCAATTTACCACAAGGCCTGACAGGCTTCCAAATTCAGCCAATAAGGATATTACAGAGGGAATAACTGCACAGCCGTTCCTGATATATATTAAATCATCATCTGCGTATAATGAGACCGTGTGGTATAGCCCGTTTCTGATTATTCCCCATTCGTGTTCCATGAGGCGTATTCTTGCCGCTAGCAGTTCCATTGCTATGGCAAACAATAGCGGGGATAGGGGGCAGCCCTGCCGTGTCCCCCGGGAGATCAGGAAACTATCAGAAATCACCCCGCCCGTCTTCACCCTCGCACTTGGGTTGGAATACAGTGTCGGGACCCAACGGATGAAATTAGGGCCTATTCCCATGCAAACCATCGTAACCAACAAGAAATCCCACTCCAGCGTATCAAAGGCCTTTTCTATGTCTAGGGAGAGCACCATTTCCTCTTGTGCATCACGGGGGGTGTCCCCCATTATGCTCAGCAGTCTGCGAATATTTAGGAAGGTGTTACGCTTTGGGATGAAGCCGTTTTCATCTGTGTGTATCAATGAGTGCATGTGGGGGGCTAATCTATTAGCTAATATTTTGCCTAATATTTTGCAGTCTGTATTTAGAAGCGATAGTGGTCTATAGGATTTGACATCTGTATGGTCTCGGCCCTGTTTAGTGATTACCACTATCATAGCTTCCCTTTGGGATATAGGTAGGCTTTCTTTATTCCACGCCTCTGTGAACACTCCTAGCAGATGGGGTTTCAGGATAGGTAGATAAGCTTTATAATATTCCGAGGGGAGGCCATCTGCCCCGGGCGCTTTGTTCCTGGGCAGCTGTGCAAGGGCTGGTTCTATTTCCTCTGTTGTTATGGGGGATTCGATTATATCTCTATCTGTTTGTGATAATTGGGGCAGGAGGGAGTCCGCAAGAAAAGCCTTGAGTTGTGCAGCTGTGCATGAGGTGCGTTTAGTGTATAAGTTTGAGTAGTAATTCCTGAACGTCTCATTTATTTCTACTTGTGTAGTAGCCATCTCTTGCGCACCCGCACGGATGGCACCTATCGGAGCCTGCTGTCTATCTTCGCGGAGTAGCCATGCTAGCATCCTGCTTGATCTATCTCCTTCCGTTTGCAACCTAGTTAAGTAGTAATTATAGTCGTGAAGGCGGAGTCTGCTATCTGCATCATTGTATTTTGAGCACTTTTCTTTGAGGACGATGTTGGGGATTTCCCCTAGCGCTACCGCTTTTTCCGCTGTTCTTAGCTCCTTCTCTAGCTTGCTAATCTCTGCCTGTAAGGAGCGTCTCACTCCCTACGTAGTGGATATGCATACTCCGCGTGCTACTACTTTATGGGCGTCCCACTCTGTCGCCCGAGTTGTTGCAGACATAGCGTTTATTTCCCAGTATTGGCTTATAGATTTACCCAATATTTCGGTGAATGCTTGGTCTTGTAAAGCCTCCGCCTGGAATCTCCAAGTGGGGACTGCCTGACGTGTCTTACCCCAATTCAGTGTTACTCTCAGTGGCGCATGATCCAAGAGCGTCTTTGCTAAGTATTCAGATTCAGTGACCAGTGCCCTTATTTCACGAGTGCCCCATATTATGGTGGTCATTCTGACCCTGGCGGTCTTTGACCGCCAGGGCGGAGGACCGCGGGAGCACCGCCGACAGGCCGGCGGTGCTCCAATGGGGATTCCGACCGCGGCGGTAAAGCCGCGGTCGGACCGGCACCACTGGCGGGGTCCCGCCAGTGTACCGCGGCCCCATTGAATCCTCCGCGGCGGCGCAGCTTGCTGCCCTGCCGTGGGGATTCCGACCCCCCCTACCGCCATCCAGATCCCGGCGGTCGGACCGCCGAGATCCGGATGGCGGTAGGGGGGGTCGCGGGGCCCCTGGGGGCCCCTGCAGTGCCCATGCCACTGGCATGGGCATTGCAGGGGCCCCCGTAAGAGGGCCCCTACATGTATTTCACTGTCTGCTGCGCAGACAGTGAAATACGCGACGGGTGCAACTGCACCCGTCGCACAGCTTCCACTCCGCCGGCTCGATTCCGAGCCGGCTTCATCGTGGAAGCCTCTTTCCCGCTGGGCTGGCTGGCGGTCTGAAGGCGACCGCCCGCCAGCCCAGCGGGAAAGTCAGAATTACCGCCGCGGTCTTTCGACCGCGGAACGGTAACCTGACGGCGGGACTTTGGCGGGCGGCCTCCGCCGCCCGCCAAGGTCAGAATGAGGGCCTATGTCTATTCTAGTATGAGTGTTGTGTGGTACTGAGTAAAATGAATATTCTTTTTGTTCTGGATGACCTAGTCGCCATATGTCATGGAGTCCCATAACGTTTGCCCATTCCTGCAGGGGACCTATGGGTTTCCTATTGGTTGGTGAGCTCGAGTAGGCACTGGTTCTATCCAATACTGCAGATGGGGTACTATTGAAATCACCACCCCAGATGGCTAAGGCCACGGGGTGGGACAACAATGTTGGAGTGATAGTGGTAAGAAAACCCATGATGCCACTGTTTGGAGCGTATACCCCGACCACCGCCATTTGTCTGCCATCTAGTCTGCCTTCCACAACAACGTATCTCCCACCCTGATCTATCTTGTGTGATGTCAGAAGGAATGGAACTCCTGCCGCTATCCAGATCAACACCCCCCTTGCGAAGGCCGAGTATGTCATGCCTATCAACTGACCACCCCATTTCGTGCGCAGGTCGCGTAGGTCCCCCTCTAACGTGTGTGTCTCTTGCAAAATAGCAATATGTACTCCTAGTCGTTTAAGTCAAGCGTGCACTCTGGCCCGTTTACTCAGCGCCCCAAGACCCCTGATATTCCATGTTACTATGATATACTGGTTTTTAGTATTATTGCGGAAAGACATCATATGGAGTTCTGAGGGTGCATTGCTGTGTTAAGGATCTGAGCTCTAGAATTGGCCCAACTGGTCACTGCCTTTCTGTAGCTGGTATTTAAATATAGCGGGCGCAGGTGATCATTTTGTGCATTAAGTGATTCCGAAGCTTGCGTTTCTACTAAACTATTAACCCCAACTCCCCTTATTAAACCCCCTATACTACTTTCAACTACTGTGAAACTACAAAACTTAAAAATACGTTAACCCATATCCAGTTGGATTTACATAGTGGGATTCTCATATCGTACAGATGTGGCTCTTATAAGGGGCTCACATCTTTTCGCGGACTTAGTCCGCTGATATCGTCAGGCGCCCCACCTAGGCATGAGTTTATTCCCTCTGGCCCCGCCCACCGATCATGTTCCGCCCCCGTGTGCCCCCAAACCCTTAGCTTAGCGTTTATGTCAAAGATACATATTGTTGGAGGCACATTGTCCCCACGCCTCGGCGGTGTCACAAAGTCTCTGCAGATTTCCAGGTTTCAAGCATCAACGCTGGCGGTCTCACTGGGCGTGTGCGTGTATTTTCAAAGTTCGTCAGCGGTTCTGGGGGTGACCTTTGGCCCACCTAGTTCTCCTGTTAACGTGGATGTGGAGCTGGCCGTGTCTGAGTCCGATCCCGGCTCAGGGGGTTTCCTAGCTATTGCACTGTGGCTTTGCATGTGTAACGTCGTCTCTTTTAGCACTTTTGCTCTTTCTTCTGCTGCTTGCCAGTCATTGGGCTGGCCTCTGGTGCGTCTTTTGGATCACTTCCTAGCAGCAGGAGTTTGCCATTTCTCATCCCCTTCCTTGTCTTCCCGGGGGTGCGCTAGGCCCTTAGCGTGTAACCATGTCCAGGCATCTTCGGGGTTTGTGAATATATGGGTACGGTCCTCCATTACTACCCTTAGTTTGGCAGGTAAGAGCAAGGCATATTTTATGTTGTGTTCCCGTAGGCGTAGCTTAATTTTGATGAAAGAATTGCGTTGGTTCTGCACCTCTTGTGTAAAGTCTGGGTATGCGCTAATGTTTGAGTCTTCGTATTTGAATGGTCCTTTACTGCGGAATTGTTGCAATATTGCATCTCGGTCTCTGTAATTCAAGAATCTAGCAATCAATGGCCTGGGGGACTGGCCGGGGGCCGGGGGTCTACCCGGAATTCTGTAAGCCCTTTCAACTGAGAAAAACCTAGATGGAGCCCCATTTAACACCTCCTTGATTAGCCACTGCTCTAGGGAAATTTCTGATTCCGATTGTCGCATACTTTCTGGAAAGCCCAAAAACCTCACGTTATTGCGGCGCGCCCTGCTCTCCAGTTCCTCCGATCTCCTCCAGAGTACCTTCAGTTCCTCATCCATGCGCTGGATCTGCTTCTGGTTTCCTTGCGCTATTGGAGTTAAGTCGGCTATTTCAGCTTCTGTTGTTTTCACTTTTTCAGCTAGGCTTCGGTGGTCCACTCGCAAAAGGTTCAAGTCTTGCGCAACTGCGTCAATTCTGCTTTCCAGAGATGACTTAGTGTCCAATATTGCCTGCAATACTTTCTCGAACTGAGCAGAATGCGCAAGAAGTGTACTTTCTAGTGACTGTAGGGATGGGTTAGATTGTTGGTCGGCCGGCGTTAGTCCTTGAGTGGTTCGGTCTGAGTTCTTAGCTGCTTTGGCTCTACCGGCCATTTCGGCTGTTTTGAGATCTCCTCCCAAACGACAGTAATTTCGCACTTTTAGTCCACTTAGTTCATTGATTTAAACTTTTACTGAGCGACCTGGGCTTGGTGTACACATTCGTTGTTAAGAGCGCCAGATTGGCCAGCGATGCCAAGGGATGTTGTAGTCTTATTCAGGCGTGTTGGTAGCCTGGGGCCTTGTGTTCAATGACGAGCGCTGCAGCCATTGATTGATTTGGTGGTCCGGTGTTGAGTTCTCGTGGGACTGTCCGCAGGACCCACCGGGGCGCACGGGGAGCGTAAGAGTTGGAGGGGAGCGCTCTCTCCCACATGTGTGATGGCAGGGTTGGTGGCAGAGGTTTCCCCAAATAAAGGGGGAGCGTATTTGAGGGCCGGGGGAGGCGGCGTCGCATGGGAGAGACCACAACGCAGGGCAGGCAACAGGCGCCGCGGATGGGCTCCGTTTAGCAGAGGACAGTCGTGACAGGCGCCCACTGCAGAGGGGCCAGCGCAGGTCAGGCGCTTGCAGCGCGCACCAGCCGTCTGTACTGTGGTCCGAGCTCACGGGGGCACGCGGCCCACATCAGTCTTGCTCCCCTGCATTAATGGTGAGGTGGGGTTAGGGGGGTGTCCAAAAGAGTATGAATTTCACCACAGCGTTGGTTTGAATTTTTACACCCCCCCCCCCTCCAGGTGCCCTCCTCACCTCATTCCTCTTGCTCCTTCTTGGAGTCACCTGCGTCCTTCTAAACTGCCAATGAATCTTCAGTCCTGGGCAAGGGTGCCCCTTCTCTGCGCTTCTCTCGCGTGTACACGCGGCTCCTGCTGTCGTCCAAGATGGCGCTCCGACCCCTCTGGCCGGCACCAGCCTCGCGCGCCTCAGGGCGCCTTGAAAAAAAGA
The DNA here is from genome assembly GCF_031143425.1 of Pleurodeles waltl. Taxonomy (NCBI): domain Eukaryota; kingdom Metazoa; phylum Chordata; class Amphibia; order Caudata; family Salamandridae; genus Pleurodeles; species Pleurodeles waltl. Next base: position 838,135,838 of record NC_090438.1, read on the forward strand.
AAAACTCCGTGCGGCCTGCCTGGCCGCAGCGCCCCGCCTGGCCGCGGCGCCCCAGCCCCCCCGGGCGCCAGCAATCACAGGGGCGAAGGGCGGCCGAGCCGAACGAGAACGTGGCCGGGGCCGCAGCAGCAACCCCCCACACCCCTCGCCGCTCCCGGCGCGAGCCCTCGGGACCTGGCCCCGGTACGCCCGATCGCCGAGGGGCGCGCGCAGCACACAGCGGACTCTCCGGTCCTCCCCGGACAGGCCGCCAACCCAGCCGCATCAGCAAGGCTGCGGAGGGCGCCTTTCAGGATATTTTCTCCGAGCCGGAGACGGAGCGCTCAAATCAAGCGACCGTCCCGGCCGCCATTTTGGCTCCTCCCCCCCTGTATGCATTATACTTTACGTGAAAAAAAAACATAGAATGTTACAGTTAGGAATTTCAATAATATCTTGGTTGATGCTTAAATAAACCTTAAGCATTCACTGAAAAAACAAAGGGTAAAGGGATGTTATACTCAGGTGAAAAATGTCAGTTAATAATACCCTTGTAAAGAAACAAAATCATTGAAATTCACCAGTTATAATTATCTTAAGTAACTGCAACTTGTACCCTAAAATAACTATAACTTGCGTCCTCACGCACTGTTAATTGCCTCACATATATCGCTCATGACATGTTCTATGATATCAATAATAATATCACTGCAACATCTGAAATGACATCTTTGAGTACAACACTGTGCATGGCAGGGGCTTAATTCCGACTATAACACCACTTCAACATTTTTAGTGAATATATTTAGATACAGCTATAGATATAGGTTTTGGTATAATAATAGACATAGATAGATACATATGGATACAGATACATATGAATATCAGCCTCTAAAAAGACATATGTGTTGTAAATATCAAACAATGTAAAATAGTGCATATTATTACATGCATTGTAAAGTCATGAATTGTAAAGGCATACTTCGTAAAGTCTGATATTCAATATAATTATCACTTCAATTGACAGTAACATACAGAGAAAAAAGGAACATGGATGTAAAAGAGAAGCCATTTGTGGCTTTAAAACTGTTTTTTTCAGATCATGTAATAGCATGTTATGCTCTTTTATTTTCCACTGAGGTTTCTGTCAATTAACAATCTTTAAGACATCCATACATACTTTAGTAAGGAATCTCAAAGGTACTTGTTACACTAATTTTATGGATATGATTTTATTTTATTTTATTTTTGTATAGCACTTAAATGCCTTTAGGTGCCTTGGCGCTGCAACTGCCATAGATGGGAACCATAAAATGATGCTACTCTAATGATTAAAAAGCCAAGTCTTAAGAGATTTCCTGAGCAACGCAGGTCTGAGCAGTTCTTTAAATCCATGGGGAGAGAGTTACATAGCCATGATGCTCGTTTGATCCTTGGAAGTACTAAAGACTTGGCTTCCGAGGATCTAAGTTTTCTGGATGGGAGATGTTAGAAATGGTGTTTCTGGTTGGCAGTCAGTTTGCACTCTGCACAAGCAGGGACCCTCGCTGTAGTCAGGGTAAGGGAGATATACAGCTCAGATAACCCCTGCTCACCCCCTTGGTAGCTTGGCACAAGCAGTGAGGCTTATCTCAGAGATAATGTGTGAAGTATTTGTACAAACAACAGACAGTAACACAGTGTAAACAGCACAAAAGGACTCCACACCAGTTTAGAAAAATAGCCAACATTTATCTAAATTAAACAAGACCAAAACATCAAAAATTCAATGTACACAAGCAAAGATATGAATTTTCAAAATGAAAAGAGTCTTATACCCTAGAAATCAATAGATGTGTTATTTTACCACAAAGTATCTGGTATGTGTCATACCTAAAGCCACAAGGGCGACAGTGCATGAGAAAAGTAAGAAATATGTCGATTCTTTACTTGCAAGTGAGGCCACGCGTCAATTCTTTACTCGCATTGGAGGCCGTGCGTTGATTCTTTTCTCGCAAGGGAGGCCGTTTGTCCATTCCAGCTGTGCATGGATATCACCCCGTGGGTTACCAGCTTCCACTTCTAAGGGCCAAGGGACTGGATTTGGCACCAACTAGCAAATCAGGACTCCAGCATAAGTCTTTGATGTCCCTGAGACTTCAGAACAGGAGCAAGCTCAGTCCAAGCATTTGGAGAAACATCACAAGCAGGATTTCAGAAAGCAAAGTCCAGTCCTTTCCCTCTTAAGGCAGAAGCAGCAGCAGCAGGCCAGCACAGCAAATCAATAGGCAGAGTGGCAGGTCCTCCTCAAGCATCAAGCTCTTCTGCTTGGCAGAGGTTCCTCTTGATCCAGAAGTAATCTGAAAATCTGGGGGTTTGGGTGCACTACTTATACACAGTTCTGCCTTTGAGGTAGGCAAACTTCCAAGGAAACTCTCTGTTGTTCACAAGATCCTGCCTTGCCCAGGGCTGGCCAGAGACACATGCAAGGGAGTTGGACTCTGCATTTGTGAGGACAGGCACAGCCCTTTCAGGTGTAAGTGGCAGCTCCTCCCTCCCCACTCCAGCCCAGGAGACTCATCAGGATATGCGGGCTACACCTCAACTTCCTTTGTGTCACTGTCTAGAGGGAATTCACAAAAGCCCAACTGTCAGTCTGACCCAGACGTGAAATACACAAGCAAGCAGAGGCACAAAATGGTTAAGCAAGAAAATGCCCACTTCCTAAAAATGGCATTTTTAAACTGACAATCTAAAAAAACAACTTTACCAAAAGATGTATTTTTAAATTGTGAGTTCAGAGACCCCAAACTCCATATCTCTATCTGCTCCCAATGAGAAACTACAGTTAAAAGATATTTAAATACAGTCCCCATGTTAACCTTTGAGAGCGATAGGCGTTGCAATAGTGAATACCCAATTCGGCAGTATTCCATTATCAAGACATGTATAACACATCAGTACATGTCCCACCTTTTACATACACCACACCCTGCCGATGGGGCTACCTAGGGCCTACCTTAGGGGTGACTTATATGTAGTAAAAGGGAAGGTAAAAGGGGGGTCGCGTGTCTGCAAATTTGAAGAGGACTGTTGCCTGGAATCCTGGGGGCGGGGCTAAGACCCCTTTAAACCTACACAGCGCGCCCGCTTCGCGGGTCGCGCGTCTGCAAATTTGAAGAGGACTGTTGGCTGGAATCCTGGGGGCGGGGCCAAGACCCCTTTAAACCTACACAGCGCGCCCGCTTCGTGGGTCACGCGTCTGCAAATTTGAAGAGTACTGTTGCCTGGAATCCTGGGGGCGGGGCCAAGACCCCTTTAAACCTACACAGCGCGCCTGCTTCGCGGGTCGCGCGTCTGCTAATTTGAAGAGGACTGTTGCCTGGAATCCTGGGGGCGGGGCCAAGACCCCTTTAAACCTACACTGCGCACCCGCTTCACAGGACGCGCGCGGGACGCGCCCGGGCGAAGCTCGGGCCAAGGGTGGTCCCGTCCTTTGCCCGTCAGTGCCCGGAAGAGGCTGGGCTGGGCCACACCCCTTGGTTTTAAATTTTTCCCTGTGCTTTTTAGGGGTGTAGTGAGAGCCTTCCCTCTTTCCTTTATTCCCTTTTCTAAGCATGGGGAAGCGTAAGGCGCGTACCAGTCCTGATCCTGCAGTAGTTAAATCTAAAACCTCAAAACTTAATAGAGTAACGCAAGTCCACTCAAACTGCGTCTCCAGAGAAATCGACAATTTAATTGAGGAAGTGGAATCTATTCTTAAGGAAAAGGAGGGTAACGCCTGTAAGAGACTGAAACCTGGGAATCTACTTCCGTTTTTAACAACAGGCCCTAACATTTCTACCGATGCCCAGCCTTTGAAAACTTCTGTGCAAGTTCCTGCCTCGTCTAGGCAGTTGTGTTTGCTCAAATCTCCATCTCCACCTGGTTTAGTGGATAATTCGGATGCTACTTTTCTTGATCCCATCCTTAGTGGCATTCCTTGTGCTAATCGGTTTTCCATTTTGGACCGCTCTGATTTGGTGGGTGATAAACAACCTCTGATTTCTCCACCTCTCATCACTTTCTGTGATCCTCCAGGAGAAGGTGTGTTAACAATAGTCTCTAGTTTAAAACGAGAAGTTGGGGAGTTGAAGGGTCTACTGTTTGAGGTTCTCAAACTACTCAAAAAAACTGATTCATCTCCTCAGTGTACTTCGATTCCAGCACCAGCACAATCTTCCTGTCCTCTGGATCCGGTTGCATTGCCAGTTATTTCTTCATCGCTTGGGGATCTCAACAAGGGCCCCTCCAACAAGCCATCTCATGGGAAACATTTGGCCACATCGTCAGCACATTCGACATCTTCTTTCTCTAATTCTGACCAAATTGTGGCCTATTCCACTCATGTGTCTAATTCAAACTGTATCTATTTGTGCAATGTCCCTCCTCTCACATCTCATACCAGAGAAGATACTTCCTCTCTTATTAACAAGGTGTCATATTGGATCCGCCACACCAGGGGCTGTGCCTCTATTATTCATTCTGATATTGTCTTTGCTTCTCGTATGCGTAGCTGTCCCGGTGGACGGGACACCACTAAAATTAACCTTGTTAATTCTGAGTTAGTTATGGGGCTTTTGCAGATGGAAGCCCGCAACATGTTAAGAACTGACTTGGATATATATTTTAGAGAATGTCTGCCTGTTACTGGCCATAAGATCTTGCCCGTTCATCCTCTTAGGTCCAAGAAAAATCCTTGTAACGTTCCCGTTTCCGCTGCTATGTCTGGTTTGTTGTCTTTTCCTGTCGATAGGGCTGCTTTGGTCCACAATCCCAAAGGTGCTGATACTCGAGACCCCGTTTGTTTAGGGGACACATCCAACGTGGATTGACTATGCCCTCCCAATTCCTGTAAATCCAGTGTTCCACACGTGCTACCTCAAAGATCTTTAATCAGCCTAGCCGGTCCCATTTCAAGTGCTTCATCCTGTATTCCTACAGCAATTCCTAATCCAGTTCCGGACGTTGATTCTGGCACGCTTACTTGTAGCATTCCACCTGCTTCAGGGAATTTATTGTCCTGGAACGTGTCAGGTATCAAGAGCAAACTGTTTGACTCTGAGTGGGGGGCTTATGTTGAATCTTATTCCATCTGCATGTTTCAGGAAACTTGGGCAACGGATGGTGTGTATAGGCAAGGTTACTGTTCGTTTACAAAAAAGGCAATCCAATCCCCCAGGGGAAGGGCGGTTGGGGGCCTATGTACTTGGGTCAAGCTGTCTGAGATGGGTAGGGTAAAGGAAATTGCTGTTGACTCCCGTGACATTTTAGCCATAGCAATACAGCCAAGATCTGGTACTCCTGTGTTATGCATTAATATCTATAACCGACCAGGCCCTTCTAATCAACAGTCTGATACTATCCATCTTCTGCATAATTTTCTATCTGAATTTCGTTCTAAATATCGTGTCATCATTGCAGGCGATCTTAATGTCCAAATTGAACTTGGCTCAGCCTTTGTTGAGTCCACTCAGGCTGAAGATGAAGTGTGGAATGTTCCCCCACTTCCAACTCAATCTATGCCACTTATTCCTTCGCCTAGGGCGTCTCAGATAATAGACCTTGCACTTACATACGGCCTTCGTTTTGGAAATGGCCGATTTCCAAACGATAATCCTGCTAGGCCCACCTTTTTCAGAGGACACTATAGCAGTTTTTTGGATTATGTTATCTTAGATTTACGAGTTTGGCATTTCATAACTAATGTAGAGGTGGGTCTTCCCCGTAGTAGTGAACATGCCCCTTTGCAAATTGTATATAACACAGCCCTAGTTTCAGTGTTTGATCTGCCCACTGTTTTGGTTGATTCCAATGATTTGTTGGAACTGTCCACTAATAGGCGTGCGGTAAAGTGGCTCTCGTTTCTGGAATCTAATCTGTTGAATAACAAGCTTGGCGCTATGGTGTCCTTTCACCAGCTTTTTGAGGACTCCATTGTATTATCTCCTTCAGAAATTATGTCTTCCCATGTGGCTTTTTTTGCGGAACTCAAGGAGCTTTTCACCAAACCTTCTAAAACTCAATTAAAATCTTCTGCATCTAAATGCAAATGGTTCGACAAAAAGTGCCGGGTGGCCAAGTATCTTTTATCTGAAGCCTTAAAGTCAAAGAACCTGGATGCCATTATACATGCGAGAAGGAACTATGCGTCTACTCGCAAGCTATCGAAACTCATATATGAGGAACATTTATGAGAGCGTCTGGCGGAGGCGGCTAGTACTCGCGATGCCAAGCTCTTTTGGACTTTGGTTTCGCGTAGTGATCCTGCCCTGTCATCTACTCCTGAATGTCACATCGATTCAGGAACTTGGTTCTCCTATTTTGGGGAACTGTATGGCTCTCGGTCGGATTTTGATGATACTTTCATAGATTTCGCACTGTGTCAGCCTGAAATGCCGCCCTTTACCCTAAAAGAAACAGAGATGGCAATTTGCGCTCAAAGATCTGGTAGGGCCCCTGGCCAAGATGGTATTCCTTCGGATCTGTACAAATCAGATCTATCTGTATGGACCCGGTACATCAATAGGGTATCGAACACTGCCATGGCAACTCGATCCTATCTGGTCTCGTGGAAGATGGCAATTATTGTCCCCGTTCACAAAAAAGGAGACAAGAGTTCCCCCGGGAATTATAGACCTATTAGTTTACTAGATAACTTGCAGAAAATCTTTTTGTACCAGTTGATATCTAGACTAAAACACTGGATAACGAAAAACCAGGTCTTAAGTCATCTTCAGGCGGGATTTAGGGACAAGGTCAGTACCATCGATAAGATCTTCCGATTTACTACCATCAAGTGGAAGATCGTAGACGCAGATAAAGGCCACTTATTTGTGGCCTTTGTCGATTTGAAATCTGCGTTTGACCTTGTCCCGCGTGCCAAGCTCTGGGAGGTCCTCAGTACTACTGGTGTTCCGGGTTCTATGATTAATATTATCAAGGATCTTTATTCTGACAACTGTGCTAAAGTCCGCTGGGGTGTTACTGGCGACCTGACTCCAGCTTTTCCAACATCACGTGTGTGAGGCAAGGGTGCGTTTTGGCGCCCACCCTGTTTCTTTTGTTTATCAATGCTTGTTTGCCATACCTTTCAGATTGCCAAAGTGATGCCCCTATCCTGGACGGGCAGAAGCTCCCTTGTCTTCTGTTTGCAGACGATACTCTACTACTTTCACGTACTGCCATGGGCCTTTCTAGACTGCTCTCCAGATTTCTGGAGTTTTGTATCGACCATGGGCTATCAATTAATTCAGCAAAAACAAAATATATGGTCCTTGGGGACATTAGGCATAAAATGAAGAGGCCTGTATATTTAGAAGGTGTTCCCTTGGAAAGGGTGGGCACCTTTGATTATTTAGGCATCAAAGTGGAAGATTCACATCTCTGGCATGCTCAACGCCAAAAATCTTTATAATGCCTGAAGCAGAGGGCGGGTGGTATTGCTAGATTTGCCTCTAGATCCCCCAAATTTGCAATGTCCCCTGCCCTCGAAATATATAAATCTCAAGCTAGGGGAGGTGCCCTATATGGCGCCGAACTCTGGGGCCACTGCAATTTGGCGAATTTGGCAAGGGCAGAAAATCAGTTTCTAAAAATGCTGCTAAAAGTCCCATCTAGCACTCCATCCTTGCCCATTCGACTGGACCTAAACCTTTTTTCAATTTCGCAGATTGCTGCTTTAAGGCCTCTGCTGTTTTGGATTCGGTTATGGACAACAGATGCCCTAATTCCTTTTCGTTGTGGGCTTCTTAACTTGGTGGGCCGTGATTCTATTATCAAAATTAAATGGTGTGTCTTTGTCGAACAATCTTTTTCCCAGCTCGGCTTAGGGTCCTATTGGCAGGATCCTATTTCCATTCCTAAAAATGCTGTACAGCTGTTAAAGGATGCTTTTTGGCATAATGTTCAGGTTGACCAATTTGCCAGTTCTATCCCATTGTCTATGTCTGACAATTTCTTATCTGTCAAATGTCACTATGAATTTGAGCCTTTTATGGACGCAGCATTAGCTCCATTTGCTCGTGCCCTTTTTATTAGGTTCAGAATTGGGTCTCTCCCTTTATGCTGCTTAACGTACAAATGGTCCAGCTCAATTAACAGATCTACATTTTGCCCGATGGGTTGTAAAAGTGAAGAGACTGTTTCACATGTTTTTTTCCACTGTCATGCGTATTACAAACAAAGAGCACTTTGGCTCATCCCGCTTTGCAAACAAATAGGGGTTAGATCTTGTTTCCATGCTGAGAGGATTTTAAAATGCGACCCGTCCGTCCAGATAGTTTTACCAGTGGCAAAATTTCTTGAGTCAATCTGGCGGTTGAGAGTAGCAATTTTAAGGACTGGGTAGTTAATTCTTAGTTTTATCTCTGTATATTTATTGAATTTGGATGCATGATTGTAGTTTTTGTTTCATAGGATATAGATATTGGTTTATTATATTATTGATTGTTTATTGATCTATGGAGCCGGTCCCTTGCTTTTATGTTGTGAGAATTTTAAAATGTGATTCATCCGTCCAGATAGTTTTATCAATGGTAAAATCTTTTGAATTATTCTGACGGTTGAGATTAGTAATTTTAAGGAGTAAGATTGGGCAGCCAATTTTTTTATTTATTTATGTATACTTATCAAATTGGATGCGTGATTTTAGTCTCTACTCTGTAGGATATAAATATTGGTTCATTATATTATCAATTATTCACTGATTTATGGAACCAGTTTTTTGCTGAGTGGACTTTTTTTATATTAAGAGGTGTTTATCTGGTTTCTTATTTTGTTTGATTTCTAAACTTTTTTATTTTTTTCATAAATTTTCTACTGTGCTTTTATCTTTAGTATCCTCTTGCCCTTAAAAAAGCCTTTTTTTCTCTTTGATGTGCATTGTACTTTTATGGTATGTTTTTTACTTACCGAAATAAAGTTAAAATGATGATGAAAAGGTTTAGGCCTGGTAAGTGGGTACACTTTCCAGGTCGAATTGGCAGTGCAAGACTGTACACACAGACACTGCAGTGGCAGGTCTGAGACATGTTTACATGGCTACTCCAGTGGGTGGCACAATCTGTGCCACAGGTCCACTAGTAGCATTTGTTTTACAGGGCCTGGGCGCCTATAGTATAGTTTACTAGGGACTTACTAGTAAATCAAATATGTCAATCATGGGTAACCAATCACCAATACAATTTGGACAGAGCACTTGCACTTTAGCACTGGTTAGCAATGATAAAGAGGCAAGAGTATCAAAACCAGCCAAATGATTTACAGCACAGGGTCCAAAAACAGGAGGTCAGAAGCAAAAAGTACAGGGACACCACACCAAGAGCTGCCAGGTCTAACACATGTCCCCTCCAGCTGAAAGTGGGTAGAACTACCCAACCCCTTGGGAGTTCTCTTCACTAAGGTAGAAAAATCTGGAAAGAACATCAGCGTTGGCCTGGTCTGTTCCAGGGCGGTGTTCCACTGCAAAGTCCATTCCCTGTAGGGAGATGGACCACCTCAACAGTTTAGGATTCTCACCCCTCATCTGCATCAGCCATCTGAGGGGCCTGTGGTCTGTCTGAACCCAGAAGTAAGTACCAAACAAGTAGGGTCTTAGCTTCTTCAGTGCCCAGACCACAGTAAAAGCTTCCCTTTCTATTGCGCTCCAACTCTGTTCCCTGGAAAGCCATCTCCTACTGATGAAGACTACAGGTTGGTCTAGGGCCTCTTTGTTCAGCTGCTCCCACACTGTGCTCTGAAGCATCTTTCTGCACCACAAACTCTTTAGAAAAGTCAGGAGCCTTTTTGCACACAGCATTCTTCAGGGTGTCAAAAGCAGTCTGGCACACCTCTGTCCAGATCACTTGATGGGGCTGCTTCTTGGAAGTCACCTCTGTCAAGGGAGCAACAATGGTACCATACCCCTTGTCAAATCTCCTGTAATATCTGCTGAGTCCTAGGAAGGCCCTCACCTCAGTCTGAGTCTTGGGAGGTTCCCAAGCAAGAACGCTGTCATACTTTGCCTGTAGAGGTGCCACCTGGCTGCTCCCTACCTGGTGTCCCAAGTACACCACAGACACCTGCCCTATTTGGTGCTTACTGGCCTTAATAGTGAGGCTTGCAGTTTGCAGGGCCTTCCACAGTTCCTGGAGGTGGCGCAAGTTGTCCCCCAAGGTGGTGCTAAAGATAGCAATGTCGCCTAGGTAGGCAGCACTGAAGTTCTCCAACCCCACCAGGACCTTTTTGACCAGTCTCTGAAAGGTGGCAGGGGCGTTCTTCAACCCAAAGGGCATGACACAAAACTGGTAGTGTCCCTCTGGTGTTGAGAATGCCACCCTTTCTTTGGACCTCTCAGTTAAGGCAATCTGCCAGTACCCAGACATCAGCTCAAATGTGCTGAGGAACTGGGCAGATCCCAACCAGTCAATGAGCACATCAGCTCGGGGATCGGTATGCGTAAGTCCAGGTGACAGCATTGAGCCCCCTGTAGTCAGCATTCAGCCCCCTGTAGTCAACACAGAACCTAAGCTCAGGTGTGACACCAGGATGCGCAGCCTTGGGGACCAGAACCACAGTACTGAACCAAGGGCTGTTGGAGTGCTAAATTACCCCTAACTCCAGCATCTTAGAGACCTCCTCCTTGATGCTGTCTCTCACTCTGTCAGTCACCCTGTAAGACTTGTGCTTGACAGGTGGACTATCCCCAGTGTCAATATCGTTGGTGCACCGATGGGTGACCCCAGGGGGGAGTGAGAACGGGGAGGCGAACTGACCCTGTAACTGGCGACAGTACCTCTGCTGTTCTAGGGTCAGAGTAGTGGAGAGGTTCACACGCTCAACTGACCCATCCTGCTCTTTGGCCAACAGGAAGTTGGGGAGAGGTTTACTCTCCTTTTCCACCATATCATCCGTGACCCAGAGTATGGTCAACTCAGACCTCTCAAAGTGCACTTTGAAGAGGTTCACGTGTAACACTCTTAAAAAGTTCCTAGGAGTCTGCATACCTACCAAGTAGGTGACAATACTTTTGTGCTCCTTCACCTCAAATGGCCCAGACCAATGGTCTTGGAGAGCCCGGGGCTCTACTGTGGCCATCACCCACACCTTCTGGCCAGGCTGAAACTCAACCAGAGTGGTATTCTGGTCATACCAGCGTTTCATGTCTTCCTGGCTATCTTCCAGATTCTCTTGAGTGAGTTGCCGAAAGCGGGCTGTCTGGTTCCTGAAGGCCAGCATGTAACTAAACACATCCTGGGGGGGCTTCCAGGAGGTTTGCTCCCAGCCCTCCTTCACCAAACTGAGAGGCCCTCTCACAGGGTGCCGATACAGAAGTTCAAAGGGGCTGAAGCCAACCCCTTTCTGTGGTACCTCCCTGTAGGCAAACAACATGCATGGTAACAAGTCGTCCCACTTATGTCTCATGGGTTCAGAGAGACCCATAATCATGCCCTTCAGGGTATGGCTGAATCTCTTAAACAACCCACTACTTTAGGGGTGGTAAGGCATGGTGAACTTGTAAGTTACACTACACGTCTTCTACACAGCCTTCATGTACAGCAACATGAAATTGGTTCCCCAGCCAGATTAAACCTCCGTGGGGAAACTCACATGGGTAAAGATCCCCATAAGTGCCCTGGCCAGTGTGGGTGCAGTCACAGTCCTCAGGGGCATAGCTTCCGGGTACCGGGTGGCATGGTCCACCAAGACCAGGATAAACCTGTTGCCCATAGTTGTCTTGGGATCCAGAGGTCCCACAATGTCAATGCCCACCCACTCAAAAGGGGTGCTCACGACAGGAAAGGGCCTTGCACCTCTTTCCAGATTTGCCACTTGCCTGGCAGGTCTGACAAGTCATGCAGAACACATCGGAGTTCTTTCTCATTTAAGGCCAATAAAAGTGGGTGACAAGCCGGTCAAAGGTCTTGCCCTGCCCCAAATGACCTGCCAGTGGCACATCATGAGCCAGACCCAGTAGGAAGGCTCTGAAATACTGGGCTACCACCAGCACATGGCTCACTATACAGGAGATCATTCTCCCAGTAAAGTAGGTGAGTTCCAGAGGTGTCAGCAGCTGCCTGGGCCTCAGCCTGTTTCTGAAGAACCTCAAGGGTGGGGCATGTTCTCTGCACTGCACAGAATTCTTCCCTGGTGGGGCCCCCTTTCTGCTGCCAATAGGTCAGCTCAGGCAGGTCCCCCAGTTCAGCCACCTCTTCCCCTGTAGGTTCTGGGACATCCCCCTCAGGCTCAGACTCCTCCCTGACTGAGGGAATTTCAGGAGGGGGCTTACTGCGCCCCTTGCCCCTTCCTTTCTTGGCAGGCACCTGAGCCACAGTTTCAGGCTCACGGCTATCTTGACTACCCTTTCTGGCGACCTTGGACCATATTGTCATGCACGCCCACTCTGGAAATCCCAACATTTCCAAATGGGAGCAGAAGTACACCTCCTTCCAGGCAGTATGCTAAAGGTCATTCCCTTGCAGACAATCAACTGGCATTGATGGACTCACAGCTACCCTCAAGGAACCTGAGGCACCCCCCATTTAAAGGGAACCTGAGCAACCAAGCATTGGCACTCACTGTTGTCTACTGCTACAACTTGGTGGACCACATTAGGGACTACCTGCTCTTGAGACACCAGATGACATACTGGCTCCTCTGTCTCTAAGAGCCTCTACCCACTTCCCATTGATGGTCCCCACTGCCTGTACTTCTTTGTATTATCAGGCATGAGGGTTCTCTGGACCACCTCACCCTCACCCAGGGAAGCCAGGGTTAACTCAGCTGGCTCCCCACCACTAATTGGGCCAACTCCTCCCCAAGCACTACACTGGCCACCCCATGTGTCTGCTCATAGCTGGGGGGGGGGGGACTGTGCCACTTAGGACACTTGGGACTTCCTCTAATGTGCCCTTCCTGACCTCAGGCAAAGCACTTGATGGGTCTCTCCCTTCAGGCTTACCTGAAGGGAACCAACTCTTCTTCTCAACAGGGGGCTGGGAATCCTTACTCTGGGAACTAGTTTGGGGTCCTTTGGAGAACTCCTTTCTTTTATCCTTGTCCTCCCCTCCTTCTTTTGTTGCGGACCCTGCCCACCCTTGACAGTCTCCCCCATACAACTTCTTGTGGACCCAGGTAGTCACCGAACAGTACGCCTCCTGAGAAAGCTTCCTAGGTTCAGTAAGCCTGCTGTCAATCAAGCAAGTGGTAGCACCGCTCTGGAAAACACAGATTAGACAAGTGTTCCCATACAAACAAATTGTACAGCCCCTGGTAATCTGTTACCTCACTGCCCTTCAACCAACCATGCAGTGCTCTGCAAAAGGAATCCACAAACTCAAGCCAGGTCTGGGAGTCAAGATTCCTACTTTCCCTGAACGTCTTTCTGTACATCTCTGGTGGCCCTACCTGGTGATGAGGGCATTCTTCATGTTAGAATAGGTGAGATCCCTATCTTCTACTAGTGCTAACAAGGTGTTCCTCCCTTCTGCCGTGAAGTAGTTGTACAAGCCCGTCCCATTCCCAAGCTCTCTCAGGGACCCTGTGCATGTGGAAAGCTGCCTCAAAGCCTTGAAATTACCCTGTAAATGTCATCCTCCTTAATGTACTCCTTCCTTACCCTCTTGGGAAGGTGCACTCTCCTCTCAGATTGCACTGAAGAAATGGTGTCACTATCTGTGCTGGACCTGCTCCTGCAATCCAGCTCCTTTAAGCTCAGCTCCTGAGCTAAATGCATTTCTTCCTGTTCAAAGACAATTGATACTTTTTAAATAGCAACTCTTTGTAGGGAAATGTGTGTTTTGACCACTGTCTTTGTGTTGTACCACTTTGCACCTGGATTAGCTGTCCAGTGTTCAGCAGTTACATACTACATTTTGCATTCAGTTTAGCTTTAGATTCATTCTGCCTATTGACTTTATAGTAGCATTAGACACTGCCATGTTAAAGGCTGCTCATAATTTTCCACATTGTAAACTGTGCATTCTGTCCTGTTTTCATGCTCTTTCTCACCGAAGAGCTAGGACATATTATCACAGAAGACCTAGTACATAATATGGAAGAGTTAGTTAGTCAGCATGAAAAGGATGTTCTAGACTGATGTTTATGGTACAGCAGGGAATGTCTTAGGATAGGGAGAGACACCTTAGGAAACTGGCCCGTTACAACCTGTTTCTTTCAACCCTGACCTCAAATAGCCAGCATGTTTGAATTGCGAAATGAGGTGGATTTTCCAGAAAGTTCCTTTTGTTTTTTTAAGATATAAAAAGAACCAGTGTAACAGTTAGAGAATGAGTGGCTTCCATCAGGATTCTAGACATCGGATGCCTGATATATTTCCAGTGAGGGTAGAGATCTCTTTCTCTTTTGCAGTCGAACGGGGTCATCGTCTTGCTGGCATGAGAAAGATGAAGGACCTGGCAGGCCCTACGGTGATGCAGTTTTAATTCATTATTTGCTTTGCAGTATAAAATAAATACATATATTTGCTGAGTACGTTGCAGTGGAGAATCATTTTGGTATATTTTCCTTTCATTGCTATGACTATTTTTAAACGTGTGCTTTCAACATGCTGATCTCCTTTTAGGAACCTCGTGGTGAAATGATAAATGTCTTCTTTGAACTAAGAAGTGCATTCCAGAGATTTTTGTCAGCTCGGTCATTAGTGAAAAGTAAAACATTTTGGAGTAGATCAGACAGTCTAAAAAGAGAGGTTGGAGATTGAGAGTGCACGATATAAAAGTGTAAATGTGTTTTTATTCTGAGAGTTAAAGGAAGCACTGCAAACCATGTTTGAAAATGCGTGTGAAATTAAAATGCCTAATGATGTCTTGGCAAATGTGTTTTCTTGTTTATTAGGACTTTCTAAAGTTTGGGATGGGTGCTTGGATAAAACAAACTTATAAAATGTGCTTACATTTTTAGAAAAGGTGCTTTTTGAACTGAATGATACCCTTTTGTTCTTGACAGCAGGGTTTGGATACTTTTGTCTGCTTACAGAAAAATGCATGAGAGATGTAGACAGTTAGAATATCAAAATAGGAAATTAAGAGAGCAATTTAGCCAGAATAAGTTATTACAAGATAAAGCAGAAATCTACCAAGCTGTTGGTAGATTTCTGACTTTTCACATTCCAGTAATGAGGAGGTTAAAAAGGGTGGGGGACAGTGTGAGCTGCATGAGCAGAACCTAGTTCGTGTGCAGAGTAGCCCACAGTTTTTGGCAGGAGTTGAAATGCATTCTTTAAAAGATTACACCCAGCAAGAATTTGATGATGTTACCGGTATATTCAGACAACTTTTGCAGAGTACGATGTGTACAATTAATTCAGACAAGACACAGAGACTGTTGCAAAATGTGCAGGTTATAGGAATTCAGTGGAATCCAGAACATACAGAAATGTTGTTACAGGTAAAACAAAAGATTTTGGAGTTTGCTACTCCTCGCACTAAGCAAGAGACACAGAGTTTTATGAGATTGTTTGATTTTTGGAAACAGCATAACCCTCATCTAAGTAAAATCTTAACCCTTTGGTACAAAGTAACCAGAAAAAAACATGAGTTTGAATGAGGTAAAGAGCAGCAGTATGCTTCTGATTTGGCAAATGAAATAATTTAACAGACTTTAGACTTGTGGCCAGTGCAAGAGGGAGACATTGAGTTTCATGTAACTGTTCAGGGACAATATGCAAATTGGAGTATGTGGCAAAAACAAGGGAGGATGAGGGTGCCCCTGGGGTTTTGCATTAGAAAACTACCTGACTTTGGGAGCGCTATATTCCTCTTGAAAAACAGCTTTTGGCTTGTTACTGGGCTCTGGTGGATACTGAGCAAATAACACTACGTCATAATGTAATTCTGAGACCTGAAAAACCAATTATGCAGTGGGTGATGAGTTCACCTAAATCTCACCGTATAGGACATGCACAAGAGGCTAGCATCATACGCTGGAAATGGTACATACAAGACAGGGCTCGAGTAGGACCGGAAGGCACCGCAGCCCTACATGAACAGGTGTCACAAGCCCCTGTACAGGATGAGGAGAGGGTGCAGGAGGTACCACAGGTGAAAGAGTCACCAGTGAAATGGAGTGCACCATTTGAATTCTTGCCCCCTAAGTATAGGAAGCATGTTTGGTTCCCTAACGGTTCATTCAAATACGTTGGTACCAAAAGACATGGGGAAGCAGTGTTATACAATCCAGTTACTGAAAAGTTGTTGACTACCACAGGAGAAGGAAACAATAGCCTATATGCAGAGTTGTACACTGTGTATAAAGCTGAAAAGCAAGAGCTGCTCGAGACTTGTCATTTTTACACCGATTCTTGGTCCACTGCCAATGGGTTAGCCATTTGGCTTCCCACATGGCATGCACATAACTGGTTCATTCACTCAAAGGAGGTGTGGAGCAAAGAGTTGTGGCAGGAAATTTTGGAAATGTTAGACCAGAGTAAAGTCATAGATACTCATTGTCCCTTTGACTCACTGGTACGCTGGTTCAATTCCCTTGCAGACAATAAAGACAAAATTTCAGAGGCAGAAGTGGCAACCCAGAATTCTGACTTGGTGGGGATGGCTAAGTGGGGGCACCAGAAATGTGGATACCTGGGAGAAAAAGCCACTTCCTGGTGGGCAGAGATTAGAGGGATGCACATTCACCTAGATTTGATAAAAACTGTGATTGATTTTGCAATGTCTCATTTGTCAGCGCACACAACAGAGATCTGTCCCACAAACAGTCAAAGATCAATTGGGGATAGGAAAGTTACCAGGACAGATAGAAATCAAAGCTATTCTGTTAAACAGTGGAGAAGATGATCTATTCATACAGATCGGAGACAGAATTGTCCAACTTGTCATAAGCTCAGTGTATGGAGGATTGGTGAGGAAGGGGACTGCCCCAGCCCTTCTGACAGTGCAAGGAAAGGGAAGTTCAGCAGATAAAAAGCTCAGTGCTAAGATGTGGGTTGAATCCCCAAATGGCCCTCCAGAACCTGCAGAAGTTATAGCAAAGGGCCCCAATAATGTCCTGTTGATTATAAAAAAAAAAAGGAAAAATGGGAGCACATTTCAGATGATAAATGTTATTTGCAAGAAAAATCATACTTGTTTCTTTTACAGATCATACTACGGCTCATATTGTCCATGAGTGTGCTGTGTCTCCCTTCAGGCGTTTGCGTGTGGGGTCGGGGGAGAGATCGCACCCCCAACTTGAACCTGATTGATCACCATTATGCAAAATTCCTGCTGCTTTTAAGGTACAAAACCTATGGATCCATTTAGCGCTAATTGTGCTTCACAGATCAAAGTTCTGCCTGGGAACAATGCAGAGTACCATGGATGTTCTGTCAACCTGTTTGATTACATTTTTCCTCGAACTAACCCATGGCTTGTTATCATCTGATGACTGCTGCCAGTCTCATTAAGCATGTTTAAATTGCCAGTTGGCTGACTATTCTCGTATGGGAACACTTATATTCCAGCAAATACTACAGGTGGACTGTGTACCTTTACATGATTAGGACTCATGATGTTTCCATCTAATTCTATATCAGCTTGCTATCCTAGAGACACTATTCAATCAGTTATTATCTCAATCAGAATATTTAAGCTTCAGTTGTTTCATTGTAGGTGTGTCTGGTTTAACTGTTTATAAGATCAGTGAGTTAATCCACTTCCATTGCTTTATAGTGATTGCTTTTATCATTGCATTATGTTGCTGTGTACAATGGCTTGTAATGTTTTTTTTTTTAAAAGAGAAAAAAAAGAGAAATTGATTTTCAATCTGTAGTTTACACAAAGTCATTGATCAAAGGGTGAAATGTAGTGAAATGTGTTTTGACCACTGACTTTAAGTTGCACCACTTTGCACCTGGATTAGCTGTCCAGTGTTCACCAGTTACAGACTACATTTTGCATTCAGTTTAGCTTTAAATTCATTCTGCCTATTGACTTTATCATAGCATTAGACACTGCCATGTTAAAGGCTGCTCGTAATTTTCCACATTATAAACTGTGCATTCTGTCTTGTTTTCATGCTCTTTCTCACCGAAGAGCTAGGCACATTATCACTGAAGAGCTTCTACATAATATGGAGGAGTTAGTCCGTCAGCATGATAAGGATGTACTAGACTGATGTTTATGGTACAGCAGGCAACAACTTAGGCTTGGGAGAGACACCTTGGGAAACTCACCAGTTCCATCCTGTTTCTTTCAACCCTGACCAAAACTAGCCAGCATGTTTGAATTGTGAAATTAGGTTTTTTTTTCCAGAAAGCTTATGTTTGTTTAAGATATAAAAAGACCCAGTGCGACAGTCAGAGAGTGAGTGGCCTCAATCAGGATTCTAGACGTCGTATGCCTTATATCTTTCCCGTGAGGGTAGAGATCTCTTTATCTTTCGTAGTCGAATGGGGTCATCGTCTTGCTGGCATGAGAAAGATGAAGGACCTGGCAGGCCCTACGGTGATGCATTTTTTATAAAAAAAATTGCTTTGCAGTAGATCATAAATACATATATTTGTTGTGTACATTGCAGTGGAGAATCATTTTGGTATATTTTCCTTTCATTGCTGTGACTATTTTTAAACATGTCCTTTCAACATGCTGATCTCCTTTTAGGAACCTCGTGGTGAAATAATAAATGTCTTCTTTGAACTAAGAAGTGCATTCCAGAGATTTTTGTCAGCTCGGTTTATTAGTGAAAAGCAAAGCACTCTTTCTATCTCCCCCTCCTTCCTTCATCCTAGCCAGCTCCAGCTCCCTTTCATGCTTGAGCCTTTACATTTCCAGTTGGTACCTCCTGGTTTACCGCCTGTCCACCAGTTCCTCCTGGGTCAGTCCTTTGGAAGACACAGAGCTGCCTGCCCTGGAGACACTCCCGCCAGGCAGGCCTGGGTTGTCCAACAAAACATCATGGATACCTTGCACCTCTACCTCCCCAGCGCCATTCTCCTACTCTGTGGGCACATCAGCCTCTTTTGCTGCCAGCCAAGCCATCAGCACCTTCTGCACTCCTCCTTTTTGTTTAGTCTTTTAATAGGACACTTAAACTTCCTGCACAACTTTTTAAGCTGAGGCACTGTATAGGTTTCCAGCCTTTCCTGCTCAAACGCTACTTCTACAGCTCCAATTGATGGCTCAAAAGACTGAGACATGAGTGTAAGAAAGGGTCAACAAAGATGCAAAGTTCAGAAGGCAGGAAAAATCCCAAAACAGGAAAAATAAAAATAAAATGCCAAGAAAAAAACAGTATGTGGTTGTGTAATGGTCTGCAGTGGTGTGGTGTACACCAATCACTGTATGTCAAGTACAAATACAAGTCCCATCCTCACCACTGATCACCAGTGTTAGAAATTGGGTCTCTTGGTGGCAGTCAGTTTGCACTCTGTCCAAACTCTAGTCAGGGTAAGGGAGATACACAGCTCAGATAAACCCTGCTCTCCCCCTTGGTAGCTTGGCACAAGAAGTCAGGCTTATCGCAGAGGCAACATGTGAAATATTTGTACAAAACACACATAGTAACACAGTGAAACAGCACAAAAGAACTCCACACCAGTTTAGAAACATAGCCAATATTTAACTAAATTAAACAAGACAAAATGACACAAATCCAACATACACAAGCAAAGATATGAATTTTTAAAATAAAAAGAGTCACAATCCATAGAAATCAATGGATGTGTTATTTTAGCACAAAGTACCAGGTATGTGTCTAAAATAAAGCTTCAAGGGCGATGATCTGTCAGAAAAGCAAGCGATGTACCACTTCCTCACTTGCGAGTCGATTATTTTCTCGCAAGGGAGGGCGTGCGTAAATTCCAGGTGCACAGCCTCGGTCCATGAGCAGATGTTGAAGACATTGACGCCCAGGATTCATGAGTGGAAATTTTCAATGCCCTGTGCGAAGAGTCCGCGGTTATAACAGGTGCTGCATCATTTCTCCATCTGCGAGGCAGGTGCTGTTATGAATATTCATCCGCAGGACGGGAAGTCCGTAAATTTTTCTGATGCACACACGCCTGTGCATGGATTTTCCCTGGCAGGTTACCAGCTTCCACTTCTAAGGGCCCAGGAATTGGATTTGGAACCACTTAGCAAGTCAGGACTCCCAGCAGAAGAGGCCAGGCACTGGCAAATGAAGTCTTTGATGTCCCTGAGGCTTCAGAACAGAGGGCAAGCTCAGTTTAAGTCCTTGGAGAAAGTTCACAAGCAGGATTTCAGAAAGCAAAGTCCAGTCCTTTCCGTCTTAAGGCAGAAGCAGCAGCAGGCCAGCACAGCAAAGCAACAGGCAGAATGGCAGGTCCTACTGAAGCATCAAGCTCTTCTTGGCAGAGGTTCCTCTTGATCCAGAAATAATCTGAAAATCTGTGGTTTTGGGTCTACTACTCATACCCAGTTCTGCCTTTGAAATAGGCAAACTCCAAAGGAAAATCTTTGTTGTTCACAAGATCCTGCCTTGCCTAGACCTGGCCCCAGACACACACCAGAGTGTTGGAGACTGCATTGTGTGAGGACAGGCACAGCCCTTTCGGGTCTAAATGTCAACTACTCCCCCCCCAATCTAGCCCAGGAGACTCATTGGGATATGCAGGCTGCATCTCAGCTCCCTTTGTGTCACAGTCTAGAGGGAATTCACAACAGCCCAACTGTCAGTCTGACCCAGACATGGAATACATAAGCAGGGAGAGGCACAGAATGATTAAGCAAGGAAATGCCCACTTTCTAAAAATGCCTTTTCTAAACAGACAATCTAAAAAACAAACTTTACCGAAAGATGTATTTTAAACTTTTTAGTTCATAGACCCCAAACTCCACATCTCTAACTGCTCCCAATGGGAAACTGCACTTCAAAGATAATTAAAGACAGTCCCTATGTTAACCTATGAGAGGGATGGGCCTTGCAATAGTGGAAACCCAATTCAGCAGTATTTCACTATCAGGACTTGTAACCCACATCAGTATATGTCCCACTTTTACATACACTGCACCCTGCCCACAGGGCTACCTATGGCCTACCTTCGGGGTGACTTACATGTAGTAAAAGGGAAGGTTTAGACCTGGTAAGTGGGTAACCTTGCCAGGTCTGAATTGGTAGTGCAAGACTGCAAAAACATACACTGCAGTGGCAGGTCTGAGACATGTTTACAGGGCTACTCAAGTGGGTGGCACAATCAGTGATGCAGGTTCACTAGTAGCATTTGATTTACAGGCCCTGGGCACCTCTAGTATACTTTACTAGGGACTTACTAGTAAATCAAATATGTGAATCATGGGTAACCAATCACCAATACAATTTGGACAGAGAGCACTTGCACTTTACCACTGGTTAGCAGTGGTAAAGTGCCCAGAGTATAAAAACCAGCCAAAATTAATTACAGCACAGGGTCCAAAAACATGAGGTCAGAAGCAAAAAGTACAGGGAAACCACACCAAGAGCTGCCAGGTCTAACAGAAGACATACCAAATTAATCTGTCCTGGAGATAACCAGGGCCAATGTTATGCAGTGCCTTAAAAGCTATTCAGAGAGCCTAAATTCTATCCTCTTTACCACTGGAAGCCAGAGTAGCTTAATCAAGTTCTAAGACACAGATTGCTATTTTGAGATTCCCAACAAGAGTCAAGCCGATGCATTCCGTAAAATCTGACGTTTATAAAAGATTTTTTTCTGTTGCCCATAAACAGGCCGTTCCCATAGTTCAATTAGATTAGGACAAGAGCAGTAACCACTGTTTTCTGAAGGTCTGAGTGTATGAAGGGGCATAGTTTCCTAATTATTCTTAAAGTGAAGAATACTGATGACTCAAGGGCATTAACCTGATCTTCATAGTTAATTTAATTGTCCAAGGCAATCCCCAGGTTTTTCACTTTCCTGAACGGCGAAGGAGGAGACCGCATTTCCTGAGGCCACCAGTTTCATGACCAAAATAAAGTATATTTGCCCAGGAGAAGAACCTCTGTTTCCTGGACGTTGAGCTTTAGACAATTTAACTTCATCCAGCTGCCTATTTGAGCCATACAGGAGCTGAATCTTGAGGCCGTATCTTCAGGATTGCTGGATAGCGATAGCACTATTTGGGTATTATCGGCCTATGACACCACAGAGAACTCAAATGATTAAATAAGACTAGCCAGGGGGGTGACATAAAGATTGAAAGGAGTAGGGCTCAACCAGGAGCCCTGAGGCACACCCCTCATGGCAAGCAAAACTGATCTGAGATGAAACCTCCTAATGCAACCTGTTGCACTCTTTCCGATAAAAAGGATTTTATCAGGCTGCGGGCAAGACCGCTTATTCCTAGCTCATCGAGCCAGTCAATCAGGATGGCATGATTGACAGTACCCATCACTGCGGAGAGATCTAATAGTATCAATGCAGCCCTGCAAAATCCATCTAGGGCAGACCTCACCTCCTCAGGGGCGACTACTAATGCTGTCTTGCTACTATGTGCTTTTCCAAATCCATTTTGAGGGAAGTCCAGCAAGCTGTGAGTGTCAATAAATGACATATATTCCATGTTCAAAGCTTTCTGCAGTAATTTAGCTGAAAAAGGCAACCTAGAAATAGGCCTATAATTACTGGGATTTTGAGGATCATGACTGTTTTTTTTTATTAAAGATAGGATGGAAGTCTTCTTCCATTTGAGGGGGAAATAACCAGTGTTAATTATTATGTTAAAAATCATAGTCAGTTGAGAGCTTAGGATTTCCGGAACAAGATGGGCAATTCTTGGAGGGCAAGGGTCTAAAGGAGATCCAGATTTAGTGACTTTGATTAGGTTAGAGACCTGCTCTGTGCTAAGGGAGGAGAATTTATAAAAAACAGCAATTGTGGAAAGTCCTCCCATTACTGTCGGGACAGTAGCAGGTGTTTGACCACTAGTTACAAAGGAGCCATAAACTTCTTTTATTTTTGCCTCAAAATAATTGGCTAAGACATTACAAAACTCTTGGCTGCAACTGCTATTTTTGGACACGGGCATTTTCGCTAAGCTTTTCACAGTATTAAAAAGCTCTTTTGACAAATTATTGGATTATAGTGTCTTCCTAGAGAAATATTTAGTTTTTTCCTCTGGTATCAGCTTTTTATACTCTGTTATTGATTGCTTATGAAGTTCTCTTTCATGAGGATCATAGTTAGATGTCCATATTTACTCCAATGTTTCTGGACTCTCAGGCTCTCAGAGAACCAAGGTTCTGAGGGAGTTTTCCTATGAATAGTTAAAATGTTTTCTGGTGCAAGGGTGTCAATCGCCCTTCTTAGCCAGGCTAAGTGATTCGGTATGCTTGAGTCAAGATCAGCCATAGGACTGGACTTAATTTCAGACAAGGTATCTGATAGGGCAGAATATAGGGCAGATGGACTGACTTTCTTCCAGGCCCTGCCCTTGGTACCTTGGGGATTCCTGCCACTACTGGGAGAAGTTTGAGGTTGATATCAATACCCCTATACAAAGAAATAACATTTTTATAAATCAGTTATATAAATAAGTTCACTTCACAACTATCAATAAGGTATTCATCACATTTGTTGTGTAAGTTCACTTCATAATTATCAATAATGTATTCATCACATTTATTGTGTTATAGTCATCAGCCAATTTCATTCAAAATTTCATTCAAAATGTAGAGCTTGCTAAGTAGTGTTTCATGCAGGTAGTACTTGGGGAAGACACTGAGGCCCAGATTTACCAAATAGTCATCAATGCAGTGCGCAGTGAAAAATACTGCACTGAGCTGTGTGAGGAGGAGAGAGCAGGAAAGCACAGAAATAAGGCACTCTTCTCCCCTGTCCCACGTGCCAGCGCTGATTTTAGCTGCCATGCACCACACACACACCTTTGCACCACAGTGCAAGGGTGTGTGCATGAGTCTAGCATACAAAAGCCAAGCTTTTTTATGCTAGACTCAAAATATTATATGTGGACACACTTTAAAACTTTTCCTACATTGTATGTTTACTGCACAATACAGCACGCATGCAAAGTCGGAAAAGAAAGGAGAAATGAAAACACTTCTCCTTTTAACGCCTACTTTCGAATGGCGTTAACTTTTGGTGAAAAACCCCGTCCACTGTTGTTTGTAGATAGGGTTTTGTGTCAAAAGACATGGGTCTTTGCATGGGAATGCTCATATACCACACTTGTAACATCCCCTTGGCGCTAAGTTACACAAAGCAGTGCTTTTGCACTGGAAAGTAAATAAGTACAAAAAGATTTTGCATTAATTTGCAATACTTTTTGTTATGCAAACATGGCGTAAACTTTAAGTAAATATACTCCTGGTTCTTATCTCAGTCCAAAAAGGTGGTTAATTATTGGTAGGGATTGTCTTAATGCGGTCTGATCTTGCAGGTCATAAGTGGTATGTTTGGAGTCTGTTCAGTTATCGAATGATGTCTATCAGTCACAATTGGCCCCTTCCTCTAGGCCTTTCATACTAGCTCTTAACACCTAGCAAGGGTTTCTTTCCAGAGTTCATCTCACAGTTAGTTGTCCTCCAATCAGCGAGGGTTTCTTTCCAGAGTTCATCTCACAGTTAGTTGTCCTCCAATCAGTGTCAGTTAAATATACATTGTAATTACCACAGTGCATTACGTGAGAGGGGAGGTGAGGAAATTAATGCACTTCTGTTTTGCTGATGAAAAATTAAGTCAAATGACAGCATTAACACTGTGGTTTAACAGCCAAGGTCATCCCTAGTTCCTTTTTTGGAAGCCTGCAAATGTACAAGAACAAATAGAAAGGGACATGAAGAGATGCACGTGTAATCAAACCTACACTCTAGGCTGATAATAAATTAATCAAGTTTATTCTGTAACCTGATGCCCAGGCAAGAGATGTGTCTGCCAGTATTGAGAATATCAGAATCTTTGAGGCATGCAGAGTTTGGTTAAAGAACCAAAGAGTTCTGGTTCCTCCTATGAATCAGTTATGCTGCTTTAAGCAACAGGACGAAATGGTACACAGACGTGTGAATCTGGACAAATATTTGAAAGTGTCAAAAAAGATGACTTCTGTCCTTAAAGTGTTTAGTTTGAACTAACATTGTCACATTCTCTCTGTCCTACTGTCAAAATTAGTATTTTGAGAAATGTCTTCCTCCACCTCGTGTTCCCCCTTCAAACTGCATGGGAGATGCTATGTGATGTTTGCTGTCATCATGCTTCACCTTGCCTTCCAACACAACCAGCTCATCTGAATGGAACCAACATTACAGAAGTCCAGCTCCACGCTGTGATAGTGCTCTATGGTGATGATGACACCTCTCTGTATCCAAATATCAGGCAAGAGCTATATAACAGATAGCTTGATATTTTTTTATTCCAAGTTTGAAAAATAGAAGGACTCCACACCACGAGCAGGACACCTTCCTATATAACCCAACTATCACGCTGTCGTATGGCGAGATTAACATAATTACATCTACATCATCATTTCATAATAGTCCAACAGGAGAATCAAGACGTGACACAACACTTTTCGTTGGAAACATAAGGGACAAACGACAAAATGTTCCCCCTCTAGTCTTCCAGAAACACCTGAAAAAAAATGTTTACAATTCCTCATTTCAATCATTAACAGTGAAATATCTATGGAACACCTATGACTATGTACACAGCTTCCAATATGCAGCAGCCATTTCCCAAATGTGTAACCCAGCAAACCAGGTGATCTTACTTCCACCAAGACAGCCCAATAATAATTCAAAACTCTCATACATAAGCAAAGCAGCAACCCATCTGGCATTGAAGTATATCACTTCAACTCCCACAAAGGTGGCTTCCAAAACTTAATGAACCCATCTTTATCAAAGAGTTGGTGGCAGCGACTCTGTAATTTGATGGTTTGATTAACAAATAGGAAACTGACATTTTGCATCAATAATAGTTTGACACTCTTTGATAAATCTTTATCAAATGTATTAGGCACAAGATTAATTTAGCTTTGTTTGTTTTAAATGTTATTACAGATTGGTCAAGGACAGCAGATTATAAGGAGCAGTTCAAAAGATTCCCATTTATAGCCTCAAATGGACTTCTGATGCTTCCAGGCCAGACCTGTACACCTTAAGCTCCAAGATGGAACATTTCTCTCATAGAGTGTTCATTGGTTTGGTGTGAATTTGTACAATAGCTTTTGAGATATTTGTGTTCCAAAAAGTAGTTGAGCGGGCTTTGAATGGTTAGTTCCAATTTGATAATAACTTTGGAGATGCTTGACAAATCTGCACAAAAGTAGATGGGCTCATGGAGTCCGATTTACAAAGATAAATACACAAGTTTATACATACTCATGCTTATATATACTACTTCTCCTAGGTGTAATTCTCCACTTTTTTGCTATCCACTATTTCTGAGTGGAGATTTACACCTAGGTGTAGATTTACAACCCTCCACACCTTCAAATTAGGGGGTGAAGTCACCTATAGCGGAATTTATGAGTGTAAAGTTACAATTAATAACTTTTCTCCTATTGGTGGCTATCTCCACCACCGAAGTGGAGATCGCCCTATGGGAAGATATAGTGAAAATTATTCAACTTTATTATTCTTTAAAAATGAATTTAAAATATTTTAATGAATAAAATGAATGTTAATTGATTTACAATATAGTTACTCATAAAATAGAACTAATAAAATAAAATGTCATAGCATATTAACTCAGCAAATTAAATAATAAATTAATTTAAATATACTTATTCTAATTTATAGATCATATTTTTTAAACAATAATTTAAATATTCCCACCCTCTCTAACATTTTTCATTTTTGGTTAATATTCAGTACTTTTTGTGAAACAATATGCGTTTAATCAAGTGACATAATTCCGATTTTATTTAAAGTTCACAAGTTTATTTTTTAAATTATATATATGCTTATAAATAATATATGAATAACTAATGTTACTTAAACTAAATTTGCATTTAAAATTGTATATATATATATGTGTGTGTATGTATTTATATATAGTCAAAATAGATAGAAACATATATATATATATATATATATATATATATATATATATATATATATATATACACACACATATATACAGATATAATAAATATGTACATGTGTGTATATATATATATATATATATGTATGTATATCAATCCAAAGCTGTAATTCTCTGCCTGGGGTGGTGAATGGCTTTCGTCATTTTACAGCTTGGTGTTGATGGCATTGTGCTAACTGAATGCTTAAAAACTTTACTATATTAGTGGCAAAAGACTTTGTCCCTTTTGTAGCTCAGCATGGATGGCATTTTGCTAATCCTATACTTAAAAACTTTGCTAGATCAACAAACATTTGAGGTGAGAAAATTTAGAGTGTCGCTGGTATTGTTGGATGCTCTATACCAGAGGTGCTCTCCACCCAAACTTGGGAACTACCCAGACTTCTGTCTTCTTTTTGTACTAACTATAACTTGCACATGTCATGCACTGCTTATTACCTCATATATTACATCAATCATGACATGTTAACAGACATCACTGATGACCCCATCTTAAATGATGCCATTGATGACATGATTGATAGCATCATCCAGTCATTGTGACAGCTTCCGTTAAGGTTTGTGGACTTGACGTAATTCAACAAGCAAAACCTGTGCCCCATTTTCTATCACCAACCAAGTGATGGACATAACTTTTGATCACATATTGGACACAGCATCTCTGTCATATATTCATATTCTTGTATTCACACAACAAAATTTCCTCTGTACACTTTAATGACATTACCCCCTTTTTGAATCTTGAACACCCTCCAAAAAGAGGGTGTGCTCTAATCACCTTAACAGGATCACCCTTTTGAAGACGTCACATGAATAGCAATATTAGGTCAAGAGGCTTGAGAGTTATACTTTTGCCACTGATGAGACACCTTCTGACAGGCCCTTTGGTAATCTCTGTAGTTGATAATATATGTAACATGCATTCCTGATATGGGCACAATTGCATAGAACTTTAGAGTCTTGCTTACAATCCCAGTGTGAGCTCAACCACGTCTAAGTGGGTCACCTCAATGTTCTCCATTAGACAATATGCAATGCCTCCACATCTTAAGCAAAGCTCCAGAAATAAATATACACACTTTCTAAATGTCCTCGTACATAGAATGTACCTATGACACTTTATTACAAATATTTAACACGGGCACATGCCCAGACATCTACTGGTGGATGATATATTATCTACATAAACTTTGACTTTTCTTGCAGATTTTTTTCAACAGGCTGTGGCTTTAAGCCACAATCGACTTTGACACATGCATCTGCAACTCACATCAGGTGCACTCAGTCCTATACCTTGTTTATTATGTAGTACTACTTGCACCCCAAACAATACTGGTTTGTAAATTGGGCACTATATAACTTTCAATATTTACAACCACACTTGACTCAAGGGCTTATGCTGTTTCCATTCTATACAATCACATGTGCACACAAAGTATCTCTAGGCTGTAAATGACTACAGGACCTGATGTAAGGGCTTATGGAGTAATGTGTACAGAAGAGGGCACCTAAATCCTCCCTGCGCAAGGTCTTTTATTGGTGTTACCAAAGAAAAACCAGATCTTAATTCAATGGCATAAGTATATTAATGTTCTTCCTTCAAAACAAGTGATCTTTAAAAAAATATAATTTTACTAATAAACGTTATGTAGAGCAAAACAGAAAGCCAAATGTTAACGTAATAACTGTGTATTGAATATTTTAATGTGAAAGTGTATAAAATTAATGTAAAACACAAGAAAGGAATTGCCTTACCTGGCATATGAGGATGCCCTCTGTGAGAGCGAGAAGACTGCTAATTTTTGACAGAAGCTGTTTTGCTCTTAGCGTACAGGTCGAGTTGAAACAGTCGGTTTCGTTTGGAGGACATTCGATAGCCAAGTCGGAATGCACAGCTCTCATATCCTGCAGGTTAAAAATTAAGACGTATGAGACTGTTGTGAAGCAAGCATTCCTCTACTTACTATTTTTAACTTTGAAAATGGTTAATTTGGTTTCCATAACAAATCACACAACATCTTGACGTATAAACATAAATAAATATATATGGGTATGAAGACAGAGTAGATGTAAGCAGGGCCACTGGAATTATGCGGCAGGAGAGGGCCAAATTATGCGACAGGGTTGAGTAAATTATGCGGCATGAAAAGGCTAATGATGTGGCATAATGTGGCCCATTTTGTAATAGTATTACTTCATTATTTTGACATTTTTAAACTTAGTAACACAGTCGGGGCATTGGTTGCACTTCATTAGTACTTTTTTAATATCCAAATATAGCAATAAGCAAAAACAAGATGACCAGACCAGCTTTGCAAAGGGCTTTTCCGGGCGTGGCAACACATGGCTGCATCTTTAGAAACTTTTTAACCGTTTGAGCTAGAAACAAAATTTTTTTGTTAAAATCTGCAGATTATGCAGCAGATGATGACATATGTTGCAAATGCAGCAAGTGTATAACTATGCATAAATCACTGCAGCCGCACAATCGCATAATTCAAGTGGCCCTGGATATTAGTTAAATCATGGACAATTTTAGCAAATTCAGCAATCTTGATACATTCGCTTCTGTTTTCAGTAGCCAAAAAATGCTTACAAATTTCTTCTGCTTCAAATAAAACTAGGTGTACAACTACTGGTTCAACTTAAGCAACTCTTTCAGTTTAAAGAGCATTACAAGTCAATAATAAATGGGCAGCCATTTGTGATGATGAACCACATAATCTGCACTGGCTGCCTAGCCTTGCTTTTTTATGGTGGACAAGCTGAATCTCCCACGTTGTTTTTGGGTATGATTGTTAATATTATTATCAGTGTTGTTGTTTTGCTAAATTTCTTTTGTTGTTATTATTATTAATAATGTTATTGATTATTTTTCTTATTATTATTACTACTACAACTGATTGGCCGTAGGCTGAGTCTACTGTGAAAAAGCTTATGGGGGAAAAGCCAAGGAAAGGGTGAAGAAGGTGAGCAGCCTGGGGTTTATGGGAAATTATGTCTACATAATGCATATTAATATATTATCTTCAATATAACACACACTATATTATATGAAAATATAGCTTTAATTTAAGGAATTCTGCGTAAACATCAGAGACTTAAATACTGACAGGGTAGACTTGGCCATTCATAGTCACAAGGTTGATAAAATGAGAACCACAGAGCTAGCTACTGCACGTATGTGGTACATGTATAGCGTGAACCTTGCCAAAGGGTAGCAGGGTGCTGTACAGTATTAACAGCCAGCAGCAGCCTAGGTCGGACGTACATTTCAAGGAGTAGAACATGTTCTACAGTAAATGCTTGGGGTGTGCTTGTGGAACGAGATTTTACATCGCAACACTGACAACCCTCTTTCATCTGATCATTTATGACCACTCAGCAGCCTAAATTAGAAAATAAGCTTGCGATATGTGTCAAGGGTGTGGAATGAGGTGGTTGTTTTAAGATCTGAACTTAACAATGATGCTTCATGGAAAGAAGGTTAAAATCGACTTCTGCGGAAATGTACTTTATTTGCCTTATACTGGATGTCACTGGGGGGCTACTACCTATGTACACGACTGCTCCTGAAATGCTGAAGAACGCTTCTGTGGCCTGCATGTTCTGACCTCATTATAAAAACAGGCATTTGCAATACAACTGGTCTCACGTTTGCTCATGTTAGAGCTGATAGCGTTGTAAACTCCTAACCCGACTTTTTTCACCTATCGGCAAAAGTGTATTTATGTACGTAACTGAAAAAGTGCAATTAACTGTGTAAAGCGCTCGACTTCTGCCAAGCGAAATCACGCTAGTAAAATAGAGAAAAAGTAGTCCACGAGCCGGACAGAAAACAGCGAGCCTCGCATGTATTCTGTACTTGCTCGATGCGCTCGAGGAGGGCTAGCCATTGGAAAAGGCATGACGTGTGCATGCCTTCGACTAATGAAAGCAAGTGGATTTTAATAGGCAAGCCCACGAACCAATAAAAAACACTGACCTGATGTTGACAGGGCTCCGAGCCCTCTTCTAATAACTAAAGTGTCTCGCTGCGATACGCATGCGCGAGCGCATGAAACGTAGGCTCGACCCTAATGATGTCACCATCCACATGCTGCTGCCCTGCCGGCTCTGAGCTGCCAGGACAGAGATCTGGCCCCCACCTGCATCCCCCGGGATGGGCCCATTTCAACCCTCGTAGCCAATAAAGGACGCAGCAGCACATGCAATGTTGCACAAGAGTGTGAACAAGTCACATCATCGCATTTGCGTAATTACCCAAAATTTAAGAAAAACTACGCACGATTATTTTAAATGCACATCTGGCGTTAGGCACTACATTTTGGGGTGAAACGCATCCTTGCATCGATTTTGGACACAAGGACTGCATTAAAAAACAGTGAAAACATCACAAGTGCCATGGCCAACAATCACTCGCGTTATGCTTGTTCACGTACTCCTAAATCAGGATTTTTAACTGGACTGATTTGAAATTAGGCGACGTGGTGTGATAGCGGAATTTCTAGAGTTTCCTACCTTACATAGATGTAACGAAAACTTCACATACTTATATACTGATGCACCAAGGCTCCTTGCCTCTCTTCCTTTTCAAGCCTGCCTTGACAGCACAGCTGTCTTCATGACCTACAGTTGCCAATACATTAAAACATACATGGAGTGAGCTATGTCTCCACCCAGAGGAGTATCCATCATCATCGGTTTGATGTATCATTCTACCCTCCAGGAAGCGCCTCAATGGAACTGCATTGAAGACTATTTTACATATGAAAAGTACACCGAATCATAGCACTGTATGTCACATTTAGGTCTCAGTCTCCTATTTGCATTGATACAGAACCAATCCTTTTCCCTGTCGTTGGGAAAGCCAATAGGCCTGGCTGCATCATATGAAACATTATTTGTAGATGCAAAAAGCTCTTGTGAATGCGTGGGTTTCCATGTACTGGCACTTTAAAGAGTGTCCTATTGGCTTTGCGAATGCTTGTTATACAAACACCTTTCCTTCTCTCCTTTCTCCACTCATCAAGAAACTCACCATGCTCCACTTTCAAATGATGAAAGGGTGTCTTAGTTAAAAAACAAATCTTCACTAAGCCCCACTATCCTGAAGAAGGTTCTTTGCTTTATAGCCCCTTCTTACTTTGAGTTTAAATAGCTGGATTAAATGCTCCAGGCAGATTACATGTTTGAAGTAGCTTTGATTATCACTGCACTCCACTGGGTAGTGAACATTGGCTTTACACATCCATTCATGTAAATTAGTGCTAAAATAAGGTACAGATTTGTATAGTGCAATAGAAGGTCATAAAATGCAAATATAGAAACATTGTATAATATGAAACACACCAGAAGAAACCTGCCCAACATATGCATTTTCCATTCCATTTCCTCCTCCTTTTTCTTCAAAGCTTCCTTTACTGAAGCGATTTCAGTCTTGAGTGATTGTGCGGCTTGGTTATGGATCTGTTCCTATCACGGAGGAAGCACAGTTGAAGAACTATTACAAATCACTTGCTATAAAACATATTTCTGATATATACTCAGATTCCACGTCAAGGTCAAAGTAAAAGTCATTGTTATGTGAATGATTTACGCCTTGATCAATTTAGCAGTTAGAACACATTTTCATGTGATCCAACGCTTGATTGAGATTCCTTCTTGCTACAAATTTCTCCATTCAGCTACTTCCTTCTGGGCCCAGACACCAAAACTACAGATTTACCCCAACAGTTTGCATCCGGAAAAAAGTAGACCTCTCTCCTGTAGATCTATAAAACATTATGGTGGTCATTCTGACCTAGGCGGTCCTTCTTCCAGACCGCCGAGGCCGGGGGAGACAGAATACCGCCATTGCCGGCGGTATTCATGCCTCCCTATTCCGACATTTCCGCTGGGCCAGCGGACGGTAACAGCGTTACCGTCCGCTGGCCCAGCGGAAATGGCACATCAACATTGCCGCCGGCTCGTAATAGAGCCGGCGGCAATGTTGATGTGCAGCGGGTGCAGTAGCACCCGTCGCGCATTTCACTGCCCGAAATTCGGGCAGTGAAATGCGCGACGGGGCTACGCCTGGGGGCCCCTGCACTGCCCATACCAAGTGCATGGGCAGTGCAGGGGCCACCAGGGGCCCCGTGCGTCCCCTTACCGCCAGCCTTTCCATGGCGGTGTCTACCGCCACGGACAGGCTGGCGGTCTGGGACTCATAATCCCCAGGGCAGCGGTGCTTGCACCGCTGCCCTGGGGATTATGCCCGCCAGGCGGAAACCTGGCGGGAAAATGGAGGGGCCGGCGGTATGGCCGTGGCTTTTGCGCCACGGTCATACTTGCTGGCGGGACACCGCCAGTCTGTTGGCGGTGTTCCCGCCAGCAAACCGCCGGCCGCCAGGGTCGGAATGACCCCCTATGTGTTATGTCCCATATCATTTATAATTCTCATACCTCATGAGCACACCCCCGATTTCTAAGGCCTCCCTTGGCGAGTTTGCTCCTCAATATCGAGCCTCTTAGTCATGAGCACTAAAACCACTAGTCAGGAGTATTTCAATTCATTCATGGCCTCTTCATGACCACACAGTGAAATGTATGAAGTGAGGTCTATCTATACAGTACATAGTATATTTTTCTGCTACTCCTGTTTGCTTAGCCTCAGCATTATGACAGTTACAACACAATCTTTTGCTCTCACGCTACATCCAACCTGTCCCATATAGGATACTATTTACACGGGTGTGCAATGTGGCTTGAAGTTGATTTGGAAAAAAAAGTCAAATCAACTGCAATAGCAGCTAGTAAACTTTGCAAGGGATGGGGTGATAATACCTACCTCAATTGGATCAAACAAGTAATAGCAGCGAGAGCTCCTGGCTCCCTGTAGGTGGCTTGATGCTAAATGATGCATTCTGTATCACAATTTTTGCATGAATTGACAAAATATCTAAAAGTTCAGAATTAACTGTTTCAATACTTTGGTGGTGTCATGTACCCCACACTTTTCGAGACACTCCTTTTGAATTGCATTAGCCCCAAATGAAATTATGGTCTTTTCCGAAGAGCGGAAAACTGTCAGGTGTCTCTTACTCTTCCAAACGCTATCTGCACAAATGACACATGGTGTTATGAGTCAAACAGATCTGTCAGAGAACCTCTGATTGGCAGGACATGGCAGAGCCCCACCTGAATCACCGAAATAGTACACAGTCAAATAAAGGTATTTTGGAATAATAATAATATTATGCTATTGACGTATAAAGCACTGTAGCTGGCTCACAGCTAAACCTAAAAGTTTGGCATAATATTGGCAGTCATGTACTGTCCCCCCCGCACACCTATATGCTAGTAAGCCTCAGAACACCAATAGTCAGTATCTCACCCCCGCAACCGGTGAGATTGCGTGCCCTTTTCTAATAATTATGGTCCGTCATTCCTTTCCAATGCATTTAGGCTTATGGAGCAAGGCAGGCTAACTTACATTCGGCACACACATCTGTTACACAAGACAAAAACAATGCTTGGAAACTATTGCACTACACCTTTCAGTTTATGGTCAATTTCGAAAAGGTATTTAACTCTAAAATAAATATTAAATATATATTTTCTATTAATTATTCATGTTAATTCATTTTAAATATTTATTTTGAATGTAAAGCCCAATGAAAAATAGACGTTGCAGCTCTATTAACTTAATTTTGAAACACATATATTTAAATAGTAGCAAGATTGAATTAAATTCAGATTATTTTTCTGAAGATTAAATTCATAAATGTATTCCCACCTCAAGAAAAAATAGTTTTTAGCATGTATTGGTAAGTATTTAAAGTGTTGTATACAATTGATTAAAATTAATTTGTCACATTATAACAAATAGTATTGTTACATTAATTTTAAAGCTCAAAAGAGGGCATTAAAATAACTTATAATAAATAATAAATACTGTTTATATTTTTTGCTAACATTACATTTTTAACCATTTTAAATAATGTAATTGAATTTAATATTATCTCCTCTAGGGTTTTATTTTACTTCCCTCCCTTACTATTTTCTATGGGAGGGGGTTGCAGTAACAGTGGTTGGCCAGTGCCGTGCTGGACGTATTACAGTTTTTTTCAAGTAGCAATTTACAATCAGATTTTGTGAAAAAGCAAAACGTAGTAAACGGTTTGAAAAATGTAAATTACTCAAAACTGTAAGTCACCACTGTGTGGCCAAGCCAAGGGTACTTAAATTGCATTTAGCTGATGTATCTTGTCCTGAGATAAAAGCATTTGCTGGGCTCAAAGTTAATATATGTGAAGGCCCATGGAGTTGTCTACAGATTTTCATTATCTCAAGTAACTTGACTCGAACAGGAAAAAATGTGCCAGTAAAAAAGTCAGTACATCCTATGACATGCAGAGCACTGTTTAAACTCAAGTTGCCATGGTAATCCTTGACAAGATTTGGCATTTCAGTTTGTGTCGTGTGTCATTGATGGAACAAATGTCATGCAGTGCTGGAAGAAGCACATTTTAATGAAGTCGCGGACTTAAAAATGCATTTCTTCTGCACGTGGAAGTGTAACTGTGTCTATAAGTGTCTACGAAGAGTTGAAACTAATTTGGTTAAAGCATTTATCCCTGTACAATGAGCTAGGCATAAAATAAGGGGCTAGTTCATTGAATCCAAGCAAATCCCTTCATAGCTTATATTGTATGCATTTTTCTAAGCAGTGATGATCCGTTGCTGATTGCGAATGAATACAACAGGGTGATATGATTATTAATCTTTGAAGTTTCTTGCAAATGCATGAATTTGGCTGTTCAACACAGACTTTAGGCACCAGCATCATTCAAACTTAGCTTCAGACAAAGAACAGTGTACAGCCAATGTTTTCTGAAAGCAAGTGAATTAACAAAGGAGATGAACAATTGTCAATTTTTGCAAAATATATGAGTTCTGGCTTACATTTTACTCAGGTTCCACAATATGTCAAGAAGGGGCTACCACTGTGGTAGTGTTAGTCAGAATGTCGCCATGAATGCCCCCAGCATGTATTGAATCGGCCACTGTTATGCAAGAGACAGAAAGCATCCAGGAATGAAGCAATATGCCCAGTATGGGAGTCATTTATAATAAGAACAGCACGATTGCTAAGAATGTCTGAAATTTTCAAGAAATCGCCACTATTATACCATTGACAGCAAGAAAAGCATCAAAAAAGCTTACTACAAATCAAGGATGGGTTATTAGTAAATCAGGAATATCCAGAATGTCACCAAGAATGGGCAAAATATTACAAGAATGAACTGGTATTATGGCACAGGATAGTCAAAACGTTTCCCGTGTGTTCCATCTAGCATGAATTGATAAGCCAGAGATAGTCAGAACATCTACAAAAGTGCACCAAATATGTTATTCATAGCCACTGTTGTGCCATGGATAGGCAATATGTCCTCAATAAGTGTCAGGACCACATAATTCGATGACCACAACTGTGCCATCAACCAGCCCTCCCAGTCCACACACTTACATAAGCAGGCAGGCACAAACACTGACACACAAGGACACACACAGTCACACACACTCATACATTCACACAGGCACATCAATGCACACAGACACACAAGCCTTTCTTGCCCTAGCCCTCTCTCTTCACTTACCTCCCAGGTAGCTGAGGCAATCATGTCTCATGGCAATGCTGCAGTTCGCAAATCTTTGCTCCTGGATTTGCAGAGTCCTTGTGCACATGTGACCACCTCAGCAGGTGACAAGTGGCAGGCGTTCTGGCCAGTGCTTAATTTGAGCCGATGTCACGAGTGGCCAGGCCCTGATTGCCCTTTTTTCACCGGGCATTTCCCTAGTGGACTACAGCAACTGGTAACTGTTTTTTAAGGCGGTGCTGGAAGCCTTGCCACTTTCTATAGCTTCCCCAGATAATTTCAGTGGTGGCAGGGAGCACAAGGGGGGCTTCAGAGGAGATAGAGAGGAAAGAGCGAGAGAAGGAAAGAGAGGGATGAGAAGAGGAAGGGATCAGGGCTGGTTCAAACATTTTGCCTAGGCTGCTTTTGATTTCCAGTCCTACCTGTAGATGAGACCCACCAGGGCTCTATTATGGGGACCATGATTTATTTTTAATGATTCAATTTTCAGCCAGATGAAAAAGAAGAGTGAGAAAAGCAGTAGAGGGCAAAGAAGGAGGGAAAAAATAAGGAAAAACAATGACAAAGGGGAGAAAGCAAGCATTAAAAAGAACCTGCAGAAGTGAGACACAAGGACAGAGAGTATACAGAGTGAATGAAGGAGGCATGAAATGCAATCAAGAATAAACAGTCACGGTTTTCAGTGATCCCAGCATTCTGCAGTGACATCAGAGGGCTTTTGAGGAAAACCTGGGCACCGGCTCTTATTCTTTTGCAAATTACGAATTGACTTAGCCCCAGTCCAACACAGCCATGTGATGCTAGGTCTCAGCTCAGATTCCTAATGGCTACAGCTCTTTGTCTCCTGATCCCTGAGGAGACCTACCACCTGCATAGAGAGGGCAGTGCCACAGTGACAGACCACAGACTGGCAGATCAGGGGCAATAATTGCTTTACATGTAGTGTCTCTCCCAAATTCTGTTTTCGCACTGGCAACTACGCCAAAGACTTTGTCTATCATCAGAGGTGAGAGGAGAAGGGGGCTAAAAGCTAGAAACAGCTATATGCGAGAAAGACAGTATGTGCTCATTTCTCATCAATGTTTATTCACTGGGAGGTGTGAGGCACATGCTTACCCTAAGCCCTACATTAGCACTTGATTTGGCTTCTCCTTCGCTTTGTGGATTCACACTGAGCGTATGATACTGGGGCAAAATTGGAGGCTCCCACACCTGAGTGCCCTGTGTTTGTCTATACCCTGCTTCAAGGGCCTTCTACTTCCAGATTTAAACCAGTCTGTTAATCCCATCTTTCTCCAGGATTTGGGGACTGCTCCATCCCAAACTCCAGTTTGGATAAGCTGCCAATGGTTATTTAGTGAAATTGGACAGAAATTGTGAGGCACACTGAAGAACAAATATATTTGTGCTGAATGAGAAGGGCAGCCCTATAACCCTGGGAAACAGAGCAAGTCAGTAATAAAGTAAAACACTGGTCCACTTGGGGAATAGTATGCCTCAGCTTCCTTGGGGGATTTAAAAAAACATTGGTAGATTAGTTTTATGTTGATTTTTTTTTTAAAGGTACATACAAGATATAAATGAGAACACATTGAAACACAATAAAAGTGCTTCAGTAAGCATGACCCAGTGAAGGCGAATGAGTGAACTGAAGTGGGCCGGTGCTATGCATAAAGCCTATGTAGAAAACTAGGGGCTGATAAGAATATAGGTTTCAACAACACCACTCTGAATCTGCCCATAGTTTTGCACATATGGTTTGTATACAGCACCTGCGCATTCAAAGATAATGTATGTATTGTGGTCAGCTTGAACATTTTGCGAAAGACTATTTCAGTAAATCTAGGATTTCAAAGGATCAAATACCAATAATGTCACACACAGAGAAATTACAGTCAGTGAAAAACTGGATTCTTGGACTATGGACGGAACTGCTTTCTGGAGTGAAGAGAATCAGTCAGTTCCAGTTGGGTACTAGATACCATGCAGTCATCAGTTGCTCATTTGGTAGTTACTATGAAAATTTATTTGACGGATGGACCTGATAGGATGATTTCAGAACTTTTAGACTGAAGCATCTAGGGAATTTTATGGATGTTATGTTTGACCAATCCTGAAAAATGCTGGTCATCTACAAAAAGGTTCCTGAAGAGCTTAAGGCACTAAATAGCTTTGAGCTATCTTCAGATTGTTTGTTGTCATATACACGATTTCTTTTGTGTGTTGTGGACTTCAATGTGAAAAGATTTGATTTGATTTGTTTGATGCACTTCAAATCAAAGTGATCTTGAGCATGCTGCAGTTAACTTTGCATAACCCCAGTATCAATTGGGCAGCCAGGACACTACATATTAATTCTAACTATTGTATGAATTAATATTCAGTATCTGGGGAACATGTTCACAGTCATCCGTTGAAGGCTTTAGCAGGAATAATGACAACTCCTGTTATTTGTTGTGCAGTTAACTTGCCCTCATATTATGACAAATGTATTGATGTGCTTGATAAGAAAAAAAACAAATGTATTACCTCCAAACGAAAATATAATTGCAAGATTGATATGAAACCTAATAAATCCTTATTTTGTAGTCATTTGTATGCACTTCCAGAACCAGAAACATAATAACTTTGAAAGTGTATAGGTTAGAATTTATGTAATGGATTTATCAGACTGTCAGAGTCTACAGGCTCCTCTTATCGTGTCCAAATAAGTGAATAAGCTGAGACCATAATTTGATTCTAGAGCAATCAAAAGGATTACAGTCACTGCAGGAATTGAGGGGGATCCAGCTGGATCGTGGATCCAGCAGCTATTACCAAGCTGGATCCGATATCCGGCTGGACCCAGTGAAATATGTTGAATTTGTCCAGTTGTAATCTGCCGACACTGGGACACATTTAGCATCACCTACATGTTGGCTGCTTTCAGTCTGGAGCAGCAACCGGCAAGCTGTATTTTTACTTCCAGCTGGACCCAAAACAAAGGCCTAATTTATAGGGCAATCAGACTTCCCTTTATTTGAGTATCACTCTGGCAGGGAGATATCTGGAGCCAACTCAGTGGAGAGAAACACAGGCACACGTGTTGTTATCACTTCACAAATATTAACAGAAATTAAGATTTGGAGGCAAGTTTTTACTTTATTCAACCACTGTATGTAAGTGATGTGCATGTGTGCACGCACATCACTTACATGCAGGGGTTGAATGTTGTATTAAGTTTAAGTTTAATTTTATTTTTAGTTAGTTTGATATCATGCCAGTAAGGCATTACACACCATTCTTGTCTCACCATATATGTAAAAATTAAGATATAGCAAAATTCATAAAAATCACCAATCAAAACATGCATTGTTTACATACATGTATTCATACCGCCAAAATTTTACATCTATGGTGCACTATCCCTTGCCCATTGTGCAAAATGCAATCAGCCAAAGGCAAAAAAACATTATAACAAGGTGAGGATAGGCCTCAAATTCTTGTTAAAAAAATAGGGAAAGTAAGATTGTGAGAGGTAACCACAGTACGAAACAAGACAGTACAAGACAGGAGTCTTCTTAAACAACCACATGCCATGTTCTGGGATTACCCAAAGGTATGCAGTTTTGGATGGAGATTGTGCTGATATGCTGATGTTTTTTTTGTAAAAAGTACAGTTGTAGCATTATAATTCATGTAAACCAAAGGGCAATCATTTTGTGCAAAAAGCAATTATCACATAAAAAATAACATTCTTTAGTTTGTAAAAGATAAAAACCTGATATGGGCCAAAGAATAAAAAATTAAGAGCCAACCACATACATACATACAATAAGTCAAGCCATATGAAAGCCTAAGCACCAAATAAATCAAATTAATTTCATAAATATCTAAAAAGTCCAGGGAAAACAACTTAAACCTCACCATACCCTACATGTAAATCTTATACTATGAAATAGTCAATGTAGCTAACCATTCAGTGACTACAGACAACAATTTTCCTAAAGCACAACACACAGTCACATTATTACACTTTAAAACGACCATAATTAAGTAATTAATGCAACACATATGTAAATTTCTAAAAACCTGCAGTAGCAGGCTTCGACTTATTTTATCAAAGTCTACACAAACAACAATTATCTGCAAGAAAGACAGTGCAGCAGTTTGGCAAAAGGGGCAAATATATTTTTTTGTCCCGGTCTGTCTAGCCCCTTTCCACTTGATGAAGGATGAGACCTGACCCAGCCTAACCTTCAAGGCCCATCTCCTTATAAATCTACTTTTTATATCACACAGATAGGGCTAGAATAGCCCAGTCTAATCTGCCTCCTAGGTGCTGCAGATTGACTTTATTGCTCACATCAGGGTAGGTTGCTATTGCTAAAGCACTCTTTTATCAAACGTTTTAATGCACATTTCTGTTGGAATGTAGACATGTTTAAAGGTTTATACCATACTGGAAGAGTCAGAGAGGACATAATATCTTGCAGGTTAGCTACCCATTGACCTACATACTTCCAGTGCAAATACATTTTAATGATGTGCCTCAGGGAGCCCTCTTCTAATTAAAAAAAAACATACCCAATAAATAAGGATCCACTGTTTATAATTAAATAATATGTTAGTGAGGCCAAAATCTAGCCTTAAGGCTCTGTTCACCCAGCCTTTAGATAACCCAAGGCACCTTTTCCAGGTATTAGTTTCAATGATTTGTAAATGCTTGTTATTGTTAGCTGTCATAACCTCACACCCATATAAAAGTACATTTACAATTTTCACATTGTACAGCTCTCCTAAGACTTCAACAGACTCATGCCCCAAGGTTAAATCCAGACTTTGTAATGCACCAGCAATGGACTTGGGACCCGGTTCGTGGAGGTTGATTTTATCTTTAAATTTAGATTATAACTAAAAAGGAGGCTTACGTATCTATGTTTCTTTACCACCTCAACATGAACACCTCTCAACCACCACTTAAACCTAATGGGCTGCATCCTTCCTTTCAAAAAGGCCATGATATTTGTTTTAACAGTGTTTATTGTCAAATTATTAACCTTACAATATTGTGAGAAAGCATCCAGTTGCCTCTGCAGACCAATCGGCGTCATGTTCAATAACACCGTATCATTCGCTACTAGTTTTGGGGGAAAAGACCAGACCTGGTTTACTCCTAACATTGCATCCACAATATAAACTGCAAACAAGAGCAGTGCAAGGAAACGCCCCTGCCTAAGACCATTAGGGATACCAATCCTTTGCCCCCCATTGCTCCCAAGTCCCACTCTAGTCCATGAGCCCCCATGCAATTGAATTATCAACTTCAATAAGCTCGTGGGCAGTTCCATCTCAACATCTTTTCCCACAGTAAAGCTCTATTTATAGTGCTAAACACTGTTGACAAGTCGATGTATGACACATAAAGAACCTGTTTCCTTTTCAGGGCATATTCTTTAGCCAAAAATAAATAGCAAGCAACCATCAGTGGCTGAATAACAGTTGTGAAAATTCATTTCGGCCATAGGTAAAATTCTGGCCTCGCTTACCCTATCTTCCAATAAATCCAGCAGACGTCTTGCATAGATTTTACTAGGAATGCCCAACAGTGTAATCATACGACAATTCAATAGCAGAGCCTGTTCACCATTTGTGAACAATGGCACCCTGATGCTACCTTTCCAGGATTCTGGCATATCCTGACAGCTGATTATTGCTCCTAACAGTGGAGCCAGTATCTGGGCCCACAGGCAGGGATTTAGTTTGATAATGTCTGAGAAAAAACCATCGGGCCCTTGAGACCTAGAGCTTTCCAGACCTTTTATTACTACCTTGATGCTACTAACAGAGGGAAGTGGGATACTCTCTACCACCCACTTCTCTAGAGGACATGTCTGCAAAGCTCCCAGGACACATCTTTTTCCTTCTTTTACCTTATACATTTCAGATATATACCTGACCCAGGTTTCTTCAGGAATTGGTGCTGCTGCAGTTCTTGTTGACAACCAGAGTATACTACTATTTTAACAACAGAAGCCCTTAAGATTACTGATTCAAAGGGAGACTATTGCCTTTACCCAGAGACTCTCTTTTCCCCTCCACCTTATTTGTCGGATTTCTTTCCTAAAGGTTTTCCCCTGTCTTTTAATCAGACGCCCCACCTATTTTGTACATCTCTCTTATTTTCTTGTTTAAATTTGACTTCATCCATGCCTTATCTGAGTTAAATGAATTGGTAAGCTCCACTAGGTAGCAAAAGTAGGAATGATTTATGGTCTCTACCAGCTGGATCACCTACCTCTAAATCCTTCACCAACCCAAAGTTCTCAGAAGAGATTATGACATAATAGATCACTGAAGTCACCCTGCCGTTATCAAACGCTGGCTGGGCCGGCTGATCACCCACCAACCTACCTTTTACCATAGTCATGTTTAGGCTATCTAGCAGAGTACCTAGTTGTCTGTCAACCCCATCCCCTCTCTGACACAACATGACCTGACATGCAGGGAATATTCAGAGCATTTTCTTTCTCCCTTTGGAGAACATCCTTCAGCTGATTGGGTGAAATTGTTGCATTAAAGTCACCCATCAGTAAAATTGGCACGTTAGGAAATTACAATTGAGTCTTGTCCAATAACAGTGCCAACTCTTTAAGTTGTTTTTCCTTCCTTTTTTCTGAGGGAAATACGTGTTAATTAATATCAAATCTGAACATATCTTTTTCATTCCTATTATTCTTTGTTAATGGCAGACCAGTGACTAACAGAGTCAGGAAATTAGTATATTCCCTGAATAGAGTAGACACTGCATCATATTTTACAGTTACCATAACAGCTAAGCCTCCTGCAGGGTGACCAAATTGCCACTTAACTGCTTTAATGCTAAAAACCATATAATTACTCA
This sequence comes from Pleurodeles waltl, assembly GCF_031143425.1. Taxonomy (NCBI): domain Eukaryota; kingdom Metazoa; phylum Chordata; class Amphibia; order Caudata; family Salamandridae; genus Pleurodeles; species Pleurodeles waltl. Next base: position 838,179,351 of record NC_090438.1, read on the forward strand.
TCACCAAATCCACTGCATCAATAGTTTTGTGCAGAACGACCTGAGAGATGTCTTTAGAGGATACCCTAACCAACTAGGGGATAGACGTAAACAAAGATAAAATGCACAACCTATTTGACACACATTCTGACTCAGAGTCAGCAAAAACGTTCCATCCTCTGGGGTACAGAGACTGTTTCTTTAGTTGTTATAGGTGAACAGCATACTTCTCAAATGATGGATCACCCATCTGGAATTTAACTTCTCTTCTTCTTCTCTTAGTTATCCTTCACAATTTCCTTTTGCCTTTTTTTACTTTTCCCATTACCAGTCTTGGGGCGAGGTTCCTGAATAAACACTCCCAGATAACTCCTTTTAGATTTATTAAAAAATGAGAAAACTTCACATGATTTGCCTGAGACAAGGATGTAACTTGAAGGATCCAGCCCATTGTTTGTGCCATCGGGGGCTGAGTTTTCTTCTTCTTCCTTGAAGAGAACTTCCACATGGCTCAGATCTGATGTTTGGTCGCATCTTTTAACCTTTGATTGAGGATTAATCCTCAGATTAATCATCAGATCTCCCATTTTTAATATTTATAGCTGCCAAACTGGAAGCAGAGCTTTTAACACTAGCCGAATTTTCATCCCTAACTGGTTTTCTGGGTAGTTCTTTGGTATACCCAATAGGATGTCTAAAATATGGTCTGAACTGTTAATGGTCTTCTCCAATAGAGACAGAATGGATGACAGAATATGCTCGAGACTCTGCAAAAATCTCGAGAAGCATACATAATCAGATGAGATATTAATTGGAGAATTCAGCTGCTAGTCCGGAATTGCTGTGGGATTTAAGTGAACAGAGGTTATAAGGTTAGGTGTACTCGAAGACAGGGCCAGGGATTGTTTTTTCTACTAAGGGTTTCGGGTAGTGCTTCCAAACTCCTGTTAGCCATCGGCGACACTGGTTTAAGTGGTGAAATCTCAGGTAAGATGTAGTCTAATACTAGTGAGGACTGTGAGGCTGAGGGAGCTGGTAAAGCCTCAATTACTTTATAGCCTGATGAAATACATTAAAAGGACCGCTCCATAGATGGTCCTGTAACTTCTTTGGAAGGAGGCACTTGAATATGATTACATTTCGAAGTGGGAGAAATCCGTAGGTCTTCAGCATACTCAATTAAATGGATATCCTCAACCTTCAACTCCCCCAATTGCGTTGACTGAGCCATTTCCCTAATAGTAGGGTTTTCTTCAGATTATTTTTGAAAGAACACTGGTATTTTGCCACTAACTTTTTATATTCCTAAATGGAGGGCTTTACTTCTCAGTGGATTAGCTTTGGTCTTTTGACACAATCTGGTAGACAATATTCGCCCTGATCAAAGTTCTCTTGCAGTCATACTTCCACCTCAAAGAGCTGAACCACTATATGGGGGCAATAAAGCACAAGAGGATCACTTAGAGTGATAGCACCCTAGGCCTGTCCAGTCCTAGGGGGCCACTTCTGCAGAAGCTGGGTCTGCTCACTAGCGAAAGAAGATTTGCAAATTTTCCCAGCATCCCCTTTAACAGCAGTACAATGGGACCTGGGCAGAGCCCTTAAGCAGGTAAAAAGGAGCAGCTACAGTCATTATGCAAGTTGTTATGTCGGTGACTGGTATCAGGAGAGTCATACAACAAGGAAGTGACAATTAGGGGACCCTCCCCTCCCCTTGCTTACAGGAGTCACCAGTTTTCACAACTTACAGGGAGTGACAGGGCCCTCTTGACTCACAGGCCCAAACAGTCCCTACCGGGCTCCAGCCAGGATTGCCAGGCACTCAGACACTCTCCTTTGCCTCTAACACAGCCTCACACCCCTTATTACCAGTCACAGTGGCTCGAACCCTGGCAACTACGCACCACTACTCGAACGTTCCATGCCTCCTTATTTCCTCCTAGTACTGTCCTGGTGTTGTGAATAAACAAAATGTACAAATATGCAACGGGAAGTGACAATATGAGATGTCAATTCTGATATACCAAGAGAGTGCTACCTGAGCAAAACCTCCTGACAATGGACCACAGTCCAATGGCCTTACCTCACTCCTCCACTGGCCCTGCACTCCAGAAGCTCTGTGAGAGTTTTGCAAACAGCATTTTTCCTCAAAAGTAGACAGCTCGTGCTGTCACCAAACTTAGGGACGCTTGGTAGGCAGCTGGAACAGCAGTCTCCAGATCCTCTGAAGCCGTCTTTGTGCCATCCTCAAGTCCACTGCAGCCGCTGGAACTGCCAAAGCCAGCTGGACCGCCCAGCTGGGCGGTAGATCTTATGGAGCAGCTAAGAAGCAGCCCGGGTGGAAAGGGGGCATTCAGCAGCAGAATCTGCCCAAATTTCTGTGGGTTTACTGTGCTTATACCCCTTCAGTGCTTGGCGCTAAGAGTTTGAAGCTCTAAAACCATGGCTGCCTTGGCCCGCTCAATCCCAGAATCTCCTGTGTCATACATTCTCGGTCACCACGCCACCGGACCGGATGTCAGATGTGTCTGTGTGTATGAGTAATTACACAAATAACGATTTAACTAGCACTTACTAATTTATTATTCATTTAATTATTTTTTAGCACTACTCATTCCAATGCAGGGTGTCCCAGTGCTTTAGATCATCACATAGATAATAAATCAAACAAAGATAATGAGGGTTATAAGGTGTGTGGTCAGGGGAAACACAAAGTCAGGATTCGAAAAACCTAACAAAGTGGTTGGGGTTGTCCATACTAACAAGACTTTATTACTGTCCAAATTAACTCCTCTTAGCAACCTTAGAATAATGATACATTGAGAAAAAACAGGGAAGAGTTAAACCGATGTCTTGCAGTTTCATTGCACCAGAGCTAGTTCATAACTCATTGTGCAATGGTAGAAGGGTTGCAACCTATAAACTGTAAATAACAAAAGGCTCTCTGTGTCAAAAGAGTTAATGCACTTAACTAGCTACATAAAATAGAAATCTTCGTTCTGCATGTTACACAAAGTGCTTTGCAGCCTACACATTAACCTTCTACGCTATTGTATGAGTCAAACATCGACTAGAAAACACACCACGAGTTAAATTATTACAATTATTAGCCTCTGAAAAATGCTAGCCACATGAAGATGTCTGAAGCAGGTGTCTCTTAATTCTTTAAGATATTTTACATGTAGTATCTTTCTGCCAATTAAGTAAGCTAAAACAGCAATGTAGTTACATTTGTCCTTGTTGCCAGTTTCTCTGTAGCAGCGTTTATAAAAGTAATCCTTGACTGACAGGCTCTTCTTTTCATGTCTTCGCCCCTCATACTTCCAACCCCTCTTTGGTGCAACCCCTTGTCTCTAAATTAATGGGTCCCAAGATTACATTTTCTAATTCCATCATTAAAAACAGGTATACATTCCCATTGATGTGTTCCTATAGATCAGACCAAACAAGCAACCATTTTCCCTCAAGCTAGACATCATAGGAGCATATCATGTGGTTAGCGTGTGAGTGGGTAATGAATAGAAAACTGCCTTTCACATGGGCTATTTGAATATCAGGTCACCCATTTCAGATTTTGCTGTGCTCCACCTGCCGTTCACTTTTATTATTGATGAATTAGTGAGAGGAGTTTGGGATGTTTCCTGTGGTGTATCTAGGTGATATCTTGATTTACTCCGATTCCGTAGAAACACATATGCAACATGCTCAGGCTGTATTTCAAAGATTAAGAGACAGTTATCTTGCCAGACCTGTCACATGTGCATTTCAAACCACTGCAGTAGAATTCTTCGGATATACAATTAAACCACAGAGATTAAAATGGACAACAAGCGAGTGTTGTCAATAATTCACTAGTGTACACCTACCTCTGTAAAGGAAAGAGCAAAGTTTTACAGGCTCTGTCAAAGTGTTATAGAAGATGCATTCATCAGTTTTGAGAGATAGACCCATTATCAAACTTCTTCATGAGCGAGCTACCTTTATTCGGTCTGAAGAAGCTTGCGATGCCGTTAGCTTTTTGAAGAAACACCCGTCTTGATTTCCTAGTTTGCAAAATCAAAATGTTGAGCTTCTGTTTATTGTTGAGAAAGATGTCTTTGTCTCATATAATGCCTGGCGAGTTTGATCCCAAAGAAATCCCATCCTTGGACTGGTACGTCCACTAGCCTATTCTTTGGAGAAATTTCCCCCAGCAGAATTAAATTACTCTATTAGAAAGAACTTTTGGCAATCAAACCTGCCAAAGTTTATCAGGCGAAAGGGCCAGGGAAAAAGGCAAACATGCAAAATTTGGTGTGTTAACGATTCTGCATGCTATACCCCGTTTTCCTTTTAAAAACTCAGAATAGGAGGTATTAACAACACATAAGTACCTCATCCTGGGGTAATGTTATTTACCACATGTGGTAAATACCCCACTCTATTCTGACAAACTCGTAATGAGAGCTTTAGTGTATATACTTTCATGGAATATACTTTTAAAATATAGGCTTATGATCGCATTCTCATTAATTACTATCACGAACCAAATAGTTGAATATCTAAATTAAGATATCAGGATTTTCTGCCTGGTTCATACATGTAATTATGTTGCGACCAATGGGACCTACGTGGTAGTTCTTTGCCACATTCCTAGAAAATCTGTGCTCCACAAGGTTGTAATTTCCTAAGAATATTTTCACTACTTCTTCTGAAAACAGACCTGTAGTTTTCCTTTTTACTTTTTCCATAATTCCACCATTTTGGTGCTACATTTTCCTGAGTATTTATGGGCAATTTAGATTCTCCTTTTTTTCGATCTAGCAGTTTTTGTATCACCTGGTTACCGCGCTTGAGCTTGATGGTGATTATTTTTTAAATGCAGTTTCAGCGTGTGTGCCTCTCATATTATAGTGAGCACAGACAGTGGCGGTCTATAGGGCGTACTCCCTTCTCGTCTCAATGAGCTAGATTCTGGTAAGCGTTTACTTGCAAATCCCTCCTCTTTTTGTAGCCCTATATTTCTTGGCTCCTACCAGGAACTAGGGACTTCTGTATGTTCACTATGTATCACCATCTGTAACAGCTGTCCCTGAAAATATATGAGTGATTTTAGTTGTATATATTTAGAATGGCAATCTTCACTCACCCAATACAATGATTTTGAATTTTCACATCTCGGTCTTACCATGGCCGGTAAAGGTGTGCCATGGTACATACATTAACAGTTACGATTCCCCTTACAAAAGGTGGAATGCTTGACATGTTCACACTGGCGCACCAAAGCGGTTCAATGTTAGAATTATTCTAAATTTTTATTTCCTTTGATAATATTTTTTCTTTACTTCAGACTACTCCTAGATGTTTGTTAATCGTGCCCCTATCCTGATGACGACTAGCAGATTTGTGCATATTGGGTCAAAATATCAACTATATAGAAATAGGTTGACTGGCAACCTCAGAATTGTTCCATATAATAAAAAATCATTTATGACTTAGTCCACTTACCTGATTAGGTTCCAATCGATTGATTTGGCAAATCTGTTACTGTACTATTTCTTTTTCTGGACTGATCTGCAATAAGCACTACGCCACCCACATCGTAGCAGCGCTATACTTGACAGTTCAACGTATTCACTTCGGGATAGATTACTATATGTACATGTTATCAACTCACTGTTTCTTGTACTGTTACCTCTAACATAAATATCAAATAATTATTTTACAAAAAAAATATTTTGGCCATTTCTAAAATATGTTTAAATTATTTCAACACACGCCTTGCATAGCATTGTAATAATGCAGAGGGGCTGCTGTTCCTTTATACTCAATAGCTTAGACTCCCCTTTTGTTTACATTACTCTACTTTTAGTATGAGCAAACCAAGCATCACATCTCTTTTGTGTAAGGAAAGAGAGGTAAAGTTGGCTGTGTTGACTACTATTTTCCTACTGTTATGGAAAAATCAATTTCATCTAATTTTCTGATGATCTATCTGTCTGGCTCTCTTTCTCTCCCTCTCTCTCTCTCGCTCACCCCAAAATAAGGGTAATCTTTAAGCAACATGTAATGATATTTTGGATAGCAAAGGATGTCTGGATGCACATTAACAAAGAGATAGACCTGCAAGACCAGGAAGCAAAGCCACCAGTGAGGGGTGTGAGTTAGACACAGCCAAATATTGCTGCTATTGCCTACTTCATACTCCTCTTAGACCGCCTAATTTGGTTTCTAAAAAGAGAAAGATTAAAAAAATAAGGTGGAACTTTTGTATGTGAGTTTTAAAAAGCCATATAGTTGCACAGAGTAGTAATTAATGCCACTTGTTTTGCGATGTGGCATATCGATTGGAGCTCAACAACAATCAATTCTGCAATTTATGTTTTTTTGGCTTATTCACATTTGATTTAAAGAAGACTACATGTAGCAAAAGTTCTGCCTTTTAGGGTGGCACAAAGGTGAGTGAAAGGTCTAAGAAATTAGTATGACTGACTAATAATAGAAAAGGATCTTAATACTTTTGGAAAATTTGCAAGACAATGGCAAGGCATGAAGCAGATGCGTGTAATGGGAATGCCAGTAGCATGACCAAAGCCCACCTAAAACACTCAATTTCTGTCCACTCTCTGGCAGATGTAGTGTTTTCCCCTTAACTAAGAAACCCAAAAACCTCACAAATTGCAACTCTACCATTGTAGTATAAGTGATGAGGCGTCCTTGCAAATTGTTGTGCATTGGCATGACAACCAGGAGTGTGTGCTTTAGGATCACCGAACACTGAAGTGCCATCAGATGTAGACGTGATTCTGTGAAGCTCTCAAGACATTTAATTGAAAAACAACATGGTATTGATGACATGGAACAGTTTGTTCTTGAAAAGTTGACACCAGCAAGAAAGGTTATGACAAAGCCCCTTCCCATCTTTGAACAAAAATGGGTTTACAGACTCTGCACAGACCTATACAGCCTGACTGATGATATCCCATGGGGCGTTGTAGATCTTTGATGTTACCTCCTTGAAAGAACTCCTTTTTCATTTTCTTTGACTTTCACAGAATTACTGTGTGTAGGAAAGTGCCCCTTTTTGACATTGTCACCCCCACTTTTTGCCTGGTATTCAATGCAATTTTGACTGAAAGCCCCCTGGCGACCTGCTAATCCGGACCGCAGTGCCAGATTGCTTCCCCAAAACTGTGCAACTGTTCCCCAATTGGTAATAACTTTGGTCCCCTTATAAATCCCTAGTAAATGGTACCCCTGGTACATAGGGCATGGATACCAAATAGGATCCCCAAGGGCAGCAGCATGTATTGTGCCAACCTCAGTGACCCCTCACCTACACATGCAGATTGTCATTGCAGGCTATGTGTCTTGGTGCAGCTAAATGTGAAAGCACAAGTTGGCACCCTGCCTGTGCGCCATGTCACCTAACACTGCTTGCAATATATGAAAGTCACCCCTAAAGCAGTCCTTCCAGCCTTAAGGCAGGGTGCATAACATTGCATGTAAGGACATATCTGTATGAGCAGATGTGTCCCTGCTATTTTTTTGTCAATTCCTAATTTTAAGTACACATGCTGGATATTGGTCACTACGAGTTCCCCAGCTACATGATGGCTTCACTGAAACTAGGAATGTTTGGTATCAAATAACTCATATTCATAAACCCTCACTGATGCCAGTGATAGATTTATTAATACATGCACCCAGAGGGCACCTTAAAGGTGCCCCCTGAAAACCCACCAACTACCTGCGTGGGGACTGACTAGTTTTAGCCAGCCTTCCACCACCAGACACAAGTTTGACCTCTTAGGGTGAGAGCCTTCGTTCTCGGGCGGTCAACCACAAAGCATACTCTGGGGAAGGGGTTTACACACCCCACCCAACAGGATGACCTGCAAACCTGCTTTCCAAGGCAGGGGGCTTCAAAGAAGCCCACCACCCTAGGTATGCAGATCTAGCTTTACTCACAGGAGATATGCTGACCCCCACTTACCCAGGGCCCATTTGGCAGGAAATTTGGAATTCAAGGACTTGTGTCCACCTCTCAGGTCAGTCTCACCCTTAAGATGGGCTGCTTGATGTGAACACAACTTTTAAAAGTCTGCCATCTTGGTGTTGGCAGATTTAGGAACACTGGGCAGGGTTATGCCCACTTCCTAAAGGAAGTGGTCATATAGGGGGTGTAGTGACCCAGGGGTAAGTAGCCCATTGGCTACTCCCCTACACTTCCCAAAACACCCCTAAATGCATCATCTAGGGGATCCCTGGCACTAGGAAAGCAGATTCCTGCTGACAAACAAAGAAGGACACTTAAAAGCAAAGCTCGAAGAAGAATCACCTTACTTGGATCCAGCTCTGACAGCCTGTCTGCTTTTCCCACCGATTTGAGCTACAGTAGACTCGTCCTACAAGCAGCTCTGTCTCCAAATACCAGGGAAGCATGTCTGCCTTCAACAAAGACCCAGGAACTCCAGTGGAGGAGTGGAGCCGCTTCCCTGCATCTTGCTGGCACCCCAAGAGACCTGAGAGGACCCCGGACCGCAAAGACCCAACACCGGAAAGCACCACTGCACCCGTGCTACCTAGCCAGAGCTCAAGTTGGTCAACAGTCCCAATGTGGTCTCCTAGCCCTTGAGAGACAAAGACCACCTTGGACTTGCACACTGTGGACTCACTGACACCACCTGCAGCCTCTGCCCCCACGCCCATTCAACCGTGAGTGCTCTGGTGGGGAAAACCTGACGCCTCAGGACACCTCAACCGCGAGTGCTCCGGTGGAGAAAACCTGACGCCTCAGGACACCTTTGCACCTGTCACTCCTGGCCCATGCAGAAGAAGTCTGAAGGTGTCCCAAAATCCCCGGACATCTCAAGATTGGAACCCACCTCTTGGTCCCCCCCCCATCCCTGAAAGGAGAAGCTAGCAGCCCAAGAGTGAGAAATTCACGCACTGACCGCTGTGCGGGGAAAAGATCGACGCAACTCAGATCCGCAGATGACAAATCGACGCACCGCCGGCTTTGAAGCTGAAAATCGACGCTCGCCTGCAGCGCGACTGAAAGATCAACGCACGCGGTTGGAGAAAGGACACGCAGCATCGCTGACGGAGGCTGGTGAGATCGCAACCCATGCTGTATGTTTTTCGGATCATCGTGCAGCTGGATTTCTGACGCAAACACCGCTGGGTGTGTAAAAACTACGCAAGGCCCGCTCGAACCCGAGAGTGTTGACCGGATTGATGCATCGCTCTCCTGCGGAGATAAGAAACAATGCACGGAGACCCGACTGAAGGAGAAACGGCTCAAGGTCTCGCTCATGAGTGATATCGAAGCATCTCAAGCCCTTTTTGACACACACTCGCCCATGCAGGGTTATTTTTGACGCGCCCAAGGTACATTTTCACGCTAACAGCGTTAGCGTTGTGCTTAAAATTACATGAAGACTTTTTTTGGTTTTTAATTGATAACTTGACTTGTGTATTGTGGATTTTTGTTGTTTTGGTCTTGTTTCGTTTAGAAAAATATTTTCTATTTTCCTAAACATGTGTGGTGTCATTTTGTTGTGTTTTCATTAAGTTACTGTGTGTGTTGGTACAAATACTTTACACCTAGCACTCTGAAGTTAAGCCTACTGCTCGTGTCAAGCTGCCAAGGGGGTGAGCGTGGTTCTCTTTTACCCTGACTAGAGTGAGGGTCATTGCTTGGACAGGGGGTAACCTGACTACCAACCAAAGACCCCATTTCTAATATATATATATTTTTATATATATATATATATATATATATATATATATATATATAAATCGTTTGTAATTATTCAGGCTTCCCAATTGATCCTTGCCCCCACACACATTATCATGGTCATTTGTCCTTTTATTGCTGTTAGTCTCACTAAGCAATTGAATCTTTCCCTGGCGACTGGAATGGCACTTCATTATGGGAAGAGAAACCAGGAATTAGGTGCCTCTCATCAAAAAACCCACAATGCAGTCTACTATCTTGGCCTTTTTTAAGTCTACTTCCCTACTCCCTTTCCAGCAATATTGTGGAGAGTTATGCAAATACTCAGCTTTGTACATCCATTGAGAAATGTAACATCCTAGACTCAGCCTAATCGAGTTTTTACCCTTCAACAGGACCAAGGAAACGCTGATCTTCACCCTCTAGCATCTTTGCTTTCTTCGAGGCAAACGAGGGGAGGCCACATTAGTCCTTTTGGACTCCTCAAAGAACTTCGACATAGTACCTATTTACATTGTGCTAAAACAACTAGACGAATCAGGGCAAAATCAGGCTGTTCTGTGGCATATATTTGTTAGGGGTAAGCAATCTTAGTCAGATTCGCGTCCCCATTTTAGATCTGCATTTCAGTGTATCACATTGTTACCCAAGGCTTAGCATTTAGACCTTGTTTAATCAACTTTTATGCAGCTCTATTGACAGAACTGATTCACTCTAGTAGCGTAACGTTTTATGTCTACACCAATGGCATTCTATTCATCAGTTGTCTTCAAAGAGATAAGGCCTTTCTTCGGAAATAATTTCATGAGTCCCACAATGCCTTTCAGTATTGGATGGATACAAATTATTTATGACTTTAATCAAGCATAACAGACATCCTCATTTTTGGACACTATTCTTCTCCCTGTGATAAGGGCGATAGGGTCTGGTGGCTTAGGATCTTTGTACTCCTCCTATGCCAGTAAAGTCTGCCTGAAATCTAGGGGTGGCCTTTGATTTCTAGCTTGCCTTCAAAGAGAACATCAACAAGCTCACATTCATTGGTTTGCTTCTTTTTTGGGTGGTTGCTCTGTCAGTTGTTCTTTCTATGCTGGACTATCGAAGTACTTCTTTGTTTCCTAGCCCCCACCAATTGAATTCTTTTCAGAGCAACCTCAGCTGCTCCATTATCCTTGGATTAGTTAGCACACCAGGGGCTGTATAATGAATGCAAGAACATGCTTCTTTTTGCATTATCACCCCCTAAGTTTTGGACTGATGCTGCTGGTTTTTAGATTCTGAGGGTGCACTGAGGCCTGCTAACCAGACTTCAGTGCCAGTGTTCCAATCCATTAAGCAATATATGTTGAATTGACTACCTCCAAATGAAATAAGCTGACTTTCTGATAAATCCCTAGCAATGTTCCCTCTAATTTTTTTCCACTGTGTGCGGCAGTGTGCGGTCTCTGTGCGCTGCAGCCAAGGATACGTGCGCCAAGGAATTGACCATTCGCGCGCGCGTAGCGCATACCTAGCCAAGATCTTTGGCATTAGCCTCTCCATACCACTAAAGCAAAAAAGGGATATCATTGCTCCATGCAATAGGGCATCAAGGCAGTTTTGTGACCTGGTTGCACACCCCAAGGATATGACCTGTTAGGGGAGCACGTATATTGCTCTAAAAGGCTCATTTAGGCTTAGAAAGTGATAACGCATATAAACTACCACAAAGTATAGGAATGGTGGAACAGTCGATAACAGCACATTTTCTACTGTTCTGAAGCATTTCCTAGCTCATTAACCATTAATTTCCAAGACAAATATCACTTGCTCGCTTGTATGCTAAAGTACGCCAAATGATGTTTACAACACTCCCTGCGGCATTTAAACGCTGTTTTCATTGACTTCAATCCAGATTCAAACATGAGCATTATCTGCCTTAGGGGAGCACGTATATCGCTCTAAAAGGCTTATTTAAACTCATAAAGTGATAAAGCATATAAACTACCACAACGTACAGGAATGGTGGAACAGTCGATAACAGCACATTTTCTACTGTTCTGAAGCATTTCCTAGCTCATTAACCATTAATTTCCAAGACAAATATCACTTGCTCGCTTGTATGCTAAAGTACGCCAAATGATGTTTAAAACACTCCCCGCGGCATTTAAACGGTGTTTTCATTGACTTCAATCCAGATTCAAATATGAGCATTATCTGCCTTAGGAGAGCACGTATATCGCTCTAAAAGGCTTATTTAAACTCAGAAAGTGATAAAGCATATAAACTACCACAACGTATAGGAATGGTGGAACATTCGGTAACAGCACATTTTCTACTGTTCTGAAGCATTTCCTAGCTCATTAACCATTAATTTCCAAGACAAATATCACTTGCTCGCTTGTATGCTAAAGTACGCCAAATGATGTTTACAACACTCCCCGCGGCATTTTAACGCTGTTTTCATTGACTTCAATCCAGATTCAAACATGAGCATTATGGGGGTGATTCTGATTCTGGCGGGCGGCGGAGGCCGCCCGCCAGAATTCCGCCCTCCATTATACCGCTCCGCGGTCAGAAGACCGCGGAGGGTATTATGAGTTTTTCCCTGGGCTGGCGGGCGGTCTCCAAAAGACCGCCCGCCAGCCCAGGGAAAAACTCCCTTCCCACGAGGATGCCGGCTCGTAATCGAGCCGGCGGAGTGGGAAGGTGCGACGGGTGCAGTGGCACCCGTCACGTATTTCAGTGTCTGCAAGGCAGACACTGAAATACTTTGCGGGGCCCTCTTACGGGGGCCCCTGCCGTGCCCATGCCATTGGCATGGGCACGGCAGGGGCCCCCAGGGGCCCCGCGACCCCCCCTACCGCCATCCTGTTCATGGCAGCTTTCCCGCCATGAACAGGATGGCGGTAGGGGGGGTCAGAATCCCCTCGGCGGCGCAGCGAGCTGCGCCGCCTTGGAGGATTCGAAGGGGCAGTGGAAAACCGGCGGGAGACCGCCGGTTTTCCCGTTCTGACCGCGGCCAAAGCGCCGTGGTCAGAATGACCAAGGGAGCACTGCCGGCCTGTCGGCGGTGCTCCCGCCCCCGTTGGCCCTGGCGGTAGAGAACCGCCAGGGTCAGAATCACCCCCTATCTGCCTTAGGGGAGCACGTATATCGCTCTAAAAGGCTTATTTAAACTCAGAAAGTGATAAAGCATATAAACTACCACAACGTATAGGAATGGTGGAACATTCGATAACAGCACAACGTGCGCGCTTGCCAAAGGGGCCTGCGCGATGGGGGAAGGAAAGGTGCGCGCGCGCTCGCGCGCGCGCCTTACAGGGAACATTGATCCCTAGTATATAGTATCAAGGGTATCTAGGATATGTAAGGTAGAGTGTGCACCCAGGGCTGGAGCACTGATTGTGCCACTCTGTGTGTGACAAAGTATCAGTGCCAACCACTGGCATAGACGAGCTGGGCCCAGGCACCAATTATTACAGGGGCTCACGGAGCACTCTGCATTGAGGTCCTGCAGATAGCAGTTGCTTTATCTTGGCTCCAGTGATTCCGTTTAAAGCCCTACTAATCATTTTTAACATGCTGCAGTCAGTAGTCATTAGTCATAAAATCTTTGTTTAGATTTGCAAGAATCCATAAAAGCATATAATTAAAATGGAATCGCATTTCATCAGAATACTACATAACTGTGATAGATAAATAGATGAGAATAATAAATAATTACAAACATGCACAACCAGAAACACTTACTTGGATGGAGAACTATTGGCATTTCGGGGTATATTATTATAGATACATTCATTGGCTACAGCTAATGATGACAAAGAAAATTAGTACACAAGACAATCCACTCCTCAATTCCCCAACTTACAGAGTTTTACGCCCCACTAGTAGATTAACCCAGAGAAACCTGTTTGTATCTCTTTCTAACTGCCAACAAACATCTTCATTCACTAACCTCTGCAGGTAACATAAACCATTCAATTGAGCTCTAATGTTCACTCTCTGCAGTATAGGTATTATAAACTCACATCTTGGAGCTTCATATGGAGAGCAGAAGAGAAAAAATTGGCATGTGTTTTGCGCTGAGGATTAGTCAGACCTGCACAATGGTAAATCACAGGTCAAACAGTATTGAGTGAGGAAAGTCACAGCCAAATGAATCATAGAGAATCTGAAAAAAGAAGGATACCAGCGATAGAGAGGATTTGTCACCCAGGACAGGTAAGGTTCCATGCCCTCTGTTGTTGACAATGGGAAGTATTTTAACCATTGCTGGCATGCTTTGAGCTTTCCTTAGCCTAATATTTGAGTAATAAGTTAAAGAAATGTATTTTACTATATCTTTTGGCCTTTTAGTGATGGCAGTTGGATTGTCATGCAGCTCTTTTAAAGTTATCACTTCAAAAGTCCTCTTAAGGTAAGACAGCCAGGGAATACCCGCCACCCTTGTTAGGCTCAGGCATTCGGATATACAGGCACCAAAGAAGCCTCAGGATTTAACCATACCTTAACCCAATACGATAGAGAAGCTGCAGTCTACATTACATCAGCCCCTTTACTTGCCTTACTATCTACCTCTGACCCTTTTCCACAGCACAGCAATACCCCTTCCCCACCCCAGCAACAACTTGGCACCAGCCTGATTAAGCTAAGCTGGGGGTGATTCATTTAAGGTGAGGGAGGGAGGAGATGTTTATGTTCAAAGGCAAATCAGTGATATGGCCAGCCAGGAACTCACCTGTGAAACGGATCCCCCTGCCGTCTCAATTTGTTTACCAGCAGCAGAAAATTTATTTTTGCTCAGCACGTGCTCAGAGCAAGGGCCGGCTCTACAAAGTACAAAATGGCTGCCTGCCACTGCAGCCTCAAAGAACAGTTTTAAAACGGATAGTTAGACTTTGCCATTTAAACCAATGGCAAAGACCCCACTTCCCTTAACGATACATGTAAGTCACTGCTGAGGGAGGCCTACAGAGCCCTAAGACAGGGAGCTGTATATTATCAAGTAGGACATTACACTTTAAATATGTCCTAACAGCAACGCTTCAAAATTGTCGTTTTTGCTGTGTAACACAGGGTGACTGGCTGACCCCTCAGTATGGCTTATTTCTGAATGGGACTACTAAATGGGTACTTCAGGGTATGAAGTTAATCATGGCATTAAGCTAGACATAAGGCCCAAAATGACTCTAATGTCACTTTTAAGGAAAGGCAATTTTTAGAAAGTTGACATTCTGTTGCTCAGATTGTCCAGTGGCCTTGCACAGTTGGTGGTCATCAGACACCCTTTTAACTTTCTGGGAATTAGTGTGAACAGCTCCCAGGCTCAGAAGGCAGTATTACTTCCCCTTGCAGGAAAACACACAGGGTGTTGGCCCAGGTGGCGAGCATCAAAGGGGCAAGCCACCTTTGGTGGGCAAATGTTGATCAGACACTCATGTTGGGCTGCCGCTTTGTTCAGGCAGACAGGCTGGTTGTGGGAGCAGAGAATGGAAACCAGTTGCCAAACCATTTTCCCGTGGGCTTATAGCCCACAGGTAGCCACACCTCTAGGGTGGGCTATCATGCCTCTAACATCCAAAGAAGGGTTAAAACATTTTGAGAGTGGGCAGAATAGTGCACAATGGGATTGCTAGATGCCAGACATAGCCGGACATCATCACAAGGAGAGAGGGACCCTGGTTCCCATTGGCTGGTGACCACATCATCCTCCCAGGGCACTTTCTGGGCATACATTTGGCACTCTTAGCACCCTAAACCTCAGCTCATGAATTAACTGGAGAAAGGACCAAAGACAGACTACCCTGCTGACCCCTTGACCGGCAGGAGAGGCTGCACTGACTGCTGGACTGCACCTGCCACACCTTGGGCTCGCACAGAGAGGCCTGTGCCTGTGGCTTGTGGAAAAGTTGCCCTGGAGCCCCAAACCAAAGAAGTGATTCCAAGGGTCAGTCGGCTGAACCACTGGAACCAGCACCAGGGCCATAAAGAGGAAGTAACCTATTTCGGCAAGTCAGTAGCCGCATGCTTCAAATCACCACTCACCGTCACTGGGCAACTCAAGAGACTAGTCCTCAAAGGTCAAAAGTTGCACCCGAGTCTGCTGGACCCGGGAGTGTCAACTTAGTCCAGATTAGTCCAAAAGATACCGCTGGACCTGCTGTGTATGGAGCTCGGTGGCCCAGTCGCTGCTGACTTCCTACTAGCTCAAAGAGAACTTTGGGGGACACTGACTCTGTGACCAAAGTCGCCCTCCCTTACATGTGGATCAAGGAATAATCACAAGAACACCCTGTCGATCACACAGTGCCAAGAGCACCTTTCAGCATCCTAAGCATCCTGCATCTCCAGCATCAGGACCACTCCATTGAATTCTATGGTGGACATGTTGTTAGGTGTTGAACTGGACTTGAGACTGCTTTGGTGACCAGGTAACTGCCCAAGTACTCCTTATTGGCCCATCTGACCATCTCCCTCTTGGAATTAGTCACTTCACTCGGGCCGGACTAGCCAAAAACAACTCTATCAAACTTTTCAAAAGTTTCTAAACTTTATGGTTACCAATGCTTGTTTACACTTTGGACTAAAAAACTCAGATTTACATTTTACTTAAAAATGTAGATCTCTGGACTTCTCCAGTGGATTTTGCATATCTTGTTGTCTAAAAATTCATAAAAATATAATCTATTTTTATAAATTGGTATGAGATTTCTTTTAATCCAAAGGATACCGCTGGACCTGCTGTGTGTGGAGCCCGGTAGCCCAATCGCTGCTGACTTTCTACTGGCTCAAAGAGAACTTCGGGGGACACTGACTCTGTGGCCAAAGTTGCCCTGCCTTACGTGTGTATCAAGGAATAACCACAAGAACACCCCGTCGATCGCACATCGCCAAGAGCACTGATCTAGACTTTCACAACCACTCAGACAAAAGTTACCAAAAAGATGACTCTGAAATGATGTGATAAATTTAACAATTAAAGCTATGTTGTTCATACCAATTGTTTTTTAATAGTTTACTTGTAGCTATTTTTGAGGTTACTCATAAATGTCAGTTACACTTGTGAGTAATTTACATGTGTAAATTTACTCTTACCCTTTCAAGTACTTTTTTGAGCTATTCACGAAATTTGAGCTTAAAATTGCCCAAAAGTGTAGACTTAGACGTCTTCACTTCCTGAAAAAAGGGGTGAAGTCTAACTTACAAATGTAGTTACCACTAAAAAAGAAAACAGTAATAGTAATAAAAACACACATGGCAAACTCCTGAGACTGGTCTCTGCACTTGGGTGGAGATCTCCTCATGTAAAGTGTAGGATACTTTCTCCTACACTTTAACGTATCAAGATCCTCTTTAGGGCAAGTAAAGGAAAAAGTGAAAAAGTTTCTTAAACCTAAAAAAAGTTTGTAACAATATTTGTATGTTAAATAATGGTTCAAATTAATTTTATGTATTTGTTTTAAATGTAGATCTAAAGAAAAAATGCTACAACACTACTAACTAAAAATTGAATAGAAAATTCAATTATTTAAAATATATTAAATTAAATTAAAATTATTGTCGAATTTTTTCAAGTTTAAATTAAAATATAAATTCCCCAAACGACTTATTTATTATGAATTAAGTTATTAAAAGTGATGAATAGAATTAATTAAAATAAATTCAATTATATTTTGTCAAACTATTGTCACATTAGTTTTAAAAAGCAAAAAAGTTATTAAACCATTTTAGAATTAAAGTAAAAATATCTTCTGTTTTTATATGTTTTATCATTCAATGATATGTATTTATATTTGTAACTATTTAATTAATTTAACTTTTTTCCTAAGGGTTTTATTTTATGTCCCTTACTCCACTAATTTCTATGAGAGGGTCTTGCATTACCAGTGGTTGGCCATGTGTAGTACTGGACTTACTACAGCTCTGATCTGGAATAATTAACTACCGTTTTGGGTCACGCTTTGTCTGTAGTAAATGTAGTGCAGTTTGTGAATAGGAATGGGCTGACTTTTCTGAGGCTCGATACATGTCCCTCTCTTGAACATGGGGTAAAATCAATACCTTTTCATGGTGTGATGCAATGGCTTTTTCATAACGATGCTTCCAGTTCTCTATCTCTGCCATCATTTGGTGATTGAGGTCCTTGATCACAGCTGCTTGCTCCTTATACTGAAAGTGCTCCTTCATGACCACGTCCATATGCTGCTTAAGACTCTCAGTTTCTTCCTGCTCACTCTCAAAATTTACTTTCAAAAGTTTAACTTCTGATACAAGCCAAGAGTACTTTGTTTCAAACTGTTCCTGTTCTGCCTTTCTAACATCAGCCTCTAACTTAAGCTGCTCCTGCAAAGACAACAGCTGCTTTTCCATGATAATCTTCTCCTCTTTAAGATTCTCCAAAGCCAAAGTGGTAGCTTTCACTTCGCTCTCCAGTTTCCCATTGGCATGACACAATTTTTCTATTTCTTTTTCTTTCTTGCAGATGGTGTATTCCATTTCCATGCACTGGTTCATGGATTTGTTCTTCTGCTCCACCTCTGCCTTGTTCTTGTCTTGCAGCACAATATGATCTGACTTGAGTTTATCAAGTTGCTTTTTCTGGTCTTTCCTACTTGCCTCTGACTCCTGCAGCTGCTGCTGAGCATTGGTAAATGCCTCCTGCAAGAAGCTGAGCGAGTGTTCAATCGCTTGCTTCTCCACCAGCATCTGGCTGTGCAAATCTGTGAGCTCTTTAATTCTCCTCTCTTGGTTTTTTATGGTCTGAGTGCAAGATTCTTGTTCTACAATTTCCAGCTGCAATGCTTCAATTTTGGTCATCAAAGTTAAGTTCTCATACTGCAGATTCAGGATTTGAGTCTGGCACTTTTGTTCATCCTGCTCTAACTTCTTAATAACACTGTTCAAGTTTATTGTCATTTGCTGTAGCTGCAGTTTCTCAGAGACAAGCCGTGAGTTCTTTTGTTCATACATCTTCAGGATTGTTTCATAGGCCCTTCGAAAGTGGTTGGCTTCTTTCAGTATTTCAATGTCGTCCTGAAGATTGGCTACCTTGACACTTAAGACACTGTTTGAGTGCATCACTACCAAGCTTTTCTGGCCTTGATCTTTTGCATCTCCTTTTGGGGGTGTTGCAATCAAATTCTCTGGCTCTAAAGATGAGGAATTCAGATGTGTTTCTGGGGTCTCTGGGTTACCAATCTCAATCTATTCAAAAACAAAGAAAAACAAGCATGTTAATGCTGACAAACCTCATAAGAAAGAGAGGTTGTTTAAAGTTGTCCCTGTCTAGATGACCTAACATAACACTGAGTTTCAAATTGTGGCATTGCGAATGCTTATCACAATGAGCCCTGAAGATTTCACACAGAAGCTTACAAATCCCATACACTTAGCTGACTAGTTGTCAAAGGACAAATAAAGCCATAAATCATAATTACGTTAATTAATGCTCTACAAATAGATGTTTACAAAGTTTGCACAGGTGAGGTAGTAACAACATCCACATTTAAAAGTGGCGGAATGTCCACCCTCCTGGCACATTGTTACAAACTTGCAACAATTTAAGAGTTTACCTAAGTCAGTCATATTACTTTATAAGAAAGTGGAGGTGGAGGAAATCTTACCATTATGTATACTCAGCAGTTTCAGAGATGATATTCAAAGATTCAGAAGTCTCAAGTATCGTTAATATGCAACATTTCAGCTATTGATCTGGTCAACAGAATCTGGCATATGAAGAAAGTTACCATTAGAGAATGTAGAGAAACTGAAACTTTGTGGGATGAAAAGCACAGCTCCTAACTACTGACCCTTCTGACTTACAGCCTTCTTTAACAAGACTATTCATCCTAGCCTTCCACTGAGTAATTGAATTCAAGCACTGGCTACTAAAAGACCTCCCTGAAACATTATTGTCTGACACCTATTTCTGTATGAAAAAAAGGAGCTCTGAAATCATCTTTTTCTCGTGTCTTGTAGCCCGGTGGAGAGAGTAGATTAACATACTCCTGGATGTCTCTAACGTCACTAAAACACCTCATGGTTTCACACTATCCATCTCACTCTCCCTTTCTTTTAATGCTGAGACAGTAATCAATCCACAGGAACAGTAATATTCTCATGTAAGCATCAGACCTGAATCTACAAATCTTTGACTGGCTCTTCCTCAATCACACAACATCTGAAGAACACCTGATCATGCGCTACACTGCGACCTTAACACCCTTCACGCATGCCACACTACAACTAACTTCACCCAATCAAACCTTATTACACCAATCCCAACCAACAACACCAGAACCTTATCCGCTATGAGTCATGACCTTCCTCCCATTCCAGGTACCAAATCAGCCAAAAAACCCTAGCCAACTGTTCACACTTAACCATCGATCTATTGATTTTGTCCATGGACTAACACAGGCAGTGACCCACAAACCCCAAATGGACTCACGGAATCTGAACACCTGGACCTACCTCATGCATATTTGAACAGGTGTCCCACCCACCCCCTCAGAAACCCCCCACCAAGCCATAGCTTTGTGCCACTTTTCTAAACTCTATCCTCCACATAACGCAAATGTCCTGGTCTCATCTGTCCAGCTAAACAAAATGAGGGGCAGATTCCTGTACGACACTCCTCCCAAACAAAGACTATCACATACCCACGTGTTAAACTGACACCCATCCCCACAGAGAATACCTAGCTCAGGGACTAGGTGGTCTGATGCTCACACACCCAAAACAGTTCATCAGATAGAACACCAGAGAAAACAACTTGATAAGGGAGCCCTTGGGAATGTCCCTAACCTCAGACTCGACCCTACTTCACAATGGCACCCCGTTTAATCAGCTAAAGCCCAAAATCGTCAAGCTTAGTGAGGAGCTATAAATCATCATGATGAACCTAAATGTGACCTTTCTAGCAATACAAGATATAAGGCTGCTCACACATCATCTGTATTCACCTAACCCCCAAAAGACACTCCTCTGCAAATTCAAGCTATCACACTCAACTATGGTCATCCAGACCCAAGACATCACACAGCCAGCTACCCATGTCAGACATTAGAGTCCTGCTTCAGTCCTAAGAGGAAACCTTGCAGACCCACACATTGCCAACCTAAGCCACCACTTTGCTCGTCCCCAACGCCTTCAACAGAACGGTTCACAACGCCGGAACAACAACACATAACATAATTCTGCACACAAGAAATACATTTTCTTGAATTATGTAGAGTTTGCGCCGGAAACGGAGATAACACGCTTCTGCAGTAAAGAAATGCATTTTCTTTAATTTTGGAGAGTTGGGTACTTGGGAAACGTGTTCAGTGGTCGACTTGCTCACGGGATCTTGAAGGCGGGCCTTGTGAGATTGCCCACGCCTGTTGGTATACCACAACTCCCGCCACCCCATCCAATCAGTGACATTTCACAGGATTGAAAGGTGGAGGCCTTCGTCCCTGATAAGTGGAGAGGTAGAGGAGAAGGTTTTAGGGTCCAAACAGGGTGGAGAGATTTAGAAGGGAAGGGGGAGCAGGCACTTGGAACAGAGACGAGCAGTGATCAGATATTCAAGGGGGTGGGGTTGTAACTGGTCCCCAGGAAGGAGAGGGATAACAGGCATTCTGGTGTCTGGGGGCACCGATGCCTCATAGAGAAAGGAGGGCTGCGACAGGGCGCATGTACCAGGACCCTACGGAGGGAGGCAGTGTGTGAAGACGGCACTATCGGGAAGACAGGAAGGACCAAATCCATGTTTCTTCTGCCGTGGGAGAAATAAGGGACCCCGGGTAGGTGCATAGAGGAGACTCACCAGAACACCAAATGTGAGCCGACCAGATGAAGAGGGAGAAGGCTACGGGAGGGGTGTCGGGCGACAACGGTGCACCAAATAGGCCCGAAGGGAGTAGGTTGAGGTACACTATCGAAAGCGTAACATGTTCATTGGCACTGGGTCATAAAGTCATGAAGGGGGGGGCGGGAACTACACACCACTGTAGGTGTAGCGCACCACCTTATTCAGAACCAGGGAGGCAATTTTCCATGCACACGTGAAGACCCATGGTTCCCCAGGTGCGCCATCAGGAAGGGTTTACAGAGGGGGGCGGACAGTACACGGAAGGCTCTCAGGCGCGGGGTGAGTTGCAGCGTACATGGGCAGGGGTGGGGGGGTGTCACCTGTATTGAGGCAGGGCTTGTGGGTAACACATGGCTTCTTGGCATTACCCCCAAAAAACCAGACTTGCGGAGGGGCTCAGGGGAGATGTATTTATTTGTGGAGGATGTTTTACGCAATCCCATGGTTCCCCCGGTGGGCCATCAGGAGGGTCTACGGAGGTGTGCGGACATAGTACACGGAAGACTCTCAGGTGTGGGGCTAAGGGGGCAGCATGGATTGGCACGGGGGGGCTGTCACCTGTGTTGAGGCAGGGCTGGGGGTAACACTTGGCTTCTTGGCATTACCCTAAAAACACCAATCTTTTGGTGGGGGAGGCATGGGTGGGCAATGTGTATTTATTTGTGGATGATGTTTTACACAATACAGTAACCAGGTTACAGTATGGGGATTTTAGAGATCACGGTAGCGCAACATGAAATAGAGTTCTATCGCCCTCGGGATACAAGTGGAGGTAGACGCAAAGTACCAGTGCACCCGCTTTTAGAAGGGGGCGTCGATTCTTAATCCCAGGCCGATGGGGTTTTCTAGGTGTCCGTGGTGTCACCTTATGCCCCGACGCTACGCCGGTCTCAGCAGATGGTGAACGGCATCACCTAGGCATACAAACCGGCCTTGGGGCATTTATAACTCTCAGACTCACTACCAGCATCCTCCTGATGTGTGGGAGTGGTCGTGATGGGGGTTCTTTGTGTGGGAGTGGTCGTGGTTGGTTTTGGTTAATCGTTTGATGCTGCAAGCCCTAAGTAGAAAAAATACAAACTCTGAAATGGGACCACACATATTATTTCATCTGTAAATTCTGTTTTTGGTATGTAGAAAGCATAGATGTGATTTTTAAAAAACTTTTTACTTTTGAATTTACATTTTTATGTTTCTATAACACGGGGCGATTTCTCAACAGTGGGGACAACACAGGCAAGGACAAACCTCATACACTATGTCCTATTTTTAAAGTGTCCCGTCATTTATCGACTTATTCATATAATTTCTGACACCAGCTAGTTTCCAAATCTAATTGACTATTTAAGAGCTTTTATTATACCATCTTTGTCGTGTTTCCTGTAAATATCTTTGTGAAGTTTGTCTTTCATGCCTAGTAGAGGCTGCATCTCATCGTTGACAGTAAAGTCCTCTTTTAAGTTCTACCTGTGCTACGTTTGTTACGTCACTTAAATGGGAAGGGGGGAGGTTACTCATGTGGCTCCTAATAGTTTACCTTTGCCACTTAGTCTCTCTATATGTTTTAGACTCGTGTCAGGGTATTTACTCTGCAGAGATGGCAATTTGGGAATTTAGGGAATAAGCTTTGTGTTCCGGCATCGGCTGCACGCCCTGCGAATCCGGGCACATCAGTTAATCTCCTCGTGCTAAAAAAAACAAAAGAAAACACGAATCTGACCCTCTGTATTCTGGTGGTGGTGTAAAGCGCACTAATGCCCTTGGGATAAGTTTGCGCTGTATAAAAATTGCCAAAAAACATTCTTTTGGAAATGAGTGCATCCTGTTGAACACATTTATACCTATGAAGTAATGGTTTCATTTCTGAGTTGTTCATTGCTAAATTGAAATCTAAAAAAAGTTTTGAAAAATGTCAAAATATATAGAATAAACACTATATACACAGTGACAGGACATTTTCGCATCAGCAGAGGATGTGTTTTAGTCCAATACGGATTCGAGTATCATAGACTCACTTTCTATGGGCGGTCCGGACAGAAAAATAATTTCCTTCCAGTACTTTGCAATTAATAGTACTTTGCAATTAATAATTAATAACGAACGCTATACAGATACTATACAGTGATCCCACAGAATTGACATTGTGTAGACTTTAGAAAACAATAACATTTGAATTTAATTAAAGATAAAACCATTTTTGTATGAGGCAAGACTTTAAATGTGCATGGATCCACAATACCACTGAAAAAAACAGTCTGCTGTGGTTGAATCATTCTTTGTCCTGACAGTTATTGGGGATTACAAATCTTCGACTTGGGATGGCATTTTTATAACTTATTAGTTGACTCAGATGTTTGGATAATATTATAAATGCAGGTTATCCACAGAAATGTACGTTTCCCTACTTAGAACTTCATGCCGGTGGTTAGCTTGGGCATCTTATTCATTTTTAGAACATACACTAGCTTTCCTGGAAAAACAGGAGAGCACATCTGATTGGTGTCCAAGGGCCAGATGTAGGAAGGCTTTTGCGCCGGTACCGACTCGCAAAATGTGATTCCGACTCGCAAATAGGAAGGGGTGTTCCCTTCCTATTTGCGACTGCATCGCGATGTAGAGTTCATTTGTGACCGCGAAAGCGGTCGCAAATCAACTCGCAGTTACCATCCACTTGAAGTGGATGGTAACTCATTCGCAAACGGGAAGGGGTCCCCATGGGACCCCTTCCCCTTTGTGAATGCAAACAAAAATATGTTTTCAGAGCAGGCAGTGGTCCTATGGACCACTGCCTGCTCTGAAAAAAACGAAACAAATGATTTCGGTATTTTTTCTGTTTGCAGCTCGTTTTCCTTTAAGGAAAACGGACTGCAAAAAGGAAAAAAAAACCTGCTTTATTAAGAAACCAGTCACGGACATGGTGGTCTGCTGTACACAGCAGGCCACCATCTCCGTGAGTGCCTAGACTCGCTATGGGGTCACAAACTGCGACCCACCTCATAAATATTCATGAGGTGGGTCTTTGCGACCCCATAGTGAGTCGCAGAAGGTGTCTGAGACACCTTTCTGCATTTCCTTTTGTGAGTTGCAAATTGCGAGTCGCTGGGACACGCAATTTGCAACTCGCAAAAGGAAACCTACCTACATCTGGCCCCAAATCCCTTATGTATCTTCTAAATGTTGCCTCATATGAATTTAAGTTAGTTGAATGCTATTTGTATTTTTGCTGAAGTATGTGCTTGAAAGATGCAAAAGATAATTGTAGGGAATTTAACAACTACCATCGATGGCAGTTGTGTGAGTTGGGTGCAGTCTAAAACGAGATTAATTCAGGCTTGGAGTAGTTCCACTTAAGGCAAATTTGGTTCCTCCATCACAGAGTGAATACGAGGCAGCTGGCATGTTGAAAGGGATAGCTTTGTACTCTCTGTTCTCAAGAGTTTAATAGGGGTCTAAAGATCACGTTGTGGGAAAGTCCACTGCATAGATAAAGCCTGGACAATCTCCACTTGATTTTCCAAGGAAGAACTAATTCTATATACATCAAATTTTTGATATTTTAAAGCATGTAATGTGACAAAAGTACTGGAACGACCAAGATGGTGCACAGTGGTATAGCAAAGGATTGTATATCGTGTTGGTTTGTTCTTGTACATTTGCTTATATATCAGTGGGCTTTATTGGTACAGAGAAGAAATAGATTTGCATTAAAAGCTTCAAGTCGAGGCAGGTGATCGATTGCTAATGGAATGTCAAGTGATTTTCTGTAACTTACGCATAAATTAATTATATACCACAGTAATTTGTGAAAACTCAGGACCAAGAAGCATAGTCAGTCTGTGTTAGTGAGTTTTCTGCAGGAAAAGGCAGGCACAGGTGATGTGGCCAAACATTTGAGAGGTGAGTATACGCTTGCAAAGATTAATTCGTGGATCTTATTAAGTGCACTTAAATAAACTTGTTGAGAGAAAACAATAAGGAATTATGCGTCAGTTTACAACTGAGTAATGCGTGTGTTGTTTGATGGCAGTGAAGATACGTTCCAACTGACACCAACTATCCAGAGAGATGTTGTGCTATAACATGTTCCAAAGTGAAGATTAAAGCAAAACACGTTCTTATAAGGAAGATATGAGATAGATAAGAACACAAAAGGATGATGGACGGAGTGCTGAAACACTCACCCCCACTGATGGATTAAACCAAGATCTGTGACTGGGGGAGAATGTTTGATTTGTTCGGCATTCCGACCATCATCTGTTGTTTTTGCTTTTGTTGCCCCAAGTGGGAAGGGTATGCCCAGACATGGGTTCTGTGATTCTTATGCCACCAGATTCAAGCTAGCCTGGCTGATGAAGGGTGATACCCTGAAAACCGGTCCCAGGATGCTTGTTTCTGGTCCATGGAGAACCTGGCCTGGCAGTTTGGGCTGGACTGTTCCCATGGGGAGGAGGGTCAAGACTGATTGGCATATGGTTGGATCCAAAGTGGAATGGCATGGCGAGCAAAAAAACTGATGGATTAAACCCAGATCTGTTACTAGGGGCTAAATATTTGATTTGTTCAGCATTCCGCCCATCATCTGTTCTTTTTGCATAAGATAGATAACATACAGCTAATATGAGACCCTGTGAAATAGTGACTTAGGCATTTTCAGTGTATTTAAGAGTAGGGGGCAATGTGTTCCACATAGGATCCATTTGTGAATCTATTACAAAAACTTGCAGTGATAGTTGTGGAGGAGAGTGGTCATCTGCTGAAAAAGAACCAGTGGGAATTCTAGGAAAGGGACATTTTAAGGACTAAAACAACAAACAATAAGACATTTTTACAAGACTTATTTTGATGAAGGACTCCTGCAGCAGATTGTGTTGAGTACTGTCTAGTGAGTGCAGAAGGGTAGGACCTAGATACATCTGTTGCAGTGACGGTGATTCGTAACAAGTTGGATGAATGTGGTCTTTGTGTTGCATTATTCTGTTCTCAAGAGAAAGGGTAATTTATATTTGTGAACTTGCTTGTGTTCCTGAAGTTTCAACTACATTCCCCAAAGATATTTTGACGAGCTGCCTAGCAAGAGGTATGTATTTGAAAATGGGACAGTGCCACCAGTTATAATTAGGTGTTGATGCTTTCAGATGGTTCTGCTCCTGCTGAAATGCAGACTGAGGAGCAATCTGCAATTGGGTACCGATCATCAGCTTTGTATGGTCACTTTTGTTCACCACGCAGAACAGAAAAATTGTCAGTAATTGGCGATTGGTCTTGTAGCCCCTTCATGTTTCTTGTAGATACCCAAACTAAACAATTGTTCGATCTTGATAACTTGGCAACAACTTGACATTGTAATGACCTAGTATGTTCTTAAAACAAGGGGAAACTGATTTTCCTTTTATGATGTAGTAACCAACCCAGTTGACCAGCACAAAGCACCCAGATATTCAAACAGATATGGACTGCATATGTCTATGTTGATAAATATTTGTATCTGATTATGTGTATATTCTAGTTAAATGTAGTTCTTTAGAAAATATATATCTCTACTATGCCATAACAATAAACTACACACATACTCTTTAAACCTATTTAACTAATGTGTATTTACTCATGTTTTAAATATATATGTATTTACCTATATGTGTGCATATGTGTGTGTATTCATGTGTGTGTGTGGGTATATATTTATATATGTGTGTGTTATTCTATGCTTAACATGTTCATAGGTCATTGCATAACTCCTAGATAAGTTGTTATATTAGATACGTATGAATCGCTGCTCTAATTTTATATCACACTTTTGTCTACCCATCATCATATGTCATGTCTCTATCAATCTATCCTCCAGTCCCACTCTGACTTATCCCAAATCCATTCTACTTCTTTCATCTCTTAAATAACCCTGCCTAAGCTCTTCCCTCATCTTCCACATCTAACTCACCCAGACCTCACTTTACTACCATGATCTCCCAAACAACCCTACTAAATTCTCCCTCATTTATCTCACCCTGCTACTATGATCTCCCTAACCCTTTCCACAGACTTTTCCCTCCTCCATCCCCCCTTTACTCATCCCAAGCCTAAACCCTATTACCATAAACTCCCAATTAACACTTCTGGATTCTTCCCTCCTCTACCCCTCCATTGCTCCAGTCAATCCAACTAACAAACTCACATATCCGCGGCTCAAATTAACTCATAATAATACTAAAACTGCACTCATATTTCCCTATACTAATCCACCACTAATTCCTTTTGGGTTCTGGAGTAGCGTGCTACTCACCAAAAAGCGTTTCAACGCCTCGTCAGGGGTAGTAAGCGCTATATAAATACTATTACAGTACAGAACAGTACAAATACTGATTGTTGCTATCAACAGTTCACTAAGGCCACATCTCAAAGCATTAATTGTAAACCATGAGAACTTGATTATCATCCTGCTTATTCCAGACCATGTTCCGAAAGCTAGGGACAGCATTGAATGTTACGCAAATATAGATTAAGGGCCAAACATACCATAAACATAGCTGTTTCAATCGGATATTCCTGACAGAAATATGGTAAAATCACTTTTCTGCTCCCCTCCCCTTTATGGATATCCTAGTAACCCGTAAATTCACCATGAAGCAACGAAGATAGCTTGCAGGCTTCCACTCGAGAAAATGTCCTTTCCAATCAAAACTTTGTGCAAGCCCACACAGACCAAATACTTGGCAATGGAGCTACGCTTGATCTAACCATATCAAAGGAAGGAGTTTTATCAACTCAACTGGCTGGCCATACTATCACCCAGTCATTGTCCACATCACAGCATACATACAGAAAGCAAGAGGCCAACGCACTAACCCAAACACTGGATAAGAGATACCAGAAACATGAACAGGTATGATCTTTTCTAGTTATACCAGATTAATATAACACCTTCAAGTGAAATGATGAGTGTACAAAACCTAATGGAACACTACAAATAAACAATGACAAACATAATGGAGGAAGTAGCCCCACTCCAACTCAGTAGGCACAAAACCAAATGATCCTACTCCTGATTCAGCCAAAAAATAAACAAAAGGGGAGTTCCAGACTAGCAGAACGTTTAAGAAGGCACAAACCCTCATCAGTGCATTAAACAAGAGTTTAACAAGTTCCAGGAGATAGGAAACACCTGCATAATTCTCATTTGGAATGCCAAAGCATAATTCTTCAGATATCAACTTAACAACCCCAGAAACTGGCCAGGTAAACTCTTCAAAACCATCAAACAATAAATCAGGACCAATAATTCCACCGTGATTAGAACTACCTCGACGGAGAACTGTCAAACATTCTCAATCTTTTTGGAAGAGAAAATAATGAAAAATGAAAACTCATTCACCAGTTACAGAGATGTTGTTCAGGATTTGAATAACAATGTACACCCTCCCCCAACAGGAAATTACAGTCATTGAGAAGGCTCAAAACTTCAACTATTCCAACTAGGACTAAAAATGAGTCAACATTGAGAAAATTCACAACGCTCAATAAACCAGAAAAGATAAGATCATAGCATCAGAGAAACCTACCTTACATTTCAATGACCCACTCCTGTCTGCAACTATACTGGATCTCAGTCGACTTTTTTCCCCCTTCTAGGCGAAGACTGTAAACTCCTTACTAACCCAAGGCACAAGCTTTGACTTCTTAAAGAATGGGGAAGTTACAGCTCTCCTGAAAGAATCAGGAGCTGTACCAACAGATCTAAATCATTTTTCCCTGTGTCAAAAATTCCCTTTATAGCGAAACTGTTGGAAAAATGTGGACACAAACAACCCTGTCAGCAAATCAAACAGTTGAACTTGCTAGCAAGTTCCATCTGGACTTGGACCAGCACACAACACAGAAAGAACTATCCCACATATCATGGATGATGCACTGAAAATTCTGTATGAAAACAACTCCTGCCTATACATCCTCTTGATCTTTTCTCTGCATTTGACATGGCCAATTGCAATAGTCTTTCAGAGTTACTAGAACACAGAGTGGAGCTGTCAGGAAACATACTCAAATAGTTCACCTCTTTCCTACTAAATTGCTCATAAAGAATCAAATTGGTTGGCTCATTATCAAATGCAATCATGGTTAGACTTGCAGTTTATCAAGGATCCAATATTTCCTCCACACGCTTTAATCTCTATGTGGAACTTATGTTTAAGATCCTCTGACAGGTGAACTTAGCACACCACATGTATGCTGATGACACTAAGCTATACTTAAATATATCCTCATTAGAGAATATTTTTTCAACTCAACAATACTGTAGTGAAAACCTAAACCTGGCTGCCATGAAAACACCTCAAACTGAATTCTACGAAAACAGAATTCATACCTATCTCCTCACCAAACAGCTCCCCGCCATTTAAGAATGTATCAACAACCCAGATCCTTCAACTGGAAACTGTCATAATTGAATCAACAAAATCACTTGGGATAACCCTGGATTTAAACCTCAACAAACAAGCACATATCAGTTAATCTATATGTAGTGCGCTTCTACAACTCAACCTCCTCAAGAATGTGAAACCGCTCATCCTGTCATCAGAATTCAAGATTGCGCCCCTGCTATGCACAATGTTGTTATCAATTATGTCATTTCCGATGTTGCAGTGATGTTAAAAATTATGTTATAGACCAGGTCATGAGCAGTGTAATATGTAAGGTAATTATCAGTGAACGGCGAGGGCAAGAGTTAGAGTTACTTTAGAGCATGAGTTGTAACTACTTGAGATAACTATTGTGAAGAAAAAGCTTTTTGTGGGTACACCCTTACTTTTGGATGCATTTTATGATTATTGGGTACTGGTGAAATGACTCTGTAATGCACTGGACCATGCTGAACAGGCTTCAGTGCATGTGCTCCGACCCTTAACAGTATATTCTTGATTTGCTTATACCCAATTGGCATAGGTTCACTTATTGTAGGTCTCTAGTATATGGTACCAGGTGTACCCAGGGTCTGTAAGCTAAAGTGTCACTCTTGGACTGCAGCACATATTTAGCCACAATGAGTGTAAATCATGTCTCCCAGCCTAAACTAAAGTTGCTAACTCAACTTCGCCATTTTAAGTAATGGCAAAGCCCAAACCCTTCTTATATATGTGTATATATATATATATATATATATATATATATGTGTGTAAGTCACCCCTAAGGCAGCCCTAACGAGACCTAAGACAGGCAGGGTGCTGTATTTTAAAAAGTAGGGCATGTGTTTTTAAATGTCCTAACAATAAAAATCCCACTTTGACTTTTTACTGTAGAAAGGCTAGTAGCCTCATTAGCGAGTACAGGGTTACATGCTGACATACTCAGCTGTGCTAACTCCTGAATGGGACTACTAAATATGTTATTCCAGGTCTCAAAATAATCATTACATTAAACCAAACATGTTACTCAACTTAATGTAACTGTTGCAGAAATGGCAACTTTAGAAAGGTGCCACTTGGTGGCCCAAATTTTCCAGTGACTATTTATGGTTGCACATAAGCTGCTGTCTTTGAGACAGTTTTGTGCCCTCCTGGGAAGAGGTGTGAATGACTCTCAGGAAGGAACATAAAGAAGCTGCTAAGGAAGGAGGTGTGATCTACTCCTGGCTGAAAGGTGAAACATTGTGTGAGTCCAAAAGGCGAGCTTAAAAGTGGAATCCGCCTTTGAAGGTCAAGTGGTGGACACACACGAGGGGCTGCTCTTTTGTTCTTTGCAGACAGGCTGGTACATGGCCAGAGAAGGAGAGCTTCCAGATCTCAGATCACGTCTGTACTGGAGAGGACTGAAGAAGGGCTGCCTTGCTGTTCCCAGGACACAGCAAAGAGAGACTGCACCAAAGACTGGACTGTACTTCCTGCACCTTTTGCTAGCAAAGACAGGGCTGTGCCTGTGGTGCCCTGCTGGAGGAAAGCAGAAGCCTCAGACAGAAGAAGTGACTCAAAGAGTCAGCTGGCTTGCTTGCTGTTACAATTACATGCCACAAAAGCTGAAGGACCCTGCTTTGGTGAATTGGTAGCCACTTGTGCTTGGTCATCGCTGACCATCAAAGTGCAGCCTGGGCGACTCTGTCCCAACCCTCAAAAGTTGCACTCAAGTCTGCTAGATCTGGGAGAGTCATCGTAGTGCAGATTGGACACCAAGCAAGGAAGTTATTGACAGTTAAAGGGAACAGTTTGTTTCAATGTAACCAGAGACCTGTGCAACTGTTATTTGGCTGGACTTCAACTGGACTTGGAAGGACATCGACTCTTGTGGCCAAAGTTGCTCCACCAGGTTCATGGACCGAGGGGTGGCATCCTTTATGGACTACTCCAGTAAAGTCTATGCCTGTTCATGCACAGAGACTGGATTGGAGACTGCCCTGGCTGTGAATTGACTATACAACTGGATATATTTGGTCCCTGTGACTAGCGTTGCCCAATTACAATGATTTTGTGGAAAAGTGATTTATTGTTCCTTTAAAAATTCATGTCTCTGGATCCCTCCAATGGATCTTTGTCATTAAGGTTTCTGTTTAAACATAACAATACAACCTTTTTTTATGAACTGGTGTTGGATTTTTACTGAGTCTTGTCTCTTTCTTATTCAACTTTTCTGGTACTTCTTAAAGCTTTACACATGTTCCTTTGATAAAGCCTGACTACTCTGAGCCAAAGCTACCCAGGATTGAACTAAGATGTTTTTCAAATGAACGCTGAATGGGCTCAGTACAGGCAGTGAGTTTGTAAGGTCGCACAACCACACAATATCATAAATCTTTTTCCTCACAACTATTACTTGTGAATTTAAGTGCTAACACATTTTCACCTAACTATAATGTCCCTTTAGGCTCTGATTTTCTCAGTAAATTTCTAAGGTTTTTTAATGTAAAGCAAGAAATGATTACAATTCCTAACTATAACGTGATTCCAACCTTTGCTTTTTTAACTGAATGTCTATGCTTTTTTAATGTGAAGTAAGATGTTCAAACCTGTGTGCGGTATAGGGTTGAGTGCCTTGCGGCCAACACCCCACGGCCATCTAACACACCACCATTTACCACTGAAAGTCATGGCATGGGCCTGGCTGCTGGGCTTACCATGTGGGCATGCCTTGGGCATCAAGGCCCTGCACCCAAACCCCACTGGTGCCCATCCCCTCACCCCGCTCTACCAAAGGCAGTGCACAGTGAAGAGTTGGGCGCAGACAGTGCAAGGCATGGGATTAGTTGAGGGTCTGGTCATTTTAATTAAGGTAGACCTATTGGCTTTGTCAAAGAGTCAGCATTCAAAAATATGAAAAGCAGGTGGACTATTGGCTTTATCAAGGGGTCAGCACATCAACACAGATAAAGCACACCCCCTGTTTTTGGCAAAAAGTCACCAATTGCTATAATCAAGTGTATATTTGATAAATTAATATATTGAAATGTGTAATAGTAGTGATTGTCACAAAATATCTTCAATAAAGCATTAGTTAAAAAAAGCATTAAACATGCATGTAATTCAACCTTTTTAAGCAGACAGCGAATTAAACAGTACTATGTGGTACTATGTGGAAATGGAAAGGTCTTACAAATGTGCATTCTCCATGATTGCCTCTTGTTAGTGGCCCTACCAATTTTATCTCTGGTCCCTGGAGTCCCCTCCTTAAAAATCATGTCTGGAGAGGCCACTGAACAAAATCATGTTTGGTTTATCATCTGTGCATAAACCAAAACCCTACCCAGAACAGCAGAAACCTCCACTGGTACCAATGAAGGACAGACTCACCTTGAAAGCTCTGCAGCAGCATATCTCCGTAACATAATCAAGAGTTACATAACCTCAAGAAACCTCTGTTCAAACGACCTCAATATCTTAGCGATCTGAAAACACAATCTGCAAAACTAGATGAGGCAGACACTCCTCAGTGGCTGGTCCTTGCCTTTAGAATAATCAGCCATGCCGATCTACACCTCACCTATCCTTCTGACCTTCAAAAAGTTCTTATCGAAATTCAGCACCTCTACACTTTCTTAATCAATGTACATTAAGCACATACAAGCAATTTAGCTATCCAATGCTTGCTGGTCAAAAGAAATACAAATACATATTATGTTGTGTTAGGAGTTTAGAAGTGCGCAAATATCAATAAAGGTGTCCTGGTGCTCAAAGACTAGTGACAAACTCCACCCAGGCACTTGACCGGTCCCAATGAACAAAGAGTAAGTAGATGAACTGTCCTAAGACAACAATCAGAGGAATATACAAAACTCACAAAACAATCCCAGTCCCTGTGCCCACACAAATGGAATAAAGGAAGCCATAGCCGCAACTATACCATAGCCTTCTTTCACAGAGCAATGATCGCATTATAATCAATATATCCAAGTTTTCAAAGCTTTTCTGGCGTGTGAATGCAGCGTTATTTTCTACAATGTGACAGGAAGCCAATTCCACAGTTTCACCACCACCACAGAGAAAGCCCTGCCGCATGTGCGGACTCAATGGCCTCTAGGAACTGACAGGAGAAAAGTATTCTGTGAGCAAAGAGACCCATTTGGGACATAGGTGTTAAATTATTTCTTCAGCTAGAGTGGTATGAAGTTGTGTATGGCTCTGTGGACAAGAGAGAAAGATTAAAGGTGGTTCTTTTTGCAACAGGAAGCCAGGGTAACATTTTCAAAGCAGAGGAAGACAAGGCATCCTTGAGCAGGCCAAGAGCTAGTCTCCAATCAATCAATCAATCAATCAATCCAGATTTATAGAATGCGGCCTATCACCCAAGATGGTATCTAGGCACTGAAGCCCTGCTGCGGAGGATGCATCAATTGAACAGCCAGGTATTAAGTCCTTTCCTGAATTCAAGCAGTGAAGATGATGTCCAAAGGTAGAGGGGGAAGTTCTTCCAGGATTTTGAGGGAAAGTGGGAGAAGGATCATCCTCCATTGTTGCTTCAGCAGATGCAGGGTGTGTGAGCGAGGGATGGAGAGGTGGAGCGCAGGTGTCTGGAGGGTTGGTAAAAGTTCAGTCAGTGGTTGATGTATGCTGGTCCTTGGTTGTTTGGGGCTTTGTATGTATAGATCATCATCTTGAACTGACATCTCTTCTGGATAGGGAGCGAGTGTAGCTTCTTGAGGTGGGGGTGATGTGGATCCACTTAGGGACATCAAGCATGAGTATAGCTGCTGAATTCTGTATGGTTTGATGTCTCTTCTGGATGTCAGAGGAGATTCCTACATAGAGTGCGTTGCTGTAGACCAGCCTGGTGGATGGTTTGTCTTGTGTTGACGGGGAGCCATTTGAGGATCTTAATTAGCATAGAAAGGGTGAAGAAACAGGCAGAGGTGACTGTGGTAATGTTTGCCAGCAGCATTTTGAATGGGCTGGAGCTGATTCGCTATGCTCTGCACTGTACGCAGAAACTGAGAATTGCAGTAATTAAGGTGGCTTAGAATAGTCATTTGGACCACTATCCAGGAGGTGGAGAGGGAAAAAGTGGGACAGTTTCTCTTAATACCCTCAGCAAAAGAAAACAGGAGGATGTCACATGGTTAGCATGTTTTCCAAGGTCAGTGTAAGACCTGTCAGCTCTTGGTGTGGTTTCCCCAGTCTTTTTGGCTTCTGACCTCCTGTTTTGATCCTGTGCTGAATTTCGTTTTTGCTGGCTTTAGGACTCTGGGCACTTTACCGCTGCTGACCAGTGCTAAAGTGAAAGTGCTCTCTGTCTAAATTGCATTGGTAATTGATTTACCCATGATTGGCATATTTGATTTACCAGTAAGTCCCTAGTAAAGTGCAGTATGTGTGCCCAGGGCCTGTAAATCAAATGCTACTAGTGGGCCTACAGCAATGATTGTGTCACCCACATGAGTAGCCCTGTAAACTTGTCCCAGACCGCCACTGCGGCATCTGTGTGTGCTGTGCAGTTTTAAACTGCCAGTTTGACCTGTCAAGTGCACCCACTTGCCAGGCCCAAACCTTCCATTTTACTACATGTAAGTCACCCCTAAGGTAAGCCCAAGGCAGCACCATGGACATGGTTGTCAGGGAGACAAGATCCTCGGGGTCTACGCACGTTCCCAACATGTCCACCACCAGACAGCTCCTAGACTCTGAAAGAATAATCACAGAGACTGAGAGAGTCCAAGTGGGGGGAAAAGGGATTAGGATGGGAACAGCTGGGAAGGAGACCTGTAGGAAACAAAAAGGTTAAACACGCACAAAATCAAGATTATATCACATTAATCTTTACTAGACTATGATTCTAAGCATTGTCATGCTGTAACCATGGACAACTTAAGCATGGACTAAATAACTAGGCCTCAAAACGTCTGGTTACCTGGGAAGGAATCAAGAATGATTAATACAACTTCTCCAATGAATCTCTTAATGAAAAGTTGCACATTGACTAGGAACATAAGAACCCTCTAGAATTATGTTTTCAAAATAAAACATGGTCTTTTTGCATGAGGACAAGAAAATAATCTGAACGTTTTCTGGAACACAATAGGAGTTGTATTAAGAGACTTATTATGCACATATAATGTAACATCTTAGTTTTAAATGCAGAAACATGAATTGCGCACATTTCTGATTTCAACAAGAATATGCAAATGCCATGAAATGATCGCGCACACTGCAAGCGATCTGAAACATCAAGTTTTCAATTGCGGGAATGAATTGCACGTCTTGCCGATTCGAATGCCACCTTGTAAACGCCAAGAAATGGTTGCGCACAATGAGTATCAAGAGTTAAACATGAGGAATGAATCGGGCGTCTTGCCGATTCCAATGCCACCATGTAACTGTCAAGAAATGGTAGCGCACAATGAATATCAAGAGTTAAACATGAGAAATGAATCGCGCGTCTTGCCGATTCAAATGCCACCAAGTAACTGTCAAGGAATGGTAGCGCACAATGAATATCAAGAGTTAAACACAAGAAATTAATCGCACATCATGCTGATTCAAATGCCACCATGTAACTGTCAAGAAATGGTAGCGCACAATGAATATCAAGAGTTAAACACGAGAAATTAATTGTGCGACTTGCCGATTCAAATGCCACCTTGTAAATGTAAAAAAAAAACAAGAGCACATTCACAGGCACAAGGTAAATTCTCTCAACAAGAAAATCAGGCTGAAGAACTCGAATGCCTTCGAAATGGGATCGGGGGCCCAGCCCGAACTCCGTCTTACCGCCCTGATCAAGGATCACCAATACAAGGAAGGGCAAGGCCTGGAAGATTAAAGTAGGCCTCCGGAACAGGAGCTTAGGAATCTGCTGCTGCTCTGCACCGGGACCTCTGAATAGTGAGCACGTGGAGTTGGGCTGGCTCCCTTATATAGAGTCTGACCCAGCCCACAAACCACACCCAGTCATGCTGCAGAGAAAGCTTCTAGAAGGCCCTGGAAAGGGACCACACCCTGACAACTCTGAAAACCTGCAGCAATACATTGCAAATGAACAGTATTTATAAGCACCTTGAATATAAGTTTTCAGGATTAAACTCTGCAGTGCAAAAGGTTAAACAACAGCATATCAGCATAATGCATGAATTACGTTATCTCATAAGTGCTGGGTTTTTGCATTCCAGTCGCCCGTAGAGCGCGCACTGCCCTGATGTTGACAGTACTCCCCTCTCCCAGACACGCTCTAGGGCCTGGCTTGCCTGGATTGAGACAATGAAAACGCCTCACAAGTAGTGGAGCATGAATATCAGATGTGGAAACCCATGAGCTACTTTCGGGGCCATAACCTTTCCACAAGATTAAGTACCATAGGTTACGCCCTCTCAGTTTGGAATCCAACACCTTCTTGACTTCGCATTCCACTTCCCCCTGTACTAGAAGTGGAGCTGGATGAGGGCGCACTTTCTGGACTGCCTTTTTCAGGAGGGAAGTGTGGAACACTGGGTGAATACGTAATGTCCTTGGTAATTGCACTTTATAGGTCACAGGATTGATTTGCTGAAGGACAGTGTAGGGACCTATGAATTTGGGATTAAACATGTGCTTCTTCTTGAAGTCTATATGTTTTGTAGAAAGCCACACTTTATCACCTGGTTGATACTGAGGTCCCTCACAATGTTTCTTGTCGTAATGCTTCTTGTATTTTTGTTTGGCCTTTTCTAAATGCTGTTGAATACATTTCTGGGTTTGGTGAAGGTGTTGAATGGTTTCCAACACAGCTGGTATAAGAGAACTTTCTTGAGGGATCGTGATGGGCAAGGTGTCAGGATGATAGCCAAACATGCCAAAAAAGGGTGTAACATCAGTGGAAGTGTGAAATGAGTTATTGTAGGCTAACTCAGCTAACCAGAGCATTGATGTCCAAGAATGAAGTGCTTTCTCTGCGTAAGCACGCAGGTATTGCTTCAAAGTCTGATTTAGTCTCTCAGTTTGACCATCTGTTTGAGGATAATGGCTGGTAGATAGTACAGACGTGACTTGAAGTGTTCTGCACCATGTTTTCCAGAAATTGGAGGCAAATTGCGACCCTCGATCGGAGAGAATAATTTTCGGCAGCCCTTGATAACAGACCACTCTATTCAGTAAGATGGTTGCCAGTTCGCTGGAGGTGGGCAATTTCTTACAGGCAATGAAATGTCCATATTTGGTGAGACTATCTACTACCACAAGGATTACTGAATGTTGTTGAACCACTGGTAGTCCTGTAATGAAATCTAAAGAGATGTGTTCCCAAGGACGACATGGAGTTGGGAGTGGATGCAACAACCCTTTCGGTTTTGAATGACTTGTCTTGATGCGAGCACAGACTTCACAGTCGTTTACCATTGTTTTGACGTCTTTTGTCAGAGTAGGCCACCAAAAGTAGCGTTGGATTAATTCAAGAGTTTTAGGAGTACCTGGATGACCTGCCGTCGGTATAACATGCAACCAATGAAATACTAACTTGCGAAGCTTGGTAGTGGGCACGAACAAGCGAGCGTCATGGATAGGTAGTCCTTGCTTGATTGACCTTTTGGGATCTGCTTGAGCCCATGTCTGCCATTTCTCAATGGTGAAGGAATTACGGATGTCTTCAAAGAAATCTTCAGTTTTTATGATGCATAGGACTTAGTCTGGAGCAATGATAGCTCTGGAGGGCTGGACTGCAGGCAACGTGGTAGACTCTTGGCGGGACAAGGCGTCAGCTTTGCGATTGTCTTTACCAGGACGGAAAGTCACCACAAAATCAAATTCAGCAAAAAACAACATCCAGCGTAATTGCCGAGGAGTCAAAAGTCTGTCTGAACTCATGAACTGGAGATTGCAATGATCAGTATATACAGTGACAGTGTACTTGGCACCCAACAAATGATGTCTCCATTCTTTAAAGTCGTCACGAATCGCAAGAAGCTCTTTTTCAGCAATGACATAGTTCTGTTCGGCTTCAGTTTTCAACACATGTAAGCTACAGGATGAAGTTGGCCAGTATCTTTGCTTCGTTGTGAAAAGACTGCACCAATTGCCACATCTGAGTCATCGGCTTCCACTATGAAGGGATGATCCACGTCAGAGTGAGTCACGACTGGGGCAGTGGAAAAAGCTTCTTTCAAAGTTGAAAAGGCTTGCTCAGCTTCTGGGGACCATTCAAATGTTTCTTTCTTTCTCAATAACTTAGTGATTGGGGCCACTGTTTGAGAGAAATGGTTTTTAAACCTGCGGTAAAAGTTTGCAAACCCCAGGAAACATTGTACATCTCGAACAGTCTTTGGAGTGGGCCAATCGGATACGGCTAGTACTTTCTTTTCTGCCATAACCATACCTTGAGGGGTAAGGATAACCCCTAAAAACTCAACTGTGGTAACATGAAACTCACACTTGGTTAGTTTGCAATATAAATGGTGCTTTCAAAGGGCTGCGAGAATTTTCTTGACATGTTGCACATGTTCGTTTTCATTGTCAGAGTAGATCAAAATGTCATCGATGTAGACTATTGCAAATATGTTGAGATACTCTCTAAGAACGTCATTCAGGAAAAATTGAAATGCTGCTGGAGCATTATACAGACCAAAAGGCATGACGGGGTATTCAAAGAGGCCATATCTTGTCTTGAACGCTGTTTTCCATTCGTCGCCCTCTCTCATTCTGACTAAATGATAAGCACCTCATAGATCGAGCTTAGTGTAGATTTTAGCTTTATTGACTTGTTCCAGCAAGACCGGAATCAGGGGCAAGGGGTATTTATTCTTGATGGTGACCTTGTTCAAACCCCTATAGTCAATACAAGTGTGAAGATCTCCAATCGCCTTAGGGACAAAAAACAAAGGAGAGGCTGCAGGAGACTTAGAAGGGCAGAAGAAACCATTCTCCAAAAATTTATCTAGATACTTTCGTAAATGTTGATTTTCATGTTCTGACAGGGCGTATACACGACAGCTGAGGAGTATCGCACCTGGGATTAGATCAATTTGACAGTCATAAGGTCTATGAGGAGGCAAGTTTTCTGCTTCTTTTTCATTGAATACATCTGCATAGGATGAATACTGCTTGGGCAACTTAACTTCTTTCTCCGCTGCAGTGGCTATGTAAGAGTTGCAAACTTTGGTTACTTGAGACTTTTGGAAGCATTTTTCTTTACATAGAGCTGAAGAGAAAACGACCTTTCGTTCTGCCCAATTAATCTCAAGATTGTGATGAGTTAACCAGGGTAAGCCAAGGATAATTCCATACTGAGGAGCATGGATCACGTCAAGGATGAGTTTCTCTTTATGTTTGTTTCTTTGGTTCTTCCCCTCAAAGATCACCGACAACGGGACAGTCTGAAGAGTTACTGGGCCTCCAGTCAAGAGTTTTCCATCTACTG
This sequence comes from Pleurodeles waltl, assembly GCF_031143425.1. Classification (NCBI taxonomy): domain Eukaryota; kingdom Metazoa; phylum Chordata; class Amphibia; order Caudata; family Salamandridae; genus Pleurodeles; species Pleurodeles waltl. The sequence goes on from NC_090438.1 coordinate 838,219,682, forward strand.
CTTGTATTATTTCTGGAGTCTTCTTCTTGATACATGGGATTCCCCGTGGACGGACCAATTGGATGTCGACAAAGTTCCCGGTAGCCCTAGAATCTACGAGGGCCTTCTTGAAAGAGTTATTTTTCTTTACTTGAACTTTTATGCCCAGCTTGAGATGTCTAGATTGTGAAGGGTCCACGGTGACACATAAGAGCAACCCTTCTTTACATCTTGGGTGATTTAGTTTTCCGGCTCGACTTGTGCATTGCCTGCAATTTTCTGGACAGGATTTCGTTTGCTCTTTGGTTTGATTGGACATTCTTTGGCAAAATGACCCTTGCACCCGCAGTAAATACATTGTCCATTCTTTGTACGTAGGTCCTATTCGTCTTTGGTCAAAGGTTTCCTGAGTGTTCCGATTTCCATAGGTTCTGGCGTTCTTTCTTTCTGAGTTCTTGATTCTCTATTATCGTGAACACGCCAGGAATATTTCTCAGTCTTTTTGCGTGTTCCCCTTCGTTCTGCTAAACAATGATCCAGTCTAAAAACTAGGTTTATCAGGTCTTGACAGTCTGTAGGCTGCGGGTCCATTTGAGCTGGAATATCTTTTAGCTCCTCCTTGAGTCCCTTGTAGAACAAGGCCGCTTGCTTTTCTTCAGGCCAGGATGTCTCGGCTACCAGCCGATTAAAGTTAGCTAAGTATGACACTGGATCCTGGTTACCTTGTCGCAAGTCTAATAATTCACGATCTGCCGACAATGTCACAGTTCGACGATCAAATACTCGTTCAACCTCACAAACAAAATGTCTCCAATTGTAAAGCAGGGGACTGTCTTTACGCACAAGAGGAATTGCCCAGGTAGCTGCATCCCCAGTCAGGTATGATGACAAGAAAGCCACTCTGGATTGGGCATCAGGGAAAGTGTGTGGCCGGCAGGTAAAATGTAATTCCACTTGAACCAGGAAAGATTGTGCTTTCAAGGGATCGCCTGAGAAACGTTCTGGAGGAGCTAAGGGAATGGCCGAAGGAACTTTGAGGGAAATGATCGTAGGAGGATTACCTCCAGAAGCCTGAGAAGAAGGACCAGGCCAAGACACACCTAAGGGATTCTGTTCCTTCTTCTCTACCTTTTCCTGTAACTGACTCACTCTCTCAGCTAGGCTAGCTGCCATATCTTTTGATGACACTACCTCTGCTTGGAGCTGCGTGATAGCCTTGACTAGCTCGTTCAATGTGGCCGTGCTGAGAACACACGCAAACCAGGAGGATAATTAATTTGTGGGCTCCCTATTATGTCAGGATGACCAGATCCTCGGGGTCTGCGCACATTCACAACATGTCCACCACCAGACAGCTCCTAGACTCTGATAGAATAATCACAGAGACTGAGAGAGTCCAAGCGGGGGGAAAGGGGATTAGGATGGGAACAGCCGGGAAGGAGACCTGTAGGAAACAAAAAGGTTAAACACACACAATATCAAAATTATATCACATTAATCTTTACTAGACTATGATTATAAGCATTGTCATGCTGTAACCATGAACAACCTAAGCATGGACTAAATAACTAGGCCTCAAAACGTCTGGTTACCTGGGAAGGAATCAAGACTGATTAATACAACTTCTCCAATGAATCTCTTAATGAAAAGTTGCACATTGACTAGGAACATAGGAACCCTCTAGAATTATGTTTTCAAAATCAAACATGGTCTTTTTGCATGAGGACAAGAAAATAATCTGAACGTTTTCTGGAACACAATAGGGGTGGTATTAGGGGACTTATTATGCACATATAATGTAACATCTAGAATTTTAACTCTTAGTTTTAAATGCAGAAACATGAATTGCGCACATTGCTGATTTCAACAAGAACATGCAAATGCCATGAAATGATCGCGCACACTGCAAGCGATCTGAAACATTAAGTTTTTAATTGCGGGAATGAAATGCGCGTCTTGCCGATTCGAATGCCACCCTATTAATGCCAAGAAATCGTTGCACACAATGAGTATCAAGAGTTAAACACAAGGAATGAATCGCACATCTTGCTGATTTGAATGTCACCATGTAAATGCAATGAAATGGTTGCGCACAATGAGTATCAAGAGTTAAACACAAGGAATGAATTGCGTGTCTTGCCGATTCGAATGCCACCATGTAAATGCCATGAAATGGTTGTGCACAATAAGTATCAAGAGTTAAACACAAGGAATGAATCACGCGTCTTGCCGATTGGAATGTCACCATGTAAATGCCATGAAATGGTTGCGCACAATGAATATCAAGAGTTAAACACAAGAAATGAATAGCGCGTCTTGACGATTCAAATGCCACCATGTAACTGTCAAGAAATGGTAGCGCACAATGAATATCAAGAGTTAAACACGAGAAATGAATTGCGTGTCTTGCCGATTCAAATGCCACTATGTAAATGTCAGAAAAAACCAAGAGCACATTCACACGCCCAAGGTAAATTCTCTCAACATGAAAATTAGGCCCAAGAACTCGAATGCCTTCGAAAACGGGATCGGGCGCACAGCCCGACCTCCGTCTTACCACCCTGATCAAGGATCACCAATACAAGGAAGGGCAAGGCCTGGAAGATCAAAGTAGGCCTCGGAACAGGAGCTCAGGAAGTTGCTGTTGCTCTGCACCGGGACCTCTGAATAGTGAGCAAGTGGAGCTGGGCTGGCTCCCTTATATAGAGTCTGGCCCAGCCCACAAACCACACCCAGTCATGCTGCAGAGAAAGCTTCTAGAAGGCCCTGGAAAGGGACCATACCCTGACACACTCTGAAATCCTGCAGCAATACATTGCACATGAATAGTATTTTATAAGCACCTTGAATATAAGTTTTCAGGATTAAACTCTGCAATGCAAAAGGTTAAACAACAGCATATCAGCATAATGCATGAATTACGTTATCTCATGTGCTGGGTTTTTGCATTCCAGTCGCCCGTAGAGCGTGCACTGCCCTGATGTTGACAAGGGTGCAGTGTATTTAAAAGGAAGGACATGTACCTGTGTGTTTTACATGTGCTGATAGTGAAATACTGCCAAATCTGTTTTTCACTATTGCAAGGTCTATCTCTCCCATAGGTTAACATGGGGATTGCCTTGAAATATCTTTTTAGTGTAATTTCCCATTGGGAGCAGCTAAATATGTGTAGCTTGGGGTCTCTGAACTCACAATTTAAAAATACATATTTAATGAAGTTGGTTTCTAACAGGTGCGGCCCGTCCTTTAGAGCGGAGGGGCCACGCCCCCCCCACCTTTTGTCCCTCATGAAGAGTGCCTGTCAGGCTGAGCAAAGGTCAGCCTGACAGACACTCTTCATGTTCAGCTCAGGCAGCCAGGAGCAAGACATGCACGATTTGCGCAGACTCCTGGCTGCCCGAGCTGAACTTTGCTGGGCTGAAGAGGTCACAGCTCCTATGGGCGTGACCTCCTCGGCTCAGCAAAGGTGCCTCGAGGCCCTCCCCCTCAGTGACGAGGGAAGCGTCACCCACTGACTTTGACCTGGGCTCTTCAGGTTTAAACCCTGAAGAGCCCAGGGTGAGTGTCAATCAGTGACACCACGTCACAGAGTGGTGTGGGATCAGCAGTCTCGCTGACCCCATCCCACTCTGTGACGAAGTTGGGACTGCTGCCTTCCCTTATTGGCTGACCTAAGGTCAGCCAGTGAGGGAAGGCAGCAGTCTTAACCCTCCTGGGACCTCCGAGCTGAAGGTAAGTGTTTGTGTGTGTTTTTTTTAAAATTAATGTTTGGTGCTTACGTGTATGTTTGAATGTTGATGAGTGTTGTGAATGGATGTGCATGTGTGTGTGAATGAATGAGTGTAAGTGTGCTTCCCGCCCTCCCCCTCCCTTCTAAAATTGCCAGCCGCCACTGGTTTTTAAATGGTAAGTTTGAAAATGCCACTTTTAAAAAGTGGGCATTTTCTTGCTTAACCAGTCTGTGCCTCTGCCTAGCTGTGGAATACACATCTGGGTCAGGATGACAGCTGGGCTGTGAATTCACTCTAGACAGTCACACAAAGGGAGCTGAGGCATGCCCTGCATATCCTGAAGGGTCTTCCTGGGCTAGAGTGGTGAGAGGAGCTGACACTTGCAACTGAATAGAGCTGGGCCTGTCCTTACACAAAGCAGTCTCCAACCCTGGAGTGTGTCTGGGGCCAGGGCATGAAAGGCAGGGTCTTGTGGACCTCAAAGATTCTCCTTTGAAGTTTGCCTACTTCAAAGGCAGAAATGAGTATAAGTACTGGACTTCTGAGACCACAACTTTAGAACACTTCTGTACTGAGGACATTCTGCAAGGAAGAAGTGCTGGATGCTGTAGGAGAGACAGCCACTCTGTCTGTTGCTTTGTTGTGCTGCCCTGCAGCTTGCTGCTTATCTCCTGGGACAGAAAGGACTGGACTTTGCTTTCTACACCCTGCTTTCCAAGGTTCTCAAAGTGGTGCCAAATCCAGTTCCTGGGCCCTTGGGAGTGAGTTCTGGTGTAACCAAGAAGAAAGAAGCACATCGATTCCAGAGTGACTTCAGAACCAGCGCCACTGTCTGACTCAGCACCATTGCCTGCACAGGACCAGTGATCCCCACCGAGTGCAATGACCGACGCCGCAGGCCCGACGCGGCTGCAGTGCCTGCGAAGTCCCGCTACAGCTTGAGCCCTGAGTGCTAGGTTCCTAACATCTGTGACCCCCAACTCCGACTCCACCGCAGCACCTGTGGTCCCACGGTGTGACCACGACACGGCAAAGTCAAAGCCTTGCATCTTGACCTGCTGTATTTATCGACCCTGCCTTGTCGTAAGGAGCCGACGCCTCAGCACTGACGCCGCATCACCTCAACTGCAACGGTAAGGAACTGACTCTGCACTTCCCCTGCCTATCAATAAGGAACTGGCACCTCACCTCACCGGTAGCAGTAAGGAACCGATGCTGCACAGGCTCCAGTGACGCCTCAGCTCCCCTACTCTGTGTAACATTTTTGTTTCCTCGTTTTCCGAAGGTATTGTACCTGGGGTCCGTGCGACTCCGTGACCAGCCCGCACTCGCTCGCGAGTGGCATCGGACTGTTGGGAACGACTTCGTCAAGATATCGTGATAGCCCCAGTTAGAGCTATTGTGTTTCTAAGCTCTTTACTGAGAATTAATCTTTTTTTAAATGTATCTTTTCTTGTGTATAGTGGATGTTTGTTGTTCTGGTCTTGTTTTACTCAGATAAATATTGGGTATTTTTCTAAACTGGTGTGGAGTACTTTATATTTGAGGTGTTTTCACTGTTTTACTCTATCTGTGTACAAAAACTTTACATATTTCCTCTGAGATAAGCCTGAATTCTGGTGCCAAGCTAATAAGGTGGCGAGCAGGGGTTATCTTAGCTGCATGGCACCCTTACCATGACTGAAGTGAGGGTCCCTACTTGGATAGGGTGCAAACCACTGCCCACTAGAGACCCCCTTTCTAACTGTTAGGTTCTCATCCAGATGGAAGCCAAGATATTTTACTAACTTTACTGGGTTAGAGGAACCAGACTAAGATGGAGGCCAGAACAAGAGTGGAAAAGGTCTAGTCACAGAGGTATGGGAGATCCAAGAGGACCTTGGTCAACTTTGGTCTTGTCAATATTGAACCTCAGGGTACTGAGTCACAACCAAGAAAATACAGTGGTCATGAAATGATGGAATGACTCCAGCAAGCCAGAATCTGGCCTGTCGAAAGCAACAATCAATTGAGTGTCATTAGGATACATTTTACAGGTGATGCCAAAAGACCTAACTAAAGTATCCAACAGATGGATGTGAGTATTGAACAGGGATGGGCTTAGAACAGACCCTTGCAGAGCACCTTGACCCACAGTCCTAAAGGGCAACACAAATAGAGGGAGGTAGGCCTCCACATTTCTAGCCTCTAAATAGGATTTACACCAATTTTGCCCTCATTAAGGATGGAATGGGTCACCGTTTCAAAAGCAGCAAACATATTAAGAACTAAGGCAACAGGATCTGCCTCATCTGCCCATAATTTCAGGTCATCTAAAACCAACAGTAATGCAGTTTCTGTGCTATTTTCCAGACAATATCTCAACTAAACTGCCTAAAGAATATGATTGTGTTCCAGGAGATCTGAGGGCAAATAGTTAAAATGCTTCTCCAAACATTTACCAGCAAAAGAAAGAGAAAAATAGTCTGATCCTCATTAGGTTCCTTCAGAAGAGGCACAATTAGTGCCTGTTTCCATTCGGTCTGGACCCAGGTGTGGGTTTGGGAACAGATGCAAACCTCCAATAGAAGCTGCCAAAATGCAGTCTTATTTCAAAACGTAGGCGTATAGGGTCCAGAGGAGAGCCAGACATGATAGAGGCTGCAAGGTATGTAAGCTGTTCCTGAGGCAGGCACCCAAAATGACCTGGCCAAGGAGCCAAACCTGGCTCAACTGGAGCACAGATTGAGCCACAGTCACCCATTCCAAGAGAAGTGGTGACAGAAGGCAGATTACTAGATTTTGACAAGCATTCCAAATTAGGCTCTAACTCATATTTTTGGGGTCCTAGCAAGTCATTGATGATGTTTATTTTTTCTTCAAAATAGTGCGAGCGCATGTCTACTAGCTTTTGAGAATGCATAATATCAAAGGCCACCCTATTAGGGGCAGCTAATGAACTCACAGTTTTGAAGATTTCCTTAGAAGAGTTCTCTGGAGCTAACATATTGTGAGAGAATTTTGTTTTAGCAGAAACTTTCAATTTTGAACAATTTGAATTCTATGTTTTAGATCAACATTGTTTTAGTAGCCTTGACCTTTCTAATTTCTTACACCCTCTTTTTGCATCAGATGGTTTAGTAGTGTACCGGAGGCAGAGGGTCTGCCTCATTTTTTAAGGGAAATACTGCATCCAGTGCAGCCTCAAACCATTAGGTATAACTCTTGTAACTGTCTGCTATAGAGTCAACATTCTCTGGTCTCTAAACCTCATCCTAGTGGCTTAAGAATAGTGATTCTCCAAATTAAATGCAAAGAGAACCTGAATTCCATTAAAGATAATGAGTCTAACATTATGCATATATTCCTTTAATGCCACTCCACGCAGCACTCGAAAGAAGTTAACATCATAAAAGAAACATTCCAGAACACAGCAATCAGTACATATAATAATTCCATGCAGCCAGCAATCTGGCTCTTTTAAATTCCAAACTTGTTGTTTCCATCAAAGATGAATGAAGATAAAGAAACCATTCAAAATGAAAAACATCAAAGAGGCAAATCTTCTTATAGTAAACCAACTATTGGTTATTCTCTGGAAAAAAAAGGGAAATCATTAAAACTCCAGATAGTTCAATACTAAATGACAAGAAATTAGAAGCTAATCATTTAACCAAACAAATGCACCTATAACAAAGAAGTTGCATCTAAAACAAAAATATTATTCTACAGTTTCTCTCCCTCACTGCCTTTTTTGGTTCTAATATATACCTCAAAATACGGGGATGGGAGGGTGGGATAATGTTAGCCTCCATGTTTTTAATGAAATTCAGATTCTCTTGACATTTAATTTGGAGAATTGCTATTTCATTACAGGACCGAAGTTTACCATTATGCATGTTGGTAGCCCCTCTGCACCACATCAGACGTGCTCAATTGGCTTACAGTAATGTTTTGCAAATGTCAAGGAATTAGAGCAATTTGCTGCTCTCAAAATATCCTCCAGTCTGCCGCCTTTAAAAGAGGACTGGCTAGCCATTGCACCTCTCATAGAATCAGCTTGAACTTTCTGTAAATCAACACCAGTTAGTTGCATAGTCCATTTCAGATGGGAAACCTAGTACCTGAGCTAACATGAGTTTTCCAATGGAATGCCCAAGGCTACCAATTATTGCCAATCCCGCTGAGTAAAAAAGAAATGCTTTTTATAAGACAGCATGGGCAGAACGCAGGAATACAATTAGAGTAGGAGCTCTGGTGAGACTCAACAAGGCTTGGCCTAGCATCATTCTGTGCATGATACGTAATACCCCGTCAGTTAGGTTCAGTGCTTAATTTGTAAATAAAAAGGTGCCGGTGCTCAAATCCCTCCTCTTAAACACGAGGCTCCTGTAATTAAATCTGCCAGCAGTGAATACTGAGGCAGCGTAATCCTGAAGCCATCTCGGACCTCTTCAATCCATTTACAGCCACCTCCTGCCCCATCAGCTCATCCTGCAGCTTTCTACTTTCTCCCTTTATCACGCTTTTTCGTTTTTCCTTCTTCCGTCTTTCCCATAAGTGTCTTTTGCTCGCAGCAAATGCTTGAGGCATAAGAATAAGCCCCGGCCCTCAAAAATAAGTGCCAGTGCTCAGCACCAGAAACAACGAGCACAAATTAAGCACTAGTTAGGTTTCAGGAAGCCATTACAGCCCTACGCATGTGCAAGGACTGAATGTTACAAAATGGTCACCAGCTACAGGGCTTAAGTAGAAAACCCTGCTCAAGCACTGACGAATCTTCAAGTAGGTGGTTATAATGTTTGGAGGTGTATAGGAAAGTTTCAGCTATAGCGTGTCACTGATGTGGCGTTTTACTGGTGGAATAGTGCAAGTACAAAAGACTGCAGTCTGTTAAATAGAATCACTAATGTTCTTGTTGCAGAAGAGATTGTTTGTAGTCTGTATTTTGGCTGGCAGGGGTGCACAAGTAATCTTTTCTTCCATGTGTTTCATGGTAGCAGAGGGGTCTAAGGTGCACAGGGAAGAATGAATGACAGAATTATGGTGTGTGTGTCCCGGCACTGGAATGCCAAAGGACTGTCCACCACAGCTGCCCTAACCCAAGACAAAAAAGATAGGCTTTCAGCGCCAACCTAAAGAGGGATTTCTGAGAGATAGCTCTCAAAGAACAGGGAAGCTGATTCCACAAAGCCGAAAAGGAGCAGCCACTGGTCCTAAACATACGGAGTCTTTGTTTCCTGACCCATAGAGAATACAAAGAATGAAGAGTGCGAGAAGGACAGTAAAGTTGGTTTCTATCAATTAGGTACTCTGTGCCCCACCTGTAAATGGCCCGATGAATAAACATAAGAGCCTTGAAGAGAATCCTCTACCTAAGAGGTAGTCAGTGCAAGTCTCACAGATGTTGGGCGGCTGATTTTTGTCTGTGAATATTCAAAATGAGACAGCCCATAACACTCTGTACTGTCTGAAGATGTTTAGTCCATTTGTCTCAAGTACCCAAACACCGATGTTGACATAATCCAATCTGGCATTTACCAATGCATGGACAACTGTCCTATGGATTGCCTGAGGGAGAAGGTCAATAAATTGCCTTATAGAATGATTCAGAGCAAAGCAAGTTCCAGCCGCAGACAGAATCTAGGGAGTGAGAGAGAGCTTACTGGCGATCCTGACACCCAGGTTCCTGGCTGTAGTAGTGGATGAAGGTGGAGAATGTAGGTTTTTGGCCCAGCAGGAATTCGTCCAATACTCACTCCCTTGCCCAAATAAAATAATCTTTTTTTTCGGCATTGCATTGTAGATGACTCTCTCTGAGTCAGTGCAGCATATTTACCAGGCATGAATGCAAAGTGAAATGTATGTCTGTAGAAGAAAAGTCAAAAGTAAGGAGCAGGCGGGTATCGTCCACATAAGAGATGGTGACCACCAAAAGCAGTCAATGGATTTGGCTAATGGGCATAAAGATGCTACATAGTGATGGGCTGAAGAAGAGCCCTGTGGCACCCCAGATGACAACTGCTTATTAGACAAGAGATATGGAGTCAGCCAAATGTCCTGCTCTCTCCCTTCCAAGAAAGATTTTAGCCACCACCAGGACAGAACTTCCACACCTACCTCCATCAAGCTTTGAAGCAGAATTGGATGAGAGACATTACTGAATGCTGAGGATAAACTGGACAAGATTAATGCAACACCTTCACCGTCATCCACAGTAAACTTGATGACCTCTGCTACCTCAAGCAGGGCATGCTGTGCTGTGGGCAAATGCCTGACTGTGCATAATGGAAGATATTTTTTATCCTACAAATAGCTGGACAGCTGGGTATTAATTATCTTTTTCAATATTTTTGCATCACAGGAATGAGAAAGACGGGGCAAAAGTTAGACTCAATGGAAGTGTTGGTTGATGGTTTCTTCAGCAAGGCAATTACTTTGTCCCTTTGCCAGCTAGACAGCACTTCTGCATCTTGTAATCAGCTGTTAAAATGCTGGGCACTATGACCTCTGCCGACGAGAAAAGAAAGGCCATGGAACAGGGATTGCTAGGCAATCCTGATTTACATTGTCAAAGGGCCTGTTCAGTTTGAGCAAGAGAAATAGGCTTAAGTCTATCTAGGGAGTATGCAACTGTAGAGGTAGAGACAAGTGCATGTGCTGCTTCCAAACTGTGGGGGAGTTTAAGGGTCTAGAGCGCAAGAAGGTCAGCATGAACCTTAAGAACATTTTCTTCAAAAAAAGGGGCAAAATGAAACCCAGCATATACTGCTGACTGTAAGCGCCACTATAAGTGGGGAGGGATTGAAAGAATTAGGAAATTCATTCCAAATCAACGTAATTCCATCGGCCATCAAACAGCACCCAGAGTAGTTTGACAATTTGCTGTTACAGACTTCCTAAGAGAAAATGGCCCAATGGACAGCATGTGTACCTTGTACTTCACCTGAAAAAAGAGGAGCTTACTAGTGGCAGAGAGAAGATGCTGAAGAAAAAAGTCCCAACAGCTCCACAGGAAGGTAGTTCAAGTAGATTGAGTAAATCCTCAGACCTTGATGATATTCAAGATGAAGTTCAAATCATTGCTAAGACAAGGATGAAGGTAAAATTGAAACCAAATTTAATGGAGCCATTCATTAAGAGCACACTGGGGAACACAGGAATGGTTGTGGAAGTGGTGCTCAGCGCTGCTTGGCAGTGTTTGCGGTCTTTAGAACCCTGTGGGGAGGGAGATAGAACTAGGAGCCAAACATCTAGAAAGGACAGAAGCCTGCAGGCAATCAGTGGCTCCACTGAAGAAAAACAAACATTTGTAAATCAAACACTTTTCGAACAGTTGGCCTGTTTTTTAACAATGCGAGTGTTCAGAATGGGCAAAAAAGAAGAAAGGCACCATGATGGGGCCACATCGCTGTGAAAGCGTTGTCTTGCCTATTGGCGTACGCAGTCACCTAGAAAATGGCGCAGAGCCATTTTCTTGTATTTTTATTTACCAATCCAAGATGGCAAATGCCACTTTGACCAGTAAATAAAATTATATTAGAGTAAAAGTGCTTTTTGGAATGCAAAGCAGTCCGGCTGCCAATGGCTTCTACTGGGCCCTATATAAAAAATGAAACCATTTGGGCCAGATTCACAAAGTTAACTTACGCTTTTGAGTATGTTCACTACTTTTGGGCATTCAAAAACTAGACTTATGTGGTAACTCATTCTTTTGTAGTAAGTTCAGCACTTCATATGGCTAACCACTGGTACTACAACACCCTCCTACAGAACATAATGGAGGTAAATACTTAAAATATTATTATTATATTATTTATTATAAAAATAATGGTAAACTAAATTCAATTATTTATTAATTTAATAAATTATTTAGAATATATTTATTATTTATCATAAAATTGTTAATCTATTTTTAATTGAAAAATAACATGTTTTGAATTCAAAATAAATTCTTAAATATTTTATAATTAAATATTATGCACTAGTTTAACATTAATTTATATTTATGTATACTTACACTTCAGCAGCCAGAGTTCCCTCTTGGTTGCCTCCAGCTCCTGCTGCAGTGCTATGCTTTGAAGGGGATTCAAATATAGGAAAGAAATTATTGAATTCTTTGATGGTCTACTTTACACCAAATGTCTGACTACTGGCCGTACGTTTGAGAGACCAGATTTAGAAAGTTTGGTTGAGGAGGCCCTCTGTGAGCTCCAGTGGGGGTCCCACAATACACTAGTCTACATTATCTTCTTTGAGAGTCTGTCTGTCAAAACAACACGACTGGACAAACCTTGTCAACCTTGTTCTGATGTAAAGTTTCTAAGTTCAGCCTCCATCTTAGCTTGGCCTTGACTCCCTCATAGCTCATGGCTAGGGTCATGTTCCCTATTCTTGCTGAATCATTATCATGCCTGTATGATAGCAGCACTGTTGCCAGACCTTATCTTTCCTAAGAAACATGATATTGTCCAATTCTTTGGTCTATAACTGATACAGACTCCAGGGCGATATCCGTCTGGGTCAAGTGTTGATTCCCCCTTAAATCAAGAACATATAACAAATGATATAGATGCTCAATCAAAGGAGAGTAGTCTGAATTGAAGCCCTTTTCCTCTAGATGGCCAATAAATCAACATCCTAAACGTACACTTTGATCTCAATAATCTAGCACGCACATTCCAATCTCTAATAAAGATTTAAGACATGAAGACTGTCATTTGCCCAATTGGGATAGTGGTATTTCGCCAATATTATCATCTGAGATTCTGACAGAGATGATTTCATCTGCAGCCAGCGCACTTCACACTTCGCAGATGACACATCTCACATGAAGCCTGCAGGTGATATTGCCCAGCCCTGGAAGAACACCACTTGACTGCTATTGCAGTTGGTGTTTGTCCTTCACAGGAAATACTGAGTTAATGCCTCCACCAATAACAACATCCTTTGCTGTCAACAAAGTATTCAGTGGATCCCTTCTCCCTAAAAAACTCTAGAACGCAGGTTTCTTAGACTTTCATGCAAAAGGGTGTTAGGTTTTAGACAATACTTTTTAATGATGTTTTAGCAATGCTGAAAATGCTCATTTTATTCTCTGTACTTGTTACGTCTCTTGGCTGTTTTTATAATATTTTTCTGGTTGTTTTGGATGTACTGAGAAACAGATTCTTTCTGTAGTAATAAATACTTTTGGCATATGGATGTGGTAGTATAATTAATGAAATGAGGACGTGCCTGTTTCCACAGTTTCCCATGATCCCTGTAAGGGATTTTTAGTAACCCAAAAGCAATAGTTCTATGTCAGTTGCACATTGAGTAGTGTCTTTCAGGGATACAATGATGTGTCCTTCATATTCAGCGCTGGTGTATTGAACTGAGTTCACTAGTATCACTCGTGGGAAGGAAGTGACCTCTTGTAGAATTATGCCAAAGTCATAACTTAACACAACCGTTTGCACCCAAGGTGGGGCCCATATTGTACGGTTATACCTTGAATAGTTCCTTATAACACACATCTTTAACCATTATTGTACGCTTATGACGACATCCATAGTAATCATGTTAGTCTTCTACTGGGATTAAGAAAGCACCTATTTCTGTAAGTTTGTCAAGCTTGACTCATAAAAGGTTATTCCCTCTTCTGCTGGTTTTCTAATTATTTCATTCCAATCACAAACTGAATTCATTCATCATGGCAAACCATATATTGTTATAGGTGCCAATTGCAGGGAAGCAGTTACTCAACACCTGAAGATGGGAGGTATCCCTTCTGAAAGGGAGCAGTTACTTTTGTGATAGCTGCGCATATTGGTGGATCCATCTGCACAGGGATTGCCAAGAATTGGAAATCCCTTTAACCTAGTAAGAACACCAAAATTGGTTTGGTGGTCGTTTGCCACATTCGCACAGACATGTTCATTTGGGGCCTCTCAGCAATGAGAGATCTATGTGGCCAGCAATGCCTGACAATACTCCTGTTCCTCACACTCAAAAGCTGTCCCAGGCAGAAGTAATAGGGGTTTTAAAGTACACAGCTGCCCTTTATAGGAGACTAGTACAACTTACATAACACACTCTGAGCTCTGGCCCGCTACAGTATCAGGAGCTCCCACAAAAATACAAACCATTAGTCCACAGACTATAAATGCTATCAAGAGCAAAGCACCCATGAAGCATGATAAAATGGATTTCTGGATTGCCCGTAAGACCAACCAGTTAGAAACAATGTATTGGTACACTACTCCCCAGGACAAACCTTGAATATTTACTTTGTGTTTACCTCTTGAGATAGTACGGAATTCCCGTAGATGAGAGTAACCACTGAGGAAGCATCTTTGCATGCATCTCCACTAATACCCATGGTACTCCTTCATTTGCAGTCCTCCCTGATGTACTTCAACACGTCCAAAACAAGCTTGGAGTTGCACCAGCTCTGGAGTAAAGAATAAAATTAATAGGAAACCTCTACAGTTTTCTCTATCATTCTGGGAACATTAAGGAATAAGCTTCTGTTCTGGCTATACATCTGAGACTGGAAGCAGTTCCAGGTTAGGACAGAGAACGGGAACTACCAAAAATAATCGCAGATGTTTACTCCTCTATAGGTAGATATATCATAGCTACTTGACCCGTTAAGCCACATTTAAAACCTAAAAATGAAAATGAGGGTTCCAATAAGGAAAAGTGCACAATGGAGGAGAAGAAAAACAAAAAGATAAGGAGAAAAGATGAGTCGAATCACCCACTACTCGGAAATCCATTAGGGGTAGGTGTAAATTAATAGACCGCAAAACAAATAAAAAAACCTGATAGGTATTATTATTCTGACAGCCATTCTTCACATTCTTTTCAGGACACTGAAGGTAAAAGGTCAGAAAGAGGTAGCCGATCCGAACAATGAAGAAAGGAGGTGAAGAGGGATGCAAGACTGACATCAGCGTAAAGAGAGAAGAGAAAGTATTAGACTCAAAAAAACTGTAAAAAAGAAAAAGAATGCAAGACTTTCTAAGAAACATACCAATATCACTATGGGTCCTTTTGAAAAACAGGAATTGGGTGAGAGTGCTTCTATACAGTTCCACAGAAATCACAACAGTACATCAGGCACGTCAGAGATTTCTGGATGCAAATTCAACTCATGAATTTATACAAATCGACACTCCAGATCAACATTTAAATCATCCCAATGGTGCTTATAATTCAAAAATACAAATTGAAGGGCACAAACAACTTGTAATTAAAGCAGTCTTCTGGAGTCAATTATCAGATGATTATGACATCTTTGTAGCAAAAGAAGGCTGCCCCCAGCCTTCATTAGGGAAGACCCTGGTGGGAGTGGAGGAGAAGTCATGAAGGTAGCCTTCTCTCCCATAGTTCCTGAAGACATCAGGGATATTTATGCTGGTGAATGGATCATACGTTTGACGCCAGCTCTATATAGAAACCAAGCGGGATGGAACAAACACTCTAGCCCACATATTATTTGCCTATGTAGTGAACCACCACCTCAAGCACAGTACCTGTTAAAACCAGAAGCAAACATGGTATTAAACCAATAGAAGAACAATTGTAGTAGCAAAAGCATAATAGAACCTTGACTTTCACCCATGGACATGTCCTTTTTCCCGCCTCTAAACCAGGCAGATATTATAGAATAGTCTTAGACTATTGAAACTTGAACTTGCATACTAATACATGTGGAGTACAGAATGCCCATAGCACAGGTTTAATGACGAACCTGGTGCAGAAAAAATACCAAACAACCCCGGATGTTTCCGATGAAGTGCAGTTCGCATTCCAATAATTGCCAATGCGATAAAAGTCCTGGCTTGTTTTCAACGTGAATAATGGGGACCTGTCAACCAGATCCTGAAGTATTGTCATACGTTGATGATATCTATTTGACTGATGATGACTTGTATCTACACCTGAATATGGTAGACAGAGCTTTGACTATGTTAACATTACATGGCTACAAAATAATTTTTAAGAAATCAAAGATTGCGTACCTTATGATGATTTTCCTTGGCTGAGTTATCAGGTTAGGGCAAAGGTTTAGCTCATGACGTTCTCCAGAAGGGCAGTACTTTGCAGCATTCCAATACACTGAAAATGTTGCAATCCCAGCTGGGGTTCTAAATTTTGGACGGACCTTCTTGCCTCACTATGCAAAGAGAGTGAAGCCTCTGTATGAACTAATTTCTTCCACGTTTTTGCCTTAACAGTGGCTGAGTACGCATACTGATATCTTATGTGCTCTGCAAGCAGACATGCTTAAGACAAAATATTTACAAAAGAGGGACAATATAACTAACCTAGTTATCAGAGTCATACCCAGTCACTATGGTTACACCTATGTGACCTACAATGAAGGACAAACTGTCCTCATTGCTTATAAATCACACTTGTGTTCTCTAGCAGAAGCACGGTTTGCTTCCATTGAGCATTAGAATTGTCCACTAAGGCAAGCATACCTTATGCTGATGCCCTAAACCCAAGATGGTTACAGTGAGCTTCTTTGTTAAGTACAGTAGATATAAACTTTCGGTATGATCCTTCTCTTCATAAGCAAGCTTTTCTGTAATATGAACAGGAGACTGTTCTGACGCTCAATGCTTTACCTGTTGAATCTTACCAGAGCATCTTACACACAGATGGCTCTGTCCAAGCTGTGGTGGGAACCAAACGTAAGTACTCCACAGCCTGCGCAGCAGTACAAGGTGTAATGAACAATGGCGAGTTCATTCCACAATGCACCCACAGGGAACTTTTAGATGATAGTACTGCACAGCATGCAGAATTATACCCCCTGCAACTTGCATTACAAAAGGCTGACTCATCAGTTCCCACACTTATAGTGTCCGACTCAGCTTTCTGTGTGCAATGTTACAGTGTTGATTTACCACTTTGGCAACTGAATTGATTCAAGGAAAATCCTATAAAAATTAAACAGCTTGGGGAAAGGTAGCTGCCTTGCAAGATAAGCTGTCATTAGTCCATGGGAAGCACTACTTTGGGAATAGTGGCATACACTCTAAAGAGAACTGTGTAGCTGACCAAGTGGCCAGCCCGCCAGAGTTGCAGTCTTAACCAGATCTCAAATGAAGATTGACACAGAGATATTAATTGCCATAGAGGCAACTAAGCAAGCTGGGAAACCTCCTGTAGGTTTAACGAAGCAACCTGGGAAACCTCCTGGAGGATGTCCTTCTAAATGCTCCTAAACCCTTAATTCAGAAAAACGTCAAATAGTTACCATACCAGGAATGGGAGACAGAAAATTACCTATTGATCTGTCCAGAATAGAATTAGTCAGCAAAGCACATGAGAGGCTGGTGGCTGCATATGCGGGAATAAACGCAACTGTAGCAAGGTTATAGCAACACTATTGGTAGCCCAATCTATGCAAACAGACTAGGGATTATGTTAGACAATGTGACATTTGTTAGCAGATCAAACCCTCTTGAGGTTAAAAGACCTTTGCTAGCTCCCCTTATGATCGCAAACACCCCTTTCCTGGTGATTTACCTAGACCATGTCAGTCGCCTAAATTCAGCCAACCAATATACATATTGGTCGATGTTGGCTCATGTTCTCAATTCCAATGGGTTTCGCCTTAGAGAAATGCACCACTTCAGCACTCATACAAGATTTGTAGTGCCTTGTGTTAATGGGAGAAGTACATTCATTCCACTCAGCTAACGGTCCTGCATTTGCCTCTAAGGCTTACAGGGATTCAATGTCTGCTCTTGGACTTTGAATGCAGTTCAGCAATCAATTCAAATCTGAAGGAAAGGGTGTTGTATAGAGGACCAATGGCATGATTAAACAAGCTTTGACTGCTTGGGTGTTAAGTTCAGGTCTCAATCTGTATGGAGTTCAAAAGCACTGAATAACTTGCATAGACGAGTATTGGGAGGACGCACTCCATATGAAGTACTCTTCAGAGTACCTATGTAGGTGCCTGGCTTACATAATTCTGGGAAGGTGGCAAATGAAGATAAATTTGATTTCAAGGAATGTTTGAATGTTTTACAGAGTATCCGTGAAGTCAGAGGCAAGCTATCAAACATGAAAGACTCTGACACCACCACCTGCGGAGAGAAGGTTATCACAACTGCTGATGGGAGGGTTCCCAAAGTCAGGGACCTAGTCAGGAGAAAATCCACAAGCACCAAGCTTTGGAGCCATCGTACAGACCACCCATATTAATGCTCTTGGTATAAAAGGCAAGAGAACTGTTATCCTGCCTCCACTACTTGGAGCAAAACAAAATAGACAGGTGTCCATCGATCACATCAAAAAGCATTAAGCGGCTGGCTGTTGCAGATGACATTAAGTAGCAGTCAGAGTGGTGTCTCATTGCCTCCCTACTCTGAATTCCTTACCCCATGAACAGAGCAATTACATTCCTAGCTCAACTTCCCAGCCGTGGATAACTGTGCTAACCACTCCACGTGGAACTTTGAATACAGCTGACACAGCTGATGCTGCCATCATGACAGTGGCTACCGTTCAACATAACTTCATGGTATATAATGAAATACTACATCATGCTACATCATTTGAACTGGTACAATTTTAGGAGAACCGAGGAACCAACGATGCTGAAAATGACTGGCTATTTCTCATAAGATTTTTCAATTCCTTCTAAAGTCACTCACTGCCAAAGATTGCTTTGCTCCTGTCAATGATTCTGTGACAAATATATGATTCCACTGTGGTCCTATGCCTGGATCACCTTGGGAAATTCTTCCCTCATCATGTGGTTGTCAACTGTTAAAAATTGGGTTTCTCGTTTGCATAGGTATGCATCCTGTCAAAGCAGGAACCACAGTCCTAGTCAGGGTTAGTGACAAACATACCCTGAATTAACATTTGCTCACCCTCTGAAAGCTTGGTACAGAGCAGTCAGGCTTAACTTAAAAGGCAATGTGTTAAGTATTTGGGCAACACTTTTCTTCAACCACGAAAACAGCACATAAAACAATACCACACCTGGTTGGAAATATATAGCTTAATTTATTAAATAAAACAAGACCAAAGCGACACAAATCCAATAAGTAGAACTTGAAATCAAATTTTTTAAAGAATAAACTGTAACATAACGTTTAGAAGCAATAAATGCCTATGTCAGGTATCTGGTCGCACAAGACGGAAAAAAAATGAGAAGTTCAGGGTGACCAAGATGGAGCGCTTGTTAGGTACAGGGGCCACCCCTGGCCCCCTAAAAAAAGTACCTTGATCCGGGTTGCATTGCCATCTAGGAGATGTGTGATACAGCCAAGGAAATGCATTGGTTTTGGGCCAGGCAGAGGAGCCGAAGCATCAATCTTTTCGGTGCAACGACCGCAAAGCATCGGTTCTGAGTGCGATGCACTGATATGGAATGCAATGTTATGCTATGGCTCCTGTTGCAAAGGATGCATCGATTCTGATTGCAATGTGCTGGTTCCAAATGTGATGGTGCCGGGTTGAATTCATACAATGAAGTCGATGTGTCGGTTTCAATTCCCACAAAAGTGTTAATGCTCACGTTCTGCCTCCGACAATGGCATTGATGCGTGGATTTCTACTGGAGCAGCACTTTATACCCTCTTCCAAGGTTCTAGGACTGCATTGGCACAATTTGGGAGGGCAAGACTCTCAGATAGTAGAGTCCAGGTGCTGTAGCGGGTGAGTTGGAAGTTGTTTGTGTCCCTGAGACTTCAGAAAACAGGAGGCAAGCCAGCAAGCCCTTGGAGTCACTTTGCTTCTGGGTTGTAGGGATGCAGGTCCAGTCCTTCTCACAACCAGGCATGGAGGGCCACAGGCAGCAGGTCAGCAGAGCAGAGCAGGAGTCCAGCAGAGTGACAGTCCTTTCAGTAGCATGGCAGTGCTTCTTCTTGGCAGAGTATCCACAGGTCCAGAAGTGTACTGAGTTGGTTGTGTCTGAGGTCCAGTACTTATACCCAGATGTACCTTCGAAGTGGGAGAGACTTCAAAGAGAGACCTTTGAAGTGAACAGAGTCATTGCCCTTCCTGCCCTGTCTCCAGAGTCACTACAGGGGTGTATGCAGTCCTTTGTGTAGGGAGTGGACACAGTAAATTCAAGTGTGCCAGCTTTTCCCTCCCATCCTGCCCAGGATGGCCTATCAGGCTGTGGATGGCCCATCAGTCACACCTAAGTTCCCTTTGTGTGCAGCTGTCTGGAGGGAATGCACAAAAGCCCAGCTGTCATCCACCCCTGATGTGTATTCAGAGACAGGCAGAAGACACCAGATGGTTGAAGTAAGAAAATGCCAACTTTCTAAAAGTGGCATTTTCAGACGTACAGTTTAAAATCTGAGTTCACCATCAATTGTGACTTTAAATTGGGATTCCAGAGACACCAATCTAGTTTTTTTAATCTCCTACCAATAGCAAATTACACTAATAAATGTAATAATGTAATCCCAATGTTATCCTATGGGAGGACCAAGCCTTGCAGTAGTGAAAAATGAATTTAAGAGTTTTTCACTCGTAATGCTGTTGACAATAAACACCTGTAAACTGATATTTTAGATTGTGTGTTCCGTAGAGGCTTAGTGCAAGACGAGATTGGGGAGGGTAGGGGGATTTAACTTGTTTATATTGGATTTAGGGTGTCATGAAAATATAGTTTATTCTAGCATCATTGATTACCAGATTTGTTTGTATATCTGTTGATCTTTTTATGTACAACCATGGTGGGTCCACTTAGGCCCTAACTTGCTGGGGAAGACAAAATTATATGATGTGTAATGTGAGATTTTTCACTGTACTGTCAATATGACATCCCCAAAACAGTTTGTTAAAAAAAGGGTTTTTCACTACTAGGATATGTAAGACTTAAAATGACATGTCCTACTCTTTGAATACACTGCACCCTGCCCTTAGGCTTTTGAGGGCCTACCTTAAGGTTGACTTATATGTATTTAAAAGGAAAGTTCGGGTTTGGCAAGAGGGTTAGCTTCCCAGGTGGACATGGCAGTTTAAAACTGCACACACAGGCTCTGCAATGGCAAAAGTGTGACATGTTTGAAGGGCTACTTAAGTGGGTGGCACAATCAGTGCTGCAGGCCCACTAGTAGTATTTAATTTACAGGCCCTGGGCACAGGTAGTGCACTTTATTAGGGACTTGTAAGTAAATTAAACATGCCAATTGTGGGTAAGCCAATGTTGCCATGTTTTAAGCAGAGGGCACAAGCACTTTAGCACTAGTTAGCAGTGGAAAAGGCCCAGCGTCCTAAAGCCAACAAAAACAAATTCAACAAAAAAGGAAGGAGGAAGGCAAAAAGTTTGAGGTGACCCTGTAGAAAGGACCAGGTCCAACATTAACAGTTTTCACTGCTACTCAACGGACAATATGTCCCTGCAATGACAATTGCCTCACCTGTGGTTAGTGACTTCCAGCCTCACTCTTCATCCCACAGATTCTGAAGAACTTTCTACACTGCTAACATTACAGCGTATCCTGTACTCAAAGGTATAGCCTGGGAGAAGATCCTGTACCAAATTATGGGTCCTACTGAGAATTTGCATTTGCCTTGTGTAATAAAGGTTTTAATGAATGATGTTATAATACACAGTTCTCTGCCAGATCATTGGTACTTTGAGACTATTAAAAGAATTATGTCTAACTTGCAGGCATGTGCTACTTTGAATAATGAAGATCCTTATTTGAATTCAGCAAATTACAAGGAATTGTATTGCTATCATCACTATGCACACTACTTCATACACAGAACTAACTAGTTACCCTGGAGAAGTTCACTATTGCTCACAATGGGAAAATTGTCAGGCTGCTCCTCCCAAGAGCCACTCTAATTTCTTAAAGAAATTCCTTTCTTTTCAGAGTTCTGGCGGGTCACATCCTTCAGCATTTCATTTTTCACAAAAGCCACAGCAGCTTCCGAAACATATGATCAATACCAACAAGCTGATTTACTCCACAGAGTTCAGTGAAAACCTGGCTATTCAAGGATCTGGGTGTTGGAAAGCAAGCGATGAAGAGAAAAGCATTTGGGGAACATAATTTTGTCTTATTCAGGGCACAGAAGCCTTATTTATAGCTTTATAATACCAACAGAAATGATATTTCTGAACAAATCTATCCAGTCTGCATGCCTGGGATTTAAACCTTCCAATCCAAAAGTTAATCTGACCATGTTTAATAATTGGCAATTTTCTCTAAATAAGTCCGAAACAGATATGAATTACATGATACAAAATGGAACCTACAATTTTCATGAATGCAACCATTGGGAATTTTGAATCTTTTCATACCATCCAGTAGTTCCATGCAAAGATAAGGTGTCACATAGAAGGGAGTGTCCCAGTGCATAACTGCAATTAGCTGTACTGTTGTACACAGGGTCATTCTCACATTCATTCAATCAGATGTGGGTGAAAGGGATTCCTTTTGAGGGTTTGGCCATATGGCCTTATAGTTCAAAAGCATGAATGCAGTGTTTTCTTTCCAACACTCCTGGACCTAAATAATATCATCCTGATCCGCACTACAATACATAGATACCTGTAGTGGTCACCCCATATGGTGTAGGCAAGATATGTTAAAGGTTGTTAGCACAACCTAGACTCACAGGCGTAAAAGAACACTTCACCTCCATAAATG
Organism: Pleurodeles waltl; assembly: GCF_031143425.1. Lineage (NCBI taxonomy): Eukaryota > Metazoa > Chordata > Amphibia > Caudata > Salamandridae > Pleurodeles > Pleurodeles waltl. The sequence continues at coordinate 838,242,009 of NC_090438.1, forward strand.
AAAATATGGATTTTTCTGACTTCCTGCTGGAAACAAGACCTCAGAGATATAAGAAATTCCTGGCTACAGGAAAATATGCTTTGTACAATGAATTAAATAAATACTTTGAAAAAGAAACTGCTGAAAGAATTAATCAAATAGACCAAGAAAACATGCTAACAGTTTTTAGGTTATTGACAATGGAATTCACATGCTTTCCAAAATAGTGAACTGTTTAAGTCACATTCTATCCTCAGTCCTAGACCTCTTGAAAGGAGACCTGAACATGTTACAGCATGGGCAAGCTCAATTAAGAGCCATTGTACAACTAAATTGGGCATTACAAGCTTTTTGTTCAAATTTTATGCTTTGGCAACTTTTAAATGAAACTTTTTATTTGAACCTTATAATTTGACACTAACACAAACAATAATGATGACGAAAGGGTCCACTTACAGTCTATTCAAAATAGAACAAATAGAGGATGCACCATTTACAGTCAGTGACACACTGCCTATTACCTGGTTAATACATGGTATTCTTTCTTTACCAATAACCACTTTTAATGTTCATGGCTCTCAAAAATATAAAACTACTGGATGGTATGAAAAGATGCACAATTCCTAATTGTTCCTTTATGGAAATTTCCTTTCACCCACATCTATTTGAACGAAAACGTGTACAGTTAACTGCAGGAATCCACTGGGATACTCCCTTCTGTGACACCATATTTTTGCACAGAATGTGTAGCAGTTTAATGCCATGGTAAAGTTGTACCTTATTTGTTTCCCCCCTTGCATTCCTTCCTCTTCATCATGAGCTTTTGTATAATGACTCTTATTTATTTATAACGAATGCTAGTGGGTTTGAACCTGGCCAACCATACTTAATAACAGTGTCAGATCTTGTATCCTCCACCTAGAAATGTTATTTGAAGCATCCCTTGGCCTACCTTGAATTGAATCCATGTGTTTTGGCAATCTGAACAAACTACTGTCTTTTCTCTTACAAAAAGAAGTCCTTTTGACTTCAGCGGTTGAAGTTCACAACCTACAGACATCCCGGACTGCTTCTGAGATCCAGCAACTGTTACATACACAATACCCTACCCATTGTGAAAACAATATTTAATTCATCTGCAACAACAGGTGCTGTGCATTTTTTAAGGACATTGAGACTGGTTTGGTAGCATGATTTCCAGCAGTATTTAGACTGATTCTGTTGCTTTTTCATTCTTTATTCAGCCTTTTTGGAGCATTCCCGATCATAATACTGCTATGTGACTGTGGTATCATCATCTTCCTTCTGCTTCGCCATGGAAGTCAACAACATGGAACAGCTGTATTCAACTGAACAAATCTGTTGTGAGACTCTGGCAATCTACGTGAGACATGCTTGGCTATCCAAGTTCAGTGAGCACTGGACACTGACGTTCCGTAAAATAAATGAAACACACCTGAAACCTGTTTCCTGGTGCATTAATTGTCCAACAGATACCATCTTGGATTTACTTCAGAAGGAGCCCCCAGTGGCATATCTCAACGTAGTACTGATGCTACAACCTCCTTAAGAGCACAGAAACAATGCCAAGCAATGCACTTGTTCCTTTTACAGGCAGCTACATATAACAGAGCAGGATCAATAGTGGCTTTCTTGGACTCAGCTCTTAATGATTGGCGTGAACAACAGTTATACTTCAAGCTTCCTGATGCAACAGTGCCAGCGAACTTCAGTGGCTCAAATGAACAACCAAGTGTTAGTCCATCACACACTTCAACTGCTGAGAAGTAAAATGCTCTGTATGGATTCTGCAAAGATCACACGTATGCAGCGTGAGTGCCCGATGATGCCAATGTCCCCTGATTAGCAGTGAGCTCACCAAGTAAGTCGCCCATCAGAACAACACCCGCCTGTCTTCAACCAGCCATAACTCAAAAGCCCATGTCAATTGAACCAAGAAGGGAATTTTTATTTTCTTTTTATGGACCTTCTCATTTTTTCTATTTATACATTTTATACCACTTCTTTTTAATCTGACCTATATCTATCATTACTAGTATGTCCTCTCGACAACACGCATACTGTGACCTTCGTAGGTTTTACCGCTGTAACGTAAGAACTATAACTCTGTATGCTTTTGCTACAAATGTCGTTATTCATTTTTATCTTTTGTGCATGCCATACACTTAAATACATCAAGTTGTAATAGTTCTCATATTGTGTATGGATATATTGTATTATAGATAACTGTAGACAATAGCTTGAGAGCATGTATCCTCCACACATTAGCCATGCTCCTATGACACACATTCAAACACACAATCCGGAGATGATGTAAATTCCCTAAGGTCAGCCTCCATCTTAGCTAGGCCTCGTCTCCATCTTAGCTCATGGACAGCGCCATGGTCCCTATTCTTGGCAAATCATTGCTGTGTCTTTTATGATGGCACCATTGTCGCCAGACCTTATCTTTTTTAAGAAACATGATATTGTCCAGCTCTTTGATCTGTGACCAATAAAAACTCTAAGGCAACATCCGTCTGTGTCAAGTGTTAATTCCTCATTAAATGGAGGACACATAAGAAATGATATAGAAACTCAATTCTAACAGTGTAGGCTGAATTGACATCCTTTTCCTCTATATGTCCATAACATCAGTGGCATACGTATACACTTTGATGTCAATCGTCTAGCACATACATTCCAATATCCGATAAAGATTTAGGACATAAGGACTTTCATTTGACCACTTTAGAGAGAGGTCCTTTGCCCAGATCATCACCCAAGATTCTGAAAGAGATGATCTCATCTGTTGCCAGCACATTTTACACTTTGCAGATGACACATCTCGCCTAAAGCATGTAGCTTATATAGCCCAGTCCTGGAGGAATACCGCTTGACAGCTGCCGCAGTGGGTGTTTGCCATTCAAGAAGAACAGTGTATTCACACCTCAGCTAATAACAACAGCCTTTGCTGTCCACAAAGTATGCACTGCGTCTGTACTCCCTAAGAAACTCTAGAATGCAAGTTTCTTGCTCTGAGGATATAGCACATAGAAATAGCCAATAGGATGTTAGGTTTTAGACAATATTTTGTAATGATGTTTTAGCAATGTTAGAAATTTTCATATTATTCTCGTTACTTGTAACGTGTCCCCTGGCTGTTTTTAAAATATTCTTTGTGGTTGTTTTAGATGTACTAAGAAATAAGATTATTTCTGCAGTAATAGACACTTCCACCATAAAAGCATTTAATTCGTCTTAATACAATGTGTGTCGCAGTATGAGTAACAAAATTCGGTTGTTGCGGTTTCCATGGTACCCCTGATACCTTTATAGGATTGTTAGTAACTCAAAAGCAACACTTCTATATCAATTACACTTTGAATAGTTTCTTGGGGGCTACAGTGATTTGTCCTTCACACTCAGTGCTGGTTTATTGAACTGCGTTCACTGTAGGATAGAGAAGGTTAAGTGTTCACATTCCACGTCCTTCAGTACAAGGTCAATATTTCCTCACAGAGCAAAGAGCTGTTGCAGATAGAGATCACTCGAGGTCCCTTAACAGAAGAAGACAGATGAAAATCCATACTTAAGGGGCTTTGCCAATAATTTAATGAGAGTGCCCACTTGTTACGTGAAAGTCTAGACTAGATGGCTAGAAGTTTATGTGTCTTCCTGTGTAATTTGTGTGCAGTACAAAGCTCAAACTCAAAACCTTGTGACCCCCTACAAAATATGTCAGTAGGTTTCAGATACAATTTCAATGGATACTATAGTAGAATTGCCTGTTTCAGAAGGTAATACTACTAACTTAGTCAAAGAGGATACCTTTCCAAAATGTCCCATTTTTCAGTATTCAAGGAGAGACCTTCTGCCCAACTTATGGCCCAATGTTTAAGCAATGATATCCTCAGTTTAGACAGAGGCCTAGTAAACCGTCTGTTCACTTCATGGAACTTCCAGAGCTCTGTGATCAGGATCCTATCCTCAAACCAACTGAGTGATACAATGCACCAGTCACACTGTGTTTGGTCAAAATATCAAGCAGTAAATATCGAAAAACAGAAACATTGGAAATAAAATACTGTGTTACAGAAATATCATGATGCAATAATATCATTCACAAGAATATAATTTTTTTGAGGTAAGCACTATTGTTTACAATATCATTGATATTTGTAATATTGCTTTCAGTAATATAGTGGCTAAAATATTGTTTGTGTGTTTTACTTGATATATTATTAATTTTATGTCGCTATTGTTTATAGAAATTTTAATTTGTTTTAAATTCAGCAGTTAATTTTAAGTGATTCAGAATTGTTATAATTAATTTGTAATAGTAATATATAGTGGCATAGCTTATTGTTAGTTTTGTAGGGGATAAGATAAAAAGTTAATAAGGTTATAATGTATTATGAATGATTTTATAAATTTTATTTAAATATATAATTGATATTTGTTATGTACATTTTCTAATACTGATATATTTTTGTTATACATTATTTGCGGGATGTTAGGTTTGTATGGTATATGATGGGAAGTTAAGGAAGTAATATTTAATTAACAATTCATTATTATTAGTTCATTATTGAATTGGTTTTTAATCATGTAATTTATGGAATGCCTATTTATTGTATTTATCTTTTAGTTGCAGACTGCTAAGTTTCTTGGGGTATAGGGTGGGAAGTTAATTAAGTATTAATTAATTTATTATTAAATGGTAATTATATAGTTGATTTTAAATATGTAAAATGTGAAAGACTGATATATGTTACTTATATTTTAGGTGAAGGATGCTAGGTTGTTATGGGTATGGAGTGGGAACTTGAGTAAATATTAATAACTATTAATTATTATTTGTAAACTAATTAGTTAAATATTAAATATGTGAATTATGGTGTACATATTTATTTTAATTATATTTTATTTGTGAGCTTCTAGTTTTGTAGACATATAAGGTGGAAAGTTCATTAATTAATAATTGAATAACAATAATTTACTAATTGATAATTATTGAATAGTAATTATGTAAATTGATTACTTGTTTTTATTATTTTTACATATAGAGAATTTAAGTATGTAATTATTTATATAGTATTAAGTATTAGTTAAATGTATTTATTTTACATTATATTAAATTTAACTATCTACTTTAAAGTATATTTATTACTAAAAAAATCAATATTGTTATAGATTTTGGATGATATTAGTGTCAACAATATGTTTTCCAATATTTATACTTACCATTATTTGTATAGGACCAAAATATTGGGGTAAACAATATTTTTGACAATATATTTTTATTTTACGCCTTTTTCTTGATAGCAAGGATCTCAACTTCATTCTTACAACATTTAGCAACAGTAACGGAGAAGGTCAAGGAGAGTTTGTTGTCAGCTAAGAATAAGATGAGAAACTAGGCAGATCAACATAGACATTCTAAGCCTGACTTTTCCGTGCCACTCCAGAGGAGGCATCCTAAGCTCAGTCCATGCTTTCTCTGACCTTTTTTTGTTACGATTATCAACTCTGTTGTTGTCCACTTACATGTACCACCAATCTGGCATGTACATACAGTATTCCGTGTCTCTCAGTTAACCCTTTATTCCTAATCATTTTTTCAATATTTGTCCTCCTCCTCTTATCCAAATACAAGACTTCCCTGAATTTAAAGTTTCAGGCATTTGTGATTCTCACTACTTGCATGGCAAACCACATCTTTTGGTGCGCTAGATTGACTATACTATTTGTGATCAGTCCTGGGAGCCAGCCTCCCGTGTTCGTGCCCCAGTTTCGGTACAAGTATTTTTCTGGCTTCATCTCCAGGAATCTGGAGCCTGGGGGTAGGGGTGTTACACTTTTATATATGTCCACAGGCAAGCTCCACTGAGATATGTACTTGTGGGCAACTGACAAGTAATCAAGTGTTGACTTTGTGCTGCACTCTGTCTAATCCAGTGTAGTGCCTGATCATTTAGGGGCATTTTTAAGAGTCCCTAGTGCCACCTTAGCGCAGCCATAGCATCATTCTTTTTACGCTAAGGCGGCGCTAAATTGGCCTTTTCTTTGCGCCATATATACAAAGGCGTAATGTATGCAAGTGGGGTGTCCCCGAGTTAGGGGGGCAGAATTGTTTTTGCATTTTATTCAGCATTGTTAACGATTGCTCAGAGCAGGCGTTAAAAGGTGGCATACCATTATTTATAACGGGCCCCTATGTACTCTGCAGGAGTAGCACGAAAATGTTGGCACTACTCCTGCAGAGTACATCAATAGCGTAAAAAAATGAAGTGATTGCCCCCTACCCTGTGCTATGGTGCACCGTATTTTAAATACAGCACACGCATGGTGGCGGTAGGGGGGCGCTAAGGGTCGCAAGGAAAGTGGCACTGCACCCAGTGCACCACCACTTTCCTTGCGCCCATTATTTTTCACTGGTGCCCTGTTGTTGTAAGCAAATTCCTTTGGAGGGTTTTTCTAACTCTAGCTTTAAAATCCTCTTGCCAGTCTTCTTTAGGGGGCACTCCCTAGCATCAATTGCATAGTCACCAACTGGCAAAGTGGCTTCCACAGTGGATCACCCCGTCTTCAAGTTCAGAGCATTCCAACTGGTAAAGTGGTCTCAACGTTGGCCTTAGAGAAAGGCATTCCACACAATAATAGAGGTATTATTTCTTTCATCATAACTGACATTTAACAGTTCCAGAACTATTAGACCACACTCTCCAGATAACAACCACAAACAGTTAGCATGTTCAATTATGTAAATAAACAAGTCAAATGATTTTGCAGGAAATGTCAGTAATGAGAAACTATATAGTTCATGGTGAGGGTGCATAGACCCAAAGAGAGGGAAGCAAAGAGGGCAATCAAACCTTGGAAAGACCTGAAACTAGAACCACCATAGAAGACCTGCTGAGTGAGAAACTTGACCTCACAGTGGTATCTGAAAAGTATGAACAAATGCTAGAAGCAGATCACTTACTACCTTGAAAAAATAACCTCTTCATTATTGACGATACAATAACACCTGTGCTTGATATAGATTGATGAAGAATTTATCTTGGCTAGAGGAAAATACGAATGAAGATGTAAGAAAAGAACTACCTAATTTAACATGTTACAGCATCTGAGAGGGACATATAAAACTGATATTCATAAAAAAGAGTTTTATCCACAGAAAATGGGAACAAAGGCATTTGACACTTTATCACATGGTTATGCTGGGTTTTGCAGGATGTTAGCTTCTGGCTCCAGTGAGCCTTTGTTCCATTAACATGCAGAAATATCACTACTGGCATTGAGATACTGGTGAATGCTTAAAACATTTTTATTTGCAATGCTAGTGGAACTGACTGTGCAAATTCACAATTAGCACTGCAAAAAAAAGTGCAGTTTAATTTGTAACTGCTATTACAAATCAAAAATCACACATCACAAACCCTCGCGAGTTGAAAGGGAAAGGGTCAGTAAAGGAGTATTCTCCACTTTGCAAATTAAAACAACATGTAGAGGTGGGCGAGCCACTGAAAGCTCGTGCCAGCCTTGACCCTAAAGCCTGGCTCTGGCCCATAACAAGCCCAGCTTACATGTGGTTTCTGTATCTCCCCCTCCGCCTACCCGAGATGTGGTGTTACAGCCAGAGTTGCCAACTTTGAAACTAGGGAACCAGGTTTGAGTTCCGGAGTTGGCTCAACATCCTGTGATTCCGGACAAATTACTTGATCTCCCTGTGCCTATAAAAAATGAATGTGACCTTGTGTAATGTAACTGATGCTCTTGTAAAGGGCTTCAGGTGGAGTTTGCATGATATAAAAACCTGAAAAATCCACAAACAGATCAAAAGAAAGCTGTGATATTACAAACAGGAAAAACAAGTAAATACCCATATGGTGGATGATTTGTACAAAGTGAAACCAAAAACTCAGGATAGAAATTGGCTTCTCCAATTAAATTGTGTGAGCTTAGGCAAAAAACAAAATTCACCCAAACTCCTTTTTCTTCATTATTGTAGTATGCAAGCACTTTCAAAAATATGAATTCTGAATTCCAGTCCTACAAAAACATATAGGCCTTCATTATGGCATTGGCAGTAAATCCCGCTTACCACCATGGTGACGGCCGCCAACATACCGCTGCGGTGGCGGATATCCGTTCACCATATTATTACACACACACCAAACCGACAGAATACAGCCACATACACAAATCCGCCAGACCAAAGGTCAGTGCTAAAGTGGCGGTACTAACACCCATACCGTTACACCAACAAAACAACGCCCACCACATCATGACCTACAAATCACAATGGCAGACATTCAACGGCAGTAAACCATTGGCGGTACACACCACTGCGCTCAGAATGGACACTCAAATACTAAACTACACAACATTGGCCAATTTAAATAACACACACCTGACACCCATACACACACCACACCCACCCACTTACACCACTATAAAACACACACACATATTACCCACAGCCCCTTACGAATACAAATCATTGCCAGCAGACATCAAGACCACTGTGACAACTACACATACACACACATCCATACATCCTTCACGTGCTCCACTACACACACCCAATCACACTACCCATAACCCACACACTTACACACACCACACAACACCCATGGCCCCACAAAGGCACCCCCATTTCCCAGATGAGGAGTTGGGGTCATGGTGGAGGAAATAGCCAGGGTAGAGCCACAGCTGTTTGGAGCACAGGTCCAGCAGATATCCATTGCAAGGAAGATGGAGCTATGGCGGAGAATCGTGGACAGGGTGAACGGCGTGGGACAGCATCCAAGAACAAAGGACGACACTGTGAAGAGGTGCAATGACCTATGGGGGAAGGTACATTCCGTGGCAGCAAGGCACCTGCTCGCCATACAGAGGAATGGCGGTGGACCCCATCTCCCCCCCCACATCTCAGTATGGGAGAAGCGAGTCTTGGCATTACTGCATCCGGAGGGACTCACTGGAGTAGCCGGAGGACTGGACACTGGTAAGTCAACATTTACCACTTATCACCTCCCATACGTGCATGCCATCTCACACCCTCATCCTCACTCCCATCACTCCACTCCATCCCACACACTGCACAAACGCAGATGACAAACCCAATGCCAAGACCTGCATGCCATACCAGTGCATGGACATCCCTCCCAGCCCTGTATGGACACCCATCACCAAAGCATGCACAGCATAGGGGTACTAACAATCCCACAATAATCAACATACAAATTCAGAGGTGGCAGGGCAACAGCAACGATAGAGCGGAGGATAGGGATCTACAATATGTCACAGACATGAATCATAATACATCACTTACATCCCCACAGGTGCCCAAGCCAATGTCAGCGGACAGGAGGTGACACGACTATCCAGTCTCCCAACAGAAGATGCCCCCGGTGATGACAGTAACTCTGGACTTCAGGATCTGGATCCACAACCTGGCCCATCAGGGAGCACTGGTCAGCCGGTCACCCAAGACCTCTCACAGTCCACCACAGAGCCTTTCTCATCAGTATCCAACACCACAGGCCCCACCCGGAGTACCCACACCTCTGTTCCCAGGACACATCAATCAGCAGTGTGCCAACCTGTACAGGGACCCCAGTCCACACCTCGCCCCAAGACAATCAGGGACCTGGGGTCAGTGGCAGTGGGCACACCGTTCAGGGGACTGGGGCACAGGGCAACAGGGACACTGGGCGGTCCACTGTGCGCCAGGGGGAGGACAGGCCCAGGGAACCGACTCTCCACGAGGCACTCACTAATGTTCTGGGGGCCTACCAACAAACCCAGGAAACGATGGGCCAGAACCTGAACAACATGCAGGAGAACAAGTGGCTGCAGGACTAACACCATCAGGAGATCAGGAAGGACTTGCAGGCCCTCAACACCACCATGATCTCCATAGAAGGGGTGGTGGCAGATATGGCCAACATCATGAAGGAATGGACTGCACAGCAGGGGGCCCCTACCACTAGCCAGTCTGTTGACCACCCAACCACATCTGCTGCAGCTAGTGAACAGGAGGCCCCGCCAAAGGACTCACAGGCCACCAGCACCCCTCCCCCTGCAGAAGGTGAACCATCCTGAAAACGTTCCCTGCGACCCAGACAGAAGCCAGAGGCACTTGCCGAGACCAAGACCACTGCCAGGAAATGAGACTCTCCTTATTGTCCCCCTTGTGTCCCACCCTGTCACCTTGTCCATTTTGAACTGCCTTTTCTCTCCTTGCTAAGGCCCCTGGGACACTAGACCTGTGCTACAAACAGACTGGAACAATACCCTGGACTTTCCTCCACCATCACCCCATTCCATTGCACTTTTCAGTCACTTATTTGCACCACAATAAACACCCTTAAACACAATTTGAGTGACACTGTTTTATGTGATGAAAATGTGCATTTGTGGGAACAGTCACATCTAGTGCAAATGATCTGACCACTGTGATAGCATACAAATAATGACCTGTAACTATCTGTAGTGATCACATCAGGACATTGTTGTCATATCACCAACATCTGGAAAATGAGAAGCCATAGGTGACAGTAAGTTGAGATGCAAAGGAAGTGAATGCCATCATGCTGCAGCCACACAGAAAACATCAATAGTCAGAGTAATGGTCAGTTCCACTGTCCACCTATATGTCATTAGAAGTATTGACATATAACTGATGTTTTATTGTCCTCATCCTCATCCACTGCCTCCTTATCCTCACTGTCCTCAGGGTCCACTGCTACCACAGGGTCATCTCCAGGCCCCTCCTCCTGCAGAAAAGGCACATGTCGTCCGAGGAGGCTGAAGGTCATCTCGATTATTTTTCTGGTTCACCCATGTGCCTCATTATAACGGTCCTCAGCCCCTGTCCTGGCATTCCTCACAGGGGACAGGGGACACAATAGGTTTGGGTAGCCAGAGTCACCTGCAAGTATTGAGGGACAACATTTAGCCTTACACAATCCTATGGGGATAACACCTGAAAGCATACACTGACATACAGTGGGTGGGGACTCTGGCTCACCTATTAGCCACACCCTGTGCCTCTGCAGTTGGGCCATCACATTTAGGATGCTGCTATTCCTCAGGACAAAGACACCATGCACCAACCCAGGATACTTGGCAGTGACGTAGGAGAAGTACTGGTCCACCAGGCACACCATTTGCACATTCAGTGAGTGAAAATTCTTACGATTCATGAACACCCATTCATTCTGGTGGGGGGGACAAATGCTATATGTGTACAGTCCATCGCCCCAATAATATTGGGGATCTGCCCCATTGCATAGAATCCTGCCTTCAAAGTGGCCAAATCTTCCACTTGGAGGAAAGGAATGTAGCTGCACATGTGTTTCACCAGGGAAGACAATACCCTTGCCAGCACAATTGAAAACATTGGCTGTGATATTCCTGCTGCCAAGCCCACTGTCACTTAGAAAGAACCAGTTGCCAGGAAATAGAGCACTGATAGCACTTGCACAAGAGGGGGGATCCCAGTGGAATGACCGATAACTGATATCAAGTCAGGCTCCAATTGGGCACACAGCTCTGTGATTGTGGCCCTGTCCAGTCTATAAGTCAGTATAATGTGCCTGTCTTCCAGTGCAGCCAAGTCCACAAGGGGTCTGCACACTGGAGTTCGTCTTCTCCTCCCATTCATCCGCAGCGGTAGGTATCGAAAGGACACAAGAGTGAGTGGGCTGTCACAATTTGAACAATGGAACCCCCACCTCAATGTACATAGTGCATTTATGTGATGGGACAATGGGAATGGCAAGGTATGTGCAAATCTAGGCAGTGACGCAGTTAAGGTTAATCTGATTGCTGTCCACCACCATAAAATGGCGGCCGCCTGTCCTGTATGTAGGGACAGGTGGAAGTGAGGTAACTCCGGTGACATTGGACGTCATGGCGGAAAGAGGTCTAGCACCTCAGTGCAATTCCTCATTGGATAATATGGGGCTCTATGGAGTACAGTGGCCAATGGGTATCAGCGACGACGGTGACGGTGTACACCACCGCGGACGTGACTGCCATTTTCTATCTGAATCCGCACTTGTTTCCTGACCTTCAACAGGAGAACACCTACACTGCATGTGCTGCTGTGACCTGTGTCTGGAAGTTTCCATGGCCCGTGTGATCAGGGAAAGGGCCCCTGCCTTCATTGCAGAGGAGTTGGAGTGATTGGTGAATGGGTCCTACTCCAGTACGGACTGCTGTGTGGGCCTCCAGACCAACAGGTGAGTACACCTTGGCATGATGCATGTGGGAAGGATGCATGGAGAAGCGTGTGCAAGCATCGTGACATCGGGGGGGAATGTCTTGTGGTGGTGTACATGGTGTGCGCCGGGAGATGTGTGTGCCAATGGTGATGGAAACGGGATTGGTGGGCCATATGTGTCCTCCCGTTGTTATCACCTCTGCAGGTCCACGCCCATCAAAAGAAGGGATTATGGCGTGCCATCGCCAAGGATGTGCAGACCCTGGGGGTCTATGGCAGGCGGAGCCCCCACTGTCGGAAACGGTGGGAGGACCTGAGACGCTGGGCACGGAAGACCGCAGAGGCCCAGCTGGGGATGGGCTCCCAATAAGGAAGGTGTGCCCGTCGGAACCTGATGGCCTGCATACTGGCGGTGGCCCACCTAGAGCTGGATGGGTGCTTGAGGGCATCACAGCAGCCACAAGGGGGTGAGTACAGTGGCCGTTACAACAATAATTTGTAGGTGGCATGGGATCCGGGTGGTGGGTGTCAGTTAGTGGGTGCCCCTTAATGACAGGTCAGATATTGCAGCATTATCCAGCTCATGGGTAATGGTTGAAAGGGAAAACAAGGTAACCTAGCTAGGTGGGTCCCAGGAGGGGTGCAGTTGGCGGTGGTTGGCTTCATCTTGCTGTAGCATATAGCCAATTGTTTGGCAGTGCAATGCATAGTGCTCAACCCTGATCCCTGTGTGTGACGATTCTGTGTATGCCTTCTGTGGTGTTGGTGCAGTATTGACCTAGTGCTCCCTTTCTCTCTCCCTCCCCTTTTTTCTTCTGTCAACCTGTCCATGTGTGCATTAGCATCATCTGGTGGAGGAGCAGGGGCCCCGCCGACAGAGGGAGCTGCATCCCACAGGACCCAGGAGGCAGAGTCCACCGACGCCGGGGGAACCAGTGGGACAGAGGATGAAGGGAGCACCACGGCAGAGACAGGAGGTGACAACACTGACTCATATACCTCCTCTGATGGAAGCTCCCTGGTGGTGGTGGACACCCCCGTACCAGCACCGCCCTCCCAGAAGCCCCTCAGCAAGTTGCCCGTGCCTGCTCACCCAGGAGGGTGGTCATCTCCTTCTCTCCAGGCACCTCAGGCCCTGCCCCAGTGAGTCCTGCTGTCCTGCTGTCCTGAGTGAGGAGGCTATTGACCTCCTGAGATCCATCTCTAAAGGGCAGTCAACCATTGTGAATGTCATCCAGGGGCTTGCATCCCAGAAGGCATCCACAGTGGATTGGCGGCCCAAAAGAGATCAATTCAGGCTCTGGCCTCCTTTTCTGAGGGCAGCCATTGTCCCTGTACCTACCGTCCCCCCTCCAACTACCACTTCCCAGTCCCAGTCTGCTGAACCTCAAACCATCCCATGAACACATACAGACGAGCATGCACACAAGACATCACACAAGAGTGGCACAGTCAAATACAGGCACCACACTTTAGCCCACAAGCACTCACGCAAACACCAGACAGTTGCACACACAACCACATCCAATGCCTCCACTGTCTCCCCCTCCTCCTCCTCTTCCACCTCCCTCACAGTCACGTCCACGCTCACACCTGCATGCACTACATCAACATCCACCACCAGCATCACCACACCAAGCAGTACACACACCTCACTAGCAGACACTTCCACAACATCCATGCACGCGTCCCCTGTGTCCTCTCCCACTCTCTCTGTCCACTCCCATCCCTCCTCCCTCTTTCCGCCCCACCATCCCTAAGAAGCTTTTCCTTGCCCAACTTGACCACTTCCCTTCCCCTTCCCCCGTTCTGCCTGTAAGAGCAGGGTCCCAATGACCCAGCCCAGCACCTCAGCCAAGCAGTCCATGCGGACAGTGGAGGCACCTCCTAGTCGTGGAGGCAAGACAGTGAAGGATCCCACTCCACCAGCCAGAAAGGGTAAGGATCCCACAGCCCCTGCCATGAAGGGGAAGAAGCCCTCAACTCCTGTCATGAAGGGGAAGAAGCCCTTGACTCCTGCCATGAAGGGGAAGGAGCTCTCGACTCCTGCCATAAAGGGGAAGGAGCTCTCGACTCCTACCATGAAGGGGAAGAAGCCTTCGATTCATGTCATGAAGGAAAGGAGCCCTCGACTCCTGCTATGAAGGGGAAGGAGCCCTCAACTCCTGCCATGAAGGGGAAGAAGCCCTCGACTCCAGCAGAGGCTGGCAGGGTGACGCCATCACCATCAGTGGTCACAGAGCCCTCACCTCCAGCTGAGGCAGTGCATCCCACTCCTCCGGTAGAGGCTGCACCTTCACCTGATGAGACAGTGCAACCCTCACCTCCAGCAAAGGCTGCCCAAGAGGCACCTTCACCTGCTGACACAGTGCAGCCCTCACCTCCAGCAGAGGATGGCAGGTGGACACCACCACCACCAGTGGTCACAGAGCCCTCACCTCCAGCTGAGGCAGTGCAGCCCACTCCTCTGGCAGAGGCTGCACCTTCACCTGCTGAGGCAGTGCAGCCCTCATCTCCAGGAGAGGCTGCACAGGAGGCACCTTCACCTGCTGACACAGTGCAGCTCTGACCTCCATATGAGACAGTGCAGCCCTCACCTCCAGCAGAGAGAACGTAGGCCAGCCTCCTGGGACAGCTGTACAAGGAGCCCCCTCCAGAACCAGTGGGCAAGTCACCCACTTGAGGGACTGTGACCTTGCACTCCTCGGCATAGAGAAATGGGAATGGAGCCCCCTCCAGAACCAGTGGGCAAGTCACCCACCTAAGGGACTGTGACCTTGCACTCCCCAGCACAGAGATATGGGAATGGAGCCCCCTCCAGAACCAGTGGGCAAGTCACCCACCTGAGAGACTTGCACTCCCCAGCACAGAGATGGGCATGGAGCCACCTCCAGAACCAGTGGGCAAGTAACCCACCTGAGAGACTGTGACCTTGCAGTCCCAAGCACAGAAATATGGGCCTGGAGCCCCCTCCAGAACTAGTGGACAAGTTCCCGACTTCAGCTGAGGTGCCCCCCGCCCCCATCCCCCTGAGGTGCCTGCCCATTTGCAAACTGATGCCCCTGAAGAGTTCTGTGCGGATGATGTCAGGAAACAAGTTGGGCCTTGGACTGAGCCCTGTGGCCATGTGGGCCCTTTGTACTTTGGATTGGGCATTGGCCCTTTGTGGACAGTTGTACATATCTCTTTTTTATCCAATTGTTTCATTTGGTGGCTGTTCCCATTCAATACATTATCATTACTGCCTTCTTGATGTCCTTGCATCATTATGCCGTGTGTCGTGTACCATTGTTTTTCGTCTGCAGCTGGTTGTGTGTATGATGTGTGAGTGTCTAATGTGTGTTGTGCATGTGTGTGTCACTCTCCTTTTCCTCCCTCCCTCCCTTGTGTAAGAGACGTCTGTACTCACCGTCGTCGTGTTCGTCAGCGTTGGTGTTCCAGGTGGAGCATGACATAGAAGAGCATCGGGGAGACTTGCAGTTCCGGTTCCATGGCGGCTTTGTCCTTCTCTATGTCTCTGATGGTGAGTCTTTCGTCTTCTGTGCAGTGTTTCCACCAGGATTTTGATGGCATTGGTTCCGCCCTGGAAATCGTGGCAGTATACTGTGTCGTGATGTGGTGGGCAGTACTTTGTCTTACACCTGGCTGCTGATAGCGACCGCCGGCGTGCGTGGTATTAATGCCCTGGTGGATGATGTGGTACATTGGCTGTCCATGGGAGTTCTCATCGCCATGGTCATAGTTTGGCAGTAATTACCACCGACCTGTTGGCGGTATTTACGCCACTTTATCACGCAACGCCAATGTCATAATGACCACCATAGTGTTTGATTTAACATACTGTAATGGTGATGTGCAATAATTCGGGCCACTTAGAGGATTTACATGACAACTGTCTTGCCTCTTACTTCATCAATAGTTCATGTTTGAAAACTATCACTTTTAATTAGTACTTCTCAGTGCAGTGCTATAACATGAGGTATTAATGTCAAATCTTCCACAAGTTGAAGAAATACACTTTTTTTAATTCAGAACATACTTTATCATTGCATTGCATTTGTATATTTTACATGATGCCTGTGGTTGACTTACATGGCAAACATTTGCAGGGCTGGGCTTGTGCACGGGCTCTAAAAGCGAAGCCACACCCTTGGTTTGGCTCTGTCTCGGCTTGTTGATGTGTTGGCTCGCCCACCGCTAATAATGTTCACAAATGTTTTGCAATCAGTTGTGTTGAAAGCATTGGAAGGTAACCAACTACCAAGGACGTTAGGTAACAATTTATTTGTTAAGGGTAAGATGTTAGTATTAGGCAGCTTGCTCTGTTTGTGTGTGGGCTGATGATATCAGTTGTTGAAATGGTGGGTTCGTGATTCACTGCACAAGGTCACCAGTGTTACATTCACAAGGTGCCACTGTCCTTCACACTAAAGCTCAGGCATCCCAATCATGAACGTCATTTAGGGCTCTCCAGGAGTCGCAGCCGCGACCCCTGGCTTGCCCTTTGCGACCCCTTGCACTGCCTTTGCGACCCATGGCCTCAAAGGTGGCAAAATTAGTGCTAAGAACACAGAGGTAGGTCAAATTTCCAGCGTCAGGCTCCAGCCTTCTTTTCTGATCATTTTTTTTACATTAATAGTGATTAATAATCTATCATTCACTATTAATACAATGCAAAAGAGGAACAACAGGATCTGAAACGGAACTTCCATCTGGATTTTAGGTAAGTGAATTAAATTACTTTTAGTATATTTTATATGCTTGCATGTGGGTGATAGAGTGTGTATGTGTGAGCATGTATGTTAGTATGTGGGATAGTGCATGCGTGTGAAGGTAAGTGAGTGAGAACGTATAGGTGGGCCAGAGTAAGAGTGAGCAAGAAAGGGTGCGGGCTAAGATGGTGATGGAGCTGGAAGTGTAACTCTTGAGCTTCAATCCAACCCGTACAGCATCCTTCCATAATCCCTGCCATCAAGCCGCAGACAACTAGGATATTGTCACCCTGATAGGTGGCTGAGGGGCCCTGGTACTTACTAATAAAACTGATGTCCCGTTCGGGGAAAAAGCACCTCCCCGCAGTCGAGAGGAGATCTCTGGTGTCAGAGAGCATGCTGCAGAGTGTTGGATAGAAAGTGCTGGGAAGCAGGTGCCTGCTCCCTCCTGCTGCTGCTTGAGGCCAACAACGGGAGAGCCTGCTCCAAACCGCTCATTCTACTTCAGGAGTTGGGAGCAGTAGCTAATGTTCCTAGCGAAGCTCAAAGTATTCTACCAGGCAAAATCCTTCTTCTTCCTGGCTCCAGAGGAGGGCTGGACTTGGCTGGAGGACCACCCCAAACTGTAGCACCACAGTGAAGTCAGTGACAACTTATGTTCCTATGCGATGGAGGGGACCTGACCCAAGGAGAGCTGACACTCCTGGGGAGAGGCTCATAACAGCTGCGATGAGACAGTGACATGCGATGGCAGAAACAGGAACCCCCGGAGCGATTGCCGAGTTCCTCAGGCCTGGCGGGAGGCTACCTGCCTGATAATGCATTGACTGAAAACACTGCATCAGAGCACACATCCACAGATAAAACACCGGGGCGGTGTGGGGGCCAGGTGGTGGGCCCTGAAACTCCTCACCCTATAGTGGCGGTGATCACTGCTCTTGAGTAAGGCCCAGGAAACAGCTGGACGCCTAATAATAGTGCAGAACCACCAGCGATGCCAAGAATGACACTTTGGCACCATATCGGGGGCCTGTTGATGGACAGCTACTCACATTCACATCTCTCGGTAGCTGGCCCTCGAAACTCGGAGACAAATCTATCAGGTTTACTCTACAGATTCATAGTTATCAGGGGCAACTGACCCTGTAGTAGTTGTTTTAGGGTTTGTGGGATAAAGCTGTGGGCGGGTAGTTGGGCTACAGGCCTCTCAGACTCCTTTGTCGAGTAGTTTATCATTTTATGCAGCTGGGTTTCAGTCATTGGAGTCTTTGTGGAGTGGGGATTTGGGAGGCGGACAATGGGGTTGATAGAGGGTTTTTTAAGCTATAAAGGTCAAGAGATACTGTTATTGTTATGCCGACTAGCGCCCTTGCAAGTCATGAACACTGTGTCAATCCGAAATTCGAACCTGCGGGCACACAGGCTGTCGTGTGGCCTTGAGTGGGACCACACGCACCATCCCTTTCGCATGACACTGGCCAGGCTGCCTCCGTACCCCTGGTGTTTCCTATCCTTTCACACACAAGCAACATGGGAATCCCTCTTGCTGAAGATAAGACAATTTCAGTCTTATCATGGAACGGGAATGGCCTAGGCAACAAGGTCAAAAGAGGGTTAGACTCCCAATATATAAAAAGCATTCAACCTTGTATGGTACTCCTGCAGGAAACATACCCTCAGCTTCGAGACCGGGCACAAAACCTAATTGTGAAGAAGAGAAGGAAAATGTTCATCTTCTTCAAATGTCTGGAGAGATAGCTGTTGACACTTGAGTACTCCCTGGGCTCGGAGCCTGACACCTCAGTCCTTAGGCAACTAGCACCTTTTAGGGAGGAATACAGCACCCTGGAGCAGGAAAGAGCCAAAAATCAAATGCTAGCAAGATTATACAACCGGGGATAAAGCTGGTAATTTGCTAGCATGGCTGGGATGAAATGAGGTAGAAGCTGGATGGGTCCACCAAATATTCAGCTCCGGAGGGGAGGTAGTGAATTTGATAAAGACAATGCAGACGCCTTAGCTTGTTACTACCAGGAGCTACAGAGGGCCAGACCACTGCAACCAATGTCCCAGAGAGCTGCATATCTAGAATCAA
Organism: Pleurodeles waltl; assembly: GCF_031143425.1. Lineage (NCBI taxonomy): Eukaryota > Metazoa > Chordata > Amphibia > Caudata > Salamandridae > Pleurodeles > Pleurodeles waltl. Next base: position 838,261,036 of record NC_090438.1, read on the forward strand.
TCACAACAGCCACCCTGGATGATGAGGCCTCAGAAGCACTTGACGCTAAGATAACACTAGAAGAAGTCCTAGCCACTATGGCCAAACTTAAATCCTATAAAACCCCTGGGCCCAATGTAATTCCTGCAAAATTCTACAAGAAATATAGGGATCTCCTGGGACCTCATCTGCCCAACATGTTCTTAGAAGCAGGCCAGATAGGGACCCTTCCCCCAGACCTCATGCAGGAGACCATAATAGTGATACGCAAAGATGGAAAACCAAGAGAGAGTTGTGGGTTCTATCGTCCAATTTTCCTGCTAAATACTGAGATTAAAACACTTGCCACAATACTAGCCACAAGACTTATTCATGTTGTCAGATCACTGATACCCTGAAACCAACTGGGATTTATGCCTGGAAGGTCCACCGGCTACAATCTAAGGCTCACACACAATTGGTTGAACGAAATAAAAAACCATCCGGAACCACACAGCTTGCTAATGCTTGATGGTAACAAGATTAGCAACACCTCTAGATCCAGATGTGTACCCCACATGAGTGAGTGTTATGTGGGCTCCTCTTCCCAGATATTTACACTGTGACCCCTGGAGCATACACTGATCAAATTTGGTTTTGGTCCCAGCTATAGCAAATGGGTGAGACTATTATACCAAGCATCAATGGCTTCTGTCCAGGTTCACGGGGTGACTTCCTCTGAGTTTCTAATTGGCAAAGGTACGAGGTGAGGCTGCACCCTTTCCCCCTCCTCTTCGTCCTTACTATAGAATCGCTAGCCTTTAGGATACATGATCACCCGGGAGTTCGCGACTTCCACATGATTGGCGAGATGGCCTTTGAGGAGAAAATCTTGCTATACACGGATGATGCCCTCCTATGCATCAATAGACCCGCCTTGTCCCTCCCGTGACTTTTTCAGTTCTTAGAGGAATACAGTTCATACTCACGATATCACATTAATTGGGATAAGCCTACGCTGCATCTTCCACAGGGAAATGCTATGGCCCCACCCCGTCCCCATCTCTTGAAGCATACGGCCCTTGGTTTTAAATACCTGGGAATATTCCTCACTTTACAAAAAGAGATATGCTTGAAACGCAACTTAGGAAGAGTTATTAGCACTTGCCAAAGAGTTATTAGAACCTGCCAACAGGAAATGGAGAGATGGTGAGGGCAACTCACCACGTTACTGGGAAGGGCGGCTATGTTTAAAATTATATCATTACCCAAGCTACTCTACGTCCTCCAACACACCTACTACTGATCCCTCCTGAGGCCTTCACCACTGTAGAAGGGAACCTATGAACACTGCTATGGGAGGGTAAGTACCCCAGGGTTGCCTTAAGAACTCTCCAATGCAACTAATGTAAAGGGAGAATCGCTCTTTTGGATATGCATGCCTGCTACTGGGCATCTCACTTCGTCAAGGTGACTGAATGGCTTTTCGTCCCCCAGGATCATCCTAACTTTAGGCTGGAGAGATCCCAGTGGGCCTTGAGATCCTGCCTTCACTCTCTATATGGGGGCCGAGGGGTGCAACATCTCCTTCCAGCCACCCGGGTAGCACTTATGGCCTAGGATAAAGCCACGAAATCCATTGGTTGGCATGGTAAGCCCATGAGAGAAACATCGATATTAGAGGGGATATTTCTTCCCGTAATGAGCGAACTGAAGGGATTCAAAGAATTTGACCTAATAGGGATTTCCAGACTGGGCCATCTTATTGAGGACAGTAACATTATGCCGTTTGCCTCGCTTCAGTGAGAATACAAAATGAACAGAAGCCAATTCCTAAAATATGCACACAGCTGCGGCATGTATTGAGGGAAGAAGGTCTCCCAGGTGAGGGTATCCCTGACTTCACGCCACTAGAGGGGAGGTTATTGATGGAAGATGAAGACCTGGGAAGGTGAGCAAAACCCTCATTAATAATAAACCAGACACCCTTAAGAGAGTATGCGAAAAGTGGCTTAGCGGACGTGGGAGGTATGAAGGACATTGACTGGGAGGTGGCCCTGCTGCACCCTAGGGAGGTAGCAATAAAGGCATAATTACAGTTAGTTCAATACAAAGTCCTCCATCGAGTCTATTATGACAGACGGCGACACCATGCTATGGGAAGAGCCCCTTAACCAAGATACTTAAGATGCAACAACACTGATGGTTCTTTCTTTCATATCATTTGGAGCTGTCCCCGAATACAGTCTTATTGGGATGGAATACTTGGGGAGATTAGCGCCGTATCCTCCCTCCCCCCCTCCTAAGCGTCATTTTCTGGAAGCGCCAACCCACCTTGCATCTCATTGCAATAATAATATACAAAGTAGGCATTCCCTTTCAAAAAATGATGCTAGCCCTCTAGTGCCATATTTACCTCCTGATGCAAAAATGACGCACACCAAGGAAGTGGACAGTAAAAATGACGCTAAGACCGATTAGTGTCAAAATTTAATGCCTGGTCAGACCAGGCGTTAAAAAGAGGTCCACCCACCACCACTTAAGGTAAACACACAGAAGGAGCATTTGAAACCTCCAGGGCAACATGGAAGTGGTACTGCTCCAGCTTGGCACGCGCCACAGATATCAACGAAGACAGTAGGTCCCTCCACCACCACCACAGCAACCCCAAACACCACCACAGCAGCCAAAAAGGCAGCGCATTAGGCAGGAGAGGATCTTCAGACAGCGGATAACCATCCTTGGGCTCAGGGAACAAGATGCCGTCAGGATGTACGAACTGAACCTGGAGTCCATTGTCCACCTGCTGCACCACATTGCACCACACATCACAGCAAGGGTGGAAACTCCTACAGCTATTCCACCCATGACAAAACTCGTTGCTGTCCTTCATATGCTGGCATCTGGATCTTTTCAGATAACGGGCCCACAAGTGGCTGGTATGTCCCAGCCATCCTTCTCGGTCTCCCTACCTAACGTCCTGGACGCAATCATACAAATTGCTACCGAATTGCTGGGTTCCCGCATGTGCTGGGTGCAATGGTGGGTGCAATGGACTGCACCTGTATCCAACTGGTGCCACCTGCAGCAACCACGCATCTACATAGGAACCGCAAGCACACCCATTCGATCAATTTGCAGGCCATTGTGGACCAGTGGGCTCTTCACTAACATCCTAGCAAAATTTCCCAGCAGCGTCCAGGATGCCTACATATTCCGCCATTCCACTATCAATGAGCGGTTCCAGGATGGGCAATGTGTACTCATAGGTAAGCTGCCATACCAGTCAGTACACACACAACACACCAACCATGTAGGACAGACAAGACATACACCACACTAAATACACATGGGCACGGGAACACACATGTACAGGCAACAACGCATATGCAACATGCCACACTAGACCGCAATCATTGCACATCACACACACATACAACCACATGCACATAACACAGCCACAACCTGACTGGCACACCACGTGAGGACAGGTAGAGCTATGTCCCCTTTGCATACAAAAGCTGCCCACAAACCACTACATGTGTCCTCTGGCTGACAACTAAATACAGATCCCACACATTACACCAAACAAAGAATAGCTCAATTATGTCAATGGCATAGGCCATGGCCATGTAAAGAAAGTCACACATCGGCACAGCCCCACATTAATCATGGTGTGCAAGCCTCTGGCAGCACCTATATCAAATGCCCCCAAGTAGTGCCATTACCAACTACATATCATCTACACAGACCTGCAGTGTGCACATACACCTGTCTGCTGCATTGTGTAGCACACAGAGGAATACAAAACAACCTGCCATGAAAGACCATGGGGCAGAATCATGGTAAATGGTGCAGCACCTACTCCAGTGCCACATCACATGTGCCTCTTAGCACCCCCTAACACCACCAGGTGGAAATAGTCCACCATGGTGCAGTTTGTGCAAAACTGTAAAGATCATGGATGCCATAGTAGGACTCTTTAAGAGCATAGAGGACATACCTGACCTTTCATGCAACGTACATAGGAACCCATGTAAAAAATAGGTGTGCCCACTCCCAAATCCTGCACTCTGCATGTGTTGAACGTGTCTGTGATAACTCATGTATTGGAAGCTAAGAGATTCTAAGCGCCACATTTGATTTTCCTACAAATGTGTGATTCACACCCTCGTACAATTGATGGCTGGCACAATCATCATCTGCCACAAATGGTCACAAAGTGCCTCACTGCATGCATAGTGCCACATGGTAACATAGAGGGTACAGTTTGGCATTGTAGAGCTACCATGGTGTCTCTACATATGACACCACTGTGGTGCAAGGGAGTGATAGGTTCCAGCCAACAATAGGACACTGCCTCAAATATGGACTACACAACACATTTTTGCAGTGGTTTAACAATCAGTTTGGAATGAATATGATAATTCCCAGGTCCCTGAGCCACAAACCAAGATAGTCATGTCCATCAACACAGACCTATGAAACCATTTCACAAAAACACGGATATACAGTATACCAGAAGCAAGTCTGAGTCACCGCTCCACCTACAACTAACAACTGCCATGGTATATTCCAAACCACTGTCAAGCTTTACCAACAAATGTTCTCTCATTCCTTTGCAGCCAATCAAGGTTACGGCATACAGCCATGGGTTATGACTCCATTTGCCAATCCCAGAACGGTGGAAGAGCATACATATAACGAAGGCGCAGAAGAACACGCAATGAGGACATTTGGACTTCTGAAGTCAAGGTTCAGGTGCCTGGCCCTGACAGGAGGAAGCCTCTTGTATGCTCCACCACTGGTATGAAAAATCATACTGGTATGTGCAATCCTCCATAATATATGTATAAGAACAAATATTCCCTGGGATGACCAGGTTTACGTCTCCAACAAGGAGGAGGATGATGACGGTGCAGTAAATTTTGAGGGGGAACAACAGAACACTGCTGCATGAGTTTGCGGGAGACTCCACATAGTACAGAACTTTTATACATAGTGACTGTACTATCATCACATTGTAAATAGCACCAATAAAATACTTTGCACCTGAATCTCCTTGGTCTACTCATTCTCCACTACGTATACCATTGGAATGTAACTCAAACCTCAGTGAGCAAGTAAGAAACACAATAGTTATAAGTATGGTAGCAACATTGTTAGTGATGTAAGAGGGTCTACTGCCTCCATTTCACATATCAGTGACATGCAATTCACAGGCATGTGACTCTTGAAGGCCTGGGTCCATGCACCACATCATATAACGTGCCATCAAGTGGGAAAAGTTCTAATTGCTAGCCCTTTCCCCACATCATCACCGTGCCTATCAGGATGCATGCAAGGGGGGCATATATAAGGTACGGGCTGTGACCAAATGGTGTTTAAGTAATGTAGGAACTGAACGCTGTCACATTTCAGGGTGATTGCTGCTTTGCACGGAAGGTGTATGTGTGACAAGGGGGGAATTCATTGGTAACTATGGACTTTCAGTAACTGTACAGGGTTCGTAACCAATGTTAGAGGCAGAGCCTGCATTGTCTATCCATGGGATTATGTCCTGGCACTGCTATTGGACACAACCCTGACAGATGGTGGGCTGTACCTTACTTATGGCACACACATGTTAGCTGTGGAGTGTGCTATGGGTTGCCAGACAAATGAAGCAGCTATGGGTGCTGAATCACTATCCACACATATGACCCATTGTCAGGATAAAAGAATTAAATGGGACAATGCACCACCAAATTACTGTTTGGGTGGAATGTAGGCACAGTGTGTTACACTCCCTATGTACATGAGATGCACACTTTCCACACAGATCTGCTGTCTTGACATATGCCTACAGCAATTCCAGATAAACATGTGAAGACTGATGTACGGGTGTATGTCCTAGGTAACAAAGGGTTTGCTAGTACCAACAATGGTTGACATGTGTCAGCATGGTTACCTAGTATGCTCTGTATAACAACATCACACAGCACATAGCATTACACACCATTCATTGTCACTCACATCCCAGAACAAGAGTGAGGTAGCAACAATTACAAATTTTCCAATACATGTTTTGGGATCCAACATGGCAATCAGCTGAGGGATGTACAACTATGCCCAGCAATGTCCAAAAATGTCAGAGACCCATCTAAAAACTTAATGGGAGTAGAAGTAGCCATATATGTTGCATTTGGCTAATGAGAAAAGCAGCACTGAGATGATTTCAAACATCAACATCATTCAGTCATGGTAAGAGTTACCTAGGTTGTGGCATGCAGGAATAAATGCATACCCATGTTCAACGGAGGATGTGAATTAAGAGCTGAGTACAACATATCAATGTCTACATGTGAACATCCAGCATATGAACAAAGAGGGTGGCCAGGTCAGTACATAACCCAGTCATGTTTGCCACTACCATAACCTGGTAGTTGCCCATCGCATGCCAACATGACAGGAGGCAGTGACAGATAACACCATCTGTCCCCAGGCACGTTACCAAAATAGAAGTCACAACAGAGATAAAACCCCTAACCCAGCTGCCCATGGAAATGACTAAGGACATGAAATGATGAGACATGTCCAACATGTGCAAGTACACAGTTCTCTGTACATGTGAGGGGAAGGCTGACATCAAGTACCGCAGATGAAAATGTGATTTCCCGGTCCATTTGATCACAATTGTACATGTGTCTGTCTGCAGGGAGTGGGCATTGCTCTGCTGATTAGCAATTATAAAGAGGTTAGATCCCCACTCAAAACGCCCTAACACCACTGCTCCTGCTACATAACCTTTTGACTTTGTCAGGGGTCTGATGCATGTGCACAGTGGCCTGAGTAATCTGGAGCTCCGTGAACCTGCCCCTTCACATGCAACCATGGGTTTGTGTTGCCATAACAACTCCCACAGTAGTGATGAAGAGTAGGCTGCCTTCTAGACCAGACTGCAATACTGCTACAAAGTGGTATGCCATTGTATGTGACAGTCATAACAAACATGATGTGGACGAATGTGAGTGTCTAGTTGGTGGCATGCACACATATACCACATATCTCAGCACACATGTACCACTTAAGTGGCTCAGGCATGGTAATGTGTATAGGATTCTGAACAAAAGGCAACCTACTACAAATGTAAGGGCATCTGTATCACAAGATCACTGACTGAAATAAATGACCTTCACATGTGTTCCAACATACGGAAACATAGGTGGCACTGATTTGACTATACAGGCATTTGTCAAAGTCCAACATGTGTCCATGCAAGAAGATAGATATGTGAGGTTTCACAGCCAATGAATACACCACTGTGGTCATATGTTGCGGAAATGACACTCCACATATATTGACACACACATGGCATATAGCAACCTTTTGTGACACGTACCATCTCCTGCAACTAAGATTCATGGGGAACTATATGTCACACGTGTAGCAGAGTATCATGAAGGCAAAACCAACAACACACCACAGAGTGGACACACATGCACATGCAAATTGCCAGGGGTATCCTGATGTCAACCCAATCCTAGTCCACTGCGTCCACTGAGTACAAATTGTCATGACTGTCATATGCCTTACCATGTTTTGGACATAGGCCATCATATATTTTGTGTTGTTGTTGGTATGAAACATTTGTATAGCAGACATAATGAAGTACTCCCACAAATAAGTGTTCAAACACATATGTACATTCACAGCACACATGTGCTAACATGTATGTGGACACAGTGTAGCTACACATGGACATATGCACAAGATATAAGTCATTGCATGCAGCAGACACATAACCAAACATATAGGTTCAACATACCAATGTCACTGTAAAGATATGACTGGATAGTTACACACATGTAGCCATACCATAATGACAATATTGTTGCATAGTCCATGTAACATGGTATGTGATTCTACATTGCAAAATTCCACACATTTCTGTCATATGTCAAAAAGTTATGACGCAAACGGCTCAAATCTATACTCTACAATGCCAGAAAAATTACGCTTGGCCCCTGAGCGTCTATCACACTTCCACAAGCCTTTTCGTGCACAATGGGAAAAATTTGACACATGACAGTTATGTGTCAAAAATTTAGACGCAAACGCCTAAACCTCATACTTTTCCCCTCCGCAAAAGGTCGCCTAGCCCCTGAGCTTCTATTGCACGTCCACAGGCCTTTTCACACACAATGGAAAGAAATTAACGCATGACCAGCATGCGTCAAAAATATATACAAATACCCCTATACATACCCTACTCTTAAGCAAAAAGACGCCTAGCCCCACATTCACAGCCCTTTTCACGCACAATGGGGAAAAAACGGACTCATGACCGTCATGCGTAAAAAAACTACGCATGACTGGAAACATGATGCACAGGCCCAGGAAGTGATGAAACAGGACATCCTGTCTGCATACATGGTACAGTGAGTCCACTTTCACTTTCACTTCACAGTCTTACTGTTTGTGACAGTGCGAGGGTGTGCTGAGCTGGTGCTGTTTTGGAGTAATTGGAGTGTTTTTGTGCTCTGTCCTGTAGCTGTTGTGTATTTTTTGTCTTTTAATCAGTCTTTTGTATTGTAATTGTTCTGTATCTGTCACTGTATTGTTGGGTGTTTGGCTGGTGTAGGATAGTTTGTTGAGTAGTTGGGGTAGTTTTCGGGTATATATTTTTTGCCAACTGCATTTTCAATGCATTATGTCAGGGAAAGGGAGAATGGCAAGGATGTTGATGGATGAGCTGGGGGGCTTCATTTGGCTGGTAAAACATTACCTCCCCATGATGCTCGTACGGGGTGGCCCTTTCATCGAGGGCTACCCCACAGAAGCCAGGAAGTTGCAGTGGGGCAAGGCGCTCAACCACCCGACTCAAGTTTTTGGCCCCAGACGAAATGATCACCAACTGAAACACCGTTGGGCTGACCTCATCACAAGGGAGCAAGATCTGCTTGATCACCTGGGCATAGAGATTAGTGAAGCAGTTGGTAAGTATCCCATTTCCATACCAAGTCCATTATTTGCATGTTCATGACAGGTGCTGATACATTTGAGTGCAGCATGTCATGTTTAATGTTCTGGACATGTCGTATGCTTCTTGTAGGAAGAGCTCCAGCGCCACCTTAGGGCTGCCATTCTAATGTACAATAAAGAAGCCGATGCAAGGTAGATGTGCCATCTTCCCCGCACAACCATTACAAATTGTTGTACTTTCCCTTCCTGTACATTGTGTGTTACATATACCCCAAACTATGTCTATTATCCCACACACATGTGCTGATTTAGTACCACAGGATTGCCGCATCTTATTGACAGTATGGGGCTGCCCTGCATATGCACCATGACTGGCACATTACTCAGAAACCTGCACCAACACATGCATTCTTGTACCACAGAGCAAGTGTGTCTGTGTTGTGGCATGCCTATGCACATGTTCTTATCCCTTCCTGAGCAAAAAATTGTATACCATGCCAACAATGGCTGGCCACACAGTATTGGCAATACATAGGTAATTTCAATCAGTCAGTGTGCAGGTAGGTAGAACTAATTAAACATGAGCATTATGGCCCATGTGTGTGCCTTGTGATGGCACACACATATTTGTAACTACAAACAAGGATGTATCAAAGCATTCCTCAACACTTTGGAATACTCACACAACCCCTGGGCAGTTGTTCGGCGGTTTGTGATGACAATGAGGTAAATGTCCTCAACATCTGGGGTAGGCTAAAAAACTATGGGTGTCACAATGGGATGGACTCTTCCACAACTGTTGCATGTCCCTCAGATACAGTATACAGTGTCATGCAGTCTAATATGGTCATGGAGGTGTAAAGCTAACAAACAGCTGCATGACAATGCCATGGATATAGGGTGCAGTGAAAAGCACCAAAGGAGTGTCTGGGAAAGTGATGGTTTGTGGGTGCCTGGGTCTCCATTATCTGAGACTATGTGTAATTGACTGATCATAGATGTTTGTCAGTTGGTCTGATCTAACATTAGGTTGACTTGCTCACTTGGCCTAACAAGTTGATAGTAAACAATGGCGTCCATTAACTGAAATGTACAAATATCACTAACCAATGTTTTCCATTCATGTATTGCAGGTGGACCTCCACCCTACACAGTTGGTGAGGTCGGCAGATTTTAAGACCCTGATGCATCCAGTAAGTGTCACCTTGTGCTCATGTATGCCAATCCAGGGTTTGTTATGAGTCAGTCTGATGTGTGGAATGCTATGAATTATAGTTTTGCCTGACCAATGATACGATATCATTAGAGTTAGGGTGGGGGCATCATGTCTATTGGAATGTTGAGCATTGAGAATGGCTTGGTTGTAGCACAAGGGGCAATGTGTGCTGGTATGGAACTGTGGGTATTAGGAAAGGGAATGCCTGGCACACATATTCATTGATGTCTATCATGATAGGTGTGAGAGCAGCTGTTTATGTAAATAGCATGCCTGTTGACAACAACTTTGTCACAGCACTATTGACAGCACTGCGTGCCACACAGAGTTTACACTTACTCACACGACAGTACAGATGTAGGTTATGTATAGAGGTCTCTGGGGCTTATGTAAGAGACACTTGCACCACAGGTGCCTCAGTACCCTTCAGATATAAATTGAGGCTGTAGTACTGCAAGGGCCCATATTGTGCTGGACAACAGTCAGTAGTGTACACAATTAGGAGACCACTATGCTCCAGATGGTTGAGGGAAAAGTGAATGAATTGTCCCAAACTTAATCTCAGCAGAATTCCCAACATGGTCCTGCCACCATGATATTTGTGAGTGAAGAAGCTCACATCACATGTGCATATGATGTGAATGCTGAGTGCATACCTGGTACTTTGATGATGTCTGACATGCATGTATGTGCACGTGATGTTCAATATATAAGAATACTGTTGCAGCAGCCAGTGCAGTGCCAAACTCACTGTGGCCCCAAAGGGCACCCATACAGCCATCATGTGTGTGCCGTTTTACACATCTAGTGCAACATAGCACAGATTAGGGGGCATTAGTTCTGTAATGTGTAGACAAAGCTGGTCAGGCTTTGCCCAAACTTTCTGGGGAAACTGCATTATTAGTACATGTGGGCACATCATGAGCAATGGTGTGCCCCCTTGTAACATATGCTCAGACCAGGTCTTAAACCAGGACACATGAATAAAAATATATCAGACCTTGGAACTGTCTGTGCCTCCCACCTTGCATCCATGATGGCTGGGCAAGCCTCGATGCTTCGCCAGGGGTGTCAAAGTGGTGGATTGCATACAAAGCCCCACCCCTCACCCCTTATGGACAAGGACACAGGTAATCCAGACGTGCTGGGGCACGTGATCCTCACAAGTTTGATAACACTAATGTTGGTCAAGGACAAATTAGTCTACTCACCTCTGGGCCCTGATGGTCAACAATGTATAGCCGTCATCCCAATGACATGTACATGATACCGTCGATGGTTGGTGGGAAATAGTCATAGATGAGGAGTGTGCCATTGCTGAGGAATGTGTGGTGGACTGCATGTGTCATCTGTAGATGCACTGTACATTATGGGGGTCATTACAACATTGGCCGTAAAAGCCACTTACCGCTGTGCAGAAGACAGCCAACACACCGCCGCGGCCGCAGAATTCCGCCACGGTCATTATGACCCAAAGCCCGGAATCCGCCAAAATCTAGACACCTACACAAGTCCGCCACACCAAAGGTCAGTGATAAACTGGCGATAACAAAAACTGCACTGTCACGGCAAAAGGAATACGCCCACACTATCAGAACCCACGAATCCACGCAGCGGTCTTTCAACCGCGGTATTCCATTGGCGGTACACACCGCCGCACTCAAAATACAAACACATTTACAAAACACTACCACATTGGACAAATCGAAATACACACACCTGATACACATACACACACCACTCCCACACACTCAATACAATATAAAACACACACCCACATCACCCACAAACCCCTACGACCACAATTGCGACTGAAGGCCAGAGAGAGACATCACCATCTACAAACTAGAATCCACAGGCACTCAACACCATCACTCACATAACATCCACGCACCTCACACAACACACCTCTAAATATCACCCCACACATCACAACACACACCATCCCACACATCACCCACACCACCCCATGGCACTGCAAAGACACCCCAGGTTCTCTGAGGAGGAGCTCAGGGTCAGGGTGGAGGAAATCATCCGGGTAGAGCCACAGCTATTCGGATCACAGGTGCATCACACCTCCATAGCTAGGAAGATGGAGCTATGGCGAAGAATCGTGGACAGGGTGAATGCAGTGGGACAGCACCCAAGAACTAGGGATGACATCAGGAAGAGGTGGAACGACCCACGGGGGAAGGTGCGTTCCGTGGTCACAAGACACCACATTGCGGGTCAGAGGACTGGCGGCGGACCCCTTCCTCCTCCCCCACAACTAAAACCATGGGAGGAGCAAGTCTTGGCTATACTGCATCCTGAGTGCCTCGCAGGAGTAGCTGGAGGAATGGACTCTGGTAAGTCAAATCTTTACTACTTTATCCCCCACCCAACCTGCATGCCATCACATACCCCCGCCCTCACCCCCATCACTCCAACTGCTCACACATGTCCCAATATCACAAACCCCACATCCCAAACCCAAGCCCTGCATGCAACACCAAAGCTTGACCCCATCACCAAAGCATGGCCACTGCACATACCCATACACCCCCCTAACCCATCATCACACAAGGTCCTACACAGGAATGCAAGCACTCGGGTACACGGTCACCCACCCATTGCACACCATGGCACACACAGATGCAATAATCTTGCTTTTACACCCCTGCAGGACTCCTACCCAACGTCACTGGACAGGAGGGTCAAGATATGTCCACTCCACCCACAGAAGAGGCCCACAGTGATGACAGCAGCTATGTTCAACTGGATCTAGATGACCAGTCCGGCCCATCTGGGACCTCGGGACAGTCGGTTCCCCTCACAGTGGCACAAGCCACAACAGAGATTCCCCCTCTGGAAACACCAGCACAGCACCCACCCAGCGGGCCCATACCTCTGTCCCCAGGACACGTCAAGCAGCAGTGTGTCCACCACTACAGGGAACCCAGGCTAACCCACCACCCCAACAACAACAGGGACCTGGGGGCAGTGGTAGTGGGCACACGGTTCAGGAGACAGAGGCCCAGGAACACAGGGGAACTAGGAGGGCTGCTGTGCGACAGGGGGAGGACAGGCCCAAGGAACCCACTCTCCACGAGGCCCTCTCCAACATCATGGGAGCCTACCACCATTCCCAGGAGACGATGGCAACGGTACTGGCCAAGTTTCAGGAGACCAAGTGGCTGCAGGAGGAACAGTATTTGGGCTTCAGGGAGGAACTCAAATCCATCAATTCCACCCTAGGAACCATTGTACGGGTGCTAAAGGAACTCGTGAACACCAGGAGGGACACTGTAGCACAACAAGTGGCCCCTGACATTAGCCTGGACGATGAACTGCCCACCACCTCCGCTGGCGCTAGTGGACAGGAGGCACCGGCACAGGACCACCACACCAGCACCCCATACCCCGGCAGAGGGAGAACCACCCCGCAAACGGTCCCTGAGATCCAGGACAAAGACAGAGAACGATGCCAAGACCCCCGCCAAGAAATGAGACCACCCTGATTGTCATCCTTTTGTCCCACCTTGTCACCCTGTCCATCCTTAAACTGCCCCAGCTCTACTTCCTATGCCCCTTTGGACAATGCACCTGTGAGACTAATGGACTGGACTCTGCCATGGACATTCCTCCACCATCACCCCTCACCATTTTACAACCCCCTCCAATATTGAACACTTAAATAAACACCCTTAAAGCACAAAACAATCAGGAGTCTGTCTGTGATTTTGAAATAGTGTATCAGCAACTACAGTGGCAAAATGCTCTTTTAAATGTAATGTCAACATACCTATGTCACACAGCTCTAGTCCATGAGGAAACAAAGCAGATGTCACACAGTGGGACCCACATCTGTGAAATCTTAAGGGAAAGTGACAACTCACTGACCAAACACTGGGTGAAAATGACAGACAGATGAGAGGTAGTAGATTAAAATCAGATGTAGCAGGCAGTGTTGTCTTCTTACCTTTGTCTCACTGGAAGTATTGCAGGATCACCGTGTTCCTGTTGTCGATGTCCTCTTCTTCTGCTTCCTCGTCTTCACTGTCCACAGGGTCCACAGCAGCCACAAGACCTCCATCTGGACCATCCTCCTGCAGAAAAGGCACCTGTCGTCGCAAAGCCAAGTTGTGAAGCAGACAGCAGGCCACGATGATCTGGCATACCTTCTTTGGTGAGTAGAATAGGGAACCACCTGTCATATGGAGGCACCTGAACCTGGCCTTCAGGAGGCCGAAGGTCCGCTCTATAATCCTCCTAGTTCGCCCATGGGCATCATTGTAGCGTTCCTCTGCCCTTGTCCTGGGATTCCTAACTGGGATCAGTAGCCATGACAGGTTGGGGTAACCAGAGTCACCTGCAAATGGCGAGGGACAACTGTTAGACACACACTAACTCATAGGGAAATCCACAGACCCAGACAACTAGTCCCACTGTATTGGGTCCATGTCCTCACCTAATAGCCACACCCGGTGCCTCTGGAGTTGCCCCATCACATAAGGGATGTTGCTATTCCGCAGGATGTAAGCGTCATGCACTGAGCCAGGGAATGTAGCATTAACATGGGAGATGTACTGGTCTGCCAAACACACCATCTGCACATTCATGGAATGGTAACTCTTCCGGTTTCTGTACACCTGTTCAATCCTGCGGGGGGTACCAAGGCCACATGTGTCCCATCAATGGCACCTATGATGTTGGATATATGTCCCAGGGCATAGAAATCACCTTTCACTGTAGGTAAATCCTCCACCTGAGAGAAAACGATGTAGCTCCGCATGTGTCTCAGCAGGGCAGACAACACTCTGGACAACACGTTGGACAACATAGGCTGGGACATCCCTGATGCTATGGCCACTGTTGTTTGAAAAGACCCACTTGCTAGGAAATGGAGTACTGAGCACCTGCACTTGAGGGGGGATTCCTGTGGGATGGCGGATAGCTGACATCAGGTCTGGCTCCAACTGGGCACACAGTTCCTGGATTGTGGCACGATCAATCCTGTAGGTGATGATCACATGTTGCTCCTCCATTGTCGAGCGGTCCACCAGCGGTCTTTACACTGGAGGATGCCGCCATCTCCTCACATGCCCCAGCGGACGTTGCCTATGGAGAACAGCGAGCAGAGAGTCAACCAACTCTGAGGTACGTAAACACAGCTTACTCTGAAAATATTAGCAAATCGAAATGTGCCTGTATGAGTGTTTAGGCAAGGCCTAGATATGTGTGACGCAGTCCAAAATAATGCCATGTGGGCCCATGAAATGGCGGCTGCCTAACCTGTAAAGTGGGACAGGGGGATATGAGGTAACTGCGCTGGCGTTGTACACCATCGCGGTAGGTGGTCGAAGACGCGACGCAATCCTGCATTGGTTAACATTGGACCCTACGGGTCCCAGGAGCCAATGACAATGTACGACGGTGGTGACGGTACGCACCGCCACAGACGTGACTGCCATTTTCTGTCTGTTCAATCACTTGATACCTGATCTTCAACTGGAGAGGACCTACACTGCAAGTGCTGCTGTGACCTCAGTCTGGAAGAGACAATGGCTCGTGTGTCTGAGGAAAGGGCCCCTGCCTTCAGCACGGAGGAGTTGGAGAAACTCGTGGATGGGGTCCTCCCCCAGTACACGCTACTCTACGGTCCTCCAGACAAACAGGTAAGTACACTGTGAGCATGCTGTATGGGCAATGCCTGTGTGGAGTGGGGTGGATGAAAGATGGGGGGGTGAGAATGAGGCGTGCATGAAATGACGGTGAGTGCAAGTGCGACATGGCAAGGGTAGGGATGGGGGACAATGACTGTGACAGTGCAGATGGTAATTACTTCTCTTTTTCCCCTGTACAATTCCTGTAGGTCAGCGCCCACCAGAAGAAGGACATTTGGCGTGCCATCGCCAAGGAAGTCCGGACCCTGGGGGTCTACGACAGATGGAGCACCCACTGCAGGAAAAGATGGGACGACATTCACCACTGGAGCAAGAAGACGGCAGAGGCCCAGCTGTGGATGGCCTCCCAACGTGGGAGGGGTGCCCATCGCACCATGACCCCCCTAATGTTCAGGATCCTGGCTGTGGCGTACCCGGAGTTGGATGGGCGCTTGAGGGCATCACCTCAGACACAAGGGGGTGAGTACACTCTCATTCTGCTGATTCAGCACGCATTGTATGTGTCTGGGTGGGGGAGGTGGGCTGTGGGTTCCCCTAGGCCAGGGCGAGTTTAGTAGGCAAGGACCCTTCTTAAGGCAGGCCCTGTGGCACCCCACCCCACCCCACCTGTGTACAGTGCCAACTACACCTAGTCAGGCTCCTGTGACATCCATGTGTGCATAAATTGGGCACAGCCTTGTAACCCATGTCCCTGGGATTGAATAGTGGACTCCAAGTGTCCACCAACGGTAGCGGTATTGCATGCACTCAACATGTCTTTCTTCAGTCTTCCCGCCCCTTTTTGTGGTCTCCCTGTTCTTGTGTGCATTAGCATCATAAGGCGGAGGAGCAGTGGCACTGGAGCAGGAGGGAGCTGCATCCCACATGGCCCTGGAGGGCGACACTACGGAGTCTGAATTCACCAGTGGGACGGAGGGCGAGGGGAGCTCCACGGCGGGGACAGGAGCTGACACCAGCGATATGGACTCCTCCTCTGATGGGAGCTCCCTTGCCGTGGCAGGCCCATCTGTGCCCCCCGCATCTACAGGTACAGCTGCCACCCCCCCTACCAGCACCGCCCTCCCAGCAGCCCCTCAGCGTTTGCCCCGTGCCTGCTCACCCAGGAGGGTGGGCATCACTTTCGCCCCAGGCACCTTAGCCCCTTCCCCAGTCACCCCTGCTGCCCTCAGTGAGGAGGCCATTGATGTCCTCAGGACGGACCCTCAATGTTGGGCAGTCTACCATTTTGAATGCCATCCAGGGTGTAGAGAGGCAGTTGAAACAAACCAATGCATACCTGGAGGGCATTCACTCTGGTCAGGCAGCCTTTCAGACTCTGGCCTCAGCATTGATGGCAGCCATTGTCCCTGTCTCTAGCCTCCCCCCTCCAACTTCCTCTACCCAGACCCACACCCCTGTACCTCAACCTATCCCAAGCACACCATCAGACCAGCATGCACACACCTCAACACACAAGGGAAGCTCTGGCAAACATAAGCACCACACATCCCACAGGCACTCACGCAAGCATCAGACACATGCAGACACACCAACATCCACTGCCTCCACTGTGTCCCCCTCCTTCTCTTCTCCCTCCTACCTCCCTGTCTGGTCTCCACTCACACCTGCATGCACTACATCCTCAGCCACTACGTCCATCACCAGCACACCCACCACCACACCCCGCTCACGTGCAGTCACCACCCCCACTACCATTCACACGTCCCCTGTGTCCTCACCCAGTGTGTCTGTGAGGCCACCTCCCAAAATACACAAACACAGCCACACACCCACCCAACAGCCATCCACCTCCCAACAGCCCATGCACCTTCACCAAAAGTCACCAAACGTACCCCTCCTACAACCACTACCTCTTCCTCCACTCCCAAACCCCCTCCAGCTACCCGTTCCAGTGTTCCTAAGAAACTTTTCCTGTCCAACCTTGACCTCTTTCCCTTACCTCCCCCACCCCTTCAGTCTCCAAGGGCCCGACTCTCCAGGTCCCAAGCTAGCACCTCAGCCACAACATCGGCGGGACCAGTGGTGCCAGTAGTCACCGGATTCTGGAGTGCACCAGGCAGCAGGGCAGCCAGTGTTGCAAGGAGCCAGAGCTGGTACAGTCCCCCACCTGTCAAGCATAAAATGTTGGCCAGTGCCCAGCGGGAGAGGGGAAACAAATCAGCCACCAAAGCTGCTCCAAGGGGTACAGTTGGGAGTGTGGAGACAGCTGCAACACCATCCAAGGTGGGGAAGGGGCACAGTAAAACCGGCAAGTCTGGGAAGATTAGCACAGCGGACAAGACCACCAGCAGCACCGCTGCCCAGGACAAGACCGCCACCAGCCCCGCTGCCCAGGACAAGACCGCCACCAGCCCCGCTGCCCAGGACCCCGCCAACAGCAGCACCACTGCCCAGGACCCCACCGCCAGCAGCACCGCTTCCCAGGACCCCGCCGCCTGCACCACCGTTGCCCAGAACAAGACCGCCACCAGCCCCGCTGCCCAGGACCCCGCCGCCAGCAGCACTGCTGCCCAGGACAAGACCGCCAGCAACACCGCAGTACTGTGAGAGCCAATGATTAAAACACTACTGAGGCCGCCACGGGCAGGATGAAGCACTCTGGGCACCAAGCCCCCTCCAGAACCAGTGGAGAGTGGTGTATATAATTGTTTATAGTGTAAATGTATATATATGTAAATATTTTTGATTTATGTAATTGAATATATTACAATTATTCGACTAATTTCCTTTTGTCCTTGTATTCTTCCAGGGGAGGGGTGTTGGGGGGTGTAACTGTAATGTATCATGTTGTATTTGTGTGTGTGTTGTAGTGGGTGAGGGTGGGGGTGTTGTGTATTGCGTGTGTGTGTGTCACTGTTTTTCCCTCCCCTGGTGCAGTAGTCACCGTGGTCTTCGCCGCCGGCGTTCGTGCTCCTGGTAGAGGAGCAGGAAGATAAAGGCTGGGAGTATCTGAAGTTCCGGTTCCATTACGTCCTGGTTCCTCGTGGGGTGTGTAGAGGTGAGCATTTTCCCTTCCAAGTCCTGTTTCCGCCGTGTTTTTGTTTGTGGTAAATCCGCCCCCGAAAAGGTGGCGGATTGGACTGTTGTAATTCTGTGGGCGGTACATTGTCCTCCGTCTGTCTGTTGGCAGTTACCGCCGCGGTATTTGTTTGTACCGCCTTGGCGGTCGGAGTGTTAAAGTGGCTGTCCATGTTGGCGGTTTCCGGCACGGTCGTAATTCCATTTTTGTTACCGTCGGCCTGTTGGCGGTTTTACCACTGCTTCAACACCGACCACCAAGGTTGTAATGAGGGCCTATATGTCTGTTCTACTTCCACCCAATGCTGTATGTAATGCTTGATCCTCCTCATTTTTCAGCTGCCAATATGACACCAGAGCAACGCCATGCATACAACAAAAGGGCTGAAAGGTACAGGCACATTTTGGAAGTGGATGCCAGATACCATAGGATGGGAAGGAAGTTCTGCAAGGAAAAGGCCACAGGGGAATGGCGTGCGTTCGCACATGGGGGACCTCCACAGCAGCCGCAAAAGAAGGACAATTTGGGGAAAACATCAGGGGGCAAGGAGGGGCTCTGCAGGTCCAAGCCCCTCCACGTCTGCTGCACCTGTGAGAAGCTAGGCACCTGTGCAGCCACCTGCTGCAGTCAGGTGCACCAAGTTTGGAAGGGATAATGAGACAGGACATGGCCAACATAATTGCCAGACTGGACAGGTTGGAGAAGGAGAGTGTGGACAATAAGATGTTAAAGTTCATAAATAAAATTGAAAATGTTTTAATTGCTAGTGCCACAACCTCCCAGTTCCCTTCCCTCCCTTTTACGGTTGAAATTAGTTTTAAATTAAGTTTTAGATGGGTAGTTTTAGTTAGTGTAATAGTGTACGATAGGCATAAGTTAGATTAAGTATAGTTAGGGGTGAGTTTTAGTACATTTTGTTTTATTAGGGGGGTTGGGTGAGGGGTAATGTTGGGGTATTTGTGTATAAAAATATAAAAAAAACAAAAAACATTTTTTTAAAACAACAAAAATATATATGTGTTTAGGCCACAGGTTAAGTTAGTACATGTGTAGTCATAGTTTATGTTTTTGTACTTGTATCTTGTCTCTTAAGGGGTTTGGGGGACAATATTTAGAGTGTGGTGTTACATGTGTAAGATAAGTTTAGAATAGGTTAAATAGGTGTAGTTGTAAGTTGTTAGTTTAGTGTAGGGTAGTTTTTAGGATAGTATGTATATGGTTATTAATATTTTACAATAAATCCTGTTTGTATAAGACTAGTTTTTCCATGTTTATTGAGTGTCTGGGAGTTCTCACCGCAGCAATATCACAGTGGTAGGCAGTCATGTTTTCCCTGAGGGAGGCCACTTCCCGCTGTATGGACTCCAGGGTATTCTGCATAGCCCCCAGCCTGTTGTCTGTTATGCTGCTGCCAGTTTGGGAGGGCAATTGTCGTAGCCTTTTTCTCATGATAGCAACTATGTCGGCTAGGGACTGCTGGAGTCCACGCAGCGGGAGTGGGTGCCTCTGATGGCAGCTGAGCTGCCCATAATTGGACTGAGGCACCTCTGCACTGCCTCTAGGCTGCCTACCATGGTCCCCATCCCCACCCGCACCTGCTTGGCCAGCTCCCTCTGTCCTCTGAAAGGTGATCTCTAGGTCCTCAGAGTCCAGGGCTGTGTCAGTACTGGCTGGTGGTGTGTGTTGGTAGCTGGGTGGTTCATGTGGAGACCCTGCAACACTGTGTGTCCTCCCTGTAACTGGAGATGGTGTCTGGAGGGAACCTAGCACATTCTGGAGAGTCTCTTCATTGATGCTTGGCAGCTGGTCATCCATGTCATCTGTAAAATCCAGGACAGGTAGCTCAACAGGACCTAAGCCATCATCCTCTGCAATGAGATAGTGTAAAGTCAATCTTGGATTGTTGTGGCTCTTAACATGGCACATCATTTATTTGCTACTGGAGGCTCAGTGACATGTTACTGACCCAAAGTTGTAGTTGTACATTATGGCGCTCATTATGACATTGGCGGTGACTGTTAAAGTGGCGGTAATACCGCCAACAGCCTGGCGGTAATAACTGCCAAATTTTGGCCATGGCGGTGACACCTCCCACACCTAGCACACAAGGGAGGGAGGAAAAGGAGAGTGACACACACACGTACAACACACACTATTTACACACACCATACACAGAACCAGATGCAGAGTAAAAAAAATGCCACAGTACCCACACGAAAATAATGCAAGGACAACAATTCTCATGTACGAACACTGCAATTTGCTGCCAACAGCCACCATAATGAAACATGAAATGTTAATGCAGGCGCCAATGTCAAGATTGGACCAATGGCCAGTCTAAAGTACCAAAGGGTCACATGGCCACAGGACTCAGTCGAAGGCCCAAATTGACTCCTGACATAATCCGGACTCCACTGTTCCGGGGCATCATGTTGGAAATGGGCAGGCATCTCAGGGTGAGAGGTGTGGGGGGGCACCTCAGCTGAAGTGGGTAACATGCCCACTGGTTCTGGAGGGGGCTCCTTGCCCAACAGTCATTGGAGGGGAGTGAAAGGCCACAGTCTCTGGAGTGGGTAACATTCCCACTGGTTCTGGAGGGGGCTCCTTGCCCAACAGTCTCGGGAGGGGAGTGAAAGGCCACAGTCTCTGGAGTGGGTAACATGCCCACTGGTTCTGGAGGGGACTCCTAGCCCAACAGTCTCTGGAGGGGAGTTAAATGCCACAGTCTCTGGAGTGGGTAACATGCCCACCAGTTCTGGAGGGGCTCCTTCCTCAACAGTCTCTGGAGGGGAGTGAAAGGCCACAGTCTCTGGAGTGGGTAGCATGCTCACTGGTTCTGGAGGGGGCTCCTTGCCCAACAGTCTCTGAAGGGTGGGCTACATGCCCTCTGCTGGTGGAGGGGGCTCCTTGGGTGCTTCTGCTGGCGGAGAGGGCACCTTGTCCTCTGCTGGTGGAGGGGGCTCCTTGGGTGCCTCTGCTGGTGGTGAGGACTCCTGGGCTCCTTGGGTGCCTCTGCTGGTGGTGAGGGCTCCTTGTCCTCTGCTGGTGGAGAGGGCTCCTTGGGTGCCTCTGCTGGTGGAGAGGGCTCCTTGCCCACTGCTGGTGGAGGGGGCTCCTTGGCTTTCTTAGGTAGTGGAGGGGGCCCCTTGGCATTCTTTGGTGGTTGAGGGGGATCCATGTGTTCCCTCTTGTGACTGGCCTCCTTGGCCTTTGACATGTGATTGGTGTCCTTGCCTCCAGGTCTAGGACGTGCCTCCACTGACCCCGTCCTCTGTCCCTTGGGTTTTGCCACCCTAGTCCTCACTTTCTGAGGCATAGGTGTGCACTTACTAGGAGTGGCTGCCGTCACACTCAGGGGCCCCTTTGCGCCAGAAGCTGTTTTTTGGTGGGAGCAGTGGCAGACTGTTTGGCTGAGGTCCTGTACTGGGTCGTTGGGACCCTGCTCTTACAGGCAGGACAGAGGGGGTGGAGGGGGAGGGAAGAGGTCAAGTTTGGCAAGGAAAAGCTTCTTAGGGACGTTGGGGCGGGATGTGGGAGGAGGGATGGGAGTGGAGGTAGGAGGTGTACGTCTGCTGAACTTGGGTGCAGGTGCATGGACAGTGTGCATGTGTGAAGTGGATGGCTGTTGGGTGTCTGAGTTGGAGCGTTTGTTTCTTTTGGGAGGGGGGCAAACAGGGTGGAAGAGGACAAACAGGACGTGTGGATGGATGTTGTGGAGGTGTCAGCAAGTGAGGTGTGTATTCTGCATGATGTGGTGATGGTGGTGGGGGATGTTGATGCAGTGCATGCTGGTGTGAGTGTGGATGTGACTAAGGGAGGAGGAGGAGGGCGAGACAGTGGAGGCAGTGGAAGTTGTGTGTGCAACTGTCTGTTGTTAGTGTGAGTGTTTGTGGCTTGAAGTGTGCTGCCTGTGTTTGTCTGTGCCACTCTTGTGTGATGTTTTGTGTGCATGCTTGTCTGTATGTGTGCATGGGATGGATTCGGGTTGAGGAGACTGGGACTAGGAAGTGGTAGTTGGAGGGAGGACAGTAGGACCAAGGACACTGGCTGCATCAGAGAGGAGGCCAGAGCCTTAAACGATCTCTGTAGGGCCGCCAACCCACAGTGGATGCCCTCCAGGTAGGCATTGCATTGGTGCATCTGGGATGCCAGTCCCTGGATGGCATTCATTATGGTAGACTGCCCTACAGAGATGGATTTTAGGAGGTCAATAGCCTCCTCAGTGAGGGCAGCAGGGCTGAATGGGGCAGGGCCTGAGATACTGGGGGCGAAGGAGATACCCACCCTCCTGGGTGAGTGGGCACAGGCAACTAGGAGGGGGTCTACTGGAAGGGGGGTGCTGGTACAGGGGTGGCGGCTGTACTTGCAGCTGGGGTGGTTCCAGAGGTGTCCACCACCAGGGAGATTTCATAGGAGGAGGAATCAGAGTCAGTGTTGTCACCTCCTGTCCTGCCCTGGTGCTCCCCTCACCCTCCGTCTCACTGGTCCACTGGTCCCCTCAGTGTCGGTGGACTCTGCCTCCTGGGTCCCGTGGGCTGTAGCTCCCTCAGTAGCCAGTGCCCCTGCTCCTCTGCCAGATGATGCTAATGCACACATGGGGAGGATGACAGAAGAAAATAGGGGAGGAGAAAGGGAGCACTGGGTCAATTACAGCACCAACACCACAGATGGCATACACATTACCATCACACACAAGGATCAAGATTGAGCACTGTGCACTGCACTGGCATTGAATTGGCTAGGTACCACAGCAGGATGAGAGTCAACCACCGCCATCTGCACCCCTCCTAGGACCTACTAAGCCCTATCTGACATGGAATACCACCCAGCTAGTTAACAAGATTTTGCCATTCACCCATTTACCCTGAGGAGGACCACACAGCAATGTCTGAGCTGGCATTAAGGGCCACCCACTAACTGAAACCCACCATCAGGATCCAATGCTAGCCAACAGAGATGGTTGTTACACACACTGCACTCACCCCCCTTGTGGCTGCTGTGCTGCTCTCAAGCGCCCATCCAGCTCTGAGTAGGCCACCGCCAGTATGCGGGCCATCAGGTGGGCCAGGTTCCGACGGGCACCCCTCCCTCATTGGGAGGCCATCCCCAGCTGGGCCTCCGTGGTCTTCTGGGCCCAGCGTCTCAGGTCCTCCCATGTTTCCTGCAGAGTGTGCTCTGCCTGCTATAGACCTCCACGGTCTGCACGTCCTTTGCGATGGAACGCCACTTCTTCTGTTGGGCACTGACCTGCAGAGGAAATACAGACAGGAGGACACTATTAACCATACAATCCAGCCTGTCACACATATGGCCCACAAATACCATTTCCCCTCTAATGGCATACACATCACCCAGAGTCCTGCATGTACGCTACCACCAGCTGTACCCCCACCCAAATTACACACTGCCAGCACACACGCATCTCCATGCAACTTTGTTGCATGCATCTTCCCCATGGTGTACTCACCTGTTGGTCTGGAAGCCATAGGGCTGTTCATACAGGGGTAGGACCGTATCCACCAGGTGCTCCAACGCCTCTGAAGTGAAGGCAGGGGCCCTTCCCCCTGTCACACAGGCCATGGCAAATTCCAGATTCAGGTCACAGCAGCACATGCAGTGTATGCGTTGCCCTGTGTAAAGTCAGGAATCAAGTGAGGTCATAGACAGAAAATGGCAGTCACATCTTAGGCGGTGTTCACTATCACTGCCAACGGTGATCCTCATTGGACACTGTTCTCCATAGAGCCCCATGAAAGCCAATGAGGAATAGCATGGCGGTGCAAGATCGCCTTCCACCGTGACGGCCAACGCCGGCGGAGTTACATCACTTCCACCTGTCCCTACATACAGGACAGGCAGTCACCATTTTATAGGGCTGGTCAACATTCTGAAATTGAAAACTGTGTTGCTGCTGTCAATTGTACATACATTGCCATTTGCATAGTCCAATTACATACAAGCTCAATGTACACCGAAGTGGTGGTTCCATTGTTCAGTTTGTCACTCCCTTCTCACTCTTGTGTCCATTAGGTACCTACCACTGCGGAGGAATAGGAGGAGGAGGCAAGCCCCCGTGTACAGACCCCTTGTGGACTTGGCTACACTGGAGGACAGTCACATAATATTCATCTATATACTGGAAAGGGCGACAATCACAGAGCTGTGTGCTCAATTGGAGCCTGATCTGATATATGTTATCCATCATCCCACTGGGAAACCCCTCTTGTGCAGGTCCTATCTGTGCTCCATTTCCTGGAAACTGTCTCTTTCCAAGTGACAGTGGGCTTGGCAGCAGGAATGTCGCAGCCAATGTTCTCAATAGTGCTGGCAAGGGTTTGTCTGCCTTGCTCAAACACATGTGCAGCTACATCGCTTCCCCCAAGTGGAAGATTTGACCACTGTGAAGGCTGGATTCTATGCAATGGAACATATTCCAAATATTATCGGGGCAACTGATGGAACACATAGAGCATTTGCCCCCTCCCCCCCCCCCCGGGCACAATGAACAGGTGTTCAGGAATCTGAAGAGTTTCCACTCAGTTAATGTGCAAATGGTGTGCCTGGCTGACCAGTACATCTCCCACATCACATTCAAGTATCTTGGGTCGGTGCATGACGCCTTCGTTTGGAGGAATAGCAGCATCCCAAATGTGATGGCACAACTACAGAGGCACAGGGTGTGGCTAATAGGTGAGCCTGAGTACCCACCCAATGCATGTCAATGTATGCCTTCAGGAGTCATACCCGATTCCATTGTGCAAGACTAATATTTGTTCCTCAATTCTTGCAGGTGACTCTGGCTACACAAACCTGTTGTGGCTCTTGACCCCTGTAAGGAAAGCCAGGAAAGGGGCTGAGAATACATATAATGAGCGAACCAGGAGAATAATTGAGCAGGCCTTTGGCCTCCTGAAGGGCAGGTTCAGATGCCTCCATCAGACAGGTGAATCCCTCTGCTACTCCCCTGAGAAGGTCTGCCAAGTTGTTGTTGTAGGCTGCATGTTGCACAACCTGGCCATCAGATGACATGTGCCTTATCTGCAGGAAGAGGAGGGTGAAAATGCTCCTGTGGCAGCAGTGGACCCTCCGGATGAGGAGGCAGAGGATGAGGATGTGGACAACAGTCATACTGTGGTACTTCCAATAGCACACATGTGAGACAATGTAACTGACCATTCCTCTGATTATTTACCTTTTCAGTGTGATAGTACCATGATGGCAGTCACTGCCTTCCCATCTTAACTAACAGTCACCTATGCCTTCTCATTTTGCAGATGTTGGTGTGGTTACAACTGTGTGCTGATGTGATGACTATAGACAGTTACAGGCAATTATTAGTATGCAATCACAACGTTCAGGACAATTGCACAAGATTAAACTGTTAATATTAATGCATATTTTCATCACATAAAGCACTATCACTCAAGTTGTGTTCAAGGGCGTTTATTGTAGTGCAAAATATAGAACGAATAGTGCAATGGAATGGGGTAATGGTAGATGTAAGTCCAGGGTATTGGTCCAGTCTGTTTGTAGCACAAGTCCAGTGTCCAAGGGGCCATAGGAAGGGGAGCAATGGCAGTTCAAAGTGGACAAGGTAACAGAGTGTAACACAAGGGGTACATTCAGGAGGGTCTCATTTCTTGGTCTTGGCAAGTGTCTCTGGCGTCTGTCTGGATCGCAGGGAATGTTTGCGGGGTGGTTCACCTTCTGAAGGGGGAGAGGTGCTGGTGGCTAGTGGGTCCTGTGGCAGGGCCACATGTCCACTAGCTGCAGCAGATGTGGAGGGCTGTTCAGTTGTGGAAGGGGCCCGCTGGTGTACTGTGTAGTCCCTCGTGGTGTTGGCTATTTCACTCAGCACCCCTGCTCTGGAGACCATGGTGGTGTTGAGGGGCTGCAAATCTTTCCTGATCTCCTGTGGTGATCCTCCTGCAGCCACTGATTCTCTTGCATTATGTTTAACATCTGACCCATCTTGTCCTGGGATTGTTGGTAAGCCCCCAGGATATTGGTGAATGCCTCCTGGGCAGTCGGTTCCCTGGGCCTGTCCTCCCCCTGGCGCACAGCTGTCCTCCGTGTGTCCCTGTCTCCCTGTGCCTGTGTCCCCTGAACAGTGTGCCCACTGGCACTGACCCCAGGACCCTGATTTTCTTGGCAGTGAGGTGTGGACCGGGGTCCCTGTACAGGTGGTCATTTGATTGATATTAATTGATATGTCCTGGGGACAGAGGCATGGGGATGTTGGGTGGCTGCTGTGGTGTTGGATACTGAAGGGGGGAGTGGGTGTGGGCTGGGGTGGCCGACTGACCAGTGGTCCCTGATGGGCCAGGAAGTTCATCCAGATCCAGAAGTCCAGAGTTACTCTCATCACTGGGGCATCTCCTGATGTGGGACTGGGTAGCCGTGGCACCTCCTCACCGCTGAGATTGGCTGGTACACCTGTGGGGATGTAAGTGGAGTATTATGCTACATGTCTATGACATTTTCTACATCCCTAGCTTCCCCTATTTTGTTGCTGTTGCCCTGCCACCTTTGTTTGTGTATGGTGATGTCTTGTGGGATTGTTAGTTCTCCATGCTGTGCATGCATTGGTGGTGGGTGTACATGCAGGGCTGGGAAGGATGTTCATGCAGTGGGTATGGCATGCAGGGCTTGTCATTCATGTTAGTCAATTGTGGTGATGCACTGTGTGGGATGGAGTGGAGTGGAGTGAGGGGTGTCAGGGATGGTGGTGGCATGCAGTTATGTGGGGGGGATAGGTAGAAAATATTAACTCACCAGTGTCCAGTCCTCCGGCAACTCCAGTGAGTTCCTCAGGATGCAGTATTGCCAAGACTTGCTCCTCCCATGCTGTCAGCTGTGGGGGAGGAGTTGGGTGTCCACCGCCAGTTCTCTGAATGGCAAGCTGGTGCCTTGCTGCCATGGAACGTACCTTCCCCCGCAGGTCGTTACGCCTCTTCCTTATGTCGCCCCTTGTTCTTGGATGCTGTCCCATGGCGTTCACCCTGTCCACGATTCTCTGCCATAGCTCCATCTTCCTGGCAATGGAGATTTGCTGTACCTGTGCTCCAAACAGCACTATTTCCTCCACCATGACCCGAAACTCCGCATCTGTGAAACAGGGGTGCCTTTGTGGTGACATGGGTGTTGTGTGGTGCGTGTAGTTGTGTCTCTGATCTGCATGGCTATCTCTTGGCTATTTTCCATGTTTGTAAAGGGTTGCGGGTAATGTGGGTATGTGTTTTATAGTGCTGTGGGTGGGTGGGTGGGGTGTGTGTATCAGTGTCAGGTGTGTGATTTCAGATTTGGCCAATGTTGTGTTGTTATATATTTGGGTGGCCATTCTGACTGCTCCGGCATGAACTGCCAGTGGTTTACCACCGTTGAATGTTTGCAGTGGTGATTTGTGGGTCATAAGGTGGAGGGAGTTGTTTTGTTGGAGTAACGGTATGGTTGTTCGTACCATCAGTTTACCACTAACCTTTGGTCTGGCGGATATGTGTTTGTTGCAGTATTCTGTCGGATTAGTATGTGTTTCATAATGTGGCGAAAGGATGTGCGCCTCCGCGACAGTACGTTGGTGGCCGTCACCGCCGCGGTAAGCAGGGTTTACCTCCAATGTCATAATGAGGGCATATGTGTTCCATTGTGCATCACACATGGGTCAAGCTCACAAGGTATTTTGGGGCATAGTTAGATACCTTGAGCGCCACCTTATTGTCACTTTTGCTGACGCTCTGGTGGAGCAATGCCCTGCGCCGTATTTACAAGGTGGCGTTAAGCCACTTTTTGAAAATATGGCCCCTTCACATGCAGCACTTTGCTTGGAAGGTGCATGCAACGGGTGTTACTGTGGGCGTGCCACAGCAACACCCATTGCATTTTGACGCTGCCTCAGACTTACAAGTTTTTGTAAACCGAAGGCAGCGCCAAAGTCTCCTGCCACCCTAGGGGTGGCGTTTGGACGGGAAAACAAGGAAAAATGCTTTCATTTCTTCTTGTTTTTTGCTTTTTCTACATGTGCTGCATTCTACACAATAGATAGAAAGAGCAAATCGCCATTTAAGATTGTTGTTGTGCAGGAAAGTGTTCCTTCCTGTACAAAAACAATCCCCCCTCAACGCAGCCATCCTTGCACTATGACATAAGGTTGGCTCATTGGAGCACCACAGCTAATTTAGCGCTGGCGCAAGGGGAAACACAGGGATGCGCCACATTATTTAAAATACGGCACATTTCTGCATTTTGAAAATGACGGTGCGTGACGCTGCCAAATTTGCCGCAGCGCCACGCATCGTCATTTTCTGTTAAATCTTGGCCTCTATCTTGTTCACAGACATGCTCCATGTGTTGTACGTGTTTTATTTTGTGGCCATTTAAAGTATCGTAGAAGGTAATGAAGGAAGTCCAAAGTCCAGTTAGGTTTATTTATTCTTGATTTATTCTTGATCAAGTCGTAGAGGAAAGGAGAACCCCAACCACTCCAAACAAGACCTGCTCACATTTCAATTGTCTTAGACGGAATCCCTTCAACATTCCAGACAGGAGAAGAGAAAGCAAGCCATGGCGAGGGACAGAATAAACCAAGTAACACAAACAAAGTTAACAGTGAAAATACAACAATAATAAAATACAAAACATGGCTAACTATACAATGCCACACTACCCCCCCCCAAACAAAAGGATAAAGGTGGGTTACAGGTTAAAGGTTACAAAACCACAATTCTATTAAGATTCCAGATGCGACTGTCATCAAGCTTTACCGCTCCTTTAAACACTTTTACCACTCTGTGCACTCTGCTAAACTGTGAAACTCCAGACTTGGTTTTCATGGGCAACTTTATCTTGACCTCATCACTTACTTGCACAATTTTCTCTATTGCTCATTTTCTAGCATCATACAACACCTTTCTCTTACACTGACGAAGCATGTCTTTCCTAATAGCCTCCCTCTTAATGGCTTCTTGGTCCAAATCAGCCTTAAGATACTTTTTGACCCATGGTGGACACACTTTGGTATGAGGTACACTCTTCCTGAACAGAATAAAAGGAGACTGGTTTGTACTAGAATGTGGGGTAAATCTGTAATCCTCAACCTTGGATCTAACCAGTTCTTCCCAATTAACCCCAACTACCTTCCCTAACGGAATAGACTCCTTCAATGTCCTATTGAAGCGTTCTACCATCCCATTTGTCTCTGGATGATACAATGAACATTTTTTATGAACAATACCTCTTGAAGCAAGAAAGTTACACATAAGTTTTAAGGTAAACTGAACGCCATTGTCAGATAAAATGAATTTGGGATTGCCTTCTCTGCTGAAAACCTCAGTAAGAAAACCTACAACCGTCCTAGAAGTCACCTCATTGGTGATTAACACTTCTAGCCAACGAGACAACATGTCCGTCAGTACCACAACATACTTGGGGATAGATCCACACGAAATAGGCCCCATAATGTCAATGGACACATCCTCCCAGACCTCTTTAGGAATGTCCTTGAGTACCAAAGGTTGAGTCCTGACTTTCAAAGTTTTATCAGCCAACCTACACTCAACACATTCTCTAACTCTCCTCTCCAAAGCCAAATCCATGCCAGGCCACCAATATAAACTCCTCATCTTTTCCTTGGTTTTGCAAATCCCATGATGACCAGAATGAGCAAGGTCAAGAAGACGCTCCCGTAGACTAGAAGGTGATATTAACCTAGACCCACTAAGCAGCAATCCGTTAGAAAGCGTAAGCTCTGTAGAAACTTTTTTTAAAGGCAAAACAGCTGTATCTCTGCTATCTCTTAATTTACCAGAAAGTAGCAAATCACTAACTTTCAATAGTTCCTCATCTTTAGACATCGCTTCTGACCACTCCTGTTCTAAGATACACCCATGTCTCACTGCACATACCTTAACATCATCATCCACCCACCAAGAAGTGCTATTGGTATGCTCAACTCCTGTATCAGAACTCATTCTAGAAAAACAATCCGTAGTTTTGTTATCACATCCTGGAACATATCTAACTGTAAATTGAAAGTCCTGTAGCGCTATGACCCACTTACAGATGCGAGAGGAAACATTATCAAGTCCCTTTTTCGCAAAGATTTCACGTAGAGGCTTGTGATCCGAACATACTTAAAAACGCACTCCCCAAAGAAACTGCTTGAACTTGTTGATTGCCAAAAATATAGCTAGCGCCTCCTTCTCTATTGTTGAGTACCTGCATTCAGCGCCCCTTAATGTATGGGAAGCAAACGCCACAGTTACGATTTTCCCATCTATCGCCTGTTTCAAAACACACCCTAAACCTTTGTCTGAAGCATCCGTTGTGAGGTAACAAGGCAATCCAGGTTGAAAACTACTGAGGGATTGAGCTGAAGACAAAGCACTCTTCAAATCTTGAAATTCCAGCTCACACTCACTCGACCAATCAAACACAGAATATTTCTTTAGTAGACTCCTAATGGAACTAGACCTTTTGGCAAAATCAGGGAGATACTTAGCATAGAATTCAGCCATTCCCAAAAACACTTGAACATCACTTTTCTTTACTGGAGAGGACAAATTTACAATAGATTGAACTAGATCATCTTTCGGTTTCACTCCACTACTGGAAATAACATGACCTAAATATTCGATTTCAGACTTAAAAAATTTGCATTTTTCCTTTTTCACTTTTACACCTTTCGACCTGAAGATCTTGAGTATATCCCTGATGATTTTCTCATGCTGATCTTGTGTCTCAGTAAAAATGAGAAAATCATCCTGAAAGAAACAAACTCCTTCAATGTTACCCAACATCTTACTCATTAATCTTTGAAACACTGCAGCTGCTGAACATAGCCCAAAGGGCATCCTGTTGAATTTATACATGCCAAAAGGTGTGATGAAAGAAGTCAGTAACTTTGAATCTTCTGTTAATTGCACCTGATGATACCCAGAGGTAAGATCGAGAGTCGAATAAAACTTTGCATTACTCAAAGAACTAATAATTTCCGAAATATTGGGTAACGGAAATGTATCCTCCACCACCTCCTTATTGAGATTACGAAGGTCAATGCAAAGTCTTACATCACCAGAACGTTTGGTAGCAATGATGATAGGAGCAATCCATTGAGCTGCCTCCACCTCCTCTATAATCCTGTCCTCCTTCAGTCTGACCAGCTCCAACTTTACTTTGTCACACAAGCTAATGGGACCATGCCTTGATTTTGAAGTAACAGGTTGAGCATTTTCCTTTAATACAATGCGATGTTTATACCCTTTGATGCACCCCACTCTGGATGTAAAGACATCAGGAAACTCAAGCCACAAATCATGTTCAAGGTCAGATACCTTTTGTACTTGTACTTGAGGGGTAGCATTAGGATTCAGGATAATGCCCAATTGTTTCTGATGGGGCCAACTCAATATGGTGTCACCAACAACTGGAACATAAACTTTGCCAAAAATCTTATTACCTTTAAACTGGATGCATGCATTGAAGTTACCTTTCAATTGAATTGGTTTACCACCATAAGAGTACGGCATTACATCAGGCTCTTGAAGCGTTACCATTCTATCAAAATGCTTTTTGTAATCCCCTTCAGAAACAAGAGACAGTTTAGCACCTGAGTCCATCATCATGGAAATCAGAGCCCCATTGACGTCAGCAAAATCTGTTGGATAGTCACAACCCACTGCAGGGATGTCACTGTCGACATCTCCGAGGACCTGTAAAATAAAATCTTTCTCTTCACCATCACACAAAACTTCATTGAGTTTTACATCACCCTTGTTGTAAGACTTGCAGTACTTAGCAAAGTGCCCCTTCTTACCACACTTGTTGCAATTTACAGAAAAAGCAGGACACTCTTTACAGTTTGCCAAATGTGAGGGCGAACCACACCTGAAACATAATAATTAAGGGCCAGATGTAGCAAAGAAAAAGTTTGCGACCTGCAAATTGCGAGTCATACCGACTCGCAAATTGCAACTCGCAAAATAGTATGCAGAAAGGTGTCTCAGACACCTTCTGCGACTTGCTATGGGGTTGCAAAGACCCACCTCATGAATATTAATGAGGTGGGTCGCAAATTGCGACCCCATAGCGAGTCCCTGCACTCACAGGGATGGTGGCCTGCTGGAGACAGCAGACCTCCATGTCTGTGACTGCTTTTTTTAATAAAGCAGTTTTTTTTTTTTTAATTGCAGCCCGTTTTCCTTAAAGGAAAACGAGTTGCAATTCAAAAAAATAATGAAACCATTTGGTTTCATTTTTTCAGAGTAGGCAGTGGTCCATTGGACCACTGGCTGCTCTGAAAAATTATTTTCAGCTACATTCACAAAGGGGAAGGGGCCCCATGGGGACCCCTTCCCATTTGCGAATGCGTTACCACCCACTTCAAGTGGGTGGTAACTGCGAGTTGGTTTGCGACCGCTTTCGCGGTCACAAAGCAACTCAGCATGGGATGCGGTCGCAAATAGGAAGGGAACACCCCTTCCTATTTGCGAGTCGGATTCACATTTTGCGAGTCGGTACCGACTCGCAAAATGTGAATCTGCATCGCGTTGGCCGTTTTGCATGTCGCAAACTGCGTTTTTCGCAGTTTGCGACATGCAAACCGGTTGCTACATCTGGCCCTTAGTCTTCATTCTTAAACTAGGATTAATTTTTGATTTAGAATCAACTTTTTGAACAGATGTGGAACACTTAGATTTCTTCAAGTGATTAATTCAAGATTCAGAATGTTCAATTTGTTTCGCAGTCCATAGAACTTCATCTAAGGAAGGATCACCTTTGGACCATAAAGCTTCCCTAATCTTGTCACTCCTGCATTCCAGCAAAAACTGATCACGAATGCGTTCATTGACACTGCCTCCAAAGTTGCAAAGAGCAGCTAATTTCTGAAGATTCGTTTTAAAATCCTTAATCGATTCTTCTTCATTTTGTTTGCACTTTCCAAAGTAGAACCTCTGAATAATAATGGAAACTCTGCGTAAGTAGTGTCTATTGAGTCTGAGTAATGTTTCCTCAAACTCGTTCAAAGAAGCATCACCCTCTGCTCCCTCAGAGATAGAGATGGCAGGTAAAGTCTCCAACACTTCTTGGCCTTCTGCACCTAAGCAATGCTGAAGCACTGATGTCTTTTTTTCAGCAGAAAAGATGCAGCCGCAAACCTTTAAGTATGTTAAAAAACCTTCTTCCACTTGATTCAAGGAATGGAAGGTTCACCTGGCACTGTTAAGAAAAAGGGTGGCATAGAAATATTTTGCATTCCCATATGGCGCATATAGTGGTCACTGAGTTGTTTTGGGTTCACCCTGTGTGGGTTGCGTTCCACAGGTTGCAAGCTTTAGGGCGGATTTTTTCTCAAGTGGCACAGCTCAGGACTGCAGCAATGTGTTGCAGGACAATGCAACAGTTTAGAAATGCAGGGATGTGCCATGTTTTCTAGAATATGGTACAGCCCTGCAATTTCCCCTGCACCTGCACAGATTTGTTCTCTCTGCACCAACACAGGCATTTTTGCAGCATGATGAAGGGGTGCCTGCCTTGAGGGATAGTTTGGTTATGTGCAGGGAGATGTCC
Organism: Pleurodeles waltl; assembly: GCF_031143425.1. NCBI lineage: Eukaryota > Metazoa > Chordata > Amphibia > Caudata > Salamandridae > Pleurodeles > Pleurodeles waltl. Next base: position 838,295,423 of record NC_090438.1, read on the forward strand.
CTTCCTGCACATGTACAAGCTATTTTTGCTAAGGTGGCATTTCAATGTGTGTTGCAAGATGTGGCACACATGAGAAGGGCAATGCGACAAGGAGGAAGCGAAGCATTTTGGCCAGTTACACCATCCTGACACCACCCTTGGGGTGGTATTGACTTCAGTCCTAGTCTCTGATATCTAAGTTGTGTAGGTACAGGGGCTTTGCCAATATGCAATGGGTGTTGTCGTGGCACAGCCACACTATTCGCACGTCCCTTCCAGGCAATGTGCTGCATATTTACATGGTGGAGTATAGCCATAGTGAATGGGCTATGTCCATGTTGTGTAAATGTTGGAGTGCATAGCACAACCAAAGCGTTGGTACATGTGTGGCTTGGCTAGTTTTGATTCAGGGTCTATGTGACCCAGTGCAACCCTTTAGCATGCATTGAGTGTGTCCTATGTGCCTCCCCTTCTACCATTTGTGGAATTCCAGATATTCCTCCCCTACAAGTTACCCTGCATTTGTGGTGGTTCTTGGTATTCTACGCTGTCCTGGGATTCCAGTGACCAGCTCCCCTGTAGTGACCACTGCGACCATCTCCTGCAGCCCATCTAGGTCCTCCTGTTCTGCGGGACTTCCACCTCCAGTCTGCAGTGCTGCCTTACTGTTCCTGGCCAGTTTCTCCTTAATCTTTCGCTTGCAATAGTGGTAGCACTTCTTGCACTCAGTGACAGTCCTCTTCACCTCTGCCACGCTGGTGACTTTTTCTATTGCCTGTCATATTGCGTCTCTTCTACCTATTGGCGATTTGGAGGTGACGAAGAGCTGGTGTTGGTGCTCCATCACCGCTCTGACCAGGATGTCATGCCTTTCCTCACTAAAGCGACACTTCTCCTTCTCCTGGGACTTTTCAGGATCCTCCTTGATGGTACTTGGGGGATTGGGTTCTCCCTGGGGTTTCTCCTGGCCTGCGAACTCCTTCTTGTTTAAATTTCTATTTTTCCTGCTTGTACGTTTTGTTTTGACGCTAATGCGGTAAAAAAAATTGCTAACCCATTTTGCAGCATATATATGTGCTGCAAAACAGTCTAGCGCCACCTTTGTAGCATTAGCGTAATTTTACCTTATGCCATGTTATAATGGTTAACGTCATTTCTTTTTTTTTACACTAACCATTCCTTAGCGCCATCGTGCGTCATTTCTTAAATATTGCAAATATTGCGCACAGAGGGCTCTATAGAATGAAGTTAGCTTGCGTTAAAAAAATGACGCACAAGTTGTGTATCATTTTTCATAAATATGGGCCTATGACACCACATGAGGTGCAAGGGGCTGGTGACTGATAGGTGTACTTTGCCGAAGTACAGTAGTGTAAGTCGCAATCTCAAACCACCAAGAGGTCCTCCTTCAAAGACCGCCTAGACAACAATGCACATGACAGCAAAGAGCTTTTCCTCATCGTGAAGGAACTTTCCACCCCCAGCACCAACGTCAACGACATCCCGCCTTCTCAGGAACTTTGCGACTCCCTCGCCGCCTTTTTTCACAGCAAGATCGCCGACATCCACAGTAGCTTCAACACCCCTACCTCACCCACCTCCGTCACCACCTCGTACCCTAGCATCACCAACCCCATCACCGCCTGGTCCAACGTCGACGATGACACAACACGCAAAATCATGAACTCCATCCACTCCGGATCACCGACTGACCCCTGCCCCCACCACATCTTCAACAAAGCCGACTCTATCATTGCGCCCCAACTCTGCAAGATCATCAACGCCTCCTTCGAAACAGGCACCGTCCCAGAAAGCTGGAAGCACACAGACATCAACGCCCTTCTCAAGAAGCCAAAAGCCGACCCCGAGGACCTCCAGAATTTCCACCCCATCTCCCTCCTCCCCTACCCAGCTAAAGTCGCAGAAAAGATAGTCAACCTTCAGCTGACACGCCACATCGAAAACAACAACGTCCTCGACTCCTCACAAACCGGATTTAGACGCAACCACAGCACCGAGACCCCCCTCATCGCCACAACAGATGACATCAGACGCCAACTCGACCGCGGCGAGATCTCCGCCCTCATTCTCCTAGACCTCTCCGCGGCCTTCGACACAGTCTGCCACCACACCCTACTGTCACGCCTCCAAGAAGCCGGAATCCAGGAAAAAGCCCTAGCCTGGACCTCATCCTTCCTCTCCGGCAGAACACAGACCGTACGCCTCCCACCCTTCCGATCAGAAGCCAACAACATCATCTGCGGCGTCCCCCAGTGCTCCTCCCTGAGCCCTACGCTGTTCAACATTTACATGGCCCCCCTCGCACAAGTGGCCCGCCGTTTCGACCTCAACATCATCACCTATGCCGACGACACCCAGCTCATCCTCTCCCTCACCAACGACCCTGCCACCGCCAAAGCCAACCTCCACGAAGGGAATGAAAGCAGTCGCCGACTGGATGAGAAATAGCCGTCTGAAGCTCAACACCGACAAGACAGAAATCCTCATCCTCGGGACATCCCCCTCCACCTGGAACGACTTGTGGTGGCCCACCACCCTCGGAACCCCCCCGACGCCCACCGACCACACCCGCAACTTGGGATTCATCCTCGACTCCGCACTCTCCATGAACAGACAAGTCAGCGCCGTCACCTCCTCCTGCTACAGCACCCTCCGCACCCTCCGCAGGATCTACAAGTGGATCCCGACCGACACCAGGAAGACAGTGACCCACGCCCTCGTCAGCAGCAGACTGGACTACGGCAACGCACTCTATGCAGGAATCCCAGCGAAACACCTACAGCGACTCCAACGCATCCAAAACACCTCAGCCCGACTCATCACCAACGCACCCCGCCACAGCCACATCACCCCTCACCTCAAAGGACTCCACTGGCTCCCCGTCAACAAAAGGGTCACCTTCAAGCTCCTCACCCACGCACACAAAGCACTCCACAACGTCGGCCCCTCCTACCTCAACGACAGACTCAACTTCTACACCCCGACCCGCCATCTACGATCAGCGAGCCTCGCCCTCGCCACCGTCCCCCGCATCCAACGTGCCTCCTCCGGCGGCAGATCCTTCACCTACCTCGCCGCCAAGACCTGGAACACGCTCCCTAGCTACCTCCGACAGACTCAAGACCTACTCGCCTTCAGAAGACTCCTCAAGACCTGGCTCTTCAAGCAGTAGCAGCCCCCCCCCCCCCAGCACCTTGGAACCCTAACGGGTAAGTAGCGCGCTCTATAAATCTCTGTGATTGATTGATTGATTGATTAAAGGCCAGGAGTATCCATCAAGGTCCCATGTTTATGGTTGTTAAGCTGGTTCAGTTTCCTTTCTCTTACAACAGATATTGTTATGAAATATGAAGATTGTGTTTAATGCTTCCAATTCTGTACCAGCTGTTGACTAACGCGTAACACAAATGTACAACAGTTGCCCTATACTGAGTTAGTCTTGACGAATGATCACTAGTCATGTGTGCGTTCCTAGGCACATTGACTTTCCTGTATATATGTCCGGCTTGATGTAACAAAAACCAGTAAAAAGATACTGAAACAAAAGGTGCCAGGCCTAGATGGGGTGAGAACCTGAAACATCTCCAGCAAACCGATGTAGGTTGGACAGACCTTTCTAAGATGGCTCAAGCAATACATGCAGTTAGGAGAATCCCAGACTCACTGTGTCCTGGAGTATTTGTCTGTAGTTTTGAAAATGATTAGTGTAACATTGACACAATGTTTTAACAGGCAATTAGACATTATTTAAAAGTCTACAGAATGTGGACCCAACGAAAGTAGGAAACTGGCCTGACTCTGCTAGAATACATGTATGTATGTATGTAACTCACTAAGAATAATATAGCCACTTCCCACCCAGGACGCACTTCTTAAAGGGTGGATGTTCAATGACATATTAAGAACGAAAGTCACAATGGGATGGGCTTAGAACATGGTCATGAGTTGGGTCAGCGTTGAGGCCTTAGCTCTTATCAAATAAATATTAAAGCACTGTTAAATGTACACTCACAATTGAAGCCAAGAGTAACATTTTATTGGCAAGACTTGTCCAAGAATCTCTTGGATTTTCGTCAAGAATACCTTACCCAGCCAGAACGCACAGTGGTTCTGCTAAGAAAATCAGGGCAACTTTGCAACATAAAGCTTCGTTTGCTTTGCTGCTAAATATTAGGAAGACCGTGTCTGTCAGTTTATGGATGGCTTTAAGGTGCGTTTGACATATATGATCCAGGCACTGTCATCATAAACAGAATAAAGTCAGAACATATAGGGGCCATGAGAATCTGATTCTGTCAAGTTCCGTTTTTAATTGTTGCAGATCTTAATGCCCGAGGATTTCAGGCACGTGATACTGAAGAATATCAAACAAAAGTAAATTAAAATATATTTACCAAATATTTCAATATTGCATAGAAACAGAATGTATATATGTTTACAAAACAACTATTTAGGTGCACTGGATTTTTTGTAGAAAAATACTGGTTCCTTTGCGTCCTACATTAATTCCTTTTCAATTCCCTTTACAGCCAAGTTAAATCAATTTCATTCAGCTCATTACGATACAAATGTCCCTTCTTAAACAATGTATCTTGTGTTGTTTTGGCCTCTTCCCAAACCATACCTAGAATCCCTATGTTTAGAGAATCAGGGCCAGGTTTACAAGAAAGTGGCGCAGTGAGGTGCTGCCCCAAAATTAGCAGCACCGCACTGCGCCAGTTTTGAAATGCAGGGATACGCTGTATTTACAAGAATTCGGCACACCCCTGCGTTTCTCCAGGCGCCAATGCTAAATTAAGGAGCCTGCGCTAATGCAGGCATCCTTGGACGATAGTGCCCATAGTTGTCCATTCCTGCATTCATTCATGGCATTTTGCTTCTTCTATGTGTGCTGCAGAATGTAGCACACATTGAAAAATCAAAAAACGAGGAGGAATAAAAGTATTCTTCCTGGTTGCGCCATGCCAGGCCACCCCTGGGGTGGGGTTAGATTTTGGAGCTGCCTCAGATTTACATTTTCTAGTAAATCTGGGGCAGTGTCAAAAGCATTGGGTGTTGCGGTGGAATGCCTGACTGCAACACCCATTGCAGGGTCCCATATTTACACGGAGGCATAAAGCCACAAAAACTGAATTTACATCTCCTTGTAAATATGGAGAAGTGGTTAGCGCCACCAGAGCATTGCAAAAAGTGATGCTCCAGTGGCGGCCTTGTAAATCTGGACCTCAGTTTTAATAATAACTATTAAAGGTCTAAGTTAGAAACTGGCACACTGAGAGGGATACACCATGCACTTGTTTGCAAATGTATTAGGATACAATGCACTTGTAATAAGGCAGACAGGATATCAGTCAGGCCTGTGATGAAATACTTGCTCCCAAAACTAAATAAGGCCCTATGTTTCTGTGCAACATTTAAATAATTATTAAATATGCTTTGAGAAAATAACAACATAGGCATGTGGTGCATGCTAAAAATAACCATAATATATTTGGTCATAAGTATTAAAATTATGAAGTAAAAAATCTAAAGAGCATGACTCACTCCAACCCCTGTTCAGATGTATCCTTATATTTATTTCTCCCTGTGAAATTCTTTTACATTTCAATTTAGACTCCCCAATTTCCTGCAAGATTGAAGGTGTGCCCTATATGTTCTGTAAGTGACAGTTGTGAGAAATTGGGTCTGTAGTTGGCAGATGTAACACCCTTGTTCAAGTAGGGATCACAATCCTAGTTAGGGTGAATCAATACACAACCTAAATTATCCTGTGATCACCCTCTGGTAGCTTGACAAAGAGCAAGCAGACTTAACTTAGAAGGCAATGTGTAAAGTATTTGTGCAATAACTCATACAGTAACACAGTAACAACACCACAGAAAGTACTCCACACCAGTTTGGGAAAATAGACAAGCAAAATGTATCTGAAGAAAATAAGACCAAAACAACAAAGATCTAATATGCACAAGTCTCAATCCTTAGGAATCAGTGGTTGTATTCTTTCAACACACAGTAACTGGGATGCCTAATAAATAACGACGCAACGGAGCCACAGAGGAGGAGATGCATTGATAAGTATGGCGCTGTGTCAGATTTTCAGGTGCTGCAAAGACAATGTGTTGTTTCTTTCCACGCTGCAAGGCGATGCATCAATTTACAGAACAGCATCCTTGGTTCCCCACTGCAATGCGGGGGTATTTTGGCAGCCTGGGACGATGCGTTGAACATTCACAACGTGCTGGTAGGAAGGAGCAGGTGCTGCATCAATCCAGTAGGTGATGCAGCAATTTTCCAGCCGTGAGGCATGCGTAGCGTTGATTTCTGCAGGTGTTTGTCAATTTTTCGACATATGGGAATTTTCTTTTTTTTAGTGAAGTCTTTGCTGGCCCTGAGACTTCAGAACAGAAGGCAAGCTCAAGCCAAGCCCTTGGATAGCACTTGTGGAGGAAGGCAGAGTCCTTCCAGCAGGGGCCAGCAGGCAGCGGGGCAACAAAGAGGAGAGCAGTCCTTTCAGCAAAGCAGGCCAGAAAAGTTATTTGGGCAGCCAGACAGTCACTCTGACAGAGTCCAGTTGCGGGTGCAGAAGTGTCTGATTTGGTGGGGTCCCAGACCCAGTATATAAACACCCAAAAGTGCCTCTAAAGTGGAGGAAACTTCAAAGAGTGGTTTTGAAGTGCACAAGTTCCCCTTTCAACCCAGCCCTGTCTGCCAGGAGACCAGTAGGGGGTTATCAGTCCTTTGTGTGAGGGCAGACCACTGCCATTTGAAGTGTAAGAGAGAGCCCCTCCACCCTTTCTGCCCAGTGAATCCCTTCTGTATGCAGATGCATCTGAGTGCCCTGTGTTTATGGCTGTTTGGGTGGAATGCACAAGGGGATCTGTCAACCAGCACAGGTCAGGCGTGATTTTGAGCTGTAAGGCACAGATGGCAGTAAGTGCAGAGAAATGCCTAGTTTCTAAAAGTGGCATTTCTGAAATAGTATTGCAAAATCCAACTTCACCAGGAAGTAGGATTTTGTACTACCATTCCAACCATACCAAATATGACAAGTCTATTCCTTTCACATCAGAGATTACCACTTAAAAGCATAGAAGGGAATCTCTAATGATGGCCAATGAGAGAAGCAGGCTTCACAGTAGTGAAAAATGACTTTGGGAGTTTTTCACTACCAGGACATGTAAAACCTATAGTACATGTCCAGCCTTTTACTTACATATCACCCGGCCCTGTGGGTTACCCAGGGCCTACCTTAAGGGTAACTTATGTGTAAGAAAAGGGGAATTTAAGGCTTTGCTAGTAGTTTTGAATGCCAAGTTGAAGTGACTGTGAAACTGCGCACACAATCCTAGCTATGGCAAACCTGAGACATGGTTAAGGGGCTACTTATGTGGGTGGCAACATCCTTGCTGCAGGCCCACTAGTAGCATTTACTTTACAGGCCCTGGGCACTTATACTGCACTTTACTTGGGACTTACAAGTAAATTAGGTATGCCAATTGGATATGAGCCAATGTTACCACGTTTGAGGGAGAAAACACATGCACTTTAGCACTGGTGAGCAGTGGTAAAGTTTCTAGAGTCCTAAAGCCAACAAAAACTAGGTCAGAAAAAGAGCAGGAGGAAGGCACATAGATTGGGGTGACCCTTCAGAGAGGGCCATTTCCAACACTAGTGGTAAGGCAAGACTAGAAGCATGTGGAAAGATCACACTGAGGATTCTCTGCCCATTCTCTGTTCATAAATGCTGCTGGACTATTAAAAATGACCACATTCCTATTTTACATCATACTTATCACCCCGATCTCCGCAATATTCCTATGAAATGTAAACAAATATCCACAATGTAAAGTTGCATGTATAAAATGCAAATACCCATAAGTAGAGCTACCATTCAATTAATATACGTAGTTGCATTCACTGTAGTTTACTATCAAGTTTGTACATATCTTCTGCCCTCCACGTTCTTCAAGTGAGTCCAGTCTTGTGCAGTAGGCCCAATGCAGGATATGTTCTACATAGCCTGGCAGGACGGGCCCTCCTCTGTATGCCTCCAATAGGACAATATCCTTGCTCAACCTAGAGACTTAGACCCTGGCGAAGGTCCTGGCAAATTGCTTGATGCAAGTGATAGACTCCTGGTAGAGCCTAACCAGTCAGGTTTCAAGCCCTACCAGGTGTCAAGACACAATCTGCGACGACTGGTAGGGTGCCTCACCCGTAGAGATAGAATAGAGGAACCGGCCATCCTACTAGCCCTAGATGCCTTTTAACTCACTTGAATGGCCCTATTGATGGTCAATTTGTGCTAAAGATGGGCTTTGGCTCGAACTATCTGTCCTGGATTGGGCTACTCTATAAAGGTCTGATCACCAGGGTAAACAGTAACTGGGTGGACACAGCAGATTTCGACCTAAGCACAGTGCTAAGGGTGTCCACTATCCCCCTTACTTTTTGTGGTGGCAGTTGAACCACTGGCAACATTGATACACTGGGACCCATTCCTTAGGAGGCTGTGATCAGGCCCAGGGTGGAAAGATGTTGTATTCGTCTATGCAGATGACATACTGCTTTACCTGGCTGACCCAGACGGCTCCATGCCTCGAATACTCCACATCCTGGTGGTATCTACATCTTACTCGGGCATCAATTAGTGCAAATCAATTGCCTAACCTCTATCACAAGAGACACAGAAAGGAGTCTGGAGCTATTCCCCATGATGGGAAGTGACTGGATTGAATTATTTGGGCATTTTTTTGAAAAGAGACAATGAGCTCCTTATCCGGATAAAGCAAATCAGGGTCCTGGACAACTACAGAGGGAATGTGGGTTGATGGCAGAAGCGTCCATTGCCACTGCCAGGTAGGGCTGCCCTCTACAAAATGATCTACCTGCAGAAATGTCTTTACATCCTACAAAATACACCACTTGGGGTTCTGCAAGAGTTTTTTTAAAGCAGTGGCCGAAGTTGGCAGAACCCTATCATGGGATGGGGCACCCAGAGGATAACCTTGCTCACTCGGACTTGGAAACCCCTGGAAGGTGTGATTACTCTTTCTAACCCACGTATTTACCATTGGGTGACCCCGCTCCAGGTGGTTAATGATTGGGCTTTCTCAATTCAACATGGGCTATCATTAATGGCAGAGCCACAGGTAATGGATCTAGAGGGCTTCGCCCGCTGCCTATATGGGGAAAGAAGGCACCCTATCCACGAAGGAGATGGTGGTAAAAATTTGAAAAGGGCAAGAAATGCCCTGAGGTGGAAGGGCAAAGTGATGGTGGGAACCCCACTATGAAAGGCGGATGTCCTCAACAGGGCACAAGCGATAGAAGGGTATAAAAGATGGGCATATCCAAAGTAGGGGACATCTGGCACAATGGTAACAGTCTATCATTTTCTGAGCTACAAGAACAGTATGAGCTGGCAGGCAATCAATACCTCCAGTACCTACAACTGTCATATATCTTACGGAATTATGCGGGAGCTCAGAGAGAGGTCCAAGAGGAAACCACACTGGAATACAGAGTCCTACAGGCTCCCTGATCAGCCATGCAGCGTCAACTCTACCTTGCTACAAAAAAGACCCCCCCCTCTGCTCGACTGCTTAAGCAGTAAGTTGGAGGAGGAGGACCTAGGTAGGTTAGAGGATGACGACTGGAAGTGGCATGTTGTTATCCCCACTAGGTAGTGATCAGGGTGGGATTTCAGCTGATACAGCTGAAGATTCTACACTGGGCATACTTCACCAGGTCTAGGCTATTTGGTGTGGGCAAAATAGAGACAGGCCTTTGTGCACGGTGGTGTGGACAAAGAGGTAAACTACTACATATGATATGGAGCTGTCGGAAAATCCGGGGCTTCTGGAAGGGGGTGCGGATGGGATTTTGGATAATCTGGACATAGTGATACACTTCACTCCGCAACTGGTGGTCTTGGGAGTGTGGGGAGATCAGACTCTGGAGAGCGATACGCTCCTTTTATGTGAAGTTGCTCTGATGGTGGCAGAACATGTATTGATCCAGGGATGAGGAACTGGTATGGCCCCAACAATAAAAGAATGGGAGATGGGTATGGATTGGTACATGAGGGTAGAAGAACTGGTGCACCAGGGAAGGGGCTGGCCAAAAAAAAAAAAATCTGGGGTCAATGGAGGGCAACAGAGGAAGTCGGCTCCTGGGAGCTGCTGGGGAGCACTGGCGGGTGGTGCGGATCGGGATGGGGGGGTGAAAAGATCAGGGAAATGACTCACTGTACTAAACCTACAGGTAAACGGCTGGGGGGTTATTATTCATTCATTCATCTATCGTTTCAGATTCGCAATAAAGTCATACAATAGTTGAACATAAAATCTACGAATAACAGATTTACTTAGAACATGTAATGCATTAAAACAATACACACACCATATAATACAACTTTTTAAACCATTCCCATAAGCCCTTAATAACGAAATGCTTCCCTCCCGCAAACTAGAATGATTTACAGCCTAAATAAACTGCACAACAGAAAATTTACAGTAATCTACATAACTTCAGAATGACACAGAGGGCTAGTCCAAGAATTTTAATGTAACTAGCGTCCCCCAGTACAATGCTGTTAAAATGCAGCGTTTAAATTCCAGAGACGCATAGAAGCAGCGTACATGGATTAAAACAAAGGTGCATCTCCGGTGCAGAAGGTGCTGAAAAAGCATATCTGCTAAAGTGATGAGGATTTACTGTGCACAAATTCTGCATGGTAAATATAGACAGATGATAATATTATGACTGTGCAAAGAGCAGATAAAGTGCTGTATATGATTTTCAGTTAGGGCGCTTGACCATTTAAAAGTATGAGTCCCTTACCAGTGAGGAGGCGGTAAAAGTGCAACCTTTTCAAGCAAAGCCTATGACAGGATGTACCAACCAAAGACAGCTTTGCAAGGCAACTGTCAAATCTGACCAATTACTCACAAGAAAACAAAATCCTGCTTCACTTAGATCCCATTAGGCCTCCGTCACTGCTGTTGTAGTAAACAATGCAAGAGTACGTTAAACCGTTACCAGGCAGATTTTCCAGTCAAAATAACTGACTTGTTTATTTCCCTATCACACTATGAATATTACTCTCACCGCCCAACCTTTAGACCAGTGTTGTCTTTCTTTCCAAGTGGCATATACCTAGAGTGCTACAGCCTGATACATTTCCTGCCGGTCAGTTCTGTAGCAAAGTGTTAGGGCATCCTTGCAATTCTTTGTGTGATATTTTTTTAAAACAAGGGATGAAGATAAAACCTTCGGGGGCAAGTGACGTGGTACAAAGTAGCATGAAGTGCGTCAGTGTTTTCTTGGCCGCCTAAAAGGCTTCAGCACATGCCGGCTCCAGCTGCGGCCGATGTAAATCGAAAGGGGAGGGGTGGGAGGATTAATACAAAAAATATGGAACTTACCTTGTCGCCGCCGCCACGTTGCTCCTCTTCTCTCTGGTGTCCCAGAAGTTCCTGGGACACCAGAGCAGGCTCCCCATCCAATCCTGGTGCTGCTCTCATGCTATGCCTAGCATGAGAGCAGCACCAGGATTGGTCTGAGTGGCTTATTCTGCCACTCAGACAGTGACCTGGGGTCTGTGTAGTTTCTCCAACCCAGCTATGTAAGCAGCCGGGTAGGAGAAACCTAAGTGCACATGTGTGTTTGGCCAGCCTGAGATGACCGTCCAAACACATATGTGCATTTAAGTGCACAGATTCCACTCCCTCTACCCCTCTACCCCTCCCCCTCCAATGTCCCAGCCATCCCTTCCCTTCACACACTTGCTCAGCTGAGCCACCATTTGAAAAAATAAAACAATAGTGAAATACCGTTTTATTTTTTCAGCTGCTGGCTTAGCCGCGGGGGCGACGCTCCTTCACCATTGCAAAGGAGCCACCCCTGGCCAGCTCTCTGCCCAGAGACCTTACACCAGGATTTGGTATCTGGGGGTTTATCTTTATGTGTCTCGAGCATGGAAGAATGTTGGAATGATAACTGAGATAGCTAGCCTTGCACAGCTGTTTTGTTGTGGTACACCATACTTTTTTTTGCTGCTGCCACTGCAGTGGGGTTTCAGATGTAAAACTTAATTTGAAGGTTTGTTGAAAAAGTATATACACATCTCATCTTTCATACCTTAACCATCACAAGGTAAAATGCATTTAGACACACCCCCACCACTCCCGCCATCCAACTGCCCGTAACTAGGTTGGCTGCTTGATCGCGCCTACACACAGCACCTTTGTTAGAAGGGGTACTTCTTTCAGGAAACAAACAATATCTTACTCTTTTGGCAGTAAAGGGTTCCTTACTAGATTCCATGTTCATGTTAAGCTTAAGCATATTGTTCTTGATGCTTGTTTTTACATTTTGTGTTGAACACATAAATGACTTAAACAGAGTGATGTACTCATCCAAAGAATCTTGAGAACCCATGTTCTGCATCTGGTCTGAAGCTTCAGCGATTTTAGAAGTCTGCTCCGTGCCAACCTATTCAAAAACAAAACATATATGTTTGTAAATCTTTTTTGCTCAGAAACTTTATCTAATTGCAGTACAACTATGTCTTCTGATGAGCGGTATCACTCAAGCAAGCCCTCAATGGGAAGACCATGTCAGATTGTGGTCACGTAACCCGCCAAAACCACCCCTCTTTCATATACATGTACGTCCTGAATACATTGCAAAAATGTTTTGGAACAAGCAGCCTGGGGGGAGGCTTAAGGATTCATAAGACTGGCACAAGGACAGCCCCTGAATTCTAGGTGCCCAGACAGTTCTGGAAAGAAAGAAGACTTCATCTGATGACATTAATGCCTCTCAACATCATTTCTGTGATGACGGGGTGGAAGCAAAGTTATGGAGCTACTTCAGTACTCTTGATCCAAAGTGTTTCTTCCATTGATACATGTGAGTTTTGTATGGCTGAGCTTGAGGGAAGTGGCAGTCGCATGCTTGGTGTGGGGGATCAATACCCAGAGACAGGAGTGGGTCATGGCAGGGGTTACGGTACCGGGTACCATAAATCAAACAAGTTAAAGTTCTGTGTCAGGGATCCCAGAGCATGGAAAGTGGTGCTTTAATCTGCAACACAGGGCTGAGAGGGCAAAAATAACAAATCTAGAGAAAATCTTGAACTTTTAAGTAAACTTTCTTGGTAGAATAGGAAATTTGTGTCTGCCTACCAAGGTATAGAAAACTGCTAAAGCAATCAAAGTTGAGAAAAACTGTCAAAAGTAATGGAGTGTCAGCAGGCACGAAAAAAAACGGACCTGTGTAACTGAAGGGTCACATTTCTGCTCGCTCTTTTTCTAGATCTAAGACATGTGCTTCAGTCCCGTCAGTCGAGGATTAGACGTCCCGTTTATTGTAACTGGAGGGTGGTGGGATATCGGAGTATCTCGATCAATATCATTAATAATTGCATTGCTATTGTTATCTTCTGTGCAAAACATGCTAATGAAACAAGGCCAACTTGTCCTAAAGAAAGTATTGCAAAAGTTAGGTATTGAATGTATGAGTCTTTCGACTCGTGAACATACACTGCTTCAATATCTATCTGATGGAAATTCATTTATGATTATGCAAGCCGCAAATCAACAAAACAGGTCTAACTCTGACAGTGACCACTACAGCACTATATACTGTTAAGTTCCATACACTGCTCATATAATTATAATAAAGGATACCTACACTCATGGTACCAGATACAAGGCTCCCACATTACAGACCTTCAGATAGGCCTGTTACAATTCCCTACTTGGATTTCTTTTGCATCACAATGCAAGCCCATTTTCAGGTCTGTGGAGCAATTAAAGTACATAAGTGCCGCACAGGAATAAGACAGTTATATTGCACAACAATAAAACCCCTCCTGAGGGACAAAAGACTAGTAGCGACCCTAAAGGATAATGTTTTTTCACTGTCTATGCATCTAACGAAAGAAGATAGTAAACATACTTTCATTATGTGTATCAATAGACGTGCTGTTTGTAACATCAAGCTCCTCTTTGGCATCCTATTTTATTTGAGTAGAATCTTACCTCCTGTTCATGAAAATTATTTGACTCATTTTTGTTGCCGAAGGGGTTCACAATATCAGCAATAGAATTCTTCTCCTGTAATAACGGAAAAACTAAAGGGGAATCCGATTTCGTGAGGAATGATGAGACTTCCTTGTTGGGTGATTCTCTCACGATGCAGTCAAGCAAGGGCTCCTGCATGATGGTCGGTAGACCTGCATCACACTGAAGGATGTGATCATCTAGCGGCATCTGGATAACATCTGTACGCTCAGACTCCTTGCTGGGTCCATCTTTTATTACATTCTGCTCCTTTCTGTCATCAGCAATCTTGGTCTCTGTGAGTGGCTCGACAATGGCTGATGGCCCCTCAGTGCCACTCTGCAACAATAGGGTATTGTTGCTAAAGGCTGTCTTGAGGTCATATGCAAAGCCAGAGTCATGACTGTTGGGTCCTGTGTCACTTTTACTTAAGGATAACTTGCTTTTCATGGAATAGTCTTCAACATCTGCATCTAGTTGGGAAACAGAAAGAAAGAGTCTATTAATCTCTAGCAAATGTTCTTCACTGTTGTCATTGTTCAGGAGTTTATATGCACCATGAAATTATTCTCTTAGTATCTAGTTAGGATCCCCAAATGTTGAATCATTTCTGTAGTATATTATTCTATAATCTTCAATCTTCTCTAGATCTATACTTCTGAATGAACGGAATGGCATCCAGTAATCAATGGCGTACTCGAGGGGTGCCCCCTGCAAGCTACCCTGTGCGGGCCACCTCCCCCCAGACCCAGTCAGAGGGCCTGAAGCCTATACTAAGTGTACTGTGCTGAGGGGGCCCCCTAGAGGTCGGTGCCCCCCGCACCGCAGGGGCTGCAGGGGCCTTTGTTACACCACTGGCAGTAATGACCCAAATACAAAGATGCAGAGAAAGAAGCCCTTTTCTTAAGAGACTCCGGAAAGTGTTGAGCCTATTTAAAAAAAAAACCACCATAGAATCACTGTCTAAGATTAGATTTGTAGACGGTATCCACTTACATCCACTTTAAGGTTTTTGCTTATCAAATGTTGGCCAATAAAATATTTCTCAAATGATCTTTATATACTTGTGACTGTTGCATTTGGAGCAATTTGCAGAATATCTCTGATTAACCAATCCGCACATCAAAAACACACCATCATTTAATATGGCCATCATTTATCATGGCATGTCTTGTCTTGCACCTTTGTAAATCAACTGTACTAGTAATCCGCCAGGAAATGTGCCCCATTTAGAAAGTGCTACACAGAGATCTTCTACACAGCTGCGTTATTTGTCCCCATGTTAACTGGGCCTTTCGATGTAGCAAGTAGGGGATGCTGCCACAACTATGGAATATGAGCAGTCAATGCTTGAAAAGGCATTTACCATTTTGTGAAACAGAAATCTGAGATTTGAAACACCAAGGGCCTCATTCCGACCCTGGCGGTCTAAAACCGCCAGGGCCGCGGGCAACGGAAGCACCGCCAACAGGCTGGCGGTGCTTCAGTGCCCATTCTGACCGCCGCGGTCAGAAAAGGGTTTCCCGCCGGATTTCCCCTGGCTGGGCTGAACCTCCATGGCGGCGCTGCAAGCAGCGCCGCCATGGGGATTCCAACTCCCTTCTCGCCACCCTGTTTCTGGCGGTTTTGACCGCCAGGAACAGGATGGCGGGAACGGGTGTCGTGGGGCCCCTGGGGGCCCCTGCACTGCCCATGCCACTGGTATGGGCAGTGCAGGGGCCCCCTAACAGGGCCCCAGCATGATTTTCACTGTCAGCATAGCAGACAGTGAAAATCGCGACGGGTGCAACTGCACCCGTCGCACCCCTGCAACACCGCCGGCTCCATTCGGAGCCGGCCTCTGTGTTGCAGGGCCTTTCCCGCTGGGCCGGCGGGTGCTCCCTTGGCGGGCGCCCGCCGGCCCAGCGGGAAAGTCAGAATGGCCTCCGCGGTCTTCTGACCGCGGAGCGGCCATTTGGCGGTTCCCGCCAGGCGGGCGGCATCCGCCGCCCGCCCGGGTCAGAATGACCCCCAAAGTGCCGTAGCCTTCTTTAAGAGTTCAAGCTTGAACAACCTACAGGCAAATATAAGTGCTCCCTATATAGCTGAGGAGAATATTTCCCTAGCATCACAAACATCTCCATATAAAAATAAATAGGGCATCTTAGGCATCCATGAGAGAACTACTCAGGAGATCTGTTAAATAACTACCTGACCTTGGTGGTGCCATGTTATGCAGTTCCTACTTTGGTAATAGGACTGCATGTTTAGGACGGCAGCACTGCCAAGTGTGGGAGGCTGAGTGTGACCTACACGGTTGGTAGCTGCCGGCCTATATCCTGGCTAGCTCACACTTCCTCACTCAGACCACCGAACCCACAGGGGTAAGTAGTGATTATGGGAACCTGAACATGACACTCCAATTCCCCAGGGAAGTTGTGGAAACAGATCATACCCCTTTTGCTCAGTTACTCAAGCATGCCAAGGTGAGACACAAGAGGCAAGATAAGTTTCCAATACATTTATTGAAACAATCACAATCTAGTATAAAAAGCATGTGCTGCAAAAATTAGGCAGATGAAACAAAGCAATCATCATTATGACCAGGGTAAAGGAAATGAATAACCCCATCATGATATAAGTGGTTCTAGATGTTCTAGAGGGTCTAGGGATTTCTATCTAACCCTTTGGCTACGACTTTGAGTATAGTGGTTGTAACCCTCTGCTTGGCCCAAGCTAAGGAATTGGCTCCAGCCCCATACCTGGATAGAATATTAGGAGTCAGTCTGTCGTGTAGATGGCAATCCTCTCAGGAAGCTGGAAGTTCAGCACCAGCAAAACTGCCTGTCATGCAGTACGCTTCCCAGGATGGTCGTGACCAGAATGCAGTCTACCCTCTTTGGGTCAGTTTACTGTTTATATAATAACCCATGTCATATTGTGACCAGAGTTCTGATGTAATGCTGTGTCTTGGAGATAGAAGTTGGTTCTGGGACTGGCAACACAAGTTAGCATATCATGTACTGCGGATAACAGCCTTGTACAAAGAGTACTGATTATTTGTAGAGCAAAGGCTGATTAAATGAGCAACGTGTTCCTTGCTTTCCTAGAATGAAGTCTCTGATAAAATGTGTAAAAGCCATTGCTAAAAGGCAGTGTGGCTTACATGAATATAAAGTGTGTAAAAATGTGAATACGACACAAACCGTAAAACTAATCTTGAACAGGGGTGTCCAACCCGGGTACTAAAGGGTTCTCAGAACAAATGCTAAAATAGCAACTCATTTCTACATTTCAAAGACCCATTTTCCATAGTGAATACAACAGCAGTTTTCAGGATGCTCCTGTCCTCGATATCAGCCTCCACATATCTGACTAAAACCCATTTCGCCTGTGTTACTGTCTCTACTATTGACCTGTCACACCTCCAATAACTACAGAGCCAATTGTATGTCAGAGGGGCATCAAGAAGTAGCACTAGATTACCAGTGCACTGATGCAGTTGAAAACATGAGTCCTTCCTTCCACAATAGCCTTAGTGTCTCATCTGTAGGATGTCAGATGGACACTCTTGTCAGATGAGCGCAGCAGTCCGTCAAAGGAACAGAGGGATGATGTAAATCCTATACATATTTTGCTAGAGGTGGCAGTGTTGACAGTTAAGGGGCAGTTCCTAGAAACATGTCCTCACACTGGCAGTAGTCTGTTATTTACAGAGTGATCCCCTCTTGCCCATAAGTCTGCATAATTAGGGTTGGCCTGTGCTTTTGATAACCCAGTGGTGTTACTGTAGGGCACTCCAGACAAAGCACCAGGGAGGATTTAGCACCATTCTCAGGCAAACTGAACATTATGTGCCACCAAAGAGGTCATCTTTATTCAAATACTTTCCTAAGAGTGAGAAACTCTGGTGGCACACCAATGCATCTCATTGTCGTCACACCTTGGGGAAAGTATTATTGCAACTCTATGAAAGTCTCAACATTTATTGAAAACAAATGAAATAACTAGGTACAGCTATGAAAATTGTAAGCTGTTCCCAGCTTCAATCATATTTTCTAGCTCATGCTAGCACTCCCCACATAATTTGCCTCTCTCTAAGTTGAAGTAAGCAGCGTTTTGAAACTTGGGATGTGAGGTTGTGAATTAGCTTTCTCACACAAAAAAAAGTTTGGTTGCTCATAAAGGCCATCTTCAAGTTCTCATGCATTTAGCTAGACACATGCCTAGACACATGCCTTCATTCTTGGTGAGCATTCTGTCAAATTAGTAATGCAGTAATTTAGTGTTTAATACAGGGTAAAATTGTGCCTTACCTGGAGTTGGAGACTTTGGCCCCCATTGATGACTTCAGGGGATCCCTGATCAGTTGACTATGTAATTCTGTGACAAATATTTGTGCTTTGTCAATAAACACTTTCAAACTGAATCAAAACATGATGTAATGTTTTTTTTCAATAGTGCTTGGTCTCTTGGCCAGGAACCATCAAAACTTGACCAGGAGTGGTGGCCAGAGTTGGACAAGACTTCTGTTTGACAACTTCAGGTGCCAAAGGTAAGAGTGAAGTGTCTCCATGGGGAGCTTATATGTAGTGCAGACCAGTGTTTGCCTCACCAGTCAGATCAGACAGTCTACAGCAGTTCTTTTTTAAAATGTGAGTCTATTTGAGATTATTGATTAGTTATCAGGTACTTCTTCATTACTATCACTTCTACATTTGTCATGTGGGTAGGTGATGATGGGATAAACTGGTTAAACAGGGAAAGCCAGGAGACCCAGGAGCTAGGAGATAGATGTCCTATCTCAGGAAGCGCAGGGGCATGGCAATGGGTTTCCTAGGTCCCAGTGAAGATCTTATTGGATGCATGTGTTGAAAGGTGTTCAGCCTCCCCCAGACCTTCTACGAACCTCAATAGGCTGTAACCAGAGGTTTTTCAATTGCAAGGGGACAGTGGACAAGCGTAAATATACTTTCCAACCACCCTCCTAAGTAGCTAGTGGGAAAGAGATATTAGATCCTTCTTTTCCCAACGTACCCTCTTTTGCTACTCCCCTCACAGGGATGCACTACATCACAAGGTGGAAGACTACCTTTTATTATGAGTGTGGGTGTATTAAGGACAATGGGAGCCGAAGAATCAAAAAGCTCCCACCCAAAGAGACTGCAGCCCCTGTTATGTACAACATTGTGGTATGAGTATATGAGGTCATATGAAGAATTGGATGAACTGACCTAATGACATTAATTGCAAGTCCTTTACGCAAGAAGACAGCTTTGATACCGAACATCTGAATGACCTTAAAAAAGACTGAATGAGCTCAAGAACGACAAACCCACTCCAGAGCAATGGTTACATTTTCTAAATTGCTATGAGGAAGCCATAACATGCAGGCGCTCTCGGGTGTGAAGTCTTCTAGACAACCAAGAGAAAATTATGTACCTCATTTAAAATCTAAGGGATACAGTGAGAGTTTGTGTCCCTACTGAGCTATCCTTACACATGTATTTGACCAGATAACTAATGATGTTCCAGAATAACACAGTGGAAAAGAAGGAAGACCTATTGGATGTTCCAATTCTGGCACCACCAATAGCACCTGCCAGCCAGCCAATGGGGTAGGTGAGTCGGGCACAGGTAGGGATTGACATACGAGTGCAAACAGCAGCAGCGTGGCAAAAAGCAGCATGACTTACAGCATCACAAAAAGAGTGAGCAAAATGGGAAACTGATACAACACCACCTCACTTGACACCTCTACTATGGTCTCAGTCACTATCTCACCAATCTTAAAAACACAATTGAAATGGTCAGACACCCAGCTTGGCTATGACCCAAGATAGCCTGAGGACAACAGCGTGCATAGAGCTAAAGACCCCAAATGTGTGCACCAGTCCAACAGATGGGTTCCTTCGGATGGCCATGAGGGCAGTGATGATTCAAATTCCCTTTCCCTTGTCCAGACTGATGCCTTTCTACCTTTACAACAGTACCAGGGTCCGAGAAAAGGGAGTACCATCACCCTTCGTGTTCTATTGTCCCCATCTGAATGTCACTTGTAAATTTCCCAAAATTTAAGGGAACCCATAGAAATTCAGTGAAGTATTACAAACCAACTTTGAAATTTAAATTCTTGATCAGGCTAATGTGTATCAATTGTTATTATAATTGCCTTATTATGCCTGGAGAAAAGAGGGACCTCTATGTAACCAAAGCCAATTGTTCACAACAATCACAAACAGACATTGCTGTGCTTTTTGATGCTAGAGGTGCTTCCTTGAATGCCATTCTTTGCTTCTGTCCTATGAAAACGGACTAATCCAAAATTAATAATGGAAAAGAGAACACATGGGAAGCTACCGCTAGATGATGTGTTTGATTGTCACTCTGGTAACATGAATGCTCCTGAAACAGGAGCTTCTTGCTTTTAAATGTTGTTATCAAAGGTATCAAAGCAAGAGACAACGTCTAGGCTGGCAAAACAAAAATCTGTCTGAATTGGTTACTATTGTGAGCCACTGTGTAACAGTATAGTAGCATAATAAGGAATTCACTGAACTCAAACTAATGTTTTGCCAGCAAGACATCAAACCCTGGGTAAAGGAAAGGATAAAGAGCCAACGTTTTTCTGAATGGAAAGAGCAAAACTCAGGGACAAACGTAGAAGCACAAACAGGCGATGCATAAGGGAGCAAAAACGTTGCGATGCACCCATCACTAATGAATAGGTAATTCATACATAATTCAGACAGAACTAACATCACAGAAATGATTCGTTTTTATCTTTAATAAGCAAAGTAGAAATGGATGTGAGAGTAGACAAGGTTCAAAGGCAGGGAAAGGGAGAGTAGCTCCTCTTAGTAACCTCTTATGTTTCATCTGGGGCATCTTAATTGTGATTGCCCAAATCTGCCCTCAAGTTCTCATGAACATCCAGAACAACTCAATTTCTTTCCTCCGTCAGCAAACAGGTACCCATCATTTTAGGACATCCCAATGGGAGCTAACTGCTCTATGAATGCTTTAATCTCAGAAGACCTGAAAGGGTCGTCTATATGATGTGTTGTCAACAGAAAGCCCAGCTTGTGCCTTTTTGAGGCTGGCGCTAGTTGTTCAGCTATCAGAACCTCTTCTTAACTGCCTCTCTCTGGCAATATGATGAATGCAATTGGCATTTCAACCATACATGTTCCTCATCTTGTCATTTGTATCTAGACCTGATTTCAGCCCAACATGCTTTCTGAGTAAGCCCACCGCTCTGGTGAACCAGCTGAGGATGGATCTATTGTGTAAACTAAATTGTACTGCACATTGCACTAACAATGGTGTCTACCTTGATGTTCCAATTGAAACTGAAAATGCTGTATTTGCCATGCTATGTGAAAATGAAGGTACAACCAATGATAATAATGCTATAAATGCTTCACTACAAACCGTGGCTGAATGTTTGGCCCAAGTTCCACCCTCTCTGTGGTCTCAGCACACTACCTTGTCACCATTTTGCTTCTAGCGTGTGTTATCATCCTAGTTATTGCAATACATGCCATTTTATCTAAGTTGCAGTTACTTCAATAATCCTTATTGAACTATACTCTGCTTTAGTTTGTCATTGCCTGTGTGAGACTAATGTAACTGAGACAAAGGGATGAGATCTGATGGACCACGATTCCCCTGAGGAGTCCTCTTTGTCATGCGCCCAGTTGCCACAACCATAACCGCTTTCAGGTGGAGATGACGCACTGCTAGTTGGCTGGAAAACCCAGATTGGGTTCACAGGTGTCACATGGTGTGGGATTGTACTCAGTACCCTAAAATTCAGGTGATTCTGCCGCCAAAATCCAGTAGTCTCATTAAAATAGTGAGAACCTATGCAACATCAGTTTATTTTTGCATTCTCTTTTGAGGGTCCCAAACAACATAGGTTCACCTTCCTCAAGGATACACAAAGTCACCTTTCATCTTTTCACCAGATATTTAAGAAAGATTTTGGCTATGTGGTTTTATCCAGAAATTCTATCCAGTTTAGTATGCTGATGAACTTGTGGTTGCTACTGATTCCTTCCAATCCAATGCAAAATGTAACTCCATAGAATTTCTCATGGAACTACCCCATCAAGAGCATAACGCTTCTACAGAAAAACTGCAATCTTGTTTAACTCTTGTTTGATACTTAGGTAACAACATCTCAACAGGAAGGAGACACCTGTCCACTGATCTCTTCAAGGTTGTCTGTAAGGTACCTCAGCATGTTACTGGCTCTCATGTTCACACTCTTTTGGGTATGGCAGGTTACTGAAGGCAGTAGATATTGTGATATGTTAGTATTGTTAAACCATTGCAATACTTTGTCAAAACGGATACCCCATGTATTTTGCCCTGGACCACAGAAGCAGAAAAGGTCTTTGTGTCTCTGAAAACAGCAATATCACCTGTCCTTGCTTTGGGATTAACCAAATACACCACATCCTTCACATCGTACTGCAATGAGAGAAAATGCTGTTCCTTTGAGTATTAGTAGGGGATCGTGGTGATAAAAAGAAACTGCCCATTAGTATTTTTCCTCTCAATGCTCTTGAATCAGTCCTTCCCCTGCCCCCAATATTTGTGCACTTTTGTGGCAACCACCCGCCTTGCAGAGGTATCCAAACACCTTGTTTTTGGATCACCCACTGCTTTTAAGCACCAAGCTGGTGAATTCCTCATGCCCACCTTACAGAATCTTGCAGACTTACATCAGGCACCAGATGGTCAAAAAAATGACTGGACCAAATACAGATGTCAGAAACACAAGACAAGAACATTCAATTGGTTTCACCCATGACACTACTTCCAACCTAGGCCCGCCTACATCATGACAGAATGTAATTGTGATACCGTAGGAGTACCAACTAGTTTTTTCCCCAATAAATCACTAACAACGTGCCTAGACGCCATTCCCAATTTGCCTAAAAACTGATGTCTTATCCTGTTTCTTCTCCTTTGTGAAGTTGATTGCGTGTTTACAGTAGGTGAGACAGTCTATGTAGAAACTGGCTGTGTGGAAATGGAAAACAATGTTTCAATTTCTTCTGTAATGTCAGTTCCTTTTGTGGGTGGTGAGCTTTGTGCTTCAGGCATAGCAAGGTATGTTTGTGTCTTGGTGTTCTGGGTAGGTGGCTCTGCTTAGGTGCACGTTATATGGTTTTCAATACTACATTGATTTATAATTAATATATTGTTTACAAATGTATGTATATTTGTTTAATGAGTAACATTTTATATCATGTTATTTTCTATTTATTAACCACGTTTTCCTTTCTAAATTAGTGGTAGAAAATGAAAAAAATACTCCTTGTACAAAGATTATGCATGGGCTGTGTTCTAAGTAACAACTATCATAGAACGGCACTACAATTTCACAATTTTACAATTAATGCATTGGTTGTTTTCTGCCTTGTCGAAAGTCTCCAAATTATTTTTTTTCATTGCCTCTGGAATAGTTAGTGAGGCTTCTAAAAATAATTTTTCCTTTGCATTCTTCCACCAAAATTTATAATTATCACTGAATTTCCTTTTTCTTTCCTCCTAAACTCCTTCTGTGGCTCCCGGCTTGCTATTCTGCTGTCTTTCAAGAAGATTTGCAATTTGCAATTAACAGCCATCTGCGAATAGGAACTTGGTAAGAAGCGATAGGAAATACTAAAAATCACTATGGGCCAGATGTACGACCCTCAGCGTTTGCGACTCACAAAATGCAAGTTACAAGCACTGATGTACAACAGTGTCTGTGATGACACTGTTTGCAATTCCCAAATGGGTCACAAGGGACCTGCCTCATTAATATTCATGAGGCAGGTCGCAATTTGCGACCCATTGGGAATGGCCGACGCTCACAGAGATGGTGGCCTGCTGGGTTCAGCAGACCACCATGTTTGTGACTGCTTTTTAAATAAGGCAGTTCTGTTTTTTAAATGAAGCCTGTTTTCCTCAAAGGAAAATGGGATGCATTTCAAACAAAAAAATGAAAAGTGTTCTTTGAATTTTTTAGGAGTAGGCAGTGGTCCCTGGGACCACTACCTGCTCTAATCTTTAAAAAAATGTCACCCACATTCAATAAGGGGAAGGGGTCCCTTGGGTACCCCTTTCTTTTGTGAATGGGTTACCACCTCCTCCATGGAGTCAGTAAAGTATAAATGTTTTGTGACTGCATTCCGGTCCCAAAATGTTCATACATACCAATGCGATTCAGTATTAGGAAGGGACACCCTAGACACACCCCTTCCTAATACCAAATCGCAAAATGCGATTCAGTAACAAGTTACCAAGTCACATTTTGCCTTTGATACATGCCAAAAAGTATTTTAACAGCCACAAATGACCAGTAAAATGCTTCGTACATCTGGCCCTACGTGCTGGTGTTGATGATTTGTGCATACTATTTTGAGAATCGGAAATTGTAGTTTGCTAAAATGGATATTTCTAATTCCCAAGATGATAATTTTATACATCAGACCCTATAGTACCCCTTTTGGGGTGTCATTCCATGTGTGACATAACAAAAAATTCACTTTGTGCCCTCTTTAGGAAAGAATTATGCAAAAACTTAGGGATCTGACATAATTTCACTGTGCATACCACCATGAGTCTTCACTGAAAGATGAGCACTACACAAGGACTCTAACAAGTGTCTAACATAAGGGAAGACATAGGACCTTATTATTAGTTTGGTAGCTGTGGCGGTCCGACCACCATCGGCTTGAAGGTTGGACTAATTTATTACGAGACATGCAGCAAAGACCGCTGTGGTGCCACCAGCTCCGCCAGGCAGCGTAGGCTGCTGCGGTGATTAGGCAAGACAAACAGGGCAGCGAAGTCTGTGTTTGTGCCGGACACATTATGAGGTTGCACACCGCCAATGTGACCGTGGCAGTCCAACCACCACGTTCCAGCAGGTGGAAATGGTGAGTGTAAAGGGAGCAACTCACCTGCAAGCAGCGTTACACGTGCTGTAGCGCCATTGAGCCCATCACACACGTCCTGCTGCTGCTGTTGCTCATTGAAGGTGCACAAACGCCACACCGCCATAGACACAACTGATGGTAATTACAAACCCCTACCTGTGTCATTACACTCAACAATAGATCGTCGTGCCGTCGACCACTTAATATGGGGGTTACACTATGCTAAGGCACCATGTACACGTGTCATTGTGTACACAGTCAGAGACATTCAAAGAGAAGGACACATTCCCAGCCTTTACACGCTCCCTTTGGGCAAGTTACTCACACTGCATTGCCATACTACACAAAAACACACATCTGCACATCTTAGGCACAGGGAGAGTGAAGTGTACACAAAATTGTGTCACACAACACCAACAACACATCATTATCACATCTACCAATACAACTGACACCCTCACCTTGCACACATGCCATGGACTGTTGTCAGATTCAACACACATATGTATGGATGTTTCAAGGAACACAAACACCCCTCCCACTAAAACATACCTGTAATGGACCTGCACATCACCCATATTGCAACACAATGGAAGGACAATGGGATGCACAATAGTCAGAGAGACAAATTTCCAAAGCTCACTAGGCAAACAATAACTGCACAATAGGGATGTGGGCATCAGGAACACTCGGGGAAGGATGCTACACTGGGACACATATCACTTTGCACACAACCCTAAAACAACATTTGCACAGGAACTGGTTCGATACGTGTCTCAGTGACAAACAATACTAGAGCCAAGTGACATGCCTATCTGCAGAATGTGGAAGTGGAAGTCAAGAAAGCAAATACAACTGCAACTGCATGGGACATACACCTAGATGAAGTAGCTGCAAGGTACACACAGCAAAATGGACACATGCACAGTCAAAGGCAAAGGAAGCTAGCACAATAGAACACCCTCCATGTCTGCACAAAGAAAACTCAAGCTGCCAAAGATGAGACCAATATACAAGCCATATCAATGGGACAAGTCTAACACAATACACGCAGACATTGGCCATTATAGTATGAAATACTTACAATACCAAACATACCACAATGCAAACACACCCCAATTGCATTCACAAACACATATTCATACAGTCAACATGTACCCTTTTCCTGGGTGACACAGCACTGCCCACAAAGTCAGATTTTCATAACAACAGCAAAGGGATCAGCAATCAAACTAAAACACACACAACTGTAGGCAGCCAACCCACATTAATCAGGAACAACCAACAGGTGGTATTTGGGTGAGTTGGGTGGTAGTGGTGTCTGCTGAAGTAGTGGCTGATGTGTTTGTGGATGTATGTTGAATGTCTGTGTGCTGGAGTGTCTTGTAGTGTTTGTGTTTATGTGTGCTGCTTGTGTGTGTTGAGGTGAGTGCATGTGGATGTGTCTGTGTGCTTGTGATAGGTAGGGGAATGGGGGATTTGGAGTGAGAGGGAGTGGGTGGAACGTGGGGTGTGACTTGCTGCAGTCAGTTAGGAGGCCAGAGCCTGAAAGGATCTCTGTAGGCCAGACATGGTATTAAGAAAGCCTTCCAGGAAAATATTGGTCTGCTGAAGTTGGCTGGCCAACCCCTGGTGGCATTCACAATGGTAGTCTGACCCACAGAGAAGTTCCTCAGGAGGTCAATAACCTCCTCACTCTGGCAGCAGGGGTAATAGGGACTGGGGCAGAGGTGTCTGCGACAAAGGAGAAGCCCACTCTCTTGGGTGAGCAGGCACGGCCAACTGGGTGGGAAGCAACAAGGAGGGTGCAATAGGACTGGAGATGGTGGACAAAGATGGTACATGTAGGTCCTCCGACACAACCACCAGTGCAGTGTGCTGCAGGGCACAAATGGCATTTGACAGAGGTGCATGGTCCACCACCGCCGACGGGCATTTCGATGGATGAAATATACAGTAACATTTCAAGGGGCAATTGTGTAGCACATCCTGTTTTGTCTAAATCCAGGATGTGGACAAATGTGTTGACAACCATGGGGGTTCACATGTGACCCTTGTGTAGTTGTCAGCTGTGATGTGTACTAGGTGTCATGTCTATCCAGTTAGAAATGCTTTGTTACATGATATTAATGGCATGCATCATGTATTTTGCTGTGAACACACTGACTGTGGTACAAATCATGGGCCAGATGTAGGTAGCTAAAAAATAGCGAGTCGGAAATTGCGAGTCGTTGCGACTCGCAATTTCCGACTCGCAAACTGGTATCCAACAAGAAAAAGCGACTTCATTTTGCGACTCGCAAATAAAGTCGCACCGCAGATTGTGAGTGGGTGTCGCAAATTGCGACTGTGCCGCAAATTGCATGCAGGTGCAGCAGAACAGTCTGGAAAACACTTCATGGCTCTTGCTGATGACAACACAGCCAGGAAGTTTACAAATACACCTGGGAGGAGGGAGGACCACACCCTGTTCAAACTGCTGAGCAACCACCTGGAGGAACAGCAGCAAGAATGGAAGACTCTGGCAGGAAGAGAAAACTGAAGTTTTCAGAAAAGGAACTGGAGGTGCTGACAGATTAATGCTGCCAGCACCATGACCAGCTATTCGGAAGGGCTGCCCTGAGTGTGCCAGAGACTGAAAAAAGGCAGATCTGGAATGACATCTAGGAGAAGGTCAACGCCATAGGGGTGAGCCACAGGAGTATAGAGGAGATAAAAAAGAGATGGTATGACCTGCGCTCTAGGACCAAGGAGAGGGTGGAAGAGCGCATCCGGGAGATGAGGGGCACAGGAGGAGGCCCATCCACCGTCCCACCACCCACACCCATGGAGGAACTTGTGGAACAGACCATTGAGCCTGAGGCAGTGGCTGGAATGGGAGAGCTGGACACGTCAGCGCCAGGAACATCAACAAGTGAAACATGCATGTACACCCATATCTGTCCTACCCCCACCCACCCAGTACACAGCAGCATGCACAACCAAATTAGCTCCATTCCAGACTTGCAACCACCAGAATGGTGCATTATGGGCAATGTAGTTCAGTAGTCAGCTGATAGGCAACAGTTTATTAGGAGGCATACAACAGATGTTAGATACTGACAGTGTGTTCCCTATGTCCCACAGGTCTCCCACAAGACATCCCCACCAGCCAGTCCATCCAGGGTGCAGAGAGCAGCCAACAGGCAGCACAGGAGTCAGAAGCAGCCACTACAGGGCCCAGCACCACCCAACCACAGTCCCCTCCAGCTGCACCAATGGACATTGGGGAGATCGACACAGCACCCGGTCCCACCCACAGTTCCTTACAGCAGGACCCTGATGCTCCACCGCATCGCAGATGCCGAGTCCATGTCCCTGCAGTGTCCCAGGAGGATGTAGGTGACTCTTCCATGTCCACCGCGGAGGCAGCCCTCATAAGTGGTCAGCGCCTGCAAACAAGGCAGATGAGGGTAATATCAGGGGCAATGCAACGTATGGAGCGGAATTTCACCACAGGGCTGGCACAGGTGCACACAGAGTTCCAACGCCTGAACAATAATGTCGGTGACGTGCACTCTCCATCCGTCAACTCGTAACTGAACTAGTGTCAGAGAGAGAGAGTGCAAGGCGCTGTGAGCGGCAACTCATACACCGGTTGGACCGTATGGCTGCATCAATCGTCCGCCTGGCAGTCAACACCACAGGGCTGTCACACCGTACAGTTAGTTTGCAGGTTGACTTGGGCCACTTTGCAGGGGATGTGGCTCGGGGATTGGGTCGGATTAGCCATGCTGTGGACATGATGGAGGCAAGACAGGTGGCTAGGGGCACGGCAGACACACCTCAATATAGTGAGGAGGACTCCACTGTCAGTAGTGCATCTGCCACGGACACAAGGGTATTGAGGAGTGGCAGTGCATGTCAGGGATCTGCTGACACTCCAAGCACTAGCCATGATGGGCGTCCCAGGCTGAGGAGTTGAGCCTATGCACTGCAGGACACTTGAGGCACATGAGGTGAACGTGTCCTCATTGCAGGTGGACATTTACAGCCCCTTCCCAAAAGTTCAGTTCATCATTACTTAGGTTCACTTAATAAAAGTTCTTGTTTGTTCCACTTCACAACTGGGCTCTTTGTGTGTGACATTAGTGTGTGTGGTGACAGTTAGCACGTACCTTCCAAAATATTGGTTTGCAATGTGGTCCCGTCTCTGTCTGCCTTGATTTGCAATGCTTCTATCCCCATGATGGCGATGTGGTAGCTCTTGCTCGTCATCCTCCGAATCTGGGTCTTCAGGGGTGAGATGTAGCCCACGTCTGGTGGCAATGTTGTGCAGTATAGCGCATGCGCCAACTATCTTGAATGCTGTTATTGGGGCATACTGGAGCGCACCTCCACTTCTGTGGAGGCATCGGAATCTTGCCTTGAACAGTCCAAAGGTCCTCTCTATGACATTTCGGGTCCTCCTATGTGCACTGTTGTATCGCCTCTCATTCTCATTGCTGGGTGTTAAGTACGGGGTAAGTATCCATGGTCGTAGCGCATATGTACTGTTACCTGTGTGGCATAAATGGACAATGTTAGCAGGGCATGGATGGTTTCTACAGTGACCTGTGTGTATGGCTTCAGGGTGTATTCAGCAATAACTTAGAGATATCCGTCTCCAAACTCCCCACGTTCTAGGCGTTGGTGTATCCCACTGTGCCTGAAAATGTAAGAGTCATGTGTACTCCCTGGAAATTTGGCTACCATGTCAGTGATTACATAATGGGTGTCACATACCACCTGGATGTTCAGTGAGTGGGTACACTTCCGGTTGCGGAACAGATATTCCAGTTTGCAGGAGGGCATATTTGTATATGTGTCCCGTCTACACACCCTATTACATGTGGGAAGTTGGCAATCCTTTAGAATTCCAACTTGGTGCTGTTGATTTCTGCCTCATTCCTGGGTAGGTATATGTACCTGGACATGTGTGTGAGTATGGCATCTAAGAAACATCTGAAGAACCGTGAGAGTGCACTTTGGGATACCCCACCTGCCACAGCAATGACCCCCTGATAGCTACCCAAGGCCAAGAGGTGCAGTGAGCATAGCACTTGCACATGTGTGGGGATTGCGCTGCCGCGCACAGTCTGGCGTTGCAGCTGCGGATTGAGTAGATCTATTAATTCTAATATTGCTGCACTGCTAAGTCTGTATTTATCATATATCTCCTCCTCAGTTTTTTGGAAAAGTGTCTGCCTGGTTCTGTATATCCTCTTCTGTCTCTGGCTCCTCCTCCTCCTCTGCTGCTGTGCGGCGTGGACTCTCCTCCTCCTCCTTGCTATCACATATATCTCCACCATCTTGAGTAACCCAGGTGCCTTCTGGGTCTCCTTTTATACTTTGGTTCTGGTTACCACCTGCTCTGAGTTAGTGGTGGGTGTGCAAAATGAGCTTTTTGCGACTAGTCGCAATTTGCGAGTGGCTTTTTCATATGGTTTGCGACTCGCAAATTGTGACTTCCTATTTGCGGGTCGCACTATGGGGTCGCAAATTTTGCGAGTCAGTAATGGCTCGTGTCGCAATTTGCGATTCGGAAATGGGGTTTTTGAATCCCATTTCCAATTTTGCTACATCTGGCCCCATGTCTTGTCACACATAGGTACCCTGGGAGAAGGAGGATGTGACAACCTCCTGTCTACCCTCCACTGCTGGGCCTTCAGGGCATGGAGCAATGGCATATAATTATGTTATACCACCTGGATAGGCAAACAATAGTGGACTTATGTCATCATTTGGAGCCAGATCTGATGCCAGCTATTAGTTATACAGACTGCACACCACTGATTGTACAAGTCATGTTAGTATTGCACTTCCTAGCCACATGCTCCTTCAAAGATACAGTGGCCCTGTCTGCTGGTATGTCCCAACCTATGTTCAGTCTGGTAATGAAGGATTTCCACTCAGCAATGTTGAAACACATTGACAGCTATATCAGGTTCCCCAGACGTGAGGATTTAGCCAATGTGAAGGCTGACTTTTATGGTTTTATCTGCCTCCCGCATGTGGTGGGGACCATTGATGGCACACATGTTAGCTTGGTGCCACCGCAAGCCACTGAACAAGTCTATTGCAACAGTAAGAACTTCCATTCCATCAATGTGCAAGTTGTCTGTTTGGACGATCTCTAAATCTCAAATGACTCTGCCAATTATCCAGGATCAACCCATGATTCCTTCATAATGCGGAACAGCACTATAACCCAGCTTAAGTTACAACTGCACCCAGAGAGGGCCTGACTGGTAGGTAAGTCACATCTGACATTGTTGCACTTATGTCCCATTCTTTAACAGGAGACTCTGGATATCCAAATCATCCTTGGTTGTTGACGCTGCTGAGGAATCCAACTACGCCAGGGGAAGTCCACTGCAATGAGGCCCATGGAAGAACACAGCAGGTAGTGGAACAGGCTTTTCAGCTCCTGAAGGCCAGATTCAGGTATCAGGACAGGGCTGGTGGAGCCCTCCTCTACTCACCAGGGAAAGTGTGTCAGATTACTGTGGCATGCTGTATGGGGTGAGACTCCTTAAATGCCAAGTGAGGATGGCAGTGATGAAGAAGAAGGAGCTGACTTGCGAGATCTCATCAACAGCTACTTTCCAGGAGTGTAAACATGTCATGTGATGTAATGACTGACAGTACAATGAAATGTGGTTGTGAAAATCTGTGGAGCTGAGCGTTGGAAAAAACTAGGAAGCTGATACTCTGCAATATTCATTCAAAGGCTGCTCTTTTAAGATAGCTTTTGACACATCCCCACTTTGATGATGTTGCTTTGTTTGTGTCAGTTTCCTTGCAATGTACTTTGTTTTTTTAGTTGCTTGGTATGTGACTTGTGTCATAGGTATGGTTTTAAACCTATAGTCCTTGTTTGGTTCTTTGTACAGGTACTTTCGCCATGACATCTTCATGTGGGCATTTCAGAGCTGTGACATTTGCCGGTATCTGATGCTGTTCTGACATACAAAGTGGACATGGATTGTTCCAGGTAATGTAGGTCGCAGAGTTTGGATGCATGAGACCTGTACCAAGACAATTTGCACAGTGTTTGAGTGGAGGTACATAAGTGCTTATTGAATTTGTTTTCTGTGTTGTGGTGGGCCTGATGCATCATGTGTGTCATCATGTGGTCAGAAAACATGTAGTCCTAGCTTTTGACCAAATCATTTTCCTTCACATTGGCTAAATCCTCTTTTTGTATGACCTGTACATAGCTTTAGATGTGTTTCATCCTTGCAGGCCACATTGTCTGTGCCACAACATTGACATATGTTTGTGTCATACTACCAGATGCATGGGAATTGGATTATGATGTCCCTGTGATCAGGGACTGTTGTATTGACATCAGTTGAATTGACATCAGTCAGTATCTTGGATCATATGATGTTGGACTACTTTGATGTGGTATGTGATAAGGCTCAAGCTGCTGACATCAGCCACTTTAATGTTTGTCTATTTTACAGGAGAATGTCTGACAAATCCTTTCCTTCCGGTGTCTGGGAGTCTGTACCTGTAAATATGTTAATTTACTCAGTATGAGTCACTTATTCTTGATTTCCAATAGTCCAGACATATTGACAGCCTTTGTGCTGAACACTGTAATAAAAGTTTTGGTTTGACCAGACACTTGTACTAATGTGTCAGTGTGTAATGCTTGTAATCCTGAGCTGGACACTGTGTTCCTGTAACATAGCCTTGCAGGCACAAGTAGCTTGTATCTTTTTTGTATGGTTCACATGGTCTTACATCTTTAAATAGCTAAATGAGAAATTTAAGCATCCCATGAGTTTGTGATGGGTGAATCTATTACAATGCTAATTCAGAAAATACATTTTAGACAGAAAGAAACAAAAACGTAAAGATAAGGGGTCAGTCATGGTAAATGAAATCATTGGAGTAAATGCCACACCACTTGGAGTCCAAAGTCCAAAGTACTCCTCCCATTGAAACTGGTAGGCAGTTCAGGATCAGTCAACAGATTGAATGTGAGGCATACAAAAGAGTTTCTTTAGAAAGAGGTCACTTGCTGGCAGTGGTGGGTATCTTCCCCTTTGCACCTCCTGGATTCTTTCCTGGATATTCCGCTTTGAGTGGGAGAGAATCGGCTGCTACAGAAGCAGGGGTGTCTGGGGCTGGTTTTTCCTCTGGCAGTGCCTCCCTTCCAATGACTGGCACCGATTGTGATGTGCCTGGTGTTGATGAGCCAAAGGCAGGGGTAGACTGTTGTTGAAAAGCCCTGCTCAGGGTGGTATGTATGTCCCTCAGCACCCCTGTTAGGGAGGCATGTTTTTATTGTGGGCCCCATCTGTTCCCACATGTCTCTGTGCATGTCCCTCTGTCGCTCCTTGATTTCCCGGAGTCCGGTCCACACCTGATCCATCACACCTTGGGACTCCTGATAGACTCCCAAGACGTGGCTGATGGTGTCCTGCCAAAGAGCTGCCCCAGTGGCCTTACCCTGCTGGGCAGAGAATACCTCCAAGGCACCCTACCCCCACGGGCCTGTTCTCTTGCCACAGGGTGCCCTTTCCAACTTGTTCCTGGACCCTCATTGTCGGAAGTATTGCACTCCAACTCAGGATCCAGGACTGGGGGCACAAGATGATAGACACTGTGCTAGGTACACAGGTTGGAGGACAAATGGTTGTCTGTGATGTTGAGGTAACCGGGATGGGAGTTGAAGTTGTGGGCACAGTGAAACACACTGTTGCCGTCTGACTAGTTTGCCCAGATGGGCCAGAACCATCCTCGATGTCCAGACGTCCAGGAGTGTCTTCTTCACTGAGGGCTTCATCTAGGGGGGTAGTAGCAGTCTGCTCTGTGACCTCTTTGTACCCAGCGACCGCTCCACCTGTTGATATAAAGCAAACAATGTTACTGGTTGTATTTCAACGTCTACCACCAACGGTTTAGAGTTACAGTAAGCAGAGACCTTGTACAAAGTTAATTTAAATGTAATTCTATTGTGTCAAGTAACCATGGTATTGGGTGATTTGACATGACATGTGAAGCTTGCCAATTCATTTTGACTAAAGCAGCTGCTGAACTGTGCAGTTAATTTTCACATTGGAGGATGGCTTGAAAATGACATCTTGCCACAAATGCAGGCAAAACATGGCTAGACAAGATACGGCTTTGCCTAGTTGAGTGTGATGCAGGTAAACCTGGGACTTTGTTGTGTATGTGACTGGAGTCATCATGTGCACAGTGCAGTGTGAATATGTCTGCTGCCAATACCAATCTAGTGAGGCATCTTGAGGCCTTATGAATACTTGTTATTCACACTGAGTAAGGTGTCATTCCTGTTCTCAAATATTTCATCTTGGGTTAGCAAGTCAAGATGGAGCTATGTTGACAGATCTGTCTCTGATATGGGCATCATCTGTGCCTAATCACTCCCAGGTGAGTATACTGCATTTAAGGGTTGACAAACAAGGGTTTTGGACAAGTGGCCACTGTGCTGGTGTTTGGAGTAAGAGTAACAGGGCATATTGGGCTTTGCAGTCAGTTCACTACCTCTACTTCCCAACACTTAGCAAATGGTAAACTCCCAGATGAGTATACTACAATTGAGAGTTAAGAAACGGCAGTCTTGGGACAAGTGAATAATGGTCTGGTGTTTGTAGTAACAGAAACAGGGCCTTCTGGAAGTTGCAGTCAGGTCACTCCCTCTACTTCACACAGTTGATAAATAGTATCCACTCAGGTGAGTAAACCGCATTTTAGTGTCAACAAACAGGTGTATTAGGGCAAGTGAACACTGGTCTGATTTTTGTAGTAACAGAAACAGGGCCTGCTGGAAGTTGCAGTCGGGTCAGTCCCTCTACTTCACAAACTTGACAAATAGTACCCTCTCAGGTGAGTAAACAGCATTTGAGAGTCACCAAACAGGTGTATTTGGGCAAGTGAATGCTGCTCTGGTGTTTAGAATTAGAGAAACAATGCCTCCTGGGAGTTGCAGTCATGTCACTCCTTCTACTACACACTCTATACACGGGGTATCCTCCCAGGTAAGTACACTTCAATTGAGAGTTGCGGAACAGGGGAATCTGGACAAGTGAAAACTGGGCTGGTGGTTAGAATTACAGAAACAGAGCCTCCTGGCCTTAGCAGTCATGTCATTTGCACTACACACACTATACAAATGTTATCTCCACAGGTGAGTATACTTCATATTTGAGTTACCAAACAAAGGTATTTGGAGCAGGGATCATTGGGCTGATGTGTGGAGTAACAGTAACACAGCCTCCTGGCCTTAGCAGTCATGTAACTCCCCGTACTACACACGCTATATAAATGTTATCCTCCCAGGTGAAAACACTTCAGTTGAGAGATTACAAAAAGGGTCTTTAGACAAGTAAACATTGTGATGGTGTTTGTAGTAACAGAAACTGTGTCTCCTGGGAGTTGCAGTCATGGTACTTTCTCTACTACAGACACTATACACATGGTATTCTCCCAGGTAAGTATACTTCAATTGAGAGTTGAGGAACAAGGGTTTTTGGACAAGTGAACACTGGCACTGGTGGTTAGAATTACAGAAACAGAGCCTACTGGCCTTAGCAGTCATGTCACTCCCTGTACTACACACACCATACAAATGTTATCCTCCCAGGTGAGAACACTTCAATTGAGAGATTGCAAAAAGGGTCTTTAGACAAGTAAACACTACACTGGTGTTTGGAGTTACAGAAACAGTTGTGATAGGGACCCGCCTCGAGTACAGGAGGTAAACTGGCAGAAGAGCCCTGACCGGGCTCTCCAGTTCCCCATGGGGACGAGTATGCGTAAGCGAGCGGGCTGACATCAGAGGGGAAAAAGGGAGGACGGACGAGGATACGAGGAGAGATGCCGGAGCGAGGAGGGAAAAGAAACGGGAGGAGAAAGACAAGAAATGACACGACAGAGAGGAGAAAACAGAGGTTTCCCAAGCAGCCACAATGGGAGGGACAAGACCCCCACGCAGAGAGGCAGAAAGACCCAGGAGACGTGAAGGAGCACGCCGCGTCCAAGGAGGGATGTGACTGGGTCAGGTACGTGATCGCTTGCGCGGTCAAATAAGTCTGCTATTAAGGAGGGTGGGGAGTGCTGGAGGGAAGGTGGACGGTTAAGAGCCTACCTGAGTAGGTAACAGAGGTCTACTCTAGTCCCCTAGTGCACCTTAACCCACGAGGGCCCCACTATACACGGGAGCCTCCTGGAGTTGAAGACAGTACCGAGTGGAAGAAGGGGCACAAAATTGTGATGGTACACGAATTGTGGTGGCACATAATGAACCCCTCGCCTGCACAACCCCTTCCTCTTTGCTTTGCATGCCTGATTAATAAAAGATAAAAAAATATAGAAAGGACACTTACCTGACCCCATCCTTTTCTTCTCTTGTCTGCTCCCGGAGCTTGCCCGTCACTTGTTGCGGTAGAGATCTGAAGAATCTTAAAGAGAAGAGACACATAAATTGGGGAAGCACACATCAAGGGAAAAGACTAGCCTAGTGACAAAAACCCAGACACTTATGTTCAGAGATTCTGTGAAAACAACAGAATAAAGAGATTTGTTGACTATAGATCGCCTCCCTGACTGTACTGAATCTATAAATATAGCATTGCACTGTGCCCTCTATAAAAAGACCCCATCACACAGTGCCTCCTGGGAGTTGCAGTCTTGTCACTCTCTCTAATACACACATTATACACATGGTATCCTCCCAGTTGGGTACACAATTGAGAGTTGAGGAACAGGGATATTTGGACAAGTGAACACTGGTTTGCTGTTTGGAGATAGAGAAACAGTGCCTCCTGGGAGTTGCAGTCATGTAACTCTCTCTACTACAAATACTACACAAATGTTAGTTATTACACATCTGTATGCAGACTGCATTTAGGTTTAGGCATACATTTATCTGTTGAGACGTACCATGAGTCCTGAGATTATTATTGTATATTTAAAGATTTACGGGCCCCATTTCGACCAATGGCATGTGATGGACCTTAGTAGCTGTGATGTTGGGCCCAACAGTACAGATTGACAGTGTCAACACCCAGATACTCCGGGTATTGAATGATGGTGGGGTACATAAAAAAGACAGTGGCAAAAGGTGAACTATGATCATGCATGACATGGCATTTTTCTGACAGTTTTTGGGTTGTGACTTACCAGACTCCACTCCCCCAGGTATTCTTGTCAAGCCCCCAGGATGCAGGATGGCCAATACCTTCTCCTCCCAGGGAAAGAGATGCAATGGGGCACTGGGAGGGCCACCACCAGTCTTATTGGCCTGCAGTTGGTGCCTGGCAACCAGGGAATGGAACTTGCACCTCAGGTCATGCCAACTCTTCCTGATGTCCTGATGTCCTCATTTGTGCTCAGGATGGTGCCTACAGCAATCACTTTGTCAACGATCCTGTTACACATTTCCATTTTCCTACTGAGAATAGTATGCTGGACTTGTGCTCCAAACAAATGTGGCTCTACTCATATGATTTCATCCACTATGACTCTTAACTCATCTTCTGAAAAGCGTGGATTTTTAGAACGTGACATGTTGGAAAAACGGGTTACAGTGACTTACTAAACAGGGGAAGTGCAAAAGGGTGTGAATGGACAAAAGTGTGTGCAGGGTGTTTTATGGGATGGTGAAAAAATAGGGGTGCCTATAATATGGAAAAATGGGAAAATGGTGGTCAATGTTCTTCATAGTGGAAATGCAAAGAATTGTGGTCTGTAAAGGGATGTGTTTTATAGTGTCCTTTGCAGGTGTGTCCACTGTGGTAATGTGTTCGCTGTGTTGTTTTCAAATTCATCCATTGTGCAGTTGTCTGTTACTTTTGTGTCCGCGAACCGCTGTGGTTCGGACCACCATTGGCTGACTGCCATGAAGGGACCGCCATGGCAACTGTGTGCTTATAATATTCTCGGTGTTTGGTCACGGTGCTGACGGCGCTGGTGGTCAGACCACCTATTTCCAGGCCGCCGCACCGGTGGCGGTCTGCCATTTTTGCTTGGCAATAGAATGGTCTGAAAGATGAGCCTCATAGTATTTAAATGGCTGGTGCAGTACCCTTAGCACTCGTGACAAATTAGGCCACCCCCAGCCAAAGGACTTAGTTAAATCTGTATGAAATATTTATGGAAAGACTGGATTCTCCCTTCTGCCTGTCTAGTATCTCTACATTTATGTGATTTGCATTTATCTAATTATATGACTCTAGAGTATTTCAAATAACTTCTGTTCCAGTGGAGTAACCCGCAGCTCCTGCGGTGCGAGTGGGGCCCCTGTGGTGTGGGTGGCCCTGAGCTCCAGGGGGCCCCCTCAGCAGAGTACCCTGGTCTGACAACTTCTGACTGAGCTCAGAGGGGGTTGGCCCTCGATGTACCTTGCTGGGGGGTTGGGCCTCAAGTTTTGTTACGCCACTGGTCTGTTCCCTAGGTCAATAAGCTTTTCCCACAATCCTGGATGAAGTCTATCATGACTTACATCAGGGTGACTGTCATTACTTCAGCAATGCTTGCACGTTCCTTCCAGATCTTGTTCTACACTGTCGTCAATTGGTGAAGGCTACCCGCCTGTATCATCATCATCAAAAATACTTTATTCAATTGAATACAACAATCATAAAAGCAGATAATTCATATTAAAAAATCGCTCAATATTTAAAATGATAAGAGATCACGAGTAAGTCAGACCATACCTAAAAGGACTGTGTAGTGAGATTATGTTGCAAGGAATTAAATAACTTCTCATAAAAACCACAGTTCAAAAACAGGACAGATAAAATCAATATAAGAGTATGTTTTAAAACAAAAGCTATTATCATTAATAAAATACATTTAAAATGTATACAAATAAGAAGACCCTATCTAGGTTAACTGATAATGTGGTCTAGCCTTCATCCCTGCACATAAAAATAAAGCTATTCCATTGCAAATCATAATTGAGGGTAGGGACAGGAGGTAATTGAAGGCTGGGCGACATTGTTTAAAATGCATTGATTTTAAAAATGGGATCATAAACGCTTTCCTTAAGTCTGCATAGAATTTACAGAAAAAGAGAATGTGTATTGTACTTTGATCAGACACTAAGGCACAAGGACATTTTACCAAGACACGGGTCTAATCGGTAGTACTCGGAAAGCTAACAAGACGATGGAAAATCTCTAATCTTAGGCGCGTAAGGATGAACCAATGCCTTGGATTCAGTACATTACTCAAATATGGTTCCATGCCATCTGTTTGTTGCAACATGAAATTCCTCATTACGCTGGGTTTCTTTACCTCAGTGGCCCATCTTAAATCGGCCAGATGAGTAAGACAGATATTTTTCAGTTCCTTCCTGGAAATTGTTTCCAGTTTTGCCGGGGTGGAATATAACTCAGGATAGCCCAGCTCTATGAAAAAAATCTTTATATAATTTAGACATGGAATTTTCAGCATATAAGATAATGCCAATGCATCTTCTATGATGGCCCTGTTCAGCCTAGCGGAATCAGAAGTCCATACTTTATGCCATAATAGGATTGGTTGGATACGAATTAAATCTGTGAGGTATGATACCCCCATTTCCATATGGCATGCCAGTGTAGGGGTAGATTTTGGAGCGCTTAAAATAAACTTTAAAAAATAGTTTTCAACTAGCTGTAGGATGTTGCAGTTCCTATATCCCCAGAGTCCTGCCCCGTGCAATGCAACAGAAACACATTTTGCATTGTACAATATCATCATATCCTTGGGGGTCGCTCTACCAACCTTTTTTGATTTTTTTTTTACAGCCATGATAGTTTTAGTGAATGACAGCTTCCTCGATTTTATGGCTTGTGACCATGTCCCTTCATTATCAAACGTAATGCCTAAATATGAAAAGGTTCCTGTGTCATCTAGTTTCGTACCTTTTAGCATGATCTGGGATTTCTTTATAGAATTTCTACCACATGTCATCCAGAAGGTTTTAGAATGGTTAATTCTGAGACCTAAGGCTTCCATATACTTATCAAAGGTTGTAAGTAGCCTCTGCAATGCTACTGGGGTGCGGGCCATCAAAACGGCGTCATCCGCGTACAGGAGTGCTGGGATCTTTCAAGAACCAACTTGTGGGCGGTCACTGCAAGCATCAGATAATACCCCCTCTAGGTTATTAATATATAAAGCAAACAGTAGTGGCGCTAGTACACAGCCTTGCAGTACCCCCCGTTCAATAGGAAAGGCTGAGGTGCATTCACCCTGAAGCCCATAACGCACCTTGGCTTTAGCTCCGGCGTATAGTTCCCTAATAAAGTGAACAATAGTTAAGTCAACCCCCATGTCCAATAAGATAGGCCATAATTTGCTATGGACCACGCAGTCAAATGCTGAAGTCAAGTCAACAAACACTAGGTATAAGGCTCCGGCCTTGGCCCTCATATATTTACCGAGTATAATGTCTAAGTTCAGAGCCTGCTCCGTAGTCCCTATCCCAGCTCTAAAGCCATATTGCAAGTCCGAAAGGATATTGTTTTCTTCCGTCCAATCTCGTAGCCTGTTTAAAACAATTCGTCCAGCAATCTTTGCAAGAGTATCAAGCAGAGAGACTAGGCGGTAGCATGCAGGATTTTGACGATCTCCCTTTTTAAAGATAGGAACAATGATGTACTCTGCCCAGGTCGGTATAAAGACTGTGGCACAGCAGGCACGTAAAACTTGAGTTAATAGTGGGCCCCAAAGTGAAACGTTCGACTTATAGATGTCAATTGGGACTCCATCTGGGCCTGGTGCTTTCCCGCTTTTACTAGCGTTAATTGCATCTGTAACCTCTTTTAGGTTAAATGGTGGAAAAATAGATTGGGAAACTGGTCTCGGAGGGTTTGGTTCCAAGACCAAATCTTTAGTGGAATATATACTAGAGAAAAAAGAAACCCAATCCTCTTCAGTAATAACTATTTCAATTGATGGTAACGTTCCATCACACAGAAGAGGAGAGTTTAGAATTTTCCAAAATTTAACGTTGTCATTCTGAAGGCTTGCTTCATGAAGAGAATGCCAAGCCTCGTTTTTTAGGTTCTGTTTTCTTGTTTTTATAGCCTTTTTATACTCCTTCCTCCGAAGGCTGATGCCATGTTTGTCAGGATTTTGTCTATGTAAGCACTGTTTAAGATTTTTATAGGCTTGAGTACATTCACTATCAAACCATCTTTTGCCTACATAAGGTCTAGATTTACCAAAGCTAACT
Source organism: Pleurodeles waltl (assembly GCF_031143425.1). Lineage (NCBI taxonomy): Eukaryota > Metazoa > Chordata > Amphibia > Caudata > Salamandridae > Pleurodeles > Pleurodeles waltl. Next base: position 838,336,639 of record NC_090438.1, read on the forward strand.
GTAAGGGAGTCTTTGATTCCGGTAGTAATTGCAGTGAAGGCGTTAATGCAAGCCTGCGGGCAAATGTTGTCTGAAAGACAAATTTCAAACTCTTCAGAGAGTTTGCTCATTAATTGTTTCATAAACTGAGTAGGCTCAAGCTGTGACCACTGGATAGTGTAACCATTTCTTGCTCCCAGTTCAATATTCTCTACCTTCTCCGTTGGTTCCTTATGTTTGGTGATGGCTTGAGGGAGTGCAAGGCTTAAGCTTTGAGGGTAGTGATCGCTGAACAAAGCATCTTGAATTTTATATTCGGACACATAAGAAATGAAATTATTGGATAATAGTATAAAATCAATTATTGTGTTAGCATGTCTGCCATTGAATGTGGGTTTCAACTGTGGTTTACAGTGATTTAAACTATTGCACAAGAGGAGATCAAATTTAAACAACGTTTCATTCAACAAATTACCGTAATGATTATGTGTAAAATGGTATGAGTCTTCATCTCCACCCGTGCCAAAAAAACAATTTTTTTCCACGGATTGAGGACACAAATGTGTATTAAAGTCCCCCCCCCACACAATAAAAGTCTCATTGTGCACTGAGTTACATGCTCGGTCCAGATCTTCCTGCAACAGCTTGAGAACAGAAAAAAAACTTTGTTGAGGAACATTATTATAAAAGTTAATGATCACCATTTGTGCAGTGATTTTTGGTTCACATATGATCAGTTGATAAAATGAATTAGAAATTAATCTAACGCTCTTAATTAAATTGAACTTGTTAGAGATGAAAGTGCACAACCCACCTTTTGCCCTGCCCCATGAGCAAGGAACGGCGGGGGTATGAAATGTCCTAAGACCGTTTATGTGGATAGGGTCCACGGACCAAGTCTCTTGTAAACTCACCCAGGAAAAGGATCGAATATATTCTAACCAGTCTTCATTCTTAATTTTCGAGTGGAGGCCCGCCATATTCCAAAATAAAAATGAGAAATCCTCTCCCCGAGTATTAGTACCCCACGGAAGACTGTTTGGTTACTATGGGCCAGATGTAGGAAGCCTTTTGCATGTCGCAAACTGCGAAAAACGCAGTTTGTGACATGCAAAAGGCCTACCGCGATGGACATCCTCAAATTGCGAGTCGGTACCGACTCGCAATTTGAGGATGCGACTCACAAATAGGAAGGGGTGTTCCCTTCCTATTTTTGACCGCATCGCCATGCTGAGTTGCTTTGTGACCGCGAATGCGGTCGCAAACCAACTCGCAGTTAACACCCACTTGAAGTGGGTAGTAACGCATTCGCAAACAGGAAGGGGTCCCCATGGGTCCCCTTCCCCTTCGTGAATGTCGCAGAATTTTTTTTTTCAGAGCAGGCAGTGGTCCAATAGACCACTGCCTACTCTGAAAAAATGAAACCAAATGGTTTCATTATTTTTTTGAATTGCAACTCGTTTTCCTTTAAGGAAAACGGGCTGCAATTCAAAAAATAAAAACTACTTTATTAAAAAAGCAGTCACAGACATGGAGGTTTGCTGTCTTCAGCAGGCCACCATCCCTGTGAATGCATGGACTCGCTATGGGGTCGCAAAATGCGACCCACCTCATTAATATTCATGAGGTGGGTCTTTGCGACCCCATAGCGAGTCGCAGAAGGTGTCTGAGACACCTTTCTGCATACAATTTTGCGAGTTGCAAATTGCGAGTCGGTATGACTCGCAATTTGCAACGTGCTAATTTTTTTTTTGCTACATCTGGCCCTATTTCTTTTAATCGGATGGAAAGTCCGCTTGGTGGCGCTTCATTATTGGCAAGTTGACTCGGTTCAACTTCCATCTCTGTCCGTTCATCTCCATTACTCTCCACCAAACCATGCCCACCCTTTAGTGGATCAGAGACTGGGATTAGCGTAGTAGTCATAGGCCCACCCACTTCCTGATCAAATGGTAGTCAATCAACGCCTTCCAGAGAAAGAGCATGAAATCTGTTTTTGGTTGGGATCGAGTAATATCTCTCCAGCCTAGTTGTTTGTTTCTTAGAATTAGGACCGGGATAGACATAGTCTATGTTGTGCGTATAAAAGAAACCCAAAGGCAACAATATGTTGCCATAGTCCGTAATCTGCCACAGGCTTAGGTAGCTCAGAATGTCTTCGACCAATTCCGGAGATTTAAAAGAAAGTACCACACAGTCACCCCTAAATAACTTCTGGCTCTTTCCCACCCATTTTACCCTCCTAACCATTTTAATATCCTCAAAGAGAACTTCTGTCAGGCCAGATTTCATACGGGTTCCAATCCAGTTCAAGGATTTATTCCTCAATGCTGTCCATGATTCCCTGTAGTCCCCGGAAAGGGTGGGGACATTTGCCAGGTCTATCACATAGGGAGTTGCCGCTGGTGGCAGATCTAATATATCTCTTGATATTGAAAAAGAATCCCAGGAGAATGTCAGGCTGGTCAATGTTTCCCCTCTGTTTAGCCGTGCTTTTTGATGTGGGGAACTACTAATACTAACTAGTGGAGGGCATAGATCTACATGTCTTTGGATGGGCTGATGCGTATGTGGTGGCTGTTTATGCACTGGTAAGAGGTTACTGTTTGGATCTGAATCGTCACAATGTTGGGTGGTGACGGCTGTTACCTTTCAAACTGAGCCTTCATTAAATTAAACATTGTCTCCACGTTTTCCTCCAGTCGTGTTAAGCGTTCAATCATTTGGTCAGAAAAGGGCCTGACTAGATGTTCCAAGGAGTTAATAGTCTCTAAGGGATTAATTTCCGTATTCACTATGGGTTGTACATTCCTATGACCAAGTTTTGTATTCTCGCAGACGATATGTGCGTGTTGAGTAGATTCAGTGAGTGAGGATCCAGGATTACCTCGTCTAATCTTATCAAGTGGCTCTTGACTGGAGGCTTTGTCCTTACTAACTAATTTGGGTTTCCTTAAACGTTTGGGAGAGGGTGGATGGTCACCGTCATCTGAAATAAAATCGGTTGTATCTTGAATACATCCATTCTTACCTCTAATTTGAGGTCCAGTTACTGGGAAATTAGTCAATTTTGCTGGTGGGGGGAAATGGGGATGATCCGAAGATTGAGTTAAAATCCTTTCCTCAACATTAGTAATTTGTTTATCAATTGCCCCCATAGCTCCTGAAATCAATTTTAATATTGTTGAGTGATCTTTCTGGGAGGTAGTATCTTTTATGCTGGATTGCTTCCTTTTACCCATTCTCGCTAGTTATTTGATCCTACCAAAAAGAAGGAAAGTAATTGTGCTAAAAATACAGTGTTCCTCACTGATAAAAGTGATAAGGCTAAGTAAAATAAACACTATGTCCCTGTAGCAGAAATGAGCCCAAAAAATGACCTCCCACAGTGCTGAAGGGCTGTTTTACAGAGTCATCAAAGAGACAAAGTTAAAACCCTGCTACAAAAAATCTAAAAAGAGTCAAAAGTACCTGTTTAAGGCTTAAATGCCCAAACCAATAATTGCAGGGAAGATGTCAGGGGGGGTGGCCCAGCCCAGCCTCTGCCAGGTGCAGGATGGGCCCGCCCTTGGCCCGGGCTTTGCCCGGGCGCCGCCCACGCGCGTCCCGCGAGGCGTGAGCTCGAAGTTGAATTTAAAGGGCTCCTGCCCTGGTGACAGCCGCCACCTCCTCGAACCAGTACACGCGTCCCGCAGGGCGGGAGCACGAAGTTGAATTTAAAGGGCTCCTGCCCTGGTGACAGCCGCCCCCTCCTCGAACCAGTACACGCGTCCGCCTGTATCAATCCTTTGCACTGTAAGCGCATTTCAGTACCAAATGACACAGGACCAAATGAACAAACTACTTCTGTTCTGACCAGTGCCCCTCATAAATGTCATCAGGATGCAGCCCCTCCTCCTTCCCACAGGTGTGGCCAGTTAGTGGATAGTCTCCCAGCTCCCTCATCTCTCAGAGGGTTTGGCTGGCCTTCTTTGCTGCAAACCTGTTTGGTTAGAACAGTGGTCTCCAATCTTTTCAATAGTGAGAGCAACCTCTGATCAAAGTATACGACCCAAACTACTGCCTAATAGATAGATTAATTATGGGTACACACAGGTTGAATGACTTCTCCAATGAGCACCCACTCTGCTGCAGTGAGTGCACAGCATTAATGACACCTAAGATGTATCACAAGATGTGTTGCCCCTTTTCTCTTGTTTATGAATCACTTCTGAGAGATGAGCAACTCTATGGTGTTTGTGGTCTCTTGATTATGCAATATATAGGATGACTTTGCTCTCTTTGTAAGAGCTTGACCGTTAAAGACTTCCATAATTTGGCTAACCTGTCCTAAAGTTCATTGGTTGATGAGCAGAAATTTCACTGGCTTGGTGGTAACAACACAACGATTATAAGCAAGGCCATTCCAACAGTTTTCGGTGCCCTAGGAAAAGATGCCCAAGTATTCCCCAACATGCACAAATTCACACAACTTAGTCAGAAGTTTAATTTTTGCATATACCTTGCACTCTTACCTAGGACTATTAGCAATATATACATGTAGATTTGACAACACTCAACAAGCAAACATATCTCTGCAGCCATCTCCTTGCCCATGGGTACACCTGTCAGCCAAAGGGAGGCACAAATATTGAATGGAGAGATTGGTATAGGAAGTTACCTGCTTTTAAAGAAAGGAGATGATGAAAAAGGAGAAAAATACAGTAAGAAGATTGTGAGAACAAAGCGAAAGGAAGCAAGGAAACAAACAAAGAAGAAACCAAATTAAAGAAACGAAAGGAGCAGGAAATGTAAGAAGTGCAGAATGAAAGGACCGGAGGTGACAAAGAAAGAGAGGAAGGGCAGAATGAGAGGAAAGAACTAGAAAAAGGAAGCTAGGAGAACATAAAGGAACGAGGAAGAGATAAAAGGAAAAGGGGGCTTAATAGAGGGAATAAATGAAGCAAAGAGAAAATAAACAGAAAGAAGGAATGAAAGGAGAGAAGTGAAAGAAAGAAAGAATGATGAAGGATAAAAAAAGGAAAAGAAGAAAGAAACGAGGAAGGGAAGGAAACAAGAAATGGTGGAAACGAACATAGAAGTGAAAGAAAAAATGAAGAAAGCAGAAAAGGAGATAAGGAAAGTAAGTACGGAATTAAAGAAAGAAAAGGAGGAAAGTAAAGAAGGAATGAAGTGGAGAAGTAAAAAAAGCAACAGGGAACAACGAGAGAGAAAGGAAGAACAAAGGTGAGCGAGAAACAAGGACGAAGGAATACAGGAGAGGATATAAGGAAAGATGTAAGGAAAGGAAAAAATGAGAAAGGAGGACAGACAAAAAGTACAGAAGGAAAGGAGAAAGAGAAACCAACGAGGGAAAAAGAGGAGAGAAAGAAATAGAAAGAAGGAGAGCAAGAACAAAGACAAAAGAAAAAAGTAAAGAAAAAAGAAAGAGAAGAAAAAAAAAAAAAAAAAGACAGACGAAAGTGAAAACAGAAACATTAAGATTATTTTTTCACTGAAATAATTTTTTTATATAACCAATTTTTATTGATTTTCACCAATAGCAACATAAAAAATGCAAATCCATACGACTTTGCATTAGACACACAATCAGTGTACTTACAACAGCCATTAGGATCCCACATTTAGTCCATGATATGTCCATCACTTGCTTCAAATCTTGTCATGCTTCCAGGGCACTCCCTTGCTTCATAGATTGTTTTTTCTTGTCAAGCACATCGATCAACACCCCGTCCCCATGCTGTCAGAGAAGGGGGTCTTGGTGACTTTCAGTATCGGCTATGTCCCTCTTGGCCACCCGAGTAGCCACCCCAACAAAGGCCCTTTCCATCCTCAACCTTCCAAGCTCCTCCAGCAGACCCAGAAAAGCAATTTTAGGAGTAAGGTCTACATGACGACAGGGACCATAGATAGCTTGCACCCTACATTCACTCAAAAGGCCCTTGCCTTGCCTGGCCGGACAGGACCATGTCTTATGTAAAAAGTCAGCTCCAATTAAGGAGCACAGAGTACAACAGGCTGGTGTTGGTGGTTGGGGGAGGGTACAGCCAGTTTGCTGTAGTCTCTGAGGGGTCAGGTAGATCATATGCATATAGTTAAGCTGGCTCATACATAGGTGCAAAGGGATTGCCAACTCTCTAGGGGCCAGACAAGCATCATACCAATCGTCTTCATCCAAGTCTCTGAGCCACACTTCCCACGGCTGTCGCAAAACAGAGAAATGGGGAGGCACGTTAATGATCAGTGAGCAGTAAAGCCTAGAGATAGCACTTTTGCCCAACACACCCAGCAGGAGTTTCGCTTCAAGGGGTTAAATTCTGGGATCTAGGTTTCTGTGAGGACATGCACTGATAGGCTGTGGCACAGTTGAAGGTAACAATATAGTTGTGTGCAGGAAAGTTTGTATTGTTCCTGTAGAGCTTGAAACGACATCAGGACACCGCTATTCCAAACGTCTTCCAGATAGGTAATCCCTATCAGTATGTGGAACCTCTCAGGCCCACCACCTGATGTGACTACCTGCCACACCATAATGATTTCAATCTGGTGAGCCTGTGATCCCAGTCATTGAAAAGGAGTGCCTCACTCCAGCAGTACAAAGTCACCTGGGTGTAGGCAGGAAGAGATTGAGATAGTGGGTCACCATATAGCAAGCCCAGGATGCCCTGTAGGCAGGGTCATCCCATTCCCTGTTAAACCACCTGTTTATAGCTGCACCCTGTGCAGTGAGCTAGGAGCCATAGAGGTCCGTCATACCCATGTTGTAATGAGTCTGCCTAACTTTGATAAAAGTCCCCCGGTGGTGACCTTCCACCTAGAAAAAGGCAGTAAGCCTTGAAGTTATTGTCCGAAACCACCTTTGGGGGAATCGGGAATGGGAAGTTAGCAAGTACATACAAGAAGCACGGGAGACACATCATCCTAAACAATGCTATCTGTTCAAAGGGGTTGAGAGGGAGCCAACTCCACTTTTCCAGGTCCTAGGTTGATCTATCCTCAAGTGATTGAAAATTAAGAGTCTATGCCAGGTTTGGGAGGTGAGAGATATAGATATCTACATACCTAAAGGAGAGAGAGAGTATCAGGATTGTGGGACACCAAGAATTATTGCTCGTATCTCTTGTAATTGATACCAGCAGGGACTTTTTATATTGACCCGCAGTCCGGAGGCTTTCCCATATTGAAAATCGCAAGACATTGTGGGCTTGATGATGAGGATCAGCAAGAAATAGTAAAACATCCTTGGCATAGAGAGCTATGTGTTCCTCTGGGCCACCCTTCCAGGAACATCCCCGCATGCAGGTGTTGCAACAAATAAGGCATGGCAAGGCAAACAGCTCTGTCTGGTGCCTCTACAGAAGGGTAAAGGAGAGGACAGGACTCCATTAACCCAAACCAGGGAGGCAGGGGTAGCGTATAGGAGGCTGATAAGTCTCGAAGGAGAGGCTGAAAGCCCGCCCGCCTCGGCACCCGATCCAGGAATGCCCAAGTAACTGTATCAAAGGCCTTCTTGAAGTCAACCAAGAGCAAGGCACCTTAGCAAATACCTGGATATCAGCATTGCTAACAGAAATAGGTCTATATGAGGAGCACTTGTCTGTGGGCTGGCCTGCTTTAGGTATCACTACAATATTGGCTTACTGAAATAAATGTTAATACAGTGGTATTCACAGTAATGCACCTTTGGATGTTGTCTGATAACCTTCCAAATATTTCACTGCATTTTGCAGTACTGAATTTAACTTATGACTGATACTCATGGTTAGATTGTGTTGAGTTAAACCCAGCCCGGAAGCATGTATAAGAGCATGCCACACATGGAGATCAAAGTTAAAATCTTTATTTATCAGCTTACAACATTCTACTGACTATTCAATATCTCATAACTGTCAAACACAACACCTTCACACTTCCCAGAATGATTGTGTAACCCCCCTATTGAGTCCGCCCCAGGCTGCAGAGTCCTAGTGCTCACAGTCCTAAAACACTACAGATTATAAATTAACTGAAGCAATATGTTTTTCTGGATGATTTTCAGAGATGCATTTAAAAGGCATGCACTGATATGAGGCTTTTATTGTCAAGCTTCTTAACAAGCTGCACAGCAATGTGTACTTATAAAAGGGTAAGGTGGGCTGTTTGCTGGCTCACTGGGACACTACATCTCTCCCCTTGTTAAGCAAAAGACAAAAAAATGAACAAATAGCAGCATATATATTTCCTCAAACTGCTGTCTGGGTGCTCGCACAGTTCAGCCAGACCGCATGGACTCCAAGGGTAGAAGGGTTTGATGTCTGATTAAGACTTTCAGGTGGAACAACCTCCTCTGGGTTTGCAGCGACTGATGATTGGCGAGACAGATGTTTGAAATGTGAAAAGTCCCCTGTGATGGATTTGCCAGGACGGTGCACTGTTATCACGTGTTCATTGAGCTTGACAACTTTTAAAGGTTCAACATCAAATGGAGGATCTGTCTTTCGCTTCCATTTTTGTTTGATGAGAATCCAGTCATCCTCATTAAACACGACCTCCTGAGTTCAATGATGTTGATCAGCATATGTCTTTATGAAACGTTCCAGAGCAGTGTCAGTAGCACAAACCTTGTCCTCGACTTCGTTCAGGGTTCTTTCAGGAAAACGATTATGGTAATTTGGTTCTTATATCTCTCCTGAACATCAGGGTGGCAAGAATCTCACCAGTAGTAAAGAGTTGATTGATAGGCATTGAGGGCTTGATATAACTCCGGACTTAGCGCAATGCCCTCCATGGATGCATGTGGGATCACTCATTTTAGGGTCCCCATAAACCATCCCAAAACACTGTCGGCTTGAGGCCACACTGGTGTGCTTTTCTGATGTTTGATATTGGGCTTGAGGCCACACCGGTATGCTTTTCTGATGTTTGATATTGAGTCTGATTAGAAACTTCTTAAAGTCCTCGCTGTTGAATTGTGGACCATTGTCAGACTTGATAGTGTTCTGTATGCCCCACTCTGCAAATATGTTGTCCAGCCAGTCAATGACTTTGTTGTGAGTTGTTGTTGACATGTCCTCCACCAAAGGAAAATGGGAATGCTCGTCGATGACCATCATAAGATGGTGTTCATTTGCCAGGGGCCCGAAGAAGTCTACAGCTATTCTTTCCTGAGCATGCGCAGGAAGATTGGACATGGTATGGGGATGTTGGGTCACCTTAGGAGACAGACAAGTGTCATAAATGACACTCCTTTATATCTCTCTCAACCCTCTCATCCAAGCGAGGGAACCACACTCAATCTCCCAAGGCCGTCTTAGTGGCTATAATGCCACAATGTCCTTCATGAGCAAGTTCAATGACTTGCTGTCTCAGACTCTCAGGTATGACAATCTGAAATCCTCTTACTGTAATGCCTTGTTTAGTGACAAACAGTTTATCTTGGACATTTTAATATTTTTGAAATTGAACATCCTGACACAGAGGTCCAGCATGATTGTGCTGAAATTATGTTTTTAAGAGCAGGCATGTCCTTATCGGCATTTGTAGAGGCGATAATCTGTTCGACTGGGCAGAGCCGTAGGTGTGCTAGACTTTACAATGAAGTTGATTTATTCCTCAGCAGTTTTCGACTTTGATCTGTGTCGCTGTATGGGTACTTGTGAGAGATAACCTGCAGTGTTTTGATTCTTGCCTGGCTCGTGCACAATTGTACAGTCATACTCTTGTAGGCACAACCCTCCCTTTCAATGAGAGAGGGCATCATGGGCTTCGGATTTCTGAAACTAGTGAGCAATGAGTGGTGCCTGTGACAATTGTGAAATTCTTTCAATACAGAAACACATGCAAATGTCCACAGGCCCATACTCCAGGTAGACTTTCTTTTTTTGGCTAGGAATGGGTACTTCCTGTCAGACAAGCTTCGACTGGTGTATGCCACAATGTAAGCCACAATGTGTCTCAGAGCATTTCGAGGTCAAGACGAGAGAAAACTGGGGCTCGATTCAGCTGCATGATCACATCCGCAATGTGCGGACCAGGATGTCTTTGTCTATTGCTTTTTTGGCTTGGTGCATATCCATTAGAATGTGCACTGCACCTCCACCATCCTTTTTCTGCACTACCATTATGGGCAACACCCATGGTGTGAGACCAGTAGAGCACTCAATAATGTTGTGTTTCAGCAAGGCTTCTAGTTCCTTCTCAACCACTTCTTGTAGATTAAATGCTACTCTGTGGTGTTGCTGTGCAACAGACCGAATATCTTCATTAATGTGAAGTTGTACCTTCATTGTTTTGAGCCTTCCTAGGCCATAAAACAGTGACAGGAACTGACTCACAATTTCAGATTGCATATTTACATTGGAATTGATAGATACCAGTCCCATGTCAGCAGCAGTTGCAAAACTAATCAGGCATACATTAGATGGAGTACCTTGAAGAACGTGGATTAGGCCTGCACAGACGACATCTCATGTTGCAAGTTTGTTGTGAATGATCCTTGACTCTGCAACGGTTTCAAAGCAGCCCACGTGGACACCTTCGTATTTGATGCTCTGAGTCATGGTACAGGTGACAAAGTGTAAACTGTTCTACTGGCATGATGTTGTACAATCCACCACTAGTGATTACAAAGGTTGTGGGACAACCATTGACTTTTAGTTCGATCTTGGGGCAATGTCCATATGAGTTCTTTTCTTTCTTTAACTCGCTTGTTTTTGTTGTTCGCTTGTCTTCTTTGCAAGCGTCAAGGCCCACTTATTCATGTTACTCCCTTTTATCTATCATCATTGCATATTTACCCTCTTCACTGTCGCTGACATTGAGGAACTCTTGCAGGATGAATTTGATGATGATCAACTTCATTTAGTTTCCACCTGTGGCAGCTGAGGTTGATTTTTGTCTTTGTGGGTGTGGTTAGAATGCTTCTGGAACCTTCTGGCATCCATTTTCTCATCTTGAATGATGCGATTTGTTTCTCTTTTTCTATGCAAACTGGTATGAAGTGATTCTCCTTTCCACACCCTTTGCACATTTGTCCGATGACTGGACATTTATTTCCATGTGGAAATGAAAAGCCACACCGGAAACACAGTGATTCTTTGAAGATATTGAATTACGGGTGTCTGCTCGGTGCTTCTGTTTACTCTTCATGACCGATGCGATTCACTCTTTTTTGCTCCTACTTCCATTCCGGCGGCTTGCCGATCTTTACTTTCTTCGGCTCTGGCAGCCATCATACTTTTTCTAGAGTGAGGGGGTCATTATGATCCTGGCAGTCGGCGTAAATATGGAGGAAAGTACTGCCAACAGGCTGGAGGAACTTTTCTTCATATTATGACATTGGCGTTTGGCTAACACCGACCGCCATGGCGGTAACGACCGCCGGGCTGGAGACTTCACTCTCCAGTCCGGCAGCCGTCACTTGGCCGCCTGCGGGATTATGACCCCGCCTATCGCCATGGTTTTCGTGGCATCCTTACTGCCAGGGGTAAGGGAGAACAGTCCAGAAAACTGTACTAACACTAGTCTGTAGTCTTTCTGGTGCTGGTTTGTCAACATGGGAGAGAGTATTACTCCCTCCACTGACCCATCTTGTGCATTGGTGGAGAGGAGGTCTGGCAGAGGGTCACTCTCCTCCCCCTCCTTCATCTGTGACCATCAGCATTGTCATGTCTGCCCTGTCTTGGTGGGGTTTCAGTTTGTCAACATGGAGAACCCTGTAGTACTAGACTTCTGGTCGTACCAAAGATTTATAAGCTCTTGGCTGGCCTCCAGGTTGCTGCTTGCTCTGCTCATGTACTCTGCCACATGGGACTGCAGGCCTAGGATATAGTCCAGTACATCCTGTTTGGGTTCCTTGAGAGGCTTCTCCCAAGCTTCTCTCAAACTTGATGGCCCTCTTATGGGGTGGCCAAACAGTAACTCAAAGGGGCTGAAACCAACCCCTTTCTGAGGCACCTTTCTGTAGGCAAACAGCAGGCATAGGGAAAGAACATCCCATCTCCTCATAAGCTTGTCAGATAAGCTTATACTCATGCACTTCAGGGTCTTAGTCAATCTTTCCACTACACCATTTCTTAGGGGGTGTTGCACTTATAGGTAACACCACACCTATCCCACATCGCCTTCAGTTAGGCGGACATAAAGTTAGTCTGCTTGTCTGAGACCATCTCCTTTAGAAAGCCCACTCTGGTGAAGATGCCAAGTAGGGCTTTGGCCACAGTGGAAGCAGTGCCTCTGGATATCTGTTAGTATGGTGCACTAGCACCAAGCTATATCTATTCCCTGAGGAGGATGTTGGTGGGTACAAAGGAGAAACAATGTCAATCCCCATACTATTAAAGGGAGTCACAACCACTGGCAGTGGTATCAAGGGAGCCTTTGGTTTGCCCCCTGTCTTGCCACCGTCTTGACAGGTAACACAGGAGCTGGAAAAAACCCTCACTTTAGCAGACATACTGGACCAATAGAAATGGTCGATCCGCCTGTTCCAGGTATTGGTCTGACCCAAATGTCCTGCCAAGGGGATGTCATAAGTTGATGTGCATAGGATCTTTCTATACTTCTGAGGAACCATCACTCTCCTGTTTGCCCTTGGTTTGAGGTTCCTGGCCTCGGTATAGAGGACTCCCTCATCCAATAGACTCTGGAATCCACTGGCATCACCTTCCTGTTTCCTGGAGGAACTCTGCCCCGGGCCCTCAACAGTGGGAGAGCCTCTTTGTCCTTGGCCCAGCTCCTCTCCGGTGGGTCCACTGGCTCCTAGCAATTCTGCCAAGTCAGACAGATCTTGTAGGAGTAGAGTCTATACCTCAGATGCCAGATTCTCTTCCCTCAAGAGTGGATCCTCCTGGACCTCCTGGGCTGTTTGGGCTGGCTCACCAGACCCTCTGCCCTGCCTCTAGTTTCCAGAGGCTTGGCCCATTGTTCCAGGGTTCATGTGGCCAGTACTCCCCTGATATGCAGTTTGTGACCTAGTTAAAGCACAAACTCACTCAGACAGGTCCAACATCTGAGCCTGGACCTACCTTTCCACCCCTGACCATTCAAAAGCTTTAACACCATTTCCCAATAGACACTACTGGGAGGACAGGAGACATAGCTACCTTCCTAGGGCCATCCATACCTCCCCATTCCAAGCTCACCATTGCTATGAGATGGAGCTTGGCTCTGTTGTCTGCATAGGTAAAATGATGAAATACACCAGGTAAGAACTGCTCTGGGGAAACCAGTTTGTCCACCACCATGGTGATACTGGATCCTGTATCACTCAAAGCCTCAACCTCAGTCCCGTGGATTCCAGGCCTCTACCTCTCCATGCTTGCAGATATGGAGGCCTGTATTGAAAGATCCACCCCACCCAAGGAAACTAAGGGCACCTTTACATTTCCTTTCCTCATCTCTGGGTAAACGTCCACCTCCATACCTACACTAGCAACCCACTGGGACTGTCTACCACTGGGGAGGGGCTTCTTTGTGCAGAGAGCATCTCCCCTCATGTGTCCTACTTACAAGCAGTCAAAACACTTCCCTGCCATTATAGGGTCAAGAAACTTCCCTGCATACCTCCTGCCCTTTAAAGTGTAATGGCTCTGGGAACCCCCTCATTGTGCAGGTGTTTGGGGACCTTTTGAGGACTCTTTCTGTTTTTTTCTGGGTTACTCAGCGCTTTCTCCTTGGAGGAGACATGTCCTCCTTTCTTTTGATCACCTTCTGGGTTCTTCTTGGTTACTCTGGTGCGAATCCCCTCTTCTGCTGCCTCGCCCAGTTCCTTGGGACTAGACAGCTTCCTTCTTATCTTAAGGACCCTCTCAAAAGCTGTCAGCCATTTATCAATGTCATCAGCCTCCTAATACTTAGGGACAATCCCCCATGGTCAAATCCACAACCCCTAGATACCTCTTCACCTTTGCTGCCATCATCTCATCTTTCCTCACATGCCCACTTCTTCTTGGTCAGGGCCAACTTCTCTGCTTCAAGTGTTATGCAGGATAACTGGGCCCCACATTCTCTCTCTCTGAGGGACAGTCCTATTCTTCCTATGTTGGATCCTCTCACCCCACTAGGTCTAGGCAGGGCCCTGGTCACCTTAAGTTGAGGTAGGTGTTCTGCTGTCTCATCTTTGAGGTATAAGGGGTCTTCCTTACCCTCTCCCTCTATTTCTGGGGATTCCTTTGTCTCAGAGGATGGATATGCTAGCCGAGCCTCCATCCGGGCTGTAAGGGCCTTTATCAGCTCTGTCTTCCCAGTATTGGAGGGAGCTGGTAAACTCCTAGCCTTGCACAGGGTCCTAAACTCTGCTGCTGTGAGAGAGGGTAGGCTAGCCAGCTCAAGCTCCATACTATCCCTTAGTTTTGAGTCACACAAAAACTGCTCCAAAAATTGAGGTCAGAGTAATTTGGAAAAAATGAAAAAAATGAATAATCACAATGAGTCCAAATTAAAAATCATTTTTCTTGCACTAGGTCAATTTAGAGGATTTTTTACTGTCTAACTTAATTACAGAATAGTGTTACTAAACAAGAGTTCTGGATCCCACGACTGCACACCAAATTTAGGAACGTGGATTATTGGTACGTAGAAGTATGCATCTTCAGCTAGTAATAATACTGAGAGAGCGTAGTTGAAATAATACATATTAAAATGAAATGCTCATATCAATGCTTACGATGTTGCATAGAAAACGACAATAATAGTGATTTTGCTGAAACGTGCACTTGAATTATGACTATAATGTGTGTGGCCACCAATGTATACGCGAACTAATAAACAGAATCATTAATGATATGGTTAATCAAGTTTTATTAACGATTACGATATTGCATTTATATTGAAAACCTTATAGGCCTTAAGTTAGCGTGAGCTGTGGGTTTTAGCTGCCTGGCTCTCATATTAAAAGCATTTTTCTGTTTTTCTGTGTATTGACTCGCAAAGGGCCATGACCCTGCAAATGTTATTTTTCTTCAACTTGGAAGATGATTGTAACAAAACAATTCTGTTCTCATCCGCATGCTTGCTGCGTTATTATAAGTTTTATGTACAAAACTGAAACAAATGTAGATTAATATAATGTACAAGGACGTTTAAACCGTGGACAAAGGAACTGCTGACCCGAGAAGACGTGCCAATCTGTGAAGTAACCTCCGGATGTGCCACCTCCGAAGACGTCAATTATGAAGACCAATCAAAGTGTTATGAATTATCGTGGGGTGACAATTGGGATTACCTAATGTATAATTTGATAGGTTAAAGATAGTGGGGTATAGCAAATGTCCAATAGAATTTTGGGGGAAGGTATTACGAAAAAGGGATAAAAAAACCATGTCACAGAAGGGTAGAAAAAAAACAAGGTAGGGAATGCTATTGATTTTAGCCAGAAACTCCGTCGCTCTGTTTAGTGACTTGAGAATTATTGAACCATCCTCATCCATAGACTGCTCATTTTACACTTCTCCTCCTTATGAGGGAAGTGTCCCTTATGCCTTATAGTTGAGTCCTGACTGATGGCGTTTTGACTGCTGTCCTGAAGACGAAGACTGATCCTGGGCGCTGACCCAATCCTTGGAGGGTAATTATGACAATGCAATTTGTAATTTGTCTGTTTGCTTTTCCTTTCTAGGTACCAACTGCTCATTTTGGTAGAGACCTTAGTTAGATGTTTTCCAAATTGGTGTTCTAAATCGTTTTGCATGAAGCCCAACATGCTGATGCTAATCTGTGGTTAGGACAGGAATTCACTTCAACTGACGCAAATAGACAAATGACTGACATTACGCTATGCTGAACTGAGACGTATATGACATTTGCTGTATTCTGATCTATGTTCACGCCATGCTATGTTCTTATGTTTGTGATTCTTGCATTAATGAAATCTTATCACAGTTGCCATATCGTGACTATGCTCTTATGTTTCCTGGTATTAAGATTAACTCTTTTGCTCGTAGATTGTAATTAATAGGGAATAAAATTCATAAAATCGTATCAAAGGTGTGGTTATTCATGGCTGAAAGGTCATGGTTGCGCCGACAATTTGATTAATGTCTCTATCCAAAGTAAAGTGCATTGTGGTGGTAAATATTGACGACATTATTGATATATTGCTTGACATATTGATTAGTTATCTCGTCCTACAGTGTCTCTCCACTGGGTCACAAGATTCATTGGCCTAAAACGAGTCCTAATGTGTAATAAATTAACATAGAAGGACGCGTTCGCAGTTCTGGTAGCAGAGCTACGGTTTTGGCCCTTGGGGGCCTTAGGATGGAGAATCATTGTTTAATTAGTTTTTCTGTGATAATGCAAATTGGAGGTATGATGGGTTTCTAAGTTCACCATGACTTTCCCGGGATCTCGGAGCCTGCCTAAGTGATTTGGGGATGTTCTCGGCGCCATAATGTGTGTGGTTTAGGGTTCTTGCGCTTGCTTAGCTTATGCCTTTTGCAGGTGATTGTGAAATTTGTGTGTATCTAGGACAGGTAAATGTTGTTTTAGTAGGAGTGGGTGTACTCCGCAGTATGAGAGTAGGGAAGTCGGCGGACTTCACATGAGTGTGGCGCTTGGTGCTCAAAATTATCCACGTGGTTGGTTGTTTATGTACGGACCTGTAGTGGTCTAAGATTCCAGAGCATGTTGACAAGTGTAGGAGACACTTGGATTTATGTTGTAATCTGTGCGGTTTAGTAGGTCAATCGGGCGTGGTTGACAAGTCAAGTTTGAGTTAAAACATATGTGTGAAACCTTCGATGGAGATTTGGCAAGTTCTAAAGTGCACTAGGACGAGCCATTGACAAGTCGAGAGTAGAATTTGCGGGTCGAATTCTGCTTGCGTATGCGGGAGCTGATAAGGAGAAAATAGCAGCCGAGGCTTCAAGTGAAATCTCTGTAAAGTTCTGAAGCGAATGAGATACCCTTCCTGTAGTAAACCGGCAGATTTGTGTTGTCATTTAAGGCGCTCGCAATAGTTTGCATTAGTAGTGTGCTTATGCCTTTTGCAGGTGATTGTGAAATTTGTGTGTATCTAGGACAGGTAAATGTTGTTTTAGTAGGAGTGGGTGTACTCCGCAGTATGAGAGTAGGGAAGTCGGCGGACTTCACATGAGTGTGGCGCTTGGTGCTCAAAATTATCCACGTGGTTGGTTGTTTATGTACGGACCTGTAGTGGTCTAAGATTCCAGAGCATGTTGACAAGTGTAGGAGACACTTGGATTTATGTTGTAATCTGTGCGGTTTAGTAGGTCAATCGGGCGTGGTTGACAAGTCAAGTTTGAGTTAAAACATATGTGTGAAACCTTCGATGGAGATTTGGCAAGTTCTAAAGTGCACTAGGACGAGCCATTGACAAGTCGAGAGTAGAATTTGCGGGTCGAATTCTGCTTGCGTATGCGGGAGCTGATAAGGAGAAAATAGCAGCCGAGGCTTCAAGTGAAATCTCTGTAAAGTTCTGAAGCGAATGAGATACCCTTCCTGTAGTAAACCGGCAGATTTGTGTTGTCATTTAAGGCGCTCGCAATAGTTTGCATTAGTAGTGTGAATTCAGTGAGGCAGGGACGAGCCACAAGACTTTGTCAGCTGCAGTGTGTGTGAGTGTGACGTCAATGGTGCCGCGCTGAGATAGGTCAGTTGTCGAGAGGGGTCGCGCACGGATTGGCTGCCGTCCGTGAGAGGCAATAGGTTGAGAAAGGTGGGTGAAGAGTGTCCTGGGAAATAAGTCACTTCTGATTAAAATACAAATAAGAGAAAAATCTCAAAATTAATTTTGTCAAGGCATTTAAGAGCGCTCTGAAAGGAGATGCATATATTATAGCAACCGATGGGGAACCTACACCACCCGAGGGTACTCCAGCTTACCTAGTTATGGAAGAAAAGGGTGTCGCGCCTTATTTATGGATGAAACAGTGGCGCAAATTAACCGAGAAAGAGGGATGTCTAGCATTCCCAGAACATGGGACATTCAATCCGAAGGTGCTAGAAAACTTAAGGTGGATGTTAAGTACACAGAAACCACCTCCGAGGCCAGCTCAAAATGAGGCTTTAGCGATTTGGGATTTGATGGCTCTTAAACATAGACAAGAAAGGTTTCAAAGAAGACTGAGAAGGGCAGAAAAATCCTATGCTGAGGCTAGATGGGATAACAAGAGTAAAATGTGAAGAAGGGGAATTGTTGACGGACTAAAATTGTTCCCAGCAATAGCACAGGGAGAAGAAACACAGGGAAAGAAAGCCTTGTGTAAGACAGATAAAGACTCAAACAATTCTAAAGAAAATAAAAGACCTTGGGAAGAGGAAGATGATTCAGACGATGAGGAATTTATGGACAGATTATTACATGATTGCCCGCCACCTTATGCGGTGAGCAACAGTGCTCCAAGCACCAGCATGGATCCTGGGAACCAGACGCAAGAAAAGAAAATTGCTGATACGGTGCAGACTAGTGATACGGTTTTGATACAGAATGGTGTCAGTGTACCCACTGCACCACACATACCGATACAGTTGCAGCCTCCACCACAGATACAGAGAATCTACCCAAATGTTCCAGTACTTGAGACTACTGCAAATCTGATAGTGCCGCCAGACCCGATATATACAAAATCAAAATTAGTGCAGATTGAGTCAACTCCGAAATTACTGTCTCAGCCACAGCCACAGCCACAGCTGATACCAGGGTACAACCCAGTAGCCGGTCCGCCATTAGTACCTGTCCCGGGTACTTTGGAACAGACCTATGGAGTTACTGCTCCGAGAAGTCTGGGACCAGGTCAGACACCTGCCGCCATATCATTGCCGATTACTGTGGGTCCACCAGTGCCATTGTATGCGCAAGGCAAAACTTGCGTATGTGACCAGGGAGTAATGACTCAAGAAGTGATAAGAGGAGGGTCTATGAGAACTCCCCAGATAATGGCCCCTGGAGAACAAGCAGTTGAAAAGCCGAGGTCTTTAATAGACCTTAGTCCAGTGGAAGCACCCATAGAAGCAATGCGTCAAGCAGGGCTAGGGGTTTTGACTCCGCAGACAATGAGTACGAACACTTCACAATCACCAATGATACATGCAGGGAGCATCGCACTGCAGAGATTCACAGTTCAACAGCTGAATGAATGGCTAGAAAAGACATATACTTCACAAAAGGCCGCAGTAACCATGGTCGAACCAGAAAAGGAAAGGCAAGATGAGTACCTAAATTTTGTAAGGTTAGGTGCAGAAGCTGCTGAACTAGTGGAAGGTGCAATGGGGGTAAATAGATTGGAGTCATACACAGAAGCAGAATTAAGATTCCTATGTCCTAAGATTACCAAAGAAGTAGGCAAGGTGCATCAGAGATTAGTGAACCTGGCAGATAAATACAATATTGGTATCGGAAACACTAAGCACCTGAAAAGAAGTTACAGATTGGATTTTGACCCTAAAGACTTTGAGCACATGAGGTCTGCAGGAATGAAGGCACATTTGAAAGAATTGTTGCAAAGTGCACGAGTTTGGGGTGCGCTGGAAAAATGGGAAGGCAGGTGGGCAAAGAAAAGAGATAAGGAAAAGGGTGACAGTCCAGGGTCTAATCAAGCCAAAGCCTCACCCGATGTGGAATCAGTAAAGATATTACCCACGAGAGAAACAGCCGGTGGTGTCTTAGTACATGTGCCATGGACCAGAGGAGACATCCTATCTTTTACTAATGATTATCCTAGATTGAGGGAGAAGCCGATCAAGTGGTACCAACAGACAGACAGGTTTGTGAAACTTGCAAAGTGTCTTTGGGAAGACTTGAATACCTTGTTTGAGATCATTGTTCCGCCTGATTTGTGGCTTGAGTGTAAGAGAGGAGTAGATTGGCCGACGAAGGAGCCGGCAAGGGATAAGGTGACTGGGGCACCCTCTGAAGAGGTGATGAAGTACTATCATAAGATGATTGAGTTTTTGAAACAGAAGGTGTTGCCGAAGGTGACTGATTGGCAGAAGATCGACCGGACCTCTCAAGAGGGTAAGGAGTCAATACATGCTTACTATGAGAGGTTGTTAAAGGCATTCAAACACTACAGTGGTACTGAGACTATTGAACCGAAAGACATGAACCACCTTGTGTTCAGATTCGTCGAAGGGCTGAGACCAGAAGTTAGCCAGATGATTAAGAATCATTTGATTTGTTGGCAAGCGAAGCCGATTGATGAAGTGTTGCAGTTTGCGAAATACTGTAGTGAAGAGATTGAGCTGAAGCTGAAACATTCTGAAAGAGAAAGTGATGGTGATGCAGATAAGGGCTGCACAGGCAGGAATACAGGGAAATGGAGTTCAACAGGTGATACAGCAGCAACCGCAAATGAATGGTGCGTTTCAGACACAGCCGAGAGGTCGAGGCCGAGGGTTTGTGAATCGCGGTCCAGACTTGAATACTGTTGTGGTTCAAAATGACATACAAGGGACGAAAAAGATGTCACATGTCACGCGTGCGGGGAGTGGGGCACTGGAAACGGGAGTGCCCGAATATGGTGCAGGATGGCGTTGTTCAGCAAAGCGCTAATGTTGGTACATTGCAAAATGTAAGAGGCCCAAAAATAAGACATCAAAACCCGAATTTTCAGAACAATCTGGTACAAATGCAAGGGGTACAGCCCATGCAGCAGATGCAAATGCCGTGTTTACAGCCAGCGCAAATGCAACCAGTACAACAGCAGGTTCCCATGGTACTTAGACAGCAAATGCAATTACCAATGGCTCCGATGGGACAGCAACAGGTGATGCTTCTTCAACAGGTCACAGGCCAGGTAATGAGTCAAAATGGTACAGTACAACAGTTTCCATTGCGAGGTGAAAATGGTATGAACGGAGAATGGTTAGATGATAGTTCAGACAGCGAAGAGTGCAGGCTTGCAGCATCCTTAGAGGTGGATCAAAGGGGTTCATATGTGGAGGGCAAGGTGATGGGTTACAAAGTCTCGTTTCTGGTTGACACCGGAGCTACACGCTCTACAGTTAGGAGTGCAGAGGTTCCAAAACTACCACTTTCAGGGCGTACCATAATGGTAGTCGGAGTAGCAAACCAATATCTGACAAACCCGATTACAGATCCAGTGCAGGTTGAGATCGGAAACTTCCAGGGGCTACATAGGTTTGTAGTCTGTGATTCAAGTCCGGTATCCCTACTGGGAAGGGACTTATTGTGCAAGACAAAATGCTCGATTACCTGTTCCAATGATGGAATCGAAGTGCAGACAAATAGTGACGATGAAGGAGATGAAGGTCAGTTTTCAGAAGCAGAGACAGGAACAACAAATGAGGATTACCCTTTAATTACCCTGTTCCCAATGCTTACCATGATCGACCTACCTGTTGAGCTACAGGGAACTGTGACAGAGAAAGTGTGGGATCTGACAGGAAAGGAAGTGGGACTAATAAAAGGCGTAGAACCAGTTAGAGTCCAGGTAAAGCTGAATGCGGTGTTTCCTTAGGTGCCACAATATCATATGGCACAAGATGTGCTCATTGAAGTCTCACAGATAATTGCAGATTTTCTGAGACAGGGAGTCCTGAAAGAGGTTTTGAGCAGTCCGTGTAACTCTCCCATAACGGGTTTAAAGAAGCCCTGTGGAAAGGTTCGAATTGTGCAGGATTTGAGAAAAATAAACAAGATTGTGGTAAAATGTTGCCCCGTAGTGCCCAATCCAGCAGTGATCATGTTTCAGGTTCCATGTGATGCTGAGTGGTTCACTGTTATAGATCTGTCACAAGCTTTCTTTTCGATACCTCTTCATGAGGACAGCCAATTTTTGTTCAGTTTCAAATTCCTGAATAAGGTGTACAGTTGGTGCAGAATTCCACAAGGGTTTTCTGAATCACCGTCTATCTTTACCCAGATACTGAAAAAGAATTTGGAATCCTTAGTACTGCCTTTTAACTCAACTCTAGTGCAGTACATTGATGATTTGCTGATTGCATCTAAAACTAGGGACAACTGTAAATACAATACCATTGCCTGCTGAATCATTTGGGAAAGAACGGACACAAGGTGTCACCTAAGAAGCTGCAATACTGTCAGAAAGAGGTGAAATATTTAGGGCATCTAATCTAAAAAGGGTCCAGGAGAATATCAAAAGAAAGAATAACAGCTATTTTGCAAACGAACCCTCCAACGACAAAAAGAGATGTCAGGATGTTTTTGGGAATGGTGGGCTACTGTCGTCAGTGGATACCCAACTTCTCAATCATCTCGAAACCCTTAATAAGACTGACAGGAAAAGAAATCAAGGATGAGCCGTATACCATAGCTTTGTCCAAAGAGGAGCTTGAGTCGTTTATGGAATTGAGAGAATGCATGTGCAGGGCACCAGCGTTAAGCATGCCTGATTACACGAAGCCTTTTCTACTGTTTTGTCATGAACGTGATGCCTGTTCTTTGTCTGTTTTGACACAGGTCCATGGAGGTGCAAATCGCCCTGTAGCATATTTTTCAGCAACCTTGGACCCCGTCGCAGCAGCCTTACCGGGTTGTTTGCGCACAGTTGCAGCAGTTTGGTCAGAGCCTTACGCAGTATGAAGGCATAGTCATGGGATACCCCCTAACAGTAATGGTTCCGCATTCAGTTGAACTTTTGTTGACTCAAACTAAAACTCAGCACATGACAAATGCTTGTCTCACTAAGTATGAGACAATCATACTAGGTTCACCAAATGTCTCGCTAAAACGATGCACTATATTGAACCCGGCAACTTTACTTCCTGTTGAGAACGCTGAAATTAACAATGAGGAAGAGTTTGAACATGGCTGTCTTGAGGTAACCGAATTATGTACCAAACCACGTCCAGATATTCAGGACACACAGTTAAAAGAAAATGACTGTATCATGTTTGTCGATGGATCCTGTTTAAGAGATTCTGTTGGGACACTGAGAGCTGGATATGCTGTGTGTACCATAGCTGGCATCATTGAAGCTTCCTGGCTCGGGAGAGTGTTTTCCGCACAAGTGGCAGAATTAATTGCCCTTACCAAGGCATGCCACGCAGCTGTGAATCTGAGAGTCACTATCTATACTGACAGCAGATACGGATTTGGAATTGTACATGATTTTGGCCAACTATGGTCACAGAGGGGTTTCATGACCTCTTCTGGTTCTCCTGTGAAAAATGGTGAACAAATAAAGGATTTGTTACATGCAATTCAGTTACCTCTTGAAATTGCTGTGGTGAAATGCAATGCTCATGTTAAGTCACAAGACTTTGGGGGTCATTCTGACCTCGGCGGTAAAAGGCGCTTACCGCCGGTCAGAAGACCGCCATAACACCGCCGCGGCCGCGGAAAGCCGCCACGGTCATTCTGACCCACAACGGCCAAACCTCCAAAAATCCGACCTCCACTGCAGCCCGCCACATCAGCGGGCAGCGATAAACTGGAGATGACCAAACCTCCACCGTCACGCCAACAGAAAAACGCCCATGCCATTACGACCCACGAATCAACGCGGCGGGCTTTCCAACGCGGTATTCCATTGGCGGTACACACCGCCGCGGTCAAAATACACACACAGCACCAAAACACAGGCACATTGGACAATTACAAATACACACACCTGATACACATACACAACCCACTCCCACACAATCAATCAACTATAAAACACCCCCCCACATCACCCACAAACCCCTACGACCACAATTACTGAGAGAAGGAGATAGAGACACAGCAGACAATCCATAGCAATACACACTGAGGCACACTACACCATCACACACACCACATAGTAGCACAAAGCACCACACACCAACATACTCATCATCACATACACCACCCCACACCTCACCCACACCACCCCATGGCACCCCAAAGGCACCCACGCTTTTTGGACCAAGAACTCCGGGTCATGGTGGAGGAAATCCTAAGAGTGGAACCCCAGCTCTTCGGCTCACAGGTGCAGCACACCAGTATAGCTAGGAAGGCGGAGCTATGGCAGCGGATCGTGGACAGGGTCAACGCGGTGGGACAGCATCCCAGGAATAGGGAGGACATCCGCAAACGATGGAACGACCTACGGGGGAAGGTCCGATCAATGGTCTCCAGGCACAACATCGCGGTCCAGAAGACTGGCGGCGGACCCCCACCCACCCCTCCCGAATTTACATCATGGGAGCAAGAGGTCTTCAACATCCTGCATCCTCAGGGCCTCGCAGGAGTAGCCGGAGGAATGGACTCTGGTAAGTCCAATCTCAACTACTAGATCCCCCCCACCCCACCAGCATGCCAACCCACACCCCCACCCTCACCCCCAACCCCCCAGCACACATCCTCCCTGACAATGTCTCACCAGCACAACCCACCCATCCCAACACCAACTCCTGCATGCCAACACAATCCATGGACACCCATCACCCAAGCATGACCACTGCACTTACCCCCCCCCCCCCCACTAACTACCCTCACAACACCTCCCTCAAGGGAATGCCTGCACTGGGGGACGAGGGCACCCATAACACGCACGCTATTGCACACACAGAAACAATAACCAAACTCTCTTACCCCATGCAGGACCCGAACGCCAAAACACCAGCCAGGAGGGTCCAGAAATGTCCATCCCACCCCCGGAACAGGCCCACAGTGAGGACAGCAGCTCTGTCGACACTGAACCTGATGACCAGCCCGGACCATCGGGGACCTCTGGGCAGTCGGTTCCCCTCACCCAGACACAGGCCACACCAGACCCGACCCCCTCTGCCAACACCAGCACAGCTCCCACCCAGCGGGCCCATGCCTCTGTCTCTAGGACACGTCAATCAGCGGTGTGTCTGCCACTACAGGGTACCCAGGCTAACCCAACACCCCAACAACAACAGGGACCTGGGGGCAGTGGGAGCGGGCACACCGTCCAGGAGACAGAGGCCGGGGGAAACCGGGCAGCTCGGAGGGCTGCTGTGCGACAGGGGGGGGAGGAGAGGCCCAGGGAACCCACTCTCCAAGAGGCCCTCACCACCATCATGGGGGCCTACCACCACTCCCAAGAGACGATGGCGACGGTACTGGCCAGGTTCACGGAGATCCAGGCACAGCAGGAGGAACGTTACATGGGGTTCAGGGAGGAGCTGAGAATCATCGGGACCGCAATGGGGACCATCGTCCTGGCCCTCAACAGGATAGAAGACGCGTTGCGGGACCATGTGGCACCACACAGGGCCCCTGTCACTAGCCCGGACCAGGAACAGCCTACCACCTCCGCCGGCGCTAGTGGACAGGAGGCCCCAACACCACGGCAGGCCACCAGAACCCCACCTCCTGCTGAAGAACAACCACCCCGTAAGAGGAGCCTGAGATCCAAAAAAAAGACAGAGTAGGATGTCAAGACCCCCGCCAGCAGGACATACCCCCTGAACTCTTCCCACTGTCCCACATTGCCACCCTGTCCAACCATGAACTGCCTCTGCTCCATCCTTCCACAGGCAAAAGGACAATGCACCTGTGAGACTGAGAACTGGACTCTGCCATGGACATTACTCCACCCCCACCCATCACCCTTATAATAACATGTACCAATATCTAGCCCTGTAAATAAATCACATATTGCACACAAATCAGTTTGGAGTCATGCTGTATTATTAGCAAATGTATTACATATTACTGTTCAATATCTGTTCTGTCAATTAGTGATGACAACATACCAATGTCAATACGCTGTAGTTCACGGGCAAACCAAGCAGAAGTCAGGCACTGAGTCATACAGCACTGAGAAGGGAAGGGAAAAACAAAAATTACCCAAAAAGATCTGGTGGAAACTACAGAAAGTACAGATGCAGGAGGCTAGAACCAATTGTGAAATGGCGTGGGTGATTCTTACCTGGGTGTTACTGGAAATACTGTTGTATCACTCTGTCCCTATTGTCTGTGTCGTCCTCTGAGTCTTCCTCCTCTTCACTCTCCACAGGCTCCACGGCTTCTACAACACCACCATCTGGACCATCCTCCTGCAGGAAAGGCACCTGGCGTCGCAAAGCCAGGTTGTGAAGCGTACAGCACGCCACGATGATATGGCACACCTTCTTTGGTGAGTACATTAGGGATCCACCTGTCATATGCAGGCACCTAAACCTGGCCTTCAGGAGGCCAAAGGTTCGCTCAATCACCCTCCTAGTACGCCCATGGGCCTCATTGTACTGTTCCTCTGCCCTTGTCCGGGGATTCCTCACTGGGGTCAGTAGCCACGGCAGGTTGGGGTAACCAGAGTCACCTATTAGCCACACACGTTGTCTCTGTAGCTGCTCCATCACATAGGGGATGCTGCTATTTCGCATCACATACGCGTCATGCACTGACCCTGGGAACTTGGCATTTACATGGGAGATGTACTGGTCAGCCAAACAGACCACCTGGACATTCATCGAATGATAACTTTTTCTGTTTCGGTACACCTGCTCATCGTCTTTTGGGGGTACCAAAGCCACATGGGTCCCATCAATGGCACCAATGATGTTGGGGATATGTCCAAGGGCATAGAAATCACCCTTCACTGTAGGCAAGTCACCCTCCTCTGGGAAAATGATGTAGCTCCGCATGAGTGTCATCAGGGCAGACAACACTCTGCTCAAAATCTTAGAAAACATAGGCTGAGACATTCCAGATGACATGGCCACTGTGGTCTGGAATGACCCACTGGCCAAAAAATGGAGGACTGACAAAACCTGCACCAGAGGGGGAATCCCTGTGGGTTGGCGGATGGGGGACATCAGGGCTGGCTCCAGCTGGGCACACAGTTCATGGATAGTGGCACGGTCAAGTCTGTATCGAAGTAATATATGGCGTTCTTCCATTGTCGACAGGTCCACCAGCGGTCGGTACACGCGAGGATTCCTCCTTCTCATCGCAAGTCCCAGCGGACGGTGCCTAGGAAGGACAACATGGAGCACAGAGTCAGCCAAACCACAGGTACGTACAGACAGCTTGCACAGTTAAAGAATGGCAATGGGTTGAAAGGCGTGTATGTGTGGCAATGCAAGGCCTAGGCCTGTGTGTCGCAGTCAAAATTAAGCCATGTAGGCCCTTGAAATGGCGGCTGCCTGACCTGTGAAGTGGGACAATGGGATGTGAGGTCAATGCGCTGGCGGGGCACACCGTGGCGGTAGGCGGTCGAAGACCGCGGCGCAAAGCCGCATTGGTTAACATTGAAGCCTACGGGTTTCAGGAGCCAATGACGAAGTGCGTCGGCGGTCGCGGTACGCACCGCCGCGGTACGCACCGCCGCGGGCGTGACCGCCATTTTCTATCTGCTTAATCACTCGAGACCTGATCATCCACAGGAGAGGACCTATACTGCAAGTGCTGCTGTGACCTCGGTCTGGAAGATACAATGGCTGCTGCGACTGGGGAAAGGGGCCCCTGCCTTCACGTCTGAAGAGTTGGAGAAGCTCGTGGATGGGGTCCTCCCCCAGTATGCGCTACTCTACGGTCCTCCAGACCAACAAGTGAGTACACCGGGTGCACATGGAATGGGCTATGCCTGTGTGGATTGGGGTGGATGTAAGTTGGTGGGGTGGGGGGCGAATGAGGAGTGCAACGCCCGACAGATGAGAGCATGTGCCATATGGCAAAGTTGGTGGGGGGGGCCAATCACATCTAACATGCAGGTCATTCATGATTTCCTCCTTTCCACCCTGTACATGTCAAATAGGTCAGCGCCCATCAGAAGATCGAGATTTGGCGTGCCATCGCCAAGGAAGTCCGGAACTTGGGGGTCCACAACAGACGGGGCACCCACTGCCGCAAGAGGTGGGAGGACATCCGCCGCGGAACAAGGAAGACCGCAGAAACACTGCTGGGGATGGCCTCCCAACCTAGGAGGGGTGCCAGTCGCACCATGACCCCCCTGATGTCCCGGATCCTGGCGGTGGCCTACCCTGAATTGGATGGGCGCTTTAAGACATCACAGCAGACACAAGGGGGTGAGTATCAGCACATTCTCCTATCTTTCTGCGCAGTGGAGGCGTCTGGGTGGGGGAGGAGGGCTGTGGGTGACATTAGGCCAGGGCGCTTTCTGTAGTGTAGTCCTCTCCCTTAGGCATGGCCCTGTGCCCCCGGCCCCCACCTCGGTAGGGTGACAAGTACAGCCATTGAAGGTCCAGCATCTCCCATGTGCACGTTTGACGTCTCTTGGCCTGTTGTCTTAGTCAGTAGTACTGAGTAGTGTACCCCGAATGCGCGGCTTAGTGCATTAGGCACCTGTGTCTGTCCTCTCCGCCAACGGTGTTGACATTGCATGCACTCAACCTGGTCTTCTTATTTTCTCCCCCCACCCTTTCTCTTCATCTTCTTGTGCATGTGTGCATTAGCATCATCAGGCGGAGGAGATTTGGCATCGGAGCACGAGGGAGCTGCAGGACACAAGGCCCCGGTGGGCCCAGGAACAGACACCGAGGGCACCAGTGATCCGGAGGGCGAGGGGAGCACCACGACGGGGACCGCTGGTGAGAGCAGCGAAAGCGACACGTCCTCGGACGGGAGCTCCCTAGGGGTGGCGGCAACATCCGTGCCCCCCGCCTCTACAGGTACAGCCGCCACCCAGCGCACCAGCCCCGCCCTCCCAGCAGCCCCTCAGTCTTCGCTCCGTGCCGGTTCGCCCAGGAAGGCGCGCGTCTCCTTCGCCCCAGGCACCTCAGCCCCTGCCCCTGTTGCCCCTGCTGCCCTCAGTGCGGAGCTCATTGACCTGGTAAGGACGCTCATTGTTGGGCAGACGACCCTTTTGAATGCCATCCAGGGTGTGCAAAGGGAGGTGCAACAGAGCAATGCGTACCTGGAGGGCATTCATTCGGGTCAGGCTGCCCATCAACGAGCGTTCACTGCTCTGGCCTCAGCACTGACGGCAGCCATTGTCCCTGTTTCCAGCCTCCCTCTTCTTACTGCCTCCAGCCTTTCTCTGTCTCCTGTTCCTCAGCCTATCCCATCCACACCATCAGACCAGCCTGCACACACCTCAACACCCAAGAGCAGCTCATCCAAACACAAGCACCACAGATCCCACACTCACCCAAGCAACACCCAGATGCAGACATGCCAACAGCCACTGCCACCCCTGTGTCCCCCTCCTCCTCGTCTCCCTCCTCCCTCCCTGTGACGTCTACACTCACACCTGCATGCACCCCAACATCAGCCAGTGCTTCCATCACCACCTCACCCTCCAGTACAGTCCACACTCATGCAGTCACCACCCCCACTGCCATTTACACGTCCCCTGTGTCCTCTCCCACTGTGTCTGTCAACCCCTCTTCCAAGACACACAAACGCAGGCAGACACCCACCCAACAGCCATCCACCTCACGACAGCCTACAGCACCAGCACCTTCACCCAATGACAGCACACCTGACTCTCCTACAACCACCTCCTCTACCTCCACTTCCATCTCCACTTCTCCTACCCTTTACCTTGGCCCTAAAAAACTTTTCCTGGCTAACCTTAACCTCTTTCCCCCCGATGAGCTCCCCCATCCATCTTCAAAGAGTCCCAAGAGCACCGCAGCCACCACCAGCCCAGCTTCGGGTGTCACTGTTGTGCCTGGGTTCTGGAGCCCACCCTTTGCCAGCAGTGACACATCGATCAGCAGCAAGGACACGTCCAGCCCCCCCCCGGCAAGAGGACCCGCAAAAACAAGGGCCGCCGTGCGAGGACCGACAGGGCTGCCCCCAAGGAGCAATGTGCGGCCCCTTCACCACCCACACCATCTAGGGGAGGCAAGGGCCCGAGAGCCCCATCAAAGGAGCGGAAGGGCAGCAGGAGCGCGGAGAAGGTGGACCCCACATGCCACATCCCAGCTGGGAAGGAGGACACTAAGGAGGCCAGGAGTCCGTCCCCGAAGGGTCCAGAAACATCACGGTCCGAGGGCGACTGAGCAGGGAGTCCAGGCCAGGTCTGGCTCCCTTGACCTGCTGGATGAGCACCGCTGAACAGGGCCCGCGGTGCAGAAGAGCACCACTGAACAGGGCCCCGCCGTGGAGATAGGCACCACTGAACAGGGCCCGCGGTGCAGAAGAGCACCGCTGAACAGGGCCCGCCGTGGAGTAGAGCACCGCTGAACAGGGCCCGCGGTGCAGAAGAGCACCGCTGAACAGGGCCCGCCGTGGAGTAGAGCACCGCAGAACAGGGCCCGCGGTGCAGAAGAGCACCGCTGAACAGGGCCCCGCCGTGGAGTAGAGCACCGCTGAAGAGGGCCCGCGGTGCAGAAGAGCACCGCTGAACAGGGCCCCGCCGTGGAGTAGAGCACCGCTGAACAGGGCCCGCGGTGAAGAAGAGCACCGCTGAACAGGGCCCCGCCGTGGATATAGGCACCGCTGAACAGGGCCCGCGGTGCAGAAGAGCACCGCTGAACAGGGCCCGCCGTGGAGATAGGCACCGCGGAACAGGGCCCGCGGTGCAGAAGAGCACCGCTGAACAGGGCCCGCCGTGGAGTAGAGCACCGCTGAACAGGGCCCGCGGTGCAGAAGAGCACCGCTGAACAGGGCCCGCCGTGGAGAAGAGCACCGCTGAACAGGGCCCGCGGTGAAGAAGAGCACCGCTGAACAGGGCCCCGCCGTGGATATAGGCACCGCTGAACAGGGCCCGCCGTGGAGATAGGCACCGCGGAACAGGGCCCGCGGTGCAGAAGAGCACCGCTGAACAGGGCCCGCGGTGCAGAAGAGCACCGCTGAACAGGGCCCGCCGTGGAGTAGAGCACCGCTGAACAGGGCCCGCCGTGGAGAAGAGCACCGCTGAACAGGGCCCCGCCGTGGAGAAGAGCACCGCTGAACAGGGCCCGCCATCTCAAGCACCGCTACGCTGGGCCCTTCCTCTCAAGCACCGCTCCGCTGGGCCCTTCATCTCAAGCACCGCTCCGCTGGGCCCTTCCTCTCAAGCACCGCTCCGCTGGGCACCGCCGTCTCAAGCACCGCTCCGCTGGGCCCTTCCTCTCAAGCACCGCTCCGCTGGGCCCTTCCTCTCAAGCACCGCTCCGCTGGGCACCGCCGTCTCAAGCACCGCTCCGCTGGGCCCTTCCTCTCAAGCACCGCTACGCTGGGCACCGCCGTCTCAAGCACCGCTCCGCTGGGCCCTTCCTCTCAAGCACCGCTCCGCTGGGCACCGCAGTCTCAAGCACCGCTCCGCTGGGCCCTTCCTCTCAAGCACCGCTCCGCTGGGCCCTTCCCCTCAAGCACCGCTACGCTGGGCACCGCCGTCTCAAGCACCGCTCCGCTGGGCCCTTCCTCTCAAGCACCGCTCCGCTGGGCCCTTCCTGTCAAGCACCGCTCCGCTGGGCACCGCCGTCTCAAGCACCGCTCCGCTGGGCCCTTCCTCTCAAGCACCGCTACGCTGGGCACCGCCGTCTCAAGCACCGCTCCGCTGGGCCCTTCCTCTCAAGCACCGCTCCGCTGGGCACCGCCGTCTCAAGCACCGCTCCGCTGGGCCCTTCCTCTCAAGCACCGCTCCGCTGGGCCCTTCCTCTCAAGCACCGCTCCGCTGGGCACCGCCGTCTCAAGCACCGCTCCGCTGGGCCCTTCCTCTCAAGCACCGCTACGCTGGGCACCGCCGTCTCAAGCACCGCTCCGCTGGGCCCTTCCTCTCAAGCACCGCTCCGCTGGGCACCGCCGTCTCAAGCACTTTTCCGCTGGGCCCTTCCTCTCAAGCACCGCTCCGCTGGGCCCTTCCTCTCAAGCACCGCTACGCTGGGCACCGCCGTCTCAAGCACCGCTCCGCTGGGCCCTTCCTCTCAAGCACCGCTCCGCTGGGCCCTTCCTCTCAAGCACCGCTCCGCTGGGCCCCGCCATCTCAAGCACCGCTCCGCTGGGCCCTTCCTCTCAAGCACCGCTCCGCTGGGCACCGCCGTCTCAAGCACCGCTCCGCTGGGCCCTTCCTCTCAAGCACCGCTACGCTGGACACCGCCGTCTCAAGCACCGCTCCGCTGGGCCCTTCCTCTCAAGCACCGCTATGCTGGGCACCGCCGTCTCAAGCACCGCTCTGCTGGGCCCTTCCTCTCAAGCACCGCTCCGCTGGGCCCTTCCTCTCAAGCACCGCTCCGCTGGGCCCCGCCATCTCAAGCACCGCTCCGCTGGGCCCTTCCTCTCAAGCACCGCTCCGCTGGGCACCGCCGTCTCAAGCACCGCTCCGCTGGGCCCTTCCTCTCAAGCACCGCTCCGCTGGGCACCGCCGTCTCAAGCACCGTTCCGCTGGGCCCTTCCTCTCAAGCACCGCTACGCTGGGCACCGCCGTCTCAAGCACCGCTCCGCTGGGCCCTTCCTCTCAAGCACCGCTCCGCTGGGCCCTTCCTCTCAAGCACCGCTCCGCTGGGCCCCGCCATCTCAAGCACCGCTCCGCTGGGCCGTTCCTCTCAAGCACCGCTCCGCTGGGCCCCGCCATCTCAAGCACCGCTCCGCTGGGCCCTTCCTCTCAAGCACCGCTACGCTGGGCACTGCCGTCTCAAGCACCGCTCCGCTGGGCCCTTCATCTCAAGCACCGCTCCGCTGGGCCCTTCCTCTCAAGCACCGCTCCGCTGGGTACCGCCGTCTCAAGCACCACTCCGCTGGGCCCTTCATCTCAAGCACCGCTACGCTGGGCCCTTCCTCTCAAGCACCACTCCGCTGGGCCCTTCATCTCAAGCACCGCTCCGCTGGGCCCTTCCTCTCAAGCACCGCTCCGCTGGGCCCTTCATCTCAAGCACCGCTCCGCTGGGCCCTTCCTCTCAAGCACCGCTACGCTGGGCACCGCCGTCTCAAGCACCGCTCCGCTGGGCCCTTCATCTCAACCACCGCTCCGCTGGGCCCTTCCTCTCAAGCACCGCTCCGCTGGGCACCGCCGTCTCAAGCACCGCTCCGCTGGGCCCTTCCTCTCAAGCACCGCTCCGCTGGGCCCTTCATCTCAAGCACCGCTCCGCTGGGCCCTTCATCTCAAGCACCGCTCCGCTGGGCCCTTCCTCTCAAGCACCGCTCCGCTGGGCACCGCCATCTCAAGCACCGCTCCGCTGGGCACCGCCGTCTCAAGCACCGTTTATGGTTCACTGTGCCCACCATGCCTCCTCCTTGACCAGTGGAGACTGTCATCCACCTGATGGACTGTGGCTTTGCACTCCCCAGGATGGTCCAGTGGGCAGCCCACCCACTGTAGAGACATTGAGAGACTGTGGCTTTGCACTCCCCAGGATGGTCCAGTGGGCAGCCCACCCACTGTAGAGACATTGAGAGACTGTGGCTTTGCACTCCCCTGGATGGTCCAGTGGGCAGCCCACCCACTGTAGAGACATTGAGAGACTGTGGCTTTGCACTCCCCGGCATGGTGGCTCCTCGTGGATCTGGCGTCGTGGACTCATGTGGCTCTGGTGCCCCCCCCTTCCCTTCCCCCTGAGGTGCCTGTAGTTTTTACATCTGATGCCCCTGCAGTGTTCTCTCCAAAGGACTCAGGTCTCCTGTGTGGGCTTTGCCCTTATTTCTCAAGACTTTGGCCCACGGACATGCTGAATTCGTAGGATGTGCAGGACTTGGTACTTCAGTTATACACTGATGTGTATGTCATTAGTTTTGTTGTGAATATCTTTCATCGTTGTACGATAATTTTCTGGAGCTTTTTGGTACATAAATATTTATTCCAAATTTGATTATGTCCTAGCATTTTTCAGGGGTGTTTGGGTGGTGTCACTGTGACTTGGTGCTCTGCATTGGTGAGTACATAGTTGGGGGGGGGGGGGGTCGCATATGTGTGTGCCCGTAACCTTTCGTCCTCCCCCTCCCGTGTGTCGTAGGTGCAGTACTCACCGTTGTCGTCTGCGCCGGACTTCGTACTCATGGTAGATGAGAAGGTAGACGAGAGCAGGTAGGATGTTTAATTCGGGTTCCATGCTGTCCTCCTTCCTCCTGGAGTGCGTAGTGGTGAGCGTTTTCCCGTCCGTAGTCTGTTTCCGCCGTGTTTTTATCGGCGGTGCTCCCGCCCCGGAAAAGGTGGCGTATTGGTGAGTTGGAATAGTGTGGGCGGTACATTGTCTGCCGCCTGTCTGTTGGCGGTGACCGCCGCGCTGTTTGTTTGTACCGCCGTGGCGGTCGGAGTGTTAATGTGGCTGTCTGTGTTGGCGGTTCCCGCCAGGCTCAGAATCCCATTTTTTTTACCGCCAGCCTGTTGGCGGGTTGGCCGCCGCTTTAACACCGACCGCCAGGGTTAGAATCACCCCCTTTGTGTCCATGGGAAACGGTTATGCAGATCAAGTCGCAAGGTTTTGCGCATTGAACTGTATATCGTTCAAGGAACAATGGGAATTGTTACCGCAAACTGACAATGACACATGTTTGAACCTTGCATTACGAGTGGTCGATACCCTAGATGAGTTAAAAACCTTACAAGGTTGTGCTAGCAAAGAGGAAAAACGTTCCTGGCAAAGAATGCAATGTGTACAAAGGGCCGATGATTTGTGGGTCTCATAGGAAGGAAAATTAGTCCTGCCAAACAGTCTTCTGTCTCAGTTTGCCAGGCTGTATCATGGACAGGCTCATCTTGG
Source organism: Pleurodeles waltl (assembly GCF_031143425.1). Lineage (NCBI taxonomy): Eukaryota > Metazoa > Chordata > Amphibia > Caudata > Salamandridae > Pleurodeles > Pleurodeles waltl. The sequence continues at coordinate 838,371,061 of NC_090438.1, forward strand.
GAGGGATGCAATGATCAGGTCATTTAAAATCGACTGGTTCAACCCAAAATTCAGACATGCTACAGAGGTTATTTGTCATAGGTGCATAATCTGTCAACAGATGAATGCTGGAAAGGGAACGGTGGTAACCTTGAGCCACATTGGGAGAGCTGGCGGTCCATTCAGCAAAATGCAAATGAACTTCATCGAAATGCCTGTTTGTGGAGGATTGAAGTGCGTGTTGGTGATATTGTGTTTTTTTCAGTCACTGGATTGAGGCCTACCCCACACGTAGAAATGACAGTCTTACAGTTGCAAAGCTGCTGCTTAGGGAACTAATAACAAGGTTCGGGTTTCCGGTCTCTATAGAGTCAGATAGGGGCAGACATTTCGACAATGAGGTGATTAAACTCCTGTGTGCCGCACTCGACATCGAACAGAAGCTGCATTGTAGCTACCGCCCGAAGCATCAGGGCTGGTAGAGCAAAGGAATGGTACTCTGAAATCGAGAATGGCAAAAATGTGCGCAGCTACCAATATGAAATGGCCAGATGCATTGCCCTTAGCGCTGATGTCAATGAGAAACACCCCTGACAAGAAAACGGGACTATCCCCCCATGAGATCCTCATGGGTAGAGCTATGAGGTTGCCAGCAGTACCTGCAAATGCTCTAGTGAATATCACAGATGATATGGTGTTGGACTACTGCAAAGGTTTGGCTGATGTGATTCGCTCTTTCTCTCACCAGGTGGAAGCTAACACATTGCCACCGATTTGAGATCCAGGCCACACCCTACAAGCCGGTGACTGGGTGGTTGTCAAGAAGCACGTGAGAAAATCGTGTATGGAGCCACGTTGGAAAGGTCCGTATCAAGTAATCCTGACAACCACTACTGCCGTGAAGTGTGCCGGAGTTCCAAACTAGATACATGCCAGTCACACAAAGAAGGTAACGTGTCCTGTTGACGAGGAACTTGAAGTTTCCGGCACAACAGTTCCAGAAAGAGAAGTCTCAGAGTTAGAAAACAGTCAAGGAGGAACTGAGACTGCCGGAGGGCCCACTTAGAACAGCCTCGTCCCTCAAACAGTGAATGAGTTCGAGAGAGGTGACAGAGTGCCTATCTCAGTAGAGGCAGCAGGAGAACTAAATCAAGGAGAGGTTCTCCCAGAAGTAGACAGATACGGGTTAGAACTTGAACCCGGTACAGATCCAGAAGAAGAAGAAGAAGGAGAAATAATAGAAAAGGATCAGAGTGTGCCAGCATCTCCTGAACCAGCTGCAGGTCCATCAAGTGAAAACACCATATCACAAGAGGAGGGTGTTGTCCAGCGTTCTGAAAAGACACATCGAAAGAAGACGCATAAGGGTGATAACTGGCCAGAGAAACCACTCTTCAGGATAAGAGACACACCAAATGAAACAATAACAGAGGAGAATGATACATCCCGAGTGGAAGACCTAAGTGAAGGAGAACAGCAAGGTGAACGGAGGCTGAAAAGAAAGAGAGTCGCAAACAGAAGATATACAGGTCCTGAATGGGCGTATGCTATACCATCTGAGTGGCAACAAGAATTCCTAGCATTCTGTTCTGACCGAGAAGAACCAGGCCAATACTACGGTACCTGAATAGATCAGAAGGAGAGATCTGGTTAAAATCTAAATTGAAAACTGAGAAAAGAGACTTTATAAATTACCGAATGTGACATTAAAACCGGATTTGACTTTGAGAAACCCGATTACCACAAGCTGCTAACCTGATTTGACAGAAGGGGTCCCGGTGCGAGTGAAAAAAAAAAAAAAGTTCTAAATCATCCTCTAGTTGATTGTTATTCTACTATCTGATTCTCTATAGACATGGCTTATAATAGAAGTAGTAACAAGGGAAGTAAGGTATGTGGTTGGTTAGGTCTTATAATAGGTATTGTGTGTGCAATAATAATTGTGGGAGTGAATGTGGGAATGCCATGGATAGAGAAAGAGACTATTAACGCTACTTCAAAACCTGAAACTACAACACTAACACCGTGGGAAAGATTTGAGCAGGATGCAAGACACTTGCATGAGGGAACTAATTCAAAAGGGGAACTTTCTACTAATGTCTTCTATCACTTGCTGAATGAGTATGTGGAGACCATGGATGCGAAAGACTGTTATGTGTGCACTAAAATTCCTTCATCTGTGCAGGAAGGAGTTACCTACCATAGCCTTCCTCTAACCTACGAGATTCGCTGTAGTTTGCTACTAACAAGGTTCTATAATCAAGAGCATGTGCAATACTTTTATTCGAATCTGGATGTTGTCTTTTGTGCCTGTGATTGAATTCCTGAACAAACTAGCTAAAGAACATGATATAAAAATAGTTAGAGGTTTCTTTGAGCTGATGCTTACATTTGGAACTGCTTATGCACATTGCAATAATTTGACTTGCTTACTATCACCTGTAGAGAAAAGCTTTTTAGATCATACTGATGATAGACACAAAGCATTGAAGGAAAGATTAGAAAAAGGGCTAGAGAAATGCACATATGCAAATGATTATGCTTACACTGCAATCAAGACACAAGGCAAGCTAGCTATAGATGCATTACATGTAGGTAGGCTTTGTATATATAGGCCAAAATCTGAACAGGACAATTTGTTTGTGGGAACGAGTTAATGCAGAGATGTGTTTTTGTTTCAGAGTAAATGGACATTTATGTTGAATGGACAGGATCCAGCGATCCCTGGGATCTATTACATTTGTGGGCTTAATGCTTATTACCGTCTCCCTAGGGGATGGTATGGGACATGTTATTTGGGAATAGTTTTCCCAAAGATTTACCAGATTGATGACTTAAAACAAATACCTAAAACGTCTGAATTACAACATACTAGACAAAAATGAGAATCAGTGGCTGCTTTCATTGGTGATATATTTGGAGCTATAATCCCTTCAGTAGGGGTTATCTTGAATTCTATGAAGATTCAAAAGTTGTCTCCTATCGTGGATAACATGTTGACAAATTTCACAGGGGCTATACTCCTGATGGATACTGAACTTGCTGCAGAAAGAGCTATGACTCTTCAAAATCGGCTTGCTTTAGACATTCTTTTAGCAAAGAGTGGAGGGGTCTGCAAGATGCTCAACGAGCGTCATTGTTGCTCATTCATTCCGGATAATAGTAAAAAGATTAGAGGTATGCTTACTAACCTAACTAGAGATAGTGCAGATTTGAAAGATTTGAAGTAACCTGGAGTTTGGGAGAAATTTGGAAAAGGAATTGCCAGAGTAGGGAGCTGGTTTACCAATATTTGGGATGGGGTACTTGCAAAAATACTAATGGGTCTATTAATTGTTCTGGCCTGTCTATTAGGATTATGGGGAGCATGTAAAATCAATGACAAAATTAAGAAAAATTGGACTAAAAGAACCAGAAGAAATGAAGAAAGTGAGAGAGAGAAAATGTTTAATGAAATTTGGGAAAGTTCACATAAAGGGCAAGATGTTGAAATGCGCATTATGCGCAAGGTGAAAAATTAAAACGAAAGGTCAAAGGGAAAGGTTTGTGTGATGACGAGCGTCATCAGAGGAGGGACTGAGAGAGCGTAGTTTAAATAATACATTTTAAAATGAAATGATCATATCAATGCTTACGATGTTGCATAGAAAACAACAATAATAGTGATTTTCCTTAAACGTGCACTTGAATTATGACTATAATGTGTGTGGCCACCAATGTATACGCAAACTAATAAATAGAATCATTAATGATATGGTTAATCAAGTTATATTAACATTACGATATTGCATTTATAGGGGCGTGGCCAAGATGGCGGCCGGAGCGGACGCTTGAGAAAAGAGCTCCGCTCGCGGCCCTCCTTCTTGCCGAATATCCTGGTCCCTGGTTCCCGGTCGGCCATAAAATGCTGAGGCTACCCCCCCAGTGCCGGGGGCAGCCCTCAAGGACACAAAAGTAGCTGCGGATGGCCCCGTGATCAACTGCTGGATTCGAGGAAGCAAGACGCGCCTGGTGCTGTGGATCGGGAGGTGAGGCGGCCCTCCCGCGGCCGGCGAGACGTGAGCACGGCGGTCGGGTCGCCCCGTTCGGCTTCCCCGTGGGATCGCCGGGGGGGTCGAGGGCTGTTGGGTCTGGACTGCGGTGGGCCCTGGGAGCGGGCCTGCTGGCTGGGGCGCGGCCTGGGGGACGCCGCGGCTTCCGGTTCGGCCGCGCTCCATCGGAGCAACAAGAAACACGGGGGCGCGCGGCAGTGAGCGAGCCCCCCCTGATATGGCTTAGCATCCCTACAGCTCCCCATGGCCCCCCTACCAAGAACTGGTAGCAGCGTCGTGCGGTGACGCTGCGGCGGGAGCACTGGGCGGTGTTTCCTTGCGGGGTCGGGCCCTGGACGTGTCGGCGCCGGGAACGGGCGTCTGGCTCGCCCTGGCACTCCGCCCTTGATCTGTGGAGGCGGCCGGCGGACGCGTGCCCGGGTGGAGTGGGGGCCCCGGCGTGCCTTTGGTGGAGTGTACCGGACCGGCTGGGGGGACCTTCGGCCTCTCCTCCCATGCAGGGCACTGGGCCAGCGACCACGACCCTCAAGCACCAGCACCCAGCACAGAAGATAAAAAAGTAGGAAGCAGAGGCGGAGGAACGGGAAAGAAAGGAAGAAGGAAAAAATTTACAAAAAATAAAATAAAAATACATAAATAAAAAAGAGAGGAGAAGCCAATAAAATCAGAATAAAGGAAAAAAGAAATAAAAAAGAGAAAAAAAAAAAAGAATGAAAAAAACAAAAACAGGAAGAAGATAAAGAAATTGAAGCAAGTAGATTGTGAGCGCTGGCACAGAATAAATTAAACGCACATAAAACAACCACGTTGGGTCACCAAAGTATCAAGCCACAAGCAAATAAGTGAAAAACCCAACGCACCTGTACCAGGCCAGTGGCATTCAGCTCTCTGCCTTGCAACGAGGAGGGCCTCAGTCAACAAATTAACATACTAACTCCTAATATCCCTGAAAATAAGCAACCACGCCTGGACCACTGATAACGCTAAAATCACCCACTTTGACGTGCGTGGCTCTGCTTCGCCCCACCAGTACACATAGCTGATTTCACACGGCCTAATTCTCCCCGGTCGCATAGTGGTCACAATGGTCAAGCCTAAGCATTCCAAAACAGGGACTTCTGCGGAGGGAGATACCCCCCCCTCCATGGGCCAACTGGACATGCAAAAGGCAACGCAACTTCAACTGAGCGAGACGCTACGCGCACACTCCCAGCAATTTGATAAAATTATGCAGGCAATTATGGAAACCAAAACTTCGCTAGAAGGGAAAATTGATGCCGCAGTGCTGGAGGTCTCCCTACTCCGAGCTGACCACCGCAAACTGTCTGACAGAGTGCATAATGCTGAACTGTCGCTAGAAACGGTTCACCCGGAAATGAAAGACATGAAAAGCAAATTCAAACAGATGGAAACTGAGTTGGCACAGCTACAACGCCGAGCTGAAGAAGCAGAGGGGTGCTCAAGACGTAACAATATCAGATTCATTGGCATCCCAGAACGATTGGAACTACCCAAAGCCGAGGATTTCTTAGAAAACTGGCTGAAAGAAATAATGAAAACTCAGGATGCCACAAAATCACCAATGATAGAGAGAGCCCACAGAATACCGGGCAGACCCCCTCGGCCTGGAGCGCCACCCCGACCCATGATAGCTAGATTTCTTAACCACAGAGAAAGAGATTCTGTTCTTCAACACTTTAGATCTTCCAGTCAAATCAGCTTGGAAAATAATAACATATCTGCATACCCGGACTATACGCTGGAAGTACAACGTAGAAGAGCAACCTTTGTAAAGATTAAACAAATCTTGCGACAAAATAATATAACTTATTCTCTCATGTTCCCAGCCTGCCTGCGTATCACCATAGATGAGAAAACGCTCATATTCCCTACCCCAGAGGATGCATGGACTTGGATTCACGCTAAAGGTTTGATCAGCCCGCCAACGGAAAAGACAACAACTGAGGACTGGATAACACCCAGCTCCAGGAGGAAAAAAAAACAAAGCAAGACCACATTGCGCCCAACGAAATCGCAAATGGAATCAGAGCAAGCTCAAATATTAAGGGAAACTAGCTCCTTCACTCGACCACAATCCAAAACCCGAAGTGACACAGATGCTACAGACAGCGGATCCCCAGGAGGGGAATCAAGTGCATCCTCCTCCTTCCTACTGGCCGGCCCTGACCTTACACCGCGCGTTGCGGATGATCTCTAGACCTCGTGAGGGAATATGAACTGCGCCACAGACACGAGTCCGGCGTTGGGACACGCGACCTTCCGCCCTTATGCGGCCTGGAGCGGTGCTTGGTGGTTTCTTTGGGATGGGAACTGGCCGCTAGCTTCCTTGACTGGGACTAACAGGGTAACCAAAGCGGTTGTACTTACAATTTGGACCGAGCAGGGACAAAATTATCCTGGAGACGGGTCGGTTCCCGCCCGGCTATACCAAAACCACGCTCTCCGACTACCAAGTCACTCCCGAATGGAACTTAACTTCGCAGTTTGCAGTTTAGGCACCAGTTGTGCCATTATGTTTATCTCCGGGCTTTACCCGAAATATCCTTTTGCCTATTATTTTTTTTGCTCTCATTTTTATTATTCTCTTATGATAATGTTGTTTTGTAGGACTGGGGGGGCTGGCGGGCGGGCGCTGGTGGCGGAGGGGAGACGTGGGTGGGCAGCGCGCACTAGACTAACAGCCGTCTCTGGACGCGTCACGGGATTGACCCAACTGTACAAAAAAATAGGTGTGCAACAACCTAACTTAACATGACAAAAAAGGAACCAACATATAATATAATGACGTGGAATGTTAAGGGTATGGCGGGCATAAGAAAGCGCAATAGGATACACGCGCACCTAAAGCGTCACAATATTCATATAGCCATTCTCCAAGAAACGCACATTACCCCTGTAGATATTCCCTGGTTGGAAAGAAAGTGGGGCGGGCAGGTCCACGGATCGGGAAATTCATCATACGCAAGAGGGGTTTTGATATGGATAGCCCCGGGGGTCCCGTACACTGTGCGGCGCGGCGTTTCTGACATAGAGGGCAGATACATACATTTAACAGGCCACTTAGATGGGGAACCAGTAACACTGAACGGACTGTACGTCCCGAACATCGGACAAAGTGAATTCCTACACAAAACAATCTCACACTTCTCAAACGACCTACCCTCTACATGTATCTGGGGCGGGGATATGAACTGCGTTCCACATATAGATACGGATAGATCACACCCCCCCATAGCAGCCTCCCAAGCAATCAAAAATTCGCAGATGCTGCGTCAATGGATGGTAGACCACCGTCTCATAGATACCTGGAGGCATATACACCCCCATGATCGCGAATACTCATACTACTCCCCAGTACACCTCCTCCACACTCGCATAGACCTTATCCTCATCTCCCAAGACATCACCCACAAGATCACTAGCGCTGATTACACCGCTAGGGTAATCTCAGATCACTCCCCTCTCATCGCTCATTTCAGATGGGGCAGCCCGCGCACATGCATCCCAACTTGGCGCCTCCAGTCCCGATTGCTACAAGACCCCCCTTTCCGAGATGAATTAGCCATACACATATCCTCTTACTTCATCCAAAACAAGGGGACAACGGGCTCTAGATCAACAGAATGGGACGCACATAAGGCAGTCATACGAGGAACATGCATCTCAGCAACAGTCGGCGCGCGTCAAACACTAGCACGTGAGCTTAGTAACTTAGAAAAGGAAGTACATTCTTTCGAGAAAGACTTCGCCAGGGGCGAGATTACACACACAGAACTAGCTGGAAAGCGCGCACAATGGCACGAAGCTGATAGACGACTAGGTCTGTTTGATCATCGACACTACATAGCTCGTAACCACGCAGAGGGTGACAGATCGGGTAAATTACTGTCATGGCTCATACACAATGGTGGCCGGAAATCCCCCATAGGAGCCATCCGATTAGAAACAGGACTAATAGTAAATGCACAGGCCGATATCAACCTAGCCTTTAAGGAGTATTACAGCACACTATACAAAGCTCCCGTCCCCCCACCCGAAACATCACTGAGCGAGTTTTTTACTGATATCGAGCTGAAACAACTAACGACCGCTCAGGTTGCAGACCTGGAAAGACCAATTGATATTAATGAGATACAGCAGGCCCTAAAACAATTGCCGCATGGCAAAGCACCAGGCAACGATGGACTGCCTATTGAATACTATAGCATGTTCCCGACTCAAACACTAACCCCATATCTAGAGATGCTGACGGAGGCGCTAGAGCGTGGTCAACTACCAGACACATGCCGTGAAGCGCTGATAGCAGTGCTACCTAAGCCGGGGAGAGACCCATTGGATGTACGTTCATATAGACCACTATCACTACTGAACACAGACTGTAAGCTACTCGGTAAACTGCTAGCCAACCGTTTGCTCCCATGTATGCCGGACCTGATACACCACGACCAGGCTGGATTTATACCTGGCCGGAGCACATTTAGCAATATCCGAAACTTATTGCGCCTTATGGCGAACTCACGAACGGATGACTATGCTCAAGTGGCAGTATCACTGGACATAGAAAAAGCATTCGACACGCTGGGTTGGCCCTTCTTGATGGAGACGTTGCGCCGTATGGGCTTCGGTCGAACATTTATCAGATGGATAGAGGTACTCTACACTAACCCTTCTGCAAGAGTCAAAACGGTCGACACGATTTCGCAACCGTTTAAAATAGAGAGAGGAACCAGGCAGGGCTGCCCATTATCCCCGCTTTTATTCGCCCTCGCAATCGAACCCTTAGCAGCTCACCTACGAGCGGTAGCCCCTGCATGGGGCATCCGAGACGACCACACACACCGTATAGTGTCGCTATATGCAGACGATGCACTTATTTTCTTACGAGATCACCAAAAATCCCTACCTGAAGTGCTGAAGTTACTGCACAGGTTTGGCACGTTGGCCGGACTCAAGGTAAATTGGTCTAAGTCGTGCATATTCCCTATGTGTCCTGTCCCTGAAGCACACAGATTATCCTCCAACCCTGGCGAACTGAAATGGTGTTACACCACTTTCAAATACTTGGGTGTAAACATATATCACGACGCACGAGATCTCAGGGACGGCAACTTGGGGCAGGCGATTCGATCCATTAGAGGCTCCCTGCCCTTCTGGTGCTCACTCCCTCTATCACCACTGGGCAGAGTAGCCATAGCGAAGATGGTGATCCTGCCCCGATTGTTGTACTTCTTCATGGCCCTCCCACTGACTCTCCCAGCCTCTTTCTTTAAACCTCTGAATAGCCTATTAATAAATCTCATATGGGGCAACGGCAGACGGCGAGTGGCACTAACGAAATTACACCACCCACTAACAATGGGTGGAATGGGAGCGCCTAGATTCGAAATGTACTACGCAGCTTCCCAGTTACAATGGATCTCATCCTGGCTAAGCCGTCCAGACGGAGCTGAATCACAGATGATCCACTCGTCTTTGGGGAACAGGGGCTTAATACAATACTTGATGAATCGCGAATCCCCCAAACACCCACGCAACATACTACTGAAAATTGCGCACTGGATATGGGGCCACCATGTGATCATGAACAATAAAACACCACAATATTCCCCCAGGCTTCCATTTTTGGCCATCTCGAAAATAGCCAACATAGCAGCTAGAGTTGGCCTGAACAGTTGGTCAGAAAAGGGAATACGCACCATCGGCGACATCTATAGTGAAGGACGCCTCCTAACTTTCAATACACTAATTGATAAATATGAACTGGGGCGCGGAAGCTTTATAGCATATGGAGCTGTACGCCAGACACTAAGGTTTTGCTGGGGCAATGAAAACTCAGAACCAAATATCTCCCCTAGATTGCATGAGTTGCTAGGTAGCATAGAAGATTCAATAAATGTGTCAAGAGCATACATAATCTTAACTTCTTGCGCTGAAGATAAACAAGTACAATCAAAGAACAAGTGGGATGCAGTGCTAGCAGAGCCTCTACCACAACCCGCTTGGAATCAGGCGTTGACAATGACAAAAGAAGTATCACGCAACCCGCGTTTTCGCTATACCCAGTTTAATTATTTACATCAAACATATTTATCACCTCACCGAATAACCCGTATTTTCCCCCACTCAAAGCAAACATGCCCTAGATGCGCCACCCCCGAAGCCACCTTTTACCACATGACCTGGGAATGCCCCCCAATCCGGAAAGTATGGGAAGACATAATAATACTGCTTGTTGATTGGACAGCTGTTGAAATGTCCCCCACCCCGGAGCTGTGTTTGCTGGGTGTAGGTCCAAGCCTTAAAAGACGGAAACAAACCCTAAGATGCATAGCGCTGGCACTGGTGTTGTACAGACGCCTCATAGCCATGCACTGGAAGGCACCAGTCGCGCCGAGCATTGAACAATGGCGATCGGAGCTGCGGCGTTGGGCCAGGGCCGAAGCCGACACGCTGCAGCTCCTATCAACAAAGGGTGTTCTGGTCAAAGGTCTTGACACCTGGAACTCTTTCGTAGCAATAATAGAAAGAAAAGATGACGAACGCCCGCCCTGAACGATCCCCCCAACGAACATTAAAATCTGCATTTTATAGTCCTAAATAGCTGTAACCCCCCAGTGATAGCACGCAACCACCCTTCATCAGGCTCGAATCAGAATGTCAAATAGAGGAAGGCGGACAGGAGCTGGGGGAGACAACATGAAACCGTATAACCTAGCAGGCGGTAACCAACTAGCAATAACATCAGCACACAAAGGGACGCATGACCCAATGCTCGCGCGCGTGTTTTCCTTTCCTCCTCTGCCCCCGCTTCCTCCGTCTTGGGGGCCCCCCCCGGCCTTTATCTCCCCCCCACAGTATTTCCCCTCTTTCTCTTTCTTTCTTTTCCCTTTCTTTTCAATGCAACAGGATGCTTTAATATGATGTCCAGTCAGGACTATTCCCCCCCCTGCTCCAGCCCGTGGCAACACGTTCTCTCTGGCAGTGGCGCGGAAGTGGGCGAAGTACAGCATAGCCCAGTCATGGTACATAAGCCGTCTAGGGTGATGTGATGAACGAACCTGTTGCAAATGTTATTCTTATTGACAGCTTTCACTTGTGTAATTTTGTTGTGTGATAATAAATAATAAAAACACATTTAAAAAAAAAAAAACGATATTGCATTTATATTGAAAACCTTATAGGCCTTAAGTTAGCGTGAACTGTGGGTTTTAGCTGCCTGGCTCTCATATAAGCATTTTTCTGTTTTTCAGTGTACTGACTCGCAAAGGGCCATGACCCTGCAAATGTTTTTTTTCTTCAACTTTGAAGATGATTGTAACAATACAATTCTGTTCTCATCTGCATGCTTGCTGCTTTAGTATAAGTTTTATGTACAAAATTGAAACAAATGTAGATTAATGTAATGTACAAGGACGTTTAAACCGTGGACAAAGGAACTGCTGACCCGAGAAGACGTGCCAAGCTGTGAAGTAACCTCCGGATGTGCCACCTCCGAAGACATCAATTATGAAGACCAATCAAAGTGTTATGAATTATCGTGGGGTGACAATTGGGATTACCTAATGTATAATTTGATAGGTTAAAGATAGTGGGGTATAGCAAATGTCCAATAGAATTTTGGGGGAAGGTATTACGAAAAAGGGATAAAAACCCATGTCACAGAAGGGTAGAAAAAAAAACTAGGTAGGGAATGCTATTGAGTTTATCCAGAAACTCTGTCACTCTGTTTAGTGACTTGAGAATTATTGAACCATCCTCATCCATAGAGTGCCCATTTTGCACTTCTCCTCCTTATGAGGGAAGTGTCCCTTATGCCCTATAGTTGAGTCCCGACTGATGGCGTTTTGACTGCTGTCCTGAAGACGAAGACTGATCCTGTGCGCTGACCCAATCCTTGGAGGGTAATTATGACAATGCAATTTGTAATTTGTCTGTTTGCTTTTCCATTCTAGGCACCAACTGCTCATTTTGGTAGAGACCTTAGTTAGATGTTTTCCAAATTGGTGTTCTAAATCGTTTTGCATGAAGCCCAACATGCTGATGCTAATCTGTGGTTAGGACAGGAATTCACTTCAACTGACGCAACTAGACAAATGACTGACATTACGCTATGCTGAACTGAGACGTATATGACATTTGCTGTATTCTGATCTATGTTCACGCCATGCTATGTTCTTATGTTTGTGATTCTTGCATTAATGAAATCTTATCACAGTTGCCATATCGTGACTATGCTCTTATTTTTCCTGGTATTAAGATTAACTCTTTTGCTCGTAGATTGTAATTAATAGGGAATAAAATTCATAAAATTCTATCAAAGGTGTGGTTAATCATGGCTGAAAGGTCATGGTTGCGCCGACAATTTGATTAATGTCTCTATCCAAAGTAAAGTGCATTGTGGTGGTAAATATTGATGACATTATTGATATATTGCTTGACATATTGATCAGTTATCTCGTCCTACGGTGTCTCTCCACTGGGTCACAAGATTCATTGGCCTAAAACGAGTCCTAATGTGTAATAAATTAACATAGAAGGACGCATTCGCAATACCATAACCACTAATAAGAGCCAGTCAAGCATCAATAAATGAACCATTGCTCAACCCAATGCTTGGCAACGAGCATTCAAGCTTAACTTAGGAGACAGGTAATTGCAAAGCATTTAGAGCCCCATTACGGCCCTGGCGGCCGGCGGTAGACTGGCGGTAACACCGCCAACAGGCTGACGGTGTACCGGCAGTGTATTATGACCGTGGCACATTAGCCACGGCCATAACGTCGGCCTCTCCACTTGAGTGCAAGCACCGCTGCCCTGGGGATTATGAGTCCCCAACCGCCAGCCTGTCCATGGAGGTAAACACCGCCATGGAAAGGCTGGCGGTAAGGGGGACTTGGGGTGCCCCTGAGGGCCCCTGCACTGCCCATGCGCTTGGCATGGGCAGTGCAGGGGCCCCCAGGCACAGCCCCATCGCGCACTTCACTACCCGAAATGCGCGACTGGTGCTGCTGCACCCGCTGCACATCAACATTGCTGCCGGCTCTATTATGAGCCGGCTGAAATGTTGATGTGACATTTCCGCTGGGCCAGTGGACGGAAACGCTGTTTCCATCCGCTGGGCCAGTGGAAAAGTCATAATAGGAAGTCACATAGACTGCCAGCACTGGCAGTATAGTGGGGCCCGTGGCTTCGGCGGTCTTTTCGTAAGACTACCAAAGTCGTAACAAGGGCTTTAATGTCTCCAAAACAGTAAATAAGTAAAAGGCATAGCACAATAGAAACCCAACACTAAGTCGTAAAAATTGGGAAACAAATTATCTTTAAAATGATATAAAAATGACAAAAATCTAATGTCGGGAACTGGAGATATGAATTTTTAAAGGTTAAATTAAAAAAAGTGGATTCTAGCGCCAAAAAGCATAAATCGCCTACCACAGCTAGCTGGTCGTGCTGGACTGGGACAAACTTAAAGCATGGAGTGCAGGTTGGATAGGTTAAGCAGTAAGTCCTGGTTGAGATTTTACCTTCGCACTTAGCCCCTTTTTTGGAGCTTTTCTTCTCAACATCAAGCAATTGAGTCCTTGAATCCGGAGTTCACTTCAATGACAGCAGCCTGCTTCAGCACAATGCCTTTGGTAGATCTCTGGAGGTCTTTGGCTTCGGCGTCAACAACGGGGAAGCTGTTGAGCTTTCAGAGGGGCACACCAGCACAATTGGCCGACTCGTGGTTCGACGACAGCAGCGTGACTCTTGACACCGAGCTGGTCTTCTTCTGGAGCCTTTTCACAAAAGTTCCCAAACTTTCAGAACTTCTCCTGGAAGGTTCCTTGAGAGTCAGAAAGGGTCCAAGACACTAGCCAAGGGTTCAAACGCTCTGGTTTGCCTCTTGGGGGTCTGGATCTCCCACAATGCACCCGGTCAGTTCAGGAAAATCCAGGTGAAGCTGGTCCGCTGGAGTACTCTTAGTGGAAGTTGTATGTGGCTTCTTCCAGCACTTTTCTACCTGTTGCTGCTCAGGAAACTCACTCCTTATCCTTGAAGACTTCCTGCTTGTATGGAGCCTTTAAAGTCAAGCAGGTGCACTGCTTCTGGGTGCAGTCCTCTGTTGTGCAGTTCAAGAGTCCAACATGGCAGTCCTTCTTCTTCAGATGTTTCAAGGAGGAATCTGAGGGGCTCCTGCGCTCTCCCATATTTATTTTATATTATGGGCTGGCGGGGGGGCACCCCCACCAATAGGGTATAAGCTGCCACCCTTTGTGATGATCACTTCCTGGGAAGTGTGGCATTTGTGTCCCAGAATTGACAGTTCCTCAAAAATCTAAATGGATAAATGTTCTCCTAGTAGTGCAGTTCTGGCTAACCCAACCCACAGATGTGGCTAACTTTTCCCGATACTCCTTTTGCAGCCCCTCACCTAATCTAATTGGGGGGGTCACATCTTGCTTGGGATCAAGGAAGTGGGGTGTGGTCTGGATCCTGTGACATCTGTGCTTCTACATTTTAATTTCATGTAATCTTCCCAGCCCTCTCCTGTCCTGGCTTCTCCAGGACACCAAATGCCTGTAATATTTCAGCGCGGGCCTCTTCACAACTACTCAGAAAGCAGCTTGGCTCAAGATGTAAAAAAGGCTGACCAATCAGAAGAGTTTGCTACAGGGCTGCTTTAGGTAACTTCAGGATAGTATGTTCTGGAACTACTTTCCTGCAATAGTTATAACAAACCTGACCTTGTCAAGTGGTTGGATTTAGTGTAGCCATTATTTTGATACTTTAAATCATGTTGCTAGCTAATTCAGTTAGAATGTATTAAAGTTTAATAATGCCTTCCCATGTTAACCTACGTGGGGACATGACATTGTCTGACTCCCCAGCCGCCCAGGGAATATAAAACATATTTTATATTGGCCTTTCTTTTTACAAACCTACTACTGGGGGACCAAGTGCAGTCCTTAACCCCTTCCCCGCCAAGGACGTAGTGATTACGTCCGGTGGCGCACCGCTAAGATGCCACGGACGTAACAGTTACGTCCTGGTATAGGCCCTCGAGGGAAGCGTGGGCGCTCCCCCCTAAGGGCCTCCTCCCCAACCCTCCTCAGGGCAGGGCTGAAGGGGAATCGCTTCCCCTTCTACCCCAACCCCCCACGACCCACCCAGTGAGGTCTGATGACGTTAGCATGCGATCGAGTGCTGACCTCATCAGAGGTCACCTCCCATCGCGCTGGAAGCATGCAGAGGAATGAAAGGAAAGGCCTTTCCTTTCCTTTCATATCTCTGCAAGCATTTCTGCTGCCCGATCGCGATGCCATCGGGCAGCAGAAATGCCCACTAGACAACAGGGAGATATTTCTTTTGATACTTACTCATAACGGGAGCGGCCCCTTGGGCAAGGGCTGCTCTCCAGGGGGCCAAAATATTTTTAGCCCGATCTGCCCCCGGGGGGGGGGGGGGGCAGAAACGCCCTAGACACCAGTGATACTTTTTTTGGGTTTCTTTTTTTTTATATTTGTGTGGAGCGACCCCTTAGGCAATTGTCGCTCCCTGGGAGGCAAAATTACTTTTAGGCCATTTCTGTCCCCCTTGTGAGCAGATCAACCTATTTTTATTGGGCCAATCTGCCAAAGGGGCCAGAAACCACTATACACTAGGGATTTCTTTTTTTTTATACTTACGCATAAGAGGAGCGGCCCCTTGGGCAAGGGCCGCTCCCCAGGGAGGCAAAATATTTTTACACCTTTTCTGCCCCCGGGGGGGGGCAGAAACATCTAGACACCAGGGATATATATATACTTTTTATTTGCTTCATGTTTTTATGTATGGGGAGCGGCCCCTTAGGTAAGGGTCGCTCCCCTGGGGGGCAAATTGTATTTAGGCCATTTCTGCCCCCACCCCCGGGGGCAGATCAGCCTATTTTTATTAAGCCGATCTGCCCCCAGGGGGGCACAAACCCCTAGACACCAGGGATTTTTTTTTTGTTTACTGTATGTTTTTATGTATGGGTAGAGACCCCTTAGGCAAGGGTCACTCTCCTGGGGGGAAAATTGTATTTAGGCAATGGGGCAGATCAGCCTATTTTTATTAGGCCAATATGCCCCCAAGGGGGCAGAAACCACTAGACACCAGGGATTTTTATTTTTTTTGCGTCAATTTCAGGCAAGGGGAGTGACCCCTTAGGCAAGGGTTGTTCCCCTGGGGGGCAAATTTATTTCCATTTCTGCCCCCCTCCGGGCAGATTGGCCTATTTTTATTAGGCCACCCTACCCCCAAGGGGGGCAGAAATCACTAGGCACCAGGGATGTTTTTTAGCGCTAATTTCACACATGGGGAGTGACCCCTTAAGCAAGGGTCGCTCGCCGGGGGAGGGCACATTTATTTTAGGCCAATTCTGCTCCCCTTGGGGGCAGATCGGCCTATTTCTATTAGGCCGATCTGCCCCCAGGGGGGGCAGAAACCACTTATGCCCCAGGGATTGGTGTGTGTGTATGTGTGCGTTTTGTTTGGGGGGCAGCCCCTTGGGCAAGGGTCGCTCCCCATGGGGGCACATTACTGTTTGCCATATCTGCCCACTTTGGGGGCAGATCGGCCTATTTTTGGAAGGCCTATCTGCCCCCAAGTGGGGCCGAAAGCCCACAAGAGACCCGGGAAGATTTGTTTTCAAAATAAGAGGTTGTGGGTATGGCCATAGCCCCACCACAAATAAATGGGGCCAAAGTTGTTCTGCCCACTAGTGGGCAGGTAGGGCAATTACCCCCGATCCACACCCGGGGGGGCAGAAAGTCAACTAGATGTCAGGGAATTAAAAAAAAAAGTGTGGTTGTGGCTACCAACCAGTATGGGCATGGTTATTCACCCACCCCAACTGAAGGGGCTAACACTCTTTCAGCTCTCCCCTGCACACTAAAACATCTTATTCCATGGAAAGCAAGAGGACAGTTGATTATTTTGGGTTTTGGTTTTACATTTGGGCCATGAGAACTTGGCTAGCTCTCAAAATCGTCCCACTTAGAATGGTGAGGGCTGCACTTTTTGGACTTTGGGGCTCTGCCATGTAGAAAAATCCACAAGACCTAGACACATCTGAAAACTAAACGTCTGGGTGAGTCCAGGGTGGTGGGCTTCACATGCACCCCACACCATTTTCTTACCCACAATGCCCTGCAAACCTCCAACTTTGCTGGAAATCACACATTTCTTCTACATTTTTATGATGGAACCTTCCGGTATCTGCAGGAATCCACAAAATTCCTGCCACCCTGCATTGTCTCATCTATACCGATGAAAATGTTGCCCCACTCGTCAGCCTAAAAATGTTTTTTTTCAAACTGCCCTTTTGGACCTGCTTTGGTTCCCCCTCAATTTTGACATGTTTTTGGCTCTTCCCTGTCACAGGCACTTGGCCCATCTACACAAGTGAGGTATCATTTTTACCGGGGGACTGAGGGGAACGTTTGGTGGTAGGAAATTTGTCCCAGTGCGGCGATCCCACACAGAAATGTGGGAAAATGTGTTTTTTTAACTACATTTCAGATTTCCTGAGGATTCTGGGTACGAAAACATTAGAAGATCCATGCAAGTCACACCACCCTGGATTCCCTCGGGTGTCTAGTTTTCAGAAATGTTTGGGTTTGGTAGGTTTCCCTATATGGCTGTTGAGTCCAGGAGCAAAAACACAAGTCCCCCCGCAAATACAGGTAGTTTAGTATTTGATCATTTTGATGTGTCCATATAGTGTTTTGGGGCATTTCCCTTCGTGTCACTAGGCCTACCCACACAAGTGAGGTACCATTTTTATCAGTAGACTTGGGGGAAAACTGGGTGGAAGGAAATCTGTGGCTCCTCTCAGATTCCAGAACTTTCTGTCACCGAAATGTGAGGGAAAAGTATTTTTTTGCCAAATTTTGAGGTTTGCAGAGGATTCTGGGTAACAGAACCTGGTGAGAGCCCCACAAGTCACCCCATCTGGGATTCCCCTAGGTGTCTAGTTTTAAAAAATGTGCAGGTATGGTAGGTTTCCCTAGGTGCCGGCTGAGCTAGAGGCCAAAATCCACAGCTTGGCACTTTGCAAAAAACAGCTCTGTTTTCTTTGGGAAAATGTGATGTGTCCACATTGTGTTTTGGGGCATTTCCTGTCAAGGGCGCTAGGCCTACCCACACAAGTGAGGTACCATTTTTATCGGGAGACTTGGGGAAACACTGGGTGGAAGGACATTTGTGGCTCCTCTCAGATTACAGAACTTTCTATCACCAAAATGTGAGGAAAAAGTGTGTTTTGGGCCAAATTATTAGGTTTGCTAAGGATTCTGGGTAACAGAACCTGGTGGGAGTCCCACAAATCACCCCATATTGGATTTCCCTAGGTATCTAGTTTTAAAAAATGCACAGGTTTGGTAGGTTTCTCGAGGTGCCGGCTGAGCTAGAGCCTAAAATCCACAGCTTGGCACTTGCAAAAAACAGCTCTGTTTTCTTTGGGAAAATGTGACGTGTCCACGTTGTGTTTTGGGGCATTTCCTGTCACGGGCGCTAGGCCTACCCACACAAGTGAGGTACCATTTTTATTGGGAGACTTGTGGGAACGCTGGGTGGAGGGAAATTTGTGACTCCTCTCAGATTACAGAACTTTTCATCACCGAAATGTGAGGAAAAAGTGTGTTTTTGGCCACATTTTGAGGTTTGCAAAAGATTCTGGGTAACGGAACCTGGCAAGAACCCCACAAGTCACTCCATCTTGGATTTCACTTGGTGTCTAGTTTTTAAAAATGTGCAGGTTTGCTAGGTTTCCCTAGGTGCCGGCTGAGCTAGAGGCCAAAATCGACAGCTATGCACTTTGCAAAAAACAGGTCTGTTTTCTTTGGGAAAATGTGATGTGTCCATGTTGTGTTTTGGGGCATTTCCTCTCAAGGGCACTAGGCCTACCCACACAAGTGAGGTACCATTTTTATCAAGAGACTTGGGGGAACGCTGGGTGGAAGGACATTTGTGGCTCCTCTCAGATTCCAGAACTTTCTATCACTGAAATTTGAGGAAAAAAGTGTTTTTTTGGCCAAATTGTGAGGTTTGAAAGGATTCTGGGTAACAGAACCTGGTGAGAGCCCCAAAAGTCACCCCATCTTAGATTCCCCTAGGTGTCTAGTTTTAAAAAACGCACAGGTTTGGTAGGTTTCCCCTCGGTGCCGGCTGAGCTAGAGGCCAAAATCCACAGCTAGGCACTTTGCGAAAAAAACATCAGATTTCAATGTAAAAATGTGATGTGTCCATGTTGCGTTTCCTGTCGCGAGCATTAGGCTTACCCACACAGGTGAGGTACCATTTGTATTGGGAGACTTGGGGAAACACAGAATAGCAAAACAAGTGTTATTGTCCCTTATCTTTCTCTAAATTTTTTCCTTCCAAATGTAGGATAATGTGTAAAAACAACATCTATTTGAGACATGCCATTTAATTCACATGCTAGTATGGGCACACCGGGATTCAAAGATGTGCAAATAACCACTGCATTTCAAGACCTTATCTTCTGTCCATTTTGGAAATACAAAGGTTTTCTTGATTCCTATTTTTCACTCTTTATATTTCAGCAAATGAATTGCTGTATACCTGGCATAGAATGAAAATCCATTGCAAGGTGCAGCTCCATTATTGGCTCTGAGTACCTAGGGTTCTTGATGAACCTACAAGCCCTATATATCCCCGCAACCAGAAGAGTCAAGTAGATGTAATGGTATATTGCTTTCAAAAATCTGACATCAAAGGAAAAAGTTACAGAGTAAAATGTGGAGAAAAATTGCTGTTTTTTTACCTCAATTTCAATATTTGTTTTATTTTAGCTGTTATTTTCTGTAAGAAACCCTTACAGTATGTATACAAATTACCCCCTGCTGAATTCAGAATTTTGTCTACTTTTCAGAAATGTTTAGCTTTCTGAGATCCAGCATTGGTTTCACACACAAATCAAACATCTCGTGAACTATTTTATTTAATTCACAAATAAATATATAAAACACAATTTTAATTGTACTGGGAATGTAGCAGTTTTTCTAAATTCAATTAAGACAGTCCATCATATATAAATTCTGTTTGATGCACATGCACTGCCCCACAGATCAATCTGAGGATATCAATTCATTTTTTAGCCTTTAATTTCAAATTATTTGGCATTTTCAAAATGTTTAAAAATTTTCAATTTTAGATTTTCCTTCTTCACTTATATACACTTTATTAATCTGTTAATATTATTCAATTTTCTAAGCAGTCGTGGACTTCCTGAGTGTGTGTAGTGGAACCCCAGGGGTCCACTACCACAGTTTAGGAACCAATGGTTTATGGTATACATGCCACGCAGACAGGTTGTGAAAACCTGAAAGTCTGACATGCTCATGGACTAACCCTTGTCTTGGGCATCCTGGGCTTTATAAGGCTCTATACTTTGGTACTGCTCTTTGCAACTTAGTAGTTTGCTCCTCTGCCTTCAGCAGCATGGCATTATGAATCAGTACTGGCATCTGGTAAAGCACAATGCAAAGCTCAGCTGGAGATTATTAGTCTTTCTGTGGCCTCCATTTATAGGCTTGTTTAGTAGTTTGGACTCATCTCCGTATGGGTTGTGCTCAGGTGCTCCTTACGGAAGTCATTATGCCACTGTTGTACATTGATAGACTTGCATTAAAACACGTTTTTAGAGACTTTGTACTGTTCTGTTTAATTTTTTTAAAGAGTTGTAATGCGCTTGTGTGCAAGTTCACTTTGCAAAACAGCTTTTGAGTGGGTTTTCTTGATTACTGTCATTTACCACCTCTTCAGGCGCGGCTCCTCCATTTGGGTGGAGAAGCGCCAATACCCCCCCCCCCCACCTCACCAGCAATCGCTACAAATCCTTTTACATAGAAAGGATAATAAACTCTGTTTATAATCCTTTCCATGTAAAAGGGGCGGGGCATTGGTTGAGACGAGCAGAGGGGAGTGCACTGTGCACTCCCCCTGTTTATACTCCTTTCCATGTAAAAGGGGCGGGGCATTGGTTGAGACGAGCAGAGGGGAGTGCACTGTGCACTCCCCTCAGAGCGCATGTGTGTTTGGCCGGCCAGTTGCTGGGCTGGAGAGAGCCTGCACAGGCTCCCAGTCTGCCTGGCAGTGTCCTTGCTGGGCGCTCCCAGCCAATCATGATGCTGCTCTCAGCAGGGCAGGATTGGGCGCAGGGCAGGCTGGGAGCCTGTGCCTGCAGCAGCGACGGGAGAGGAGCAGCGCTGGAGCAAAGCAGGTAAGTGATTTAAAAAAAAAACAAATTATTCATTTTCTCCCATGCCCCTCCGCCCCCCCTCACGCCCCTGCATGTTTTTTGCTGGCAATTTTACCATGTGTTTTTTTAGCTTGCCATACTTTCACGTGCAATAATCCTGCAAGCAGTAACAACCGATGCAGTAAAGCTGGCCTTCGACCCTTAATCATGGCATGTGATTTTAATGAACATTTCGCCATTATACGTGCATCAATGGCTTCTCTGCATGTGTCAGAAATCGAACCTAAGAATTAAGGGCCACATGTACAAAGAATTCTGATTGAGACTTCCTAATTGCAAAGCTTTGCAATTTGCATTTAGGAAGCCGCAACAGCGAGGTAATAATGTGTTTAAGACTCATTTAGCAATTCTAAGTGGGTCGCAAGTGGTCCTACCTCATCAATATTCACGAGGTAGATCATAATTTGTGACCCATTGGGAATGGCCTAAAATTACAGGGATGGTGGCCTGCTGTGGTTGATTTTTAAGTAAAGCATGTTTTTTTTAAATGCAGCCCGTTTTCCTTAAAGGAAAATGGGACATTTCAAAAACAAAAATGAAAAGTCATCTTATCATTTTTTAGAAGTAGGCAGTGATCCTTGGGACCACTGCTTGCTCTTAAAAAATGTTTGCAAACACATTAACAAAAGGGAAGTGGTTCCTTGCGGACCCCTTCCCATTTGCAAATGGGTTACGGCCAACATGAAGTTGGTGGTAAACTGCACACGTTTAATGACCACATTCTGGTTGCAAAACATTCACACATCCACCTGAGAGTTGCTATTAGGGAAGGACGCCCTTAACACGCCCCTTCCGAATCGTAAACCTATTTTGTGATTCTTTAATTGCTTACTGAATCGCAAAATAGGGTTTGAACATCCCTGAATGGTTTTTAGTGGTCGCAAATGGTCCAATCCTGCGAATTGGACCGTTTGCAACTGCTAAAAACCTTTGTACATGTGGCCCTTGGTCTTTTTTGGGCCCACACATTTCGATTTACCTGTGTTTCTCAAAGCAAGCATTCTAAATTGCAACTCAGACCTCCACCCCAACTTTATGTGGCCTGAGCCATGATCTTCGGGGCCCTGATCAGACCTGAGGCACTTGGACATGGCCAAGCTTTGTACGCTCCAGGGCCCAGGTGGATAACTTTCTCATTGGAGGCGACTGAGGGCTATTTTACATATAGTGCCCTAGGGACAAAACATTCTTTGCAATAGGGAGCACTGTCCCTGTTTGCGCCTTGCACACCCGCCTAAAGGTGTGCAATGGCGCAAACAAGGACAGTGTGCCCTACATGTAAACCTGTTCTTATTAATAGATAGGCACAGAGGCCCTCTTAAAGCGATAAAGCGGCGGTAATATCGCCAACAGGCCGGCAGTAACAAAAATAGAATCATGACCATGACGGAAACTGCCAACAGATACAGCCACTTTAATACTCCAACCGCCACGGCAGTAGCAACAAATACATCGGTGGCGCAATATACCACCCACTGCATTACAACCCGCCCATCCGCCAGCTTTTCTGAGGCGGTACCAACTCCATCAAAAGCATGGCGGAAACAGAGCACAGAAGGGAAACACTTGACACTCAAGGAAGAACCACGATGCCATGGAGCCCGAGCTGCAGGTGTTCCCCATACTGGTGTTCCTTCTCATACACCAGGAACATAAACGCCGGCGACAACGACCACGGTGAGTACAGCACCTTGCACACAGGGGAGGAGGGGAGGAAAAAGAAAGTGACACACACATACACAACTCCCCCACCCCCACCCCCACCCCAACACTATACACACAGACACATGCAACAATATTACATATACACCCCATAACCCTCTGGAATAACGTAAGGACAAAAGGAATGGAGTAAAATGAGTGTAATATTAGTAATTCTAAGAAATACGTTCATAAAGAAAAAACAGTATGTACAATATATGCAATATATACAAAAGGAGGGACAATGCCCACTCAAAAATGTCCGTGGCCCACTGGGCCAAAACACATAGGCCAAGGCCACACTTGACTCCTGCCTCAATACGGAGAGAACACTGCAGGGGCATCAGGTCGAAAACACACAGGCACCTCAGGGGGAATGGGAATGGGGGGGCACCTCAGCCGGAAGATGGTACAACGTCACTGGCCTGGAGGGGGCTCCATGCCTACTGCTTGATCCTGGGGAGTGCAAAGTCACAGTCTCTCAAGTAGGTGGTTTGCCCACTGCTTGGTCCTGGGGAGTGCAAAGCCACAGTATCTCAAGTGGGTGGTTTGCCCACTGCTTGGTCCTGGGGAGTGCAAAGCCACAGTCTCTCAAGTGGGTGGGTTGCCCACTGCTTGGTCCTGGGGAGTGCCAGGCCACAGTCTCTCAAGTAGGTGGTTTGCCCACTGCTTGGTTCTGGGGAGTGCAAGGCCACAGTCTCTCAAGTGGGTCATTTGCCCACTGCTTGGTCCTTGGGAGTGCAAAGCCACAGTCTCTCTAGTGGTTGGTTTGCCCACTGCTTGGTCCTGGGGAGTGCAAAGCCACAGTCTCTGGAGTGGATGGCTTCTTCACTGGTTCTGGAGGGGGGCTTGTGCCCAGTGTGCTTCATTCTGACAAGGAGGGGATGAGTGTATTCCGTATGCCTTCTTTCACTGGTTTTGGAGGGGGTCCTTGTGCCCAGTGTGCTTCATCCTGGCAAGGAAGGGCTGAGTGGATGCCTTCTTCCACTGGTTCTGGAGAGAGCATTGCGCCCTGTGATGCAGATCTTTTGAAGTGCAAGGTCAAAATCTCTCACCTGTGTGTCACAACGACAGCTTTTGCAGGGGCCAGGACGCACTGCAGCCCATGTAGTCACCACTACACACTGCTCTTCGGGGGTGACGGCTGCTCAGTGTATGCCAGTTGCGTTGCAGGTGGCGGTGCAGGCAGTGGTGGTGGTAGCCTCCAGGCCTTCACTTGCAGCCTCGGACAGCTGCCCACTGGGAGTGCTGCTGCTGGCAGTGGTGCTGCTGGTGGCGGGGCAGGTGGCGGTGCTTGCCAGGGTGCAGGTGGGGGTGCTGCCCGCGGTGCAGGTGGCGGTGCTTGCCGCAGTGCAAGCAGTGGTGGGGGTAGCCTCCAGGCCTTCACCTGCAGCCTCAGACGGCTGAAGCGCCATGGCTGGTGTTCTGTGCCCCTTCCTGCCCTTAGCAGATGGTGGTGCCTCCTTGCTTCTCCCAGCTGGAGTCCTTTGCTTGCCCTTGCTGGCTAGTTGTGCCTCCTTCCACTTGCTGGCTGCTGTCCACTTCTTGCCATTGCCAGGTGGCAGACCCTTCTTGGCCTTGGTAGGTGTTGCTGGCACACTGGCTGGGCTGACGAGTGCCTCCTTGGAGCCTCTCACAGCTGCAGAAACCACAGTGGCCATGGACTGGGTGGCTCAGGTGCTGGGCTGGGTTCTGGCCACCCTGGCCTGGGGTGAAAGGCAGCGGGGAGGGGTAGGGAATAGGTCAATGTTGGTGAGGAAAAGCTTCTTAGGGACACTGGGGCGGGAAGAGGGTGAAGGTTTGAGAGTGGAGGAAGAGGGAGTGGTTGTAGGAGGTGTCAGTCTGCTGTGTTTGGGTGCAGGTGCATGGGCTGGATGCTGTTGTGAGGTGGATGCCTGTTGGGTGTGTGTGTGCTTGCGTTTGTGTACCTTGGGAGGAGGGGCCACATACACAGTGGCAGAGGACACAGGGGACGTGTGCATGGATGTGGGGGAGGTGACTGCCAGTGAGGGGCGTGTAGTGATAGGCATGCTGGTGATGGAGGTAGTGGATGAGGATGTAGTGCATGCAGGTGTGAGTCGAGACGCTACTGGGAGGGGGTGGACGATGAGAAGGAGTGGGACACAGTGGAGGCAGTGGATGTTGGTGTGTCTGCATGGGGATGGTGCTTGTGTGAGTGCCTGTGAGATGAAGTGTGGTGCCTGAGCCACTTCTGTGTGTTGATTTGGGTGATTGCTGGTCTGAAGGTGTGCTTGGGATAGGCTGGGGTTGAGGGGATTGGGACTGGGTAGAGGAAGTTGGAGGGGGGAGGCTGGACACAGGGACAATGGCTCTCATCAGTGCGGAGGCCAGAGCCTGGAATGCTCTCTGTTGGGCCGCCACGCCAGAGTTAGTGCCCTCCAGGTATGCATTTGTTTGTTGCAAATGCCCTGCTATACCTTGGATGGCATTCAGTATGGTTGACTGCCTAACAGAGAGGGCTCTCAGGAGGTCAATAACCTCCTCACTGAGGGCAGCAGGGCTGACTGGGGCCGGGCCTGAGGTGCCTGGGGCGAAGGAGATGCCCACCCTCCTTGGTGAGCAGGCACAGGAAACACGCTGAGGGGCTGCTGGGAGGGCGGTGCTGGTACGGGGTGGTGGCTGTACCTGTTGTTGGGGTGCGCACAGAGATGTCCGCCAGGGAGCTTCCATCGGAGGAGGAGTCGCTGTTGGTAGTGTCCCCTCCTGTCTCCGTCGTGGTGCTCCCCTTGCCCTCCGTCCCACTGGTGCCCACACCTTCTGTGGATTCGCCTCCAGACCCATGTGGGATGCAGCTCCCTCCATCGCCGGACCCTCTGCTCCTCCGCCAGATGATGCTAATGCACAGAAGGACAGGGTGACAAAACAAGAAGGGGGGAGAGACTGAGGATACACTTGGTCAATGCCAGCAACAACACTACCATTGGCGTACACAACACATACACACAGCCCTATGCACTAGGTCATGCACTACCAGTTACAACGCTAGTCACCAGCCCATGGGGTACAATGCCTAACGCCATTAGCTGCACACCTGACACCCAGAGGACCCTGCCCAGTAGTAGATGCCCACTGACACTATTGGGCTGAGTGCATCTTATCTTGGCCATCATTGAACATACCCTGCCATGTTCGCCCTGGCCTAGGGAGACCCACAGCCCACATCCCCCACCCAGGTAAAACCTTAACGCGTGCAAAGTCATGATTCTGTACTCACCCCCTTGCAGCTGCTGTGATGTCTTCAAGCGCCCATCCAACTCGCCAGAATGCGGAACATCAAGGGTGTCAGGGTGCGACAGGCACCCCTTCCTTGTTGGGAGGCCAGCTCTAGCTGGGCCGCCGCCGTCTTCCTTGCCCAGCAGCGCAGGTCCTCCCACCGTTTGCAGCAGTGGGTGCTCTGCCTGTCAAAGGCCCCTAGGGACCGCACCTCCTTGGCGATGGCACGCCAAATACCCTTTTTTCTGATGGGAGCTGACCTGCAGAAAAAATACAGCAGAAAAGGGATTAGTCATACCATCCGGACTGTCATACTCATGGCCCACCATATCCCTCCCATCCCCTTACACACATACATTCCCCACCATACATGCAGCACTCTTCCCAGGACCACTTAGATCCCCCCTAAATGGGGCTTACACACACAGCAATCCATACATTCATGGGCCATGTATCATGTTCACAGTGTACTCACCTGTTTGTCTGGAGGACCATAGAGTAAAGTGTACTGGGGTAGGACCCCATCAACTAGTCTCCCCAACTCCTCCGAAATGAAGGCAGGGGCCCTGTCCCCAGACACCCGAGCCATTGTCGCTTCCAGACACAGGTCACAGCAGCACTTGCAGTGTATGTCCTCTCCTGTTGAAGGTCAGGTAGCAAGTGAGTGAACAGATAGAAAATGGGGGTTACGTCCGCGGCGGTGCGTACCGTCACGGCCGGCGCACATCGACATTAGCTCCTGGAACCCATAGGGCCCAAAGATAACCAATGCGATGTTGCGCGGCGGTCATCGACCGCCGACCGCAACGGCACACAACACCAGTGGAATAATCTCATTTCCACTTATCTCTCCTCACAGGTCAGGCAGCCCCCATTTCAGGGGGGCACAGCCCATGGCACCTAACTGCGTCACAGCAGACATTGGCACATAAAATGACTCTCGAGTTCACATACTGTTTCTGTAAATGAAGAAATCCATCTTAATATTGACATATGTGTGAATATGACCCTCTGCTCACCGTTTTTCACCCTAGAGTTCAACTGCTGAGAATGAATAGGAGATGGAGAAATCCCCCGTGTACAGACCCCTGGTGGACCTGGCGACAAAGGAGGACAGGCACATTATCCTGACCTACAGACTTGATAGGGCCACAATCCAATAACTGTGTGCTCAACTGGAACCAGACCTGATTTCAGTTATCCACCAGCCCACAGGTATCCCCCCTCTAGTGCAGGTCCTGTCAGTGCTCCATTTCCTGGCAAGTGGTTCCTTCCAAGCGACAAAGGCCATGGCATCAGGGATGTCTCAGCCAATGTTCTCAAATGTGCTGACCAGAGTGTTGTCTGCCCTGCTGAAACACATGCGCAGCTACATCGTATTACCCCAGGTGGAGGATTTGGCCACAGTGAAGGCTGACTTTTATGCACTGGGACATATCCCCAACATCATTGGTGCCATTGATGGTACACATATTGCATTTGTCCCCCTCCCCCGGAGAAATGAACAAGTGTTCAGAAATAGAAAAAGCTTTCTCTCTGAATGTGCAGATGGTGTGTTTGGCGGACCAGTACATCTCCCATGTCAATGCCAAGTATCCTGGGTCTGTGCATGATGCCTTTATCGTGAGGAATAGCAGCATTCCATATGTGACGTCTCAACTCCAGAGGCACAGGGTGTGGCTAATAGGTGAGCCCATGGTCCCCACCCAGTTGATGTAAGTATATGGGTGTGGGTTTGGCCCTAAGGGTGAGTGTGTGGCTAACAGGTATCCCTTGAATATTTGCAGGTGACTCTGGTTACCCCAATCTCTCATGGCTGCTGACCCCAGTGAGGAATGCCAGGACAGTGGCAGAGGAACGTTACAATGAGGCACATGGGTGAACAAGGGGGATCATTGGGTGAACCTTTGGCCTCCTGAAGGGCAGATTCCGGTGCCTCCATCTGACAGGTGGATCCCTGTACTACTCACCCAAGAAGGTGTGCCAGATCATCGTTGCTTGTTGCATGTTGCACAACTGTCAGGTCTCCGGTAACGCGCGGACGCAATAGGCGCATCCTTGCTGCAGAAGTCCTTGTGCCGCAATCTGCGCCCCAACTTTGCTTGCTTGCGCCCCCTCTGTGGCAAAAGCCACTTACTCAGTGGCCATGGATGCTGGTGGATACCATGTCCTCACCATACACTTTATACAAACATCCCTGCCACCTGACAAGGAACTCCATTTCCCAGTTTCTCTGGGCAGCGGCCATCTTGGGTGTGGCCGGTCTATAAAAGCCTGCCACACCCTTTTAACTGGCGCTTCGTATTCAGAACCTCTGGCTGATTGCAGGTTTCCGAGGTGCTCCTGTTTTGGCTCCAGTTTTCACTGCAGACTCTCAGCGAGTGGCCGGACTCGCAGCGGTGAGGTTTTTCCGACTGGGTTTCCCACCGGCTTGGACTCTGTCCTCAGAGTTTGTTGCTTTGTTCTCTGTCGATCGAAGAGTGTTGCTTAGCAACTGTTTATCTCGGTCGCTTTTATTTTTTGTGTGCAAAGCATTCTTCCTTTTAAGGAACGACAAACGCTTATCAGAATGTTAATTCCCTCGACGTTACAATGTCATTCCTATGATGTTTGTGTTAATCCATGACATAGTTGATTGTGCAGGAATGTTCGTACTTTTTGCACTGTTGTTCAGAATTATGCCTCCAATCACAACAGCATTTATCTAGTGTGCCTTTCATTTTGAGAAAGAATGTTGAACTCGAACAAAGCTGTGAATGCGTTGTTTTTCCCTGAATATTGCTTCATTTGCATTGGCACTTGTATGTCGCATATTAGTGTGATTATTGGGTGAGTGGGGCTTCTGGCCTACGCTCTTTGGAGTTGAGTTTGTGTGTCGCATTTTTCGGTGTGAGTGAGGCGTTTCTTGTGTGTGGGGGTTTCTGGCATATGCTCCCTGGCGTTGAGAGACTTCTTGACCTACATTCTGTGGACTTATTGGAATCCTTGGCACTTGTCTTTAGATCTTGAACTTGGTTGCGCTTCTAGTTTTCTTGCTATTTGCTACAAGGTTTCTTAGAACTGGTTGCACCTAGTCATCTCTTGGTTACCAGGCTTTGGTGATGCTATTTCCCAGGACTGTCTCAAGCTAAGCCGGTATGTGTATATATTGTCTAATTGCATCAATGCAACTGTGATTATTCTTGTTCTAACCTTTTCCTTTACAGATCTCCCTCCGGGGTGTTCCTTTCCTGTTTCCCTTCCCCCAGCTGGGCCCATCCAATCTTCAGTGCCATTACGATCTCTGAATTGGTGTTGCCTGGAGGTGGGCCCATATCTAGCATCGTGCAGACCCCGAGGATTCGGACTGCCTGACAACAACCTGGCCTTGAGACGCCAGGTGCCTTTTCTGCAGGAGAATGAGCCTGGGGATGGTCGTGTGGCAGCGGTGGAGCCTGTGGACAGTGACGAAGAAGAGGCAGAGGAAGAAGATATGGACAACAGAACTTGTCAGAGTCACCAGACCCTCGGGGTCTGCGCACGTTCCCAACACGTCCACCACTGAACAGCTCCAAGACTCTGATAGATAAATCACAGAGGCTTAGAGAGTTCAAGAGGGGAAGAGGGGATTAGGAAGGGAAACAGCTGGGAAGGAGACCTGTAGTAAGAAAAAGGTTAGAACACACAATATGAAAATTATATCTCCTGAAATCAGTACTAGACTATGATTCTAAGCATAGTCATTCTGAAAACATGAACAATCTAAGAATTAAGTTTTAAAATGACTAAGTTTCAAGATGGCCGGATACCTGTAAGGGAATCAAGATGGATTAAATGAAAACTTTCTTATTCAAGTACTTTCCTTTACATGAGAATCAGAAAAACGTTCTGACTAAATTTTAAGAAATAACAGCTCACAATAAATAACAAGATCAAAGTACAATGAAACGAATCGCGCGTCTCTTGCCGATTCTTAAGCCACCATGTAAATGTCAAGAAATGGTAGCGCGCAATGAACAACAAAGTTAAAACACCATAAAACGAATTGCGCGCCTTGCTGATTCTTAAGCCACCATGTAAATGTCAAGAAATGGTAGCGCGCAATGAACAACAAAGTTAAAACACCATAAAACGAATTGCGCGTCTTGACGATTCTTAAGCCACCATGTAAATGTCAAGCAATGGTAGCGTGCAATGAACAACAAAGTTAAAACACCATAAAACTAATCGTGAGTCTTTTGCCGATTCGCAAGTCACCCTGCAAATGTCACAAACACTCAAGCGCATATTTCACACGCGCAAAGTACTCTGTCAAATCATAAAATAATTAGGCCCAAGAACATAAGAGTTCTCAATAACGGCGTCCGGAGGCCAGCCCAACCACCGTCTTACCGCCCAGAACAAGGATCTCCAAATGAAGAATGAAAGTCCGATGTCTGGAAGATCAAATAGGCCACCGGGACAGGAGCTCAGGAAGTAGCTGCTGCTCTGCACCGGGACTTCTGAATAGTGAGCACTTGGAGCTGGGCTGGCTCCCTTTTATAGAGTCTTGGCCCAGCCCACAAACACACCCAGGCATGTTGCAGGGAAAGTCTCTAGAAGGCCCTGGAAAGGGAACACACGCTAACACACTCTGAAAGCCTGCAGCAATGCATTGCAAATGAACAGCATTTGTAAGCACATCAAAAATAAGTCTTCAGGATTGAACTCTGCAATGCAAAAGGTTAAACAACAACATATCAGCACAATGCATAAATTAAGTTGTTTTGAGAGTGCTGGGTTTTTGCATTCTAGTCGCCAATAGAGCGCGCAC
This sequence comes from Pleurodeles waltl, assembly GCF_031143425.1. Lineage (NCBI taxonomy): Eukaryota > Metazoa > Chordata > Amphibia > Caudata > Salamandridae > Pleurodeles > Pleurodeles waltl. The sequence continues at coordinate 838,402,127 of NC_090438.1, forward strand.
TGCCCCGAGGATTCGGACCGCCTGACAACAACCTGGCCTTGAGACGCCAGGTGCCTTTTCTGCAGGAGAATGAGCCTGGTGATGGTCGTGTGGCAGCGGTGGAGCCTGTGGACAGTGACGAAGAAGAGGCAGAGGAAGAAGATATGGACAACAGAACTTGTCAGAGTCACCAGACCCTCGGGGTCTGCGCACGTTCCCAACACGTCCACCACTGAACAGCTCCAAGACTCTGATAGATAAATCACAGAGGCTTAGAGAGTTCAAGAGGGGAAGAGGGGATTAGGAAGGGAAACAGCTGGGAAGGAGACCTGTAGTAAGAAAAAGGTTAGAACACACAATATGAAAATTATATCTCCTGAAATCAGTACTAGACTATGATTCTAAGCATAGTCATTCTGAAAACATGAACAATCTAAGAATTAAGTTTTAAAATGACTAAGTTTCAAGATGGCCGGATACCTGTAAGGGAATCAAGATGGATTAAATGAAAACTTTCTTATTCAAGTACTTTCCTTTACATGAGAATCAGAAAAACTTTCTGACTAAATTTTAAGAAATAACAGCTCACAATGAATAACAAGATCAAAGTACAATGAAACGAATCGCGCGTCTCTTGCCGATTCTTAAGCCACCATGTAAATGTCAAGAAATGGTAGCGCGCAATGAACAACAAAGTTAAAACACCATAAAACGAATTGCACGTCTTGCCGATTCTTAAGCCACCATGTAAATGTCAAGAAATGGTAGCGTGCAATGAACAACAAAGTTAAAACACCATAAAACGAATCGTGAGTCTTTTGTCGATTCGCAAGTCACCCTGCAAATGTCACAAACACTCAAGTGCATATTTCACACGCGCAAAGTACTCTGTCAAATCATAAAAGAATTAGGCCCAAGAACATGAGAGTTCTCGATAACGGCGTTGGGAGGCCAGCCCAACCACCGTCTTACTGCCCAGAACAAGGATCTCCAAATGAAGAATGAAAGTCCGATGTCTGGAAGATCAAATAGGCCACCGGGACAGGAGCTCAGGAAGTAGCTGCTGCTCTGCACCGGTACTTCTGAATAGTGAGCACTTGGAGCTGGGCTGGCTCCTTTTTATAGAGTCTTCGCCCAGCCCACAAACACACCCAGGCATGTTGCAGGGAAAGTCTCTAGAAGGCCCTGGAAAGGGACCACACCCTAACACACTCTGAAAGCCTGCAGCAATGCATTGCAAATGAACAGCATTTGTAAGCACATTAAAAATAAGTCTTCAGGATTGAACTCTGCAATGCAAAAGGTTAAACAACAACATATCAGCACAATGCATAAATTACGTTGTTTTGAGAGTGCTGGGTTTTTGCATTCTAGTCGTCAATAGAGCGCGCACTGCCCTGGTGTTGACAGTACTCCCCTCTCCCAGACGCGCTCTAGGGCCTGGTTTGCCTGGATTAAGACGATGAAAGCGTCTCACAAGTACTGGAGCATGAACATCAGATGCGGAAACCCATGAGTTACTTTCAGGACCATAACCTTTCCATGAGATTAATTACCATAGATTACACCCTCGTAGTTTAGAATCCAAAACTTTCTTAACTTCATATTCTTCTTCTCCCTGTGCTAGAACAGGAGCTGGATAAGGGTGGACCTTTTGGACTGCCCTTTTCAATAGGGAAGTGTGGAACACTGGATGAATCCATAAGGATCTGGGCAATTGTAGTTTATAGGTTACCGGATTGATTTGCTGAAGGACTGTGTAAGGACCTATAAATTTGGGATTAAACATGTGCTTCCTCTTGAAGTCAATATGTTTTGTGGAAAGCCACACTTTGTCACCTGGTTGATATTGCGGTCCCTCACAATGTTTCTTGTCGTAATGCCTTTTGTATTTTTGTTTGGCTTTTTCTAAATGCTGTTGAATCAGTTTCTGGGTTTTATGCAAATGCTGAATGGTTTCTGACACAGCTGGAGTAAGAGAACTTTCTTGAGGAATTGTGATGGGCAGGGTGTCAGGATGATAGCCAAATAAACCAAAAAAGGGTGTAACGCCAATAGAAGTGTGGAATGAGTTATTGTAAGCTAACTCAGCTAACCAGAGCATAGAAGTCCAAGAATGAAGTGCCTTTTCAGCGTAGGCACGTAGATATTGTTTCAAAGTCTTATTTAGTCTCTCCGTTTGACCATCTGTTTGAGGATGGTGACTAGTAGATAGTGTAGATGTCACTTGGAGTGTTTTACACCATGTCTTCCAGAAATTGGAGGCAAATTGCGCCCCCCGATCGGAGAGGATAACTTTTGGCAGTCCATGATAACGAACCACTCTGTTCAGTAAAATAGTTGCCAGTTCACTAGAAGTGGGTAATTTTTTACAGGCAATGAAATATCTATATTTCGTGAGACTATCTACTGCCACCAGAATTACTGAATGCTGTTGAACCACTGGCAGACCAGTAATAAAGTCTAAAGAAATGTGCTCCCATGGACGACTTGGGGTTGGAAGTGGATGTAACAACCCTTTTGGTTTTGAATGACTTGTTTTAATGCGAGCACAAACTTCGCAGTTGTTTACCATAGCTTTTACATCTTTTGTTAGGATAGGCCACCAAAAATAGCGTTGGATCAGTTCAAGAGTTTTAGGAGTACCTGGGTGACCTGCCGTAGGTATAACATGCAACCAATTAAACACTATCTTGCGAAGTTTGGTAGTGGGTACGAACAAACGAGCGTCATGAAAGAGTAGTCCTTGCTTGATTGACCTTTTGGTATCTGCTTGGGCCCATGTTTGCCATTTTTCAACAGTGAAAGAGTTGCGAATTTCTTCAAAGAAATCTTCCGTTTTTATGATACATAGAACCTTGTCAGGAGCAATGATAGCTCTGGAGGCTTGAAATGCAGGCAACGTGGTAGACTCTTGACGGGACAAGGAAAGTTACTACAAAATCAAATTCGGCAAAAAACAGCATCCAGCGTAATTGCCGAGGGGTCAAAAGTCTGGCGGAACTCATGAATTGGAGATTACGATGATCAGTACATACTGTGACAGTGTATTTGTCACCCAACAAATGATGTCTCCATTCTTTAAAGGCGTCACGAATCGCCAGAAGCTCTTTTTCAGCAATGACATAGTTCTGTTCGGCTTCGTTCAATTTCCGAGACATATAAGCTACAGGATGAAGTTGACCAGTGTCTTTATTTCGTTGTGATAAGACGGCTCCTATTGCTACATCTGAAGCATCAGCTTCCACTTTGAAAGGTCGATTTGCGTCAAGATGAGTCAAGACTGGGGCAGTGGAGAAAGCTTTCTTCAAAGTCGAGAAGGCTTGATCAGCTTCTGGGGACCATACAAACTTTTCTTTCTTTCTTAGTAGCTTAGTGATTGGAGCCACTGTCTGGGAGAAGTGATTTATGAATCTCGGTAAAAATTTGCAAACCCCAGGAAACATTGTACATCACGAACAGTCTTTGGGATGGGCCAATCAGATATGGCTTTTACTTTCTTTTCTGCCATCACCATACCTTGAGGGGAAAAAATAACCCCTAAAAACTCAACTGTGGTAACATGAAACTCACACTTGTTAGTTTGCAATATAAATGGTGCTTTCGAAGGGCTACAAGAATTTTCTTGACATGTTGGACATGTTTGTTTTCATTGTCAGAGTAGATCAAAATGTCATTGATGTAGACTATGGCAAATATGTAGAGGTACTCTCTAAGAACGTCATTCAAGAAAAATGTAAATGCTTCTGGAGCATTACACAGACCAAAAGGCATGACGGTGTATTAAAAAAGGCCATATCTTGTCTTGAACGCTGTTTTCCATTCGTCACCCTCTCTCATTCTGACCAAATGATAAGCACCTCGAAGGTCAAGCTTCGTGTAGATTTTTGCTCTCTTTACTTGTTCCAATAATACCGGATTTAGGGGTAAAGGATATTTATTCTTGATGGTGACTTTGTTCAAACCCCTATAGTCGATGCAAGTTCGAAGTTCTCCATTAGCTTTTGGAACAAAAAACAAAGGCGAAGCTGCAGGAGACTTAGAGGGGCAAATGAAGCCATTCTCCAAAAACTGATCTAGGTATTTTTGTAAATGTTGATTTTCATGTTCTGACAGGGCATATGCACGACAGTTGGTAAGTATCGCACCTGGGGCTAGATCAATTTGACAGTCATAAGATCTATGAGGAGGTAGAGTCTCTGCTCCTTTCTCATCAAATACATCTTTGTAAGATGAATATTGTTTGGGCAGCTGAATTTCTTTTTCCGCGGCAGTAGCTATGTAAGAGTTACAAACTTTTGGTACTTAAATCTTTTGGAGACATTGTTCGTTACATAGCGCCCAACCACCGTCTTACCGCCCAGAACAAGGATCTCCAAATGAAGAATGAAAGTCAGATGTCTGGAAGATCAAATAGGCCACTGGGACAGGAGCTCAGGAAGTAGCTGCTGCTCTGCACCGGGACCTCTAAATAGTGAGCACTTGGAGCTGGGCTGGCTCCTTTTTATAGAGTCTTGGCCCAGCCCACAACCACACCCAGGCATGTTGCAGGGAAAGTCTCTAGAAGGCCCTGGAAAGGGACCACACCCTAACACACTCTGAAAGCCTGCAGCAATACATTGCAAAGGAACAGCATTTGTAAGCACATTAAAATTAAGTCTTCAGTATTGAACTCTGCAATGCAAAAGGTTATACAACAACATATCAGCACAATGCATAAATTACGTTGTTTTGAGAGTGCTGGGTTTTTGCATTATAGTCGCCAATAGAGCGCACACTGCCCTGGTGTTGACAGAAGTACACTAATTCAATAGTACTTCCAGTGACACACAGGTTAAGACACTGTAACTTCACCTTCCATTGCAGTTTTGTGTTTGACATTGAACATGGCAGCCTGAATTCCCTATATCTATGGCCACATACTGTACCCTTTGGCATCTCCATTTTCAGATCTCTGTGCCCTACTCCTGTGCTCCTGGTGTGTTTACTGCTGCCCACTGCAGGTCATATCTATGTAAATATTACAGTACATTTGAATTGCAATGTTTACAGTTTGTGAAACTAATACATTTGTCATAGAATTCACACACTCAATACTTGAATTTGTTCCAAGGGTGTTTATTTATGTGCTAATAGGTGTAGGGGGTATTGACATGGGCTGGGTTGCTGATGGAGGATAGTTTAGGGTAGAGTCCATTCTATTTTTATCCCAGGTGCATGTCCAAGGGGGCATAGGAAGTGGAGCAATGGCTGTTCAAGGTGGACAGGGTGACAGAGTGGGACAGCGGGTGACAAGCAGGAGAGTCTTATTTCCTGGCAGGGGTCTTGACAGTGTTCTCTGGCTTCTGCTCAGAGATGCATGATCGCCAAGACTTGCTCCTCCCATGTTGTTAGTTGTGGGGGAGGAGGTGGGGGTCCACCGCCAGTCCTCTGTACAGCTATCTGGTGTCTTGCTACCACGGAACGTCCACGACTCTCCGCCATAGCTCCATCTTCCTAGCAATGGACGTCTGCTGCACCTGTGATCCAAATAGCTGTGGCTCTACCTGGATGATTTCCTCCACCATGACCCTTACCTCCTCCTCTGAGAACCTGGGGAATCTTTGTGGTGCCATGGGTGTAGTGTGAGTGGTATGTGTGGTATGTGTGAGGGTGTGTGGGGTGATGTGTTGGGGTGTGTGCTGTGAGGTGCGAGGATGGTGTATGGGTGATGGTGTTTTGTGGCTCAGATTCAGTGGGTATTTCTGGCTTGTCTCTCTCTCAGTTGCCAAAATGGTTGGGTCGTAAAGGGTTGTGGGTATTGTGAGTGTGTGTTTTATATTGGTGTGGGTGTGGTGTGTGTATGTGTGTCAGGTGTGTGTATTTTGAATTGTCCAATGTGGTGTTGTTTTGTATGCGTGTGTGTATTTTGAGCGCGGTGGTGTGTACTGCCAATGGTTTACCGTGGTTGAATGACCGCCACAGTCACTCGTGGGTCATGATGCTGTGGGCGTATTTCTGTTGGCCTAACGGTGTGGGTTTTGGTACCGCCAGTTTATCACTGACCTTTGGTCTGGCGGACTTGTGTGGTTGTCTGTATAGTGGCAGATTTCTCTGTATGGGTCATAATACCCGTAGCGGTATACTGCCACGGTCACGTTATGTTGTCGGCAGTCAGCATGACGGTAGGCAGCACTTACCGCCAGGACTGTAATGAGGACTAGAGTTCGGTGCCATTCATTGATGGGTATGTCTGAAAGACGTAATACAAGAAGAATTTTCCACTAGGACAGTAAAGGCTAAATATTTACAAATAATTCCATTTAACTAACAGCTTGTCTGTTTTATGGGATCAAGCAAAGGCAGCATCATTGGACTCCTAGGTCTAACTTTTTCTACCTGATTCACCACAGATTATCACCTTAGGGAGAGGTGATTGGAACTACCCTACTGCCAACCAGCCTTTCTGGCAAAAGGGTAAGAAGATTCAACAAGTCAAAGTTGCAGGTTAACTGTGGAGGAACCAGTCTGCATTACCAGACAGGAAGTAAACACAGATTACTTTGCCCTCCTTTATGTGCCAACCCTCAAACTTTTTTGCTCGTGTGCCTATTGTCTTGGACCACCACTGAGCAATGACGCTTGTTTTTTCACCTTTGGCTTGTAGGCTTCTATTTATTACGACAAAGCCTTCAGCTTAGTACGGACATACAGATAACAAGATAAGGTAAAACTAGTGAGGTCTTTTGATCTTCATATTGAGACATTATTTGTCTTCAAAGTTCCTAGGTATGTGGACAAGTGTTCATGCAACAAATTAGGCTACTTTTAAGAAAATGTTTCAGTTTCTACAAGTGTCTACTTCAGATATTTTTCCCATTTACTGGCACATGCACGCAGACGTGCCTTCAGATTAGTGTGTTTGATAATATCTTAATTGGATTAAAAGAATATCATTTAAAATCTCCTTTTTTAAAGCAGCTACATATAAGAAGATGCAAAGATATTCATAACTGTGGTTGAAGTTCATGAACACAAACTGAGGGCCTGATTTACATGTTGGCGGTTAATTATACTCCATCACAATGGTATTGGAGTTTACATATCACCAACATAATGGACCGCCCATTCGATTAAGTTTCAGGCACAGCATAGGTTTGGCTATAGAAATGACGGCCCCCAACACCGCCATAGCCGAACCTTTTCGACAGCCTGATGGATTAAGGGCAGTAGGAGAAATGGCTATATGTCACCCACCCAATCAGAATGGGTGGACATATAGCCATTTATTTACTGTCTGTCACTTTCAGGCAAACCCTGGCGGTGAAAGACAGTAAAATGCAAATAATGGTCCCCTCAGAATCGGAGATGATCCTCATGATGAGGGGAGCTTTCCTTTATTTTATTTTCGAAAAGTAGATTTTGTTTTTGAAAATGAAATAAAAAACTGTTTGATGCAGGCCTTTGTCATGCTGACACAGCCCTGCACCAAATAGCAAAATGCATTGGCAGGAACCACTGTGATGGAGGTTTCTGTCAATGCATTCTAACTGACCCTCCTCCCTGGCTGTCATTTATAATTGTGGGGGCAGCATCTCTGCCATGGGGACGGAATAATTTACTCCATGTCTCTGGCAGAATGAAAAGCCATCCAATATATAAACCGGGTCGGGGGAGAGGGGGCAGGGGTGAAGACAGGGCAAACAGAAAAAAAAAAAAAAAAACACCTACCGGTTCTCCTCATCGTCGCCGCCTCCTGCTGCATCATGCTGCCTCGCTCATCACTCCTCTTTGTCTGGTGTCCCAGGCTCTCCAGCAAACCTGGCACTGCTTTCATGCTAAACATACCATGAAAGCAGCGTCAAGTTTGGTCTGAGCGGCTCGGACTGCCGCTCAGACAGAAGCCTGGGTTTGTGCTGTTTCTCCAGCCTAGTTGTGGATACAGCCGGGTTTGAGAAACCTAAGATCGCATGTGTGGTTGGCCGGCCTCAGACAGCTGGCCAAACACACATGCACACTTAGTGCACTCTTCCCTTCTTCCCCCCCCTCCCGTGACCCAGCCCTGCCCCACCCTGTACATGCAGCTGGATGAGCCAGCAGATGAAGAATGGTGAAAAATAAAATGATAGAAGATATTGTTTTATTTTTCATCTGCTGGCTGAGCTAGGGGGTGATGCCCCTCTGCCACTGCAGAGTAGCTTCCCCTGAAATCAGGCCCTTAATTTGGTGAGATCTCGTTTCGAAATTCTAATTTATGAGGATAAAATATTACTTGAATTCACTCAACTGGTCAAGCTAAAAGACATTCCCCTGTCTCTGGCTGTGCTGAAATGGTCACTATTTTTAATTACTGTAACTGGTACCTCCCTGACATAACCTTTAGCCAGGACAACAAGGTGTTATTTAGCCCGACACAAGTGCTATTGTTCTGAGAGGAACAGCGCTAGCTTCAGTCTCTGTGAAACATTACTCCCGTACGCTGATGGGAAGAACCTTAGAAGCAGCAGAAGGGAACAAAGTAAATGTGAAGGCTCTAAACAGGAAATAAAGGGCAGGAGCGTTTTGAAACTGAGAAGAAATTAATCAAAATCAAATTTGAGAATATTTTGGACATGTCACTATGCAGTAAAGGAAGGGGCTCTATCAGTATTTAGGGAGATGTTAGGACTAGTGAATACATGTCATGAAAATGGCACCAATGTGGTTTTGAGCTTTCTTTTCTAAAATGACAAGCTGAGCTAACTAATGTTGCAGTTGTTTGGGAAGAAAAATAAATTAATGGCTGCCTGCACTAAGAAGAGGAAACTGTTGTTCTTCTTGCACCAAACTGTGTAAAAAAACTAAGTAGTGCGTAAATGCTGTTTTACTATAGAGAAGTCCAGACAGTTTGTTTTACCATAGTAAATATGTGCCTATGCATGTGCCTGTATTTCTCTCAGAGAGTTGCATGTACAGAAGACCCTCAGGGAACTGGCCTCGGTTACATCACACTACAGGACCACTGTGCAGATGGTGCAGATGTAGTCAGATATTTTTGTCCATGGTAAGGAATGAGGAAGGACCAGGTGACCCCGTAGCAGTGACTCAATTATCCACAAGTCTGTTATTTTTCTCCAGAAGTTAGACCAGCCCCGCTGAGGACACTCAAATCCCACTTTGATGGCCTTGTTTTCGGTAATAGAACAGACTTATTTTTTACTGAACCTCGTGACCACATGTTGTGGGCCATGCAAGTGGTTGCGCTGTTCTAGACCCATTGTCGTTGAGACCGCTGCCACCCAAACTAAGTATGCATTGTAACGTGCATTGTACTTTTCCTGTTTATGACTATCCCTTATAACAAACTTTGGGCCTATCATGTTCACCGGACCCTTACTGGCTTTGCCCACCTCTAAGCAATTCTCCATTATCACAATTTAACACGCACCTTCACCATTGGAAGGGCCCAAACAGAAAGGAAATAATAAATGTCCTCTCTGTCTCAATAGGGACCGTGAATTGGCTGGCAAAGTACTACTCATACTTGAAAGCAATGTTAGGTCCATTGCTTAATATAATATTTGCAAACTATTGTCTTAATATGTCTATCATTATGTTCCATAGGCAAGGTACCCAAGAAAGAGAGAATCAAATTTGCCTTGTAACTTGCACCATCTGTTTCTGCTCATGATGTATAAAAACCATATTGTGTTTATGACCACATTTTTGGAATAATTCTGTCAGCTCTGAACAAGTTCGTGGATGATGCTTAGAACCATGAAAGTAATTTTGGGAACTAATTAACAACCGAGGATGCACTTATGTTGAACCATGAAGCGTGTCCACACTTCATGTTCTGTCTTTTAGGGAGGTGCACCTTAATATGCAGTCTTATAATAATTAAAATACTACAGATTGATCTGTTCATCAAAGGCCCTGATGGCGACTGTCTCAGTTTAAAATCTGAGTAGGACAAGATAGCACAATGAATGAAGCACAGTGGACTAAAGCTGGACAATGCTAAGACCGAGGCTCTTTTTTTTCAAGGATCCAGTCAAACACTGGGTACTAAGGAAATTCCCCAGCCTTTTGAACTTTTTAGGCCTTCTCAGCACTTTACCAAAAACAGCAAGAGACCAAGGAGTAGTGCCGGATTCAGCCCGGAGGCCTATATACTGCTTGTGGTCCTTTCTGCTTTCTTGTGCCTCCGTCAAATGCTCTTTGTTGATAAAAAGTATCAGTCAGTTCTGTCTTTAATGTCAATCTTGAGTATTTTAAAGGCATCCTAGGAAGCATCTCTAAAGCGCAGATTGGGTATGAATGTGCTGAAAATATGGCACCAACAGCTGTCACCTATCCCTGGAAATCTGGCAGCAATAAAGCAAGACTTACCTTCTCTTCACTGGCTCCCAGTAGGCAAGCAAATCACGTTTAAATGGGCATGTCTAATGTTTAAGTATCTCAGTGGTAATGCCTGCCTTTTTTTACGGGGAAAAAGATCACTCATTACATTCATGCCCACTGGGGGAAGTCAGGCACTTCTGAAAGTCCTCAGAACTCAAAGGTATTTGGTTCTGAGCCCAGTAATAAGGAACTAATCTCTAGAGGAGATTGAAGAAAAGCCTTCTTTACTTAAGTCCTCATTACAAGTGGCCTTTACATTCTAACAGTGCAGAGTGTTACCACGCCCACAGGAATTATCCTTTTCTTTTTACTCAGAGATTTTTGCTATAACCTCCCTGGACAGTGTAGGGATGTGTATGCGCTTTCACACACCAGATGCAATGGGATAACATTTAAAAAAAATATGAGTGCCGCTGTTGCATATCACTTGAAAGATTACATACCATAAGGTAGATCGTCGATCTCAGGATGAAAAGGAATGCTTTCTTCAAGGAAAAGAGGATCTTCTACAGAGAACGCATATTTCGGATTGTTTATCTTTACTAGATCCCCAATATCATCCTGAAATTACAAATTGCACCAGGGTTAACTCTCAAGTTTTACCTCTAAGCAGATTAAAACAGGTTACAGTTGTGACTGCTCTGTTGAGACCAGAGAATTAATAGCTGAATGGATTGCGCCTACCTTTCACTGGCTAAAATATTACATTAACTAAACTTAAAAACATACCTTTTTAGGAGCGTTCTTGACTGCCCAAAGATGGCCGCTCCGCGGTCTCCTATTCTTCTTCGGGAGATATTGGGCAGCTTAATGAAGACTTATGTGCCAAATTTGATAGATTCCTTAAGTTGATCGGTTGAGGAGTGGCAAGGGAACCTTTTTTTAACAGCCCTGTCAGCTGACAAGGGTGTTATTATTTTACCCCACTTGCTGTTCCTCATTACAAAGCATCGTGCAAACCAGTTTATATGAAATGCATGCTGATTTCCTGGTCCTCTACACTGGCCCTTCATCCAGGAATTTGTATGGCAGTTTTTTGTCTCTTTCTCAGTGCCTAAAACCTGAATATATAAATCACAATGTAATAGAGGTGGACTTTTGAACTTTCCACAAAGGTTTATAGTACTTCAGTTCATGTGTAAAGATATGAGACAAATTCCCTCATGTATGGCATATTTGTACTTGGTTCATGCTTCTTGTAGGTAAATCATAATATATGACTAACTATTTAAGTGCTGCTCCAAATTCCATCTTTTGAGAAATCTAAGTAGCTCCTCTTTTCTAGCAAAATGTATGTGAGCAATTTCGTTACAAGGGCAATCTTAATTCAGTAAATTATCTTCTTTTTTTTTTACTGAGGGCGTTTTCAGATGTGCCTATTTTCCTTACCACAAAAAGCTTATCTTCCTGATGTTTATGTTTACAGCTTGCACTCTGTATCTTTTATGGATTGTCATAATTAACTACAGTATAACTCCTGCATATGACACACAACGCAAGTACTACTTAGGGTGTTAAGGGATTGTGTAGTCCTATTGAAAGGCAAATTGTGATTTCCTAATTATCTAAGCTGAAGTGTCAAATAGCTTTCTTACAGGAGACTCATCTATCTGAAAAAGATAATCATTATTTACGGAACTGGTGGGTTAGGCATGTTTATTGTACTTCAGCTTATGGGAAAAATAATTTGCTTCATAGAGCATTACATTTCGTTGTTATATCTACTGAACATGATGATATTGTATCATGGTTATTCGTGCACATAATTTTTTTTCTTCTTTTTGATCTATACAGTCAAACTGGTACTGTACCTTTTTGGGAATTTGTATAAGAAAAATTAATGACGTGCTGCAGATAATTTGATTTTGTGGGATGACTGCAATCAACTTTTTGATCTCTTTTTGGATAGGAAATCAACTTCTAAATACATTCCTTATAAAATGCGAAAAAAAATTCAAAGATCTATATCTAATAGGAGTTTGGTGGATGCCTGGAGGCTTTCCAATCCCAACCATTTAGGATACCCCTGCATATCATTCTGCTTCAGGGATTGATTAGTTATTTCTTAGTAAAAATCTATCCAAATCGTTTTTGACTGCTGAGATTGGAGCTATTCTGATTTCAGATCACGTTCAGGTTACTATTGATTTAGGGTCTCATCACGACCCTGGTGGTCGGACCGCCAGGGGGTCACCGTCCCTGCCAGGAAGAAGGTTGGTGGTCGGACTCATGGTCAGCCACGGCAGCGCTGAACTCAGCACTGCCGTGCTGCTCACAATTCCTGTTTCTGCCAGCCTTTCCATGGTGGGAATCCCGCCCTGGCAAGGCTGGCAGAAACACAGTGCCCTTGGCATGGGCAGTTCAGGGGCCCCCCTGACAGCACCCTCGGAATGCGCACTGTCTGCTTTGCAGACAATGCGCGTTCCGAGGGTGCTGTTGTGCTATGGTATTGGCCTTGGAACTCATAGGGGAGCCGAGACCAATACCGTAGCACTGTTCCCGTCAGTCAGCCCGGCGGGAATGTCATAATACAATGCCCCCACCGGTGGCCCTGGCTGGAACACTGTAATATGATGGGAGGACACCACCGGCATGATGGCAACATCCTCCCCACGGCTTTGATGGTCCCATGGTGAGACCGCCAAAGTCATAATGGGGCCCTTTGAGTTTACTTTCCAGAACCCTTTCTCAAATAGGTGACGTTTTTCAAAACTGCAGTACTATCCAACAAAACGTTTAGCAAGCAATTTGAAGAGTTTCCTGACAAATGTAGTGTTTCTATATGGCCACAGAATCCTTTATTCAAAATGTATGGGACACATTTAAACAACTGCTAGGAGTGTCATAATTAATTATGAAGCCAAAAAAGAAGTCTTTTAAAGAATCCAAAGAACTTTTACAATAGATCAAACATTTGAGGAATAAATATTATCTTCAAATCACATTACTTCTTTAAGGCCACAGACTAAAGAAAAACTTTAAGTAAACAAGAAGTCTATTGAACAAGAGTCTGGTATTCTGCTTAGAATGAATGCAAATATTATTTTGAGCAAAACAAATCAGGGAAAATGCTAGTCAATTCTCTGAAACTTAAAAAGCAAAAATCACATATAGCCACGACATCTGATGCAAAAGATAGTTTTTTTCCACAATGAACCAGATATATATTGTAATGTTTTGTCGACCTTTGTAAGAATCTCTTTACTCCAGAGGAAGTTATATCTAATGATTCATTAAAATGTGTTTTGATTTTTTAAATTCAATTTAGAAATGTGCTGATCAGACATTAGATTTATCTTCATTAGATTGTGAAATTTAACTTGATGAGATTCTTGATGCTACTGCTCACCTTCTAAAAGGAAATGCTCCTGGTCCTAATGGATTCCTCCTAGACTTTTACTTACAGTTCTCAGAAATTATTCATCCTAAACGTTTTACCCTTTTTTGTCATTTTCAGTTTTTGGGGCATGCTGGAGGTTCAGTTTTGGATGCCAAAGAAAGATCGCCATTTATCTTCCTGTAAAACATTATTGACCCATTTCTCTTATTAACACCAATTGTAAAATTTACTCTAAAACATTAGCAATGCTCTTTACTGAATTTATTTCTAAAATAAATAGGAATTGAACATTTTGGTTTTGCCAAAGGCTGCTATATTACCGATAACTCAAGAACTTTCCTAAATCTTATTCACAGTGAGTGAAAATTTTGCGAACCCTTGGATACTTAGAAGGCTTTTCAAAGAGTAGGCTTGGATTTTATGATTATAGCACTGTAATGACACCATTTAGGTGCATAATTTTACAACACAGTATTATTTATATGGTATGTTTAAAGACACTGGATTTTCAAGGAAAACCACTAACATTAAAAGTTTTGGGATTTGGTATTCCATCTCTATTCAACTAACACTTCAGATGAATAATGATGAACTCAAAATTAATAGTCTTACTGAAAACATGTCTCCTCTATTTTAATTCTGGAAAGGACAATTGCATACAATTAAAATGATGCCCCCTATTGTTTATCTTTATTTTTCCATGCTTCTATTCAAAATTTACCCATTTCGTTTTTAGATCCATTGCTTGCATTTCATATACATTTTTATGGAATAAAAAAGATCCTGTATCTTTCCCCATAAACTCAAACAGCCTAAATTAGATGGGGGGAGTTAATTTCCCTGATCATTTAAAATACAATTGAGCCTTTATCCTTAAGCAAATATACAGCATACTGTCTCTAAACACACTCCATATGCCAAGACAACCTGGCAAACATTAGAGGAGTCATATATCCAATCTTTTAAGTATGAGGCTATCACTCGTAAGTCCCAAGTAACTAAGGGCCAGGTAGGTAAGTGGCAAATTGCGACTTGCAATTTGCGAGTCAGAGCGACTCGCAAATTGTAACTCGCAATTCGCGATGCAGAAAGGTGTCTCAGACACCTTCTGCAACTCGCTATGGGGTCACAAAGACCCACCTCATAAATATTTATGAGGTGGGTCGCAGTTTGCGACCCCATAGTGAGTCTAGGCACTCACGGGGATGGTGGCCTGCTGGAGACAGCAGACCACCATGTCCGTGACTGCTTTTAAATGAAGCAGTTGTTTTTTTTCTCTTTGCAGCCCGTTTTCCTTAAAGGAAAACGAGCTGCAAATAGAAAAAATACCGAAACCTTTTTGTTTCGGTTTTTTTCAGAGTAGGCAGTGGTCCATGGAACCACTGCCTGCTCTGAAAAAATAATTTTGTGAGCATTCACAAAGGGGAAGGGGTCCCATTGGGACCCCTTCCCGTTTGCGAATGTGCTACCATCCACTTCAAGTGGATGGTAACTGCGAGTTGATTTGCGACCGCTTTCGCGGTCACAAATCAACTCTACATCACGGTGCGACTCGCAAATAGGAAGGGGACACCCCTTCCTATTTGCGAGTCGGAAACACATTTTGCGAGTCGGTAACGACTCGCAATATGTGTTTCTGCATCGCGTGAGGGCATTTGCGCCTCGCAAACGGCGTTTTTCGCCGTTTGCGAGGCGCAAATACCTTCCTACATCTGGCCCTAAATGTTGAGCATCCCCTTAAATTAATCGTTCTTATAGGTCAGCTAATGCTTTACATTCATACTGACTCTCCCACTCATGATTTAATGCTTTCTCCCATGTGGTCAGTAGTAAACTACGTTTTCATGATAAAATCCTTAATTGGAAAGAATGGATTTCCAAACGAGTCTTATGCATTTATCAAATTTTAAAGACAATTCCATTATTATTTTTCAAGTATTACAACATCTATACAATATTTCTAATGCTTTTAAATCAACATATGACCCAAATGACATCCTAGGTTATTCATTTTATATCTGAGTTTCCTGCTTCTGATTTACAGTCCCTACCGTTTCATCAATGCTCTCATGATTTCGACATGAATGTCAGTCTGCTTTTTATATTGCAAATGTACTTTATAAATTGTTGATAGATCCAAAACAAGGGCTGAACTACAATGGGACCAGGACACAGGTTTAGGGCCTCATTACAAGTTGGGAGGTACTAGGACCACCATGTTGGCGGTGGCAGTCTGAGCATCATCGTTCTGGAGGATGTGACCACTGTATTACAAGTTTGGCGGTCTTACCAACAGAAGACCGCCAGCGGTCGGCCGGCACCATCAGGCAGCACAGACCGCCAGAGTGCAGATGAAGCACAAACAGGCAGGTGAAGACAGTGCTTCTTCCGGAGTCATTACGAGGTTGCACACCACCAATGTGATGTGGTGAACCAACCTCTACGTATCAAAAGAAGGAAACGGACAGAATAAAAGGGAGACACTCACAGCACCCTGCCTTCTCCATCTCTACTAGGAGGCCTTACAGGCAAGCATCCCTGTCTGCATCGCAATGAAAAGCACTGTTGTTGTCGCTCCCTAAACCTGGCAGGGACCCATCAGAGTTAGGCTCCTATAGACCACTGGCGATGCTCAATACTGACTACAAAATCCTGGCCAAGGCCTTGGTGTCGCGACTGATGCCTCTGGTCTCCCAGCTGGTGCACCCGATCAGAACAGCTTTGTGCCAGCTTGAGACACATCCCACAACATTAGATGCCTATTTAGAGTCATGAGATATTCGACGTAGAATTGGCCTCGTGCAGGCTGTCTGGTGCTTGATGTGGAGAAAGCCTTTGACACTTTGGAATGGCCCTACCTGTTCGAGTCCCTGCAGCGATTTGGTTTCGGTCCTCATTTCCTGCGCCTGGTGAGACTATTGTATACCCAGTCCCGATTTAGGGTCAAGGTTGGTACGATTATCTCTGAGCCGGTGGAAGTGGGAAGGGGCACTCGGCAGGGCTGCCCCCTTTCTCCGCTGCTGTTCTCTCTGGCAATGGAGCCCTTGACTGAGGAACTTTGCAGGAGGGGAGAGACATGGAGCATCCCGCTAGGTGACGGCTCCCACATTATATCTTTATATGCAGACGATCTTCTCTTGTACCTCAGAGACATTGATAATGTCCCTATTGAAATTGCAGACATTCTGCAGCGATTTGCTAAATTATCTGGATTACTTGTTAACTGGGTGAAAACATGCCTCTTCCCCTTCGACCCTGACCTACCGAAACCGAACCTGCAACTCTCCAGAGTTCGGGTTCCGTGGCAACCCAGGACGTTCCGATATTTGGGTATACACATATTCCACAAAGAGGAAGACCTGAATGACGGAAACCTCAGACGGACAGTGTTGTCTATCCGTTCCCAGATGCACTTCTGGCAAATGCTGCCACTCTCAGTAGTGGGAAGGATCGCCCTCCTGAAGATGGTAGTACTCCCTCATCTGCTATACTTCTTCTCCAATTTACTATACTATGTCCCAACCAGTTTTTTAGAGAATTGGAACCCAGAGTAAGGGAGTTTATCTGGAACGAAGGCCGATGCAGAGTGGCGTTGAAGAAGCTTTACTCTCCTTTGACCCGAGGTGGCCTACCGGTACCCAACATGGAACAGCATTACCTGGCCTCACTGTTTCAGTGGGTGGCACAATGGCTGTCTGGCCTTCAACTCTCTGACATGGCAACCAGTTCACCACCCTGGACACTTCCACAAATCCTGAACCTCTTTCACCCCTCACGAACACAAAGACACCTGTAGTACTTTCACTAAATGTGGCACATCTCTGCTACCGCAGATGTCTGTGTCTTACAAACGCAACTGTTCCCTATGCCCTGGCACTGGCATTGCTGGGCACCCAGCCCAGTTCACAACTCACGTCCACTGCCGAGCTGGAGCCTTGTCACACTGCCGATTTACACACGCTGGGCGACCTCTATAGCAATAGACGACTCACACCATTTAACACACTGACAGCAGAGACGGGTCTACCGGCGGGACAGTTTCTGCTATACAATTCGTTAGTGGCGACTTTGCCACATGGCTGGGGGGGATTAGGGCAACTGAACCTGCAACAGATTTACTAGTTCAATACCTACAAGTTATGGGACAGGGCAGGCACCTGATATGGTGGTTCACTGACGCACTCAGTGTACATCCATACCGTGCTGCGCGCCAGCTGGGAGGTCGACTTGACTGAACCTTTTATTGATAATGCATGGGAAGCGGCATTATCTAACCATACTACTATCCCTCACAACTCCAGATTCCACCTTTTCCAGTTCTATATTATTCAAAGAGCTTACCTCACACTAACCCACATCAAGAAATACTTCTGCCTGTGGATGCTGCTTGCCCCCACTGTAAATTGATGGGGGCGGACATCCTACACATGCTGTGGTCTTGTCAATCTTTTCACATTTACTGGCGTGGAGTAACGTTGTACTTATCAACATGCACGTCACGCCCCGTTATCTTCTTGGGAATCCTGTCTTCTGGGTCTCTTCTCTAGAGACAAGAAACATAAAGCCTTCGTGAGATTTTTAGACCTTGGACTTCTAACGGAAAAGCGCCTAGTCACTAGGCGGTGGAAAGCTACTGAGCCTCCACCTATGATAGCGTGGAAGAACTCTTTGCTGGTGTGGGCGGAGGCTGAGGGAGTGCCTTTGAGGCGTGAGGACGCTATGGGTATGCGTAAACATCCCCTATCTGCTAGTTGGGACGCGATGCTGCACCTACTGCACGAACCAGAACAGGATACAGGTGCTGAGATGCAGTTGCTTGCGTCACAGATTTAGCACTAGAATAGGCATCTCCTGCACTGGAGCTGGTAGAAGAGTCTGTGGTGATATGTCTGCCTATAGGGGTCACTAATGGTCGGGTCAAGCTCCTAACAGACTATGGCCCTCATTACGACCCTGGCGGGAGGTGATAAAGTGGCAGTTATAATGCCAACAGGCCGGTGGTAGTTAATGCCAAATTATGACCATGGCGGAAAGATCTCCAAAAGACAGCCAATGTACCACACCGACCGCCAGGGCTAAAACAACAGCCACCAAGGCGGTAGCCGTCTACAGCCAGGCAGAAGTCAAAGTTACGCCCACCATGTTACAAGAACACAATCTGCCAACTTTTCCGGGGCGGTACCAATGACATCAAAAGCCTGGTGGAAACTGAGATCAGAAGGGAAAGGACTCACCATAGAAGCCACAGGGAAGAACCACGCCACCATGGAACAACAACTGCATGTATTTCTGATGATATTCTACGTTATGCTCCACCACAAACACAAAGACGACAACGGTGAGTACAGATGCACAGAAGGGAGGGGGGAGGAGAAAGAGAGTGACACACACACACAAAACACACCCCATACACACAACCAGATGCACAAGAAAGCAAGTTAATCCTCTGAAATCGGTTGAATAATGCAAGGACAAAAATAATTTACCAAAGTGAGTGTAATAATATCAACACAGTAAAAAAATAATAAGTTAGGCAATGTAACAGATATTTACAAATGTACAGAACAAGGGACACTGTCCAGTCCTCAGTTTGCATGGGCCACATGGCCACAGGCCAAAGTCCAAGGCCCCACTTGTCACCTGCATCAACACGGAAAGAACACTGCAAGGGCATCAGTTGGCAAATAGGCAGACACCTCAGGGGGACGTGGGGGCACCTCAGCCGGGAGTGGAAATAAGACCACTGGTTCTGGAGGGGGCAACATGCCCTGTGCTTGGTCCTGGGGAGTGAAAGGCCACAGTCTCTCGAGTGGGTGTCATCCCCACTGGTTCTGGAGGGGGCAAAATGCCCTGTGCTTGGCCCTCGGGAGTGCAAGGCCACAGTCTCTCGTGTCTGTGTCATCCCCACTGGTTCTGAAGGGTGCAACAAGACCTGTGCTTGGTCCTGGGGAGTGCAAGGCCACAGTCTCTCGTGTGGGTGAATACCCCACTGGTTCAGGAGTGGACAGGCCGCACAGCAGCCCATGGAGGCAGGATTACATTGCGTCCGCAACGGCTGCACTGTGGTGGTGCTGGTCGTGGTGGGAGGCTCCTGCACATCCCCTGCACCCCCGGATGGATGCACTGTAGTGGTGCTGGTAGAGGGGGGAGGCTCCCGCACATCCCCTAAACCCATGGATGAATGCACAACCATGGTTGGTGGTGGGGGCTCCTTAACAGCTGCTGGTGCAGGCTCCTTGCCCTTTTGGGTGGGAGGTGCAGGCTCCTTGCCCTTCTTGCCTGCTATGGAAGGGTCCTTGACCTTTCGGGGTGCAGGTGCAGGTGCCTTGCCCTTCTTGCCTGCCGGTGCAGGCTCCTTCCCCTTTAGGCTGGCTGGTGCTGGCTCCTTCCCCTTCATTAAAAGTGGCCTGGATTCCTTTCCACCATGAGTAGGTGCGGATGGAACTGGGCCCGTGGACTCTGTGGATGAAGTGCGTGGATGGTTCATGATACCATGCCCATACATGCAGGATGGGGGTGAGGGGTAGGGAAGAGGTCAATGGTGGTTAGGAAAAGTTTCTTAGGGACATTGGGGTGGGACGATGGAGAAGGAATGGGAGTGGAGGATGAGGGAGTGGTTGTTGAAGGAGTTTTTCTGCTGGATTTGGGTGCTGGTGCGTGGGTTGTATGCTGTTGTGAGGTGGATGGCTGTTGGGTTTCTGAGTGCTTGCGTTTGTGTACTTTAGGAGGTGGGGGACAGACACAGTGGGAGAGGACACAGGGGACGAGTGCATGGATGTTGTGGAGGTGTCTGCCAGTGAGGTGTGTGTTCTGCTTGGTGTGGTGATGATGCTGGTAGTGGATGATGATGTAGTGCATGCAGGTGTAAGTATGGATGTGGCTGGGAGGGAGGTGGTGGAGAAGGTGGAGGGGGATACAGTGGAAATAGTGGATGTTGTAGTGTCTGCAAATGAATGGTGTTTGTGTGAGTGCCTGTGGGATGAAGTGTGGTGCTTGTGTTTGCCTGTGACACTCTTGGGTTTTGTCTTGTGTGCATGATCGTCTATATGTGTGCCTGGGATGGGTTGGGGTTGAGGAGAATAGGACTGGGAAATGGAAGTTGGAGGGGGACAGTAGAAACAGGGACAATGGCTGCCATCAGAGAGGAGGCCAGAGCCTGAATCGATCTCTGTTGGGCCACCAATCCAGTGTGAATGCCCTCCAGGAATGCATTAGATTGTTGCACCTGGGCTGCCAGCCCCTGGATGGCATTCACAATGGTTGACTGCCCTACAGAGATGGATCTCAGGAGGTCAATAGCTTCCTCACTCAGGGCAGCAGAGCTAACTGGGGCAGGGCCTGAGGTGCCAGGGGCAAAGGAGATGCCCACCTTCCTGGGTGAGCGGGCACGGGCAATGCAATGAGGGGCTGCTGGGAGGACAGTGCTGGTACTGGGGGTCGCTGCTGTACCTGTAGCTGGGGTGGTCACAGAAGTATACGCCACCACCAGGGAGCTTCCATCGGAGGAGATATCTGTGCCTGAAGTGTCCCCTCCAGTCTCCGCCATGGTGCTCCCCTCGCCCTCCGTCCCACTGGTGCCCTCAGCGTCGGTGGAGTCTGCCTCCTGGGTCCAGTGGGATGCAGCTCCCTCTGTTGCAGGTGCCACTGCTCCTACGCCAGATGATGCTAATGCACATAAGGACAGGACGACAAAACAAAAAAGGGGGGGACAAAGGATACACTGGGTCAATGGCTGCACCTGCACCACCGTTGGCGTACACAACACCCTCACACACAGGTAACAGATATACGCACTATGCTTTGCACCACCAAGGCATGAGGAGGGGCACACACCGCCAACTGCAGCACACCTGGGACCCACGCAGCCCTGACCAGTAGTGGATGCTTACAAGCTAGGTAGGCAGGATTATCCCTTCAGAACCCTAGCCACCAGAGGACCTACGCTGCTATGACAGGCCTGGCATAGGGGCACCCACTGACACACATCCACCACCCAGATACCACCCCACCAGACATAAGTTGTAATGATGGGCACTGTACTCACCGCCTTGTGGTTGCTGTGATGTCCTCAAGCGCTCATGCAGCTCTGGATAGGCTACCGCCAGTATGCGGGCCATCAGGGGGGTCAGGGTTCGACAGGCACCCCTTCTTTGTTGGAAGGCCATGCCCAGCTGGGCCGCCACCGTCTTCCGTGCCTAGCATCTCAGGTCCTCCCACCGTTTGCGACAGTGGGTGCTCTGCCTGCCATAGACCCACAGGGTCCACACATCCTTGGCGATGGCACGCCATATACCCTTCTTTTGATGGGCACTGACCTGCAGAGGCAATGCACACAGGAAAATACCATTAGACAAACAGTCCAGCCTGTTACACATATGACCCACCATACCTCTTCCCATCACCATTGGCACACACATAGCCCAGCACACAAGCTGTGTGCCGCAAAGAGGACATCCACCCACTACCCCTTACATGAGGCATTCACACACATCACTTCATGCATCCATGCCACATGCATCGTGCCCACAGTGTACTCAACTGTTAGTTTTGAGGCCATACAGCAGTCCATATTGGGGTAGTATATGGGACCAATCTCTCCACCTACTCTGAAGTGAAGGCTGGGGCCCTTTCCCCAGTCACACGGGCCATGGTAGGTTCCAGACACAGGTCACACAGCAGCACATGCAATGTAGGTCCTCTCCTATGAAAGGTCAGGTAGCAAGTGAGGAATCAGATAGAAAATGGCAGTCAAGTCCACGGCGGTGCATACCGTCACCGCCGGCATAGATCACCATTGGCCACTGTACCTCATAGGGGCCAATATTAACCAATGAGGAGTTGTACAGTGGTTCACAACCGCCTCCTGCCACAGCGCACAACGTCAGCTGAATTACCTCACTTCCACCTGTCCCTCCACACAGGACAGGCGGACGCCATTTCGAGGGGGGGCAGCCCTATGGATTCATGCTGCCTCACAGGAGAAAGAGGCACAAACTGGACAAATCACACTGACCCATTACAAGTTTACAGATTGAAAACTCCTGTTGTGGCTCAAATGTTCAGTTTGTGACAGCCCCCTCACTCTTGTGTCCCTTAGATACCTACTGCTGCGGATGAATAGGAGATGGAGACATACCCCCGTGTACAGACCTCTGGTGGACTTGGCAACACTGGAGGACAGGCACATTATCTTCACCTATAGACTGGGCAGGACCCCAATCACAGGTCTGTGTGCCCAATTGGAGCCTGACCTGATATCTGCTACTCGTCACCCCACAGGGATCCCCCCTCTTGTGCAAGTGCTATCAGTGCTCCATTTCCTGGCAACTGGTTCTTTCCAAGTGACAGTGGGCTTGGCAGCAGGAATGTCACAGCCAATGTCCTCAAACGTGCTGACAAGAGTGTTGTCTGCCCTGATAAAACACAAGTGCAGCTACATTGTTTTCCCCCAGGTTGAAGATTTGGCCACAGTGAAGGTCGAGTTTCATGCAATGGGACATATCCCCAACATTATTGGGTCGATTGATGGCACATATTGCATTTGTACCTCCCCACCCCCCCCCGGCAGAATGAACAGGTTTCCAGGAATCATAAGAGTTTTCACTGTATGAATGTGCAGATGGTGTGCTTGGCAGACCAGTACATCTCCCACGTCAATGCTAAGTATCCTGGGTCGGTGCATCATGCCTTTGTACTGAGGAATAGCAGCATCCCAAATGTGATGGACCAACTACAGAGACACAGAGTGTGGCTAATAGGTGAGCCCTGGTTTCCACCCAGCATATGTTGGTGTATGGGTATAGTGTGGGCCATAAAGGGAAAGTGTGTGGCTAAATGTTGTCCCTCAATATTTGCAGGTGGCTCTGGTTATCCAAACCTAACAAAACCTAACATGGCTGCTGACCCCTGTGAGGAATGCCAGGACAAGGGCAGAAGAACGTAATAATGAGGCACATGGGCAAACAAGAAGGACAATTGAAAGAACCTTTGGCCTCCTGAAGGCCAGGTCCCGGTGACTCCGTCTAACAGGTGGATGCATGTGCCACTCACCCAAGAAGGTCTGTCTGATAGTAGTGGCATGTTGCACAACCTGGCCCTCAGACACCATGTCCCTTTTCTGCAGGAGGAGGAGACTGGAGATGCATCTCTGGCAGCAGTAGACCCTGTGGACAGTGAGGATGAGGAGGCAGAGAATGAGGTTGAGGACAACAGAATATCAGTTATTTAACAATACTTCCAATGACACACAGGTAGGACAGTGTAACTTTACATTTCAATGATTTTGGTTGTAATCTGTGTGGCAATGGCATGCTGATATTTCCCACTTCTATGCCCACTTACTGTTCCCTCTGCCAATTCATTTTGCAGATGTTGGGGAATTGACATATACTCCTGGTGTGATCACTACAGCCAGCTACAGGACATTAATTTATGTTCATTCTATGTACAGTTAAATTGCAATGCTTGTACCTGTTTCAATCAATACATATTTGATATACATGACATACTCCAAATGGATTTTTTTCAGAGGGTGTTTATTGAAGTGCTAACATATAGGGGGCAAGTTCAATGAGATGGGGTGATGATGGATGAAAGTCCAGGGTATTGTTCCAGTCTGTTGCGCAGGTGCATTGTCCGAGGGGACATAGGAAGGGGAGCAATGGCAGTTCAAGGTGGACAGGGTGACTGAGTGGGACACAAGGGTGACAATCAGGAGAGTCTCATTTCCTGGCGGGGTCTTGGCAAGTGTCTCTGGCTTCTGTCTGGATCGCAGGGAACGTTTGCGGGGTGGTTCACTTTCTGCAGGGGGAGGGGTGCTGGTGGCATGTGAGTCCTGTTGTGGGTCCTCCTGGCCACTAGCGGAAGCAGAAGTTGAAGGCTGTTCAGATGTTTGGCTAGTTGCAGGGGCCCACTGGTGTGAGACTGCCTCCCTCATAATTTTGGCCATGTCTGCCAACACCCCTGCTATGGAGCTCAGGTTTTTGTTGGTGGCCTGCAAGTCCGCCCTGATCCCCTGGAGCTGTCCCTCCTGCAGCCGCCTGTTCTCCTGCACGTTGTCCAGGATCTGGCCCAACGTGTCCTGGGAATGTTGATAGGCTCCCAGGATCTCGGCGAGTGCCTCCTGGAGAGTCGGTTACCCGGGCCTGTCCTCCCCCTAGCGCACAGCAGTCCTCCCAGTTGCCCTGTTGGCTTGTGACTCTGTCCCCTGAACCGTGTGCCCACTGCCACTGACCCCAGGTCCCTGATTGCCTTGGGTGCGAGGTGTGGCCTGTGGTCCCGGTAGAGGTGGGCACACTGCTGATTGACGTGTCCTGGGGACAGAGGTGTGGGTACCCTGGGTGAGTGCTGTGGTGGTGTTTCCAGATGGAGGAGGCTTTGTGGCGGTGTGTGACCTGGGTAACTGGCTGTCCAGTGATCCCTGATGGGCCAGGCAGGTCATCCAGATCCTGAAGACCAGAGTTGCTGTCATCCCTGTGGGCCTCTTCAGTTGGGGTACTGGATAGTGCTGGCACCTCTTCTTCACTGACACTGGCTGGGGTACCTGTGTGAATGTAAATTATGTGTTATGGTTAATGTGTCTGACATATTGTACATCCGTGGATTCCCCTCTATGGTAGGATTTGCCCTTCCAGCTTTCACTTGTGTATGTTAGTGTATGGTAGGATTGTTAGTTCTTTCTGCTATAGTGATGAGTGTCCATGCAGGGATGAGTGTCCATGCAGGGCTGTGAGGGGTGTCCATGCATTAGTACAGCATGCAGGGCTTGGCATTGGGATGAGTGAGATGTGATGGTGGGGTGTGTGGGATGTAGCAGAGTGATGGGGTGGGGGTGAGGGTATGTGATGGCATGCAGGTAGGGGGGTGATAATAGTAGAGAGTTGACTTACCAGAGTCCAGTCCTCCTCCGACTCCGGCCAGGCCCGCAGGATGCAGTAGTGCCAAGACTTGCTCCTCCCATGCTGTGAGTTGTGGGGTAGGAGGTGGTGGTCCACCGTCAGTCCTCTGGGTAGCGAGCTGGTGTCTTTCTGCAATGGAATGTATCTTCCCCCGTAAGTCGTTCCACCTCTTCCTGATGTCATCCCTAGTTCTTGGGTGCTGTCCCACGGCATTGACCCTGTCCACGATTCTCTACCATAGCTCCATCTTCCTGGCTATTGATATCTGCTGCACCTGTGCTCCAAATAGCTGTGGCTGGCTCTACCCTGATGATTTCCTCCACCATGACCCTTAGCTCCTCCTCTGTGAAACGGGGATGTCTTTGTGGTGCCATGGGTGTTATATTATGAGGTGTTTTGGTGAGGGTGTGTTGGGCAATGTGTTGGGGTGGGTGGTTGGGGTGAGTGGTATATAGGTGTGAGTAGTGTGTGGCTCCGGTTGTGTCAGTGGTCTTGGTGTCTCTCTGTTGGCAATGATTTGTAGTCGTAAAGGGTTGTGGGTACTGTGGGGGTGTGTTTTATAGTGGTGTGGGTGTGGTGTGTGTATGGGTGTCAGGTGTTTGTTGTTTGAATTGGCCAATATGGTGTTGTTTTGTCTGTGGGTGTCCATTGTGAGCGCGGCAATATGTACCACCAATGGTTTACCGCCATTGAATGACCGCAGTGGTGATTTGTGGGTCATAATCTGGTGGGCGTTGTTCTGTTGGTGTAACTATGTGGGTTTTGATACCGCCAGTTTATCACTGACCTTTGGTCTGGCGGATTTGTGTGAGTGGCTGAATTCTGTCGGATTGGTGTATGTGTGTCATAATATGGGGAACGGATATCCGCTGCTGCTGTGGTAAGTTGCCAGCCGTCAGCATGGTGGTAAGTGGGATTTACTGCCAATGTCATAATGAGGGCCTATATCAGCAACGGTGGGGGACCTCCCTAAACTGTGGGTTGGGGGACATTACCACTCCAAGTTTGTTAACTGTTTTACGAGTTACACTGTTCTGTCTACTGTCAATCCTGTATCCACACGTTTATAAGTAACTATTTGCATGCACATTCTACTGAGTGGCTGCCCCATGAGTGCACATGACTCATGGGAAGATATTAGCTGGGTGGGGAATGCTGAACTCCAGCACAATGTTGTCTTATCTGTATTCGCTATACACAGCAACCCCAATAATGCGTTGTTGATACCCCCAGATGCAATCCATGTAAGTTACGCACAGTTCTTTACTAAACTTTCTGCAAATGTGTTCATCCATGCAAATTTTGTATCCAAAACATGTGTCTATATTGTGAGTTCCAAACCGTTAGTACACCGGAAAATGTTAAATGGAAAATATGATAACAATAAAAAGATTCAAGCAAAAAAAAAATAAAGGGAGACACTCACCTGCAGGAAGCCTTACACTTCTGGAGTCGCCATGGAGCAATTCACAAACATCAAGCCACTGCTGATAATCATCAGAAGACATTGAACCCAACGTCGCCATGGACACGTACACACACCTACCTGCATGACCAACCTTAAAAACAGCTTGTAGTGCCGGCAAACACATCATGGGGGGCATGCCATGGGTAGCAGGTACACGTCACAAACAACACACACTCACAAACACACATCAACATGGACATATACCCAGTCACAATACGCACACTTTGGGCAGCACACTCACACTGCAACACTACATAAATACACACGGCCACACAGCTCAGCCACAGGGAGACTGAAGTCTACACAACATTGACATACACATCAACAGCAACACACCTACAGCACATATAAAAAAACAAATCAAACACTCACATTCAACACTAGCCAAGGACTGTCCTGACATACAACACACACATGTAGATGTGGCATGGAACACAAATACCACCACTAGTAAACAACCCTTCAATGGACACAAACATCACACACGTCACAGCACAATGGAACCACAATGGCATGCACAGAGACACAAATAGACCAAGAACAACAAGACAACATACCTACAGAATTAGGGTGGGGCCATCTGGGTAACCCAGGGAAGGAGACTGCACTGTGAAGGAGACTGCACTGGGACATATAAAACTTTGAACAAGCCCCCAAACAGTATGTTCATAGGAAATGCCCCTACATGGGTCTCAGGGACAAACAATACTAAAAACAATTGTCATACACATCTGCACAATGGGGAAGAGCAAGTCAACAAAGCACATACAACTCCACCTGCATAGGACATCCCGCTAAAGGAGCTAGCTGCAAGGGACACACACCAAAATGGACACATGCACAGGCAAATGCAAAAAGAGCTAGCACAACTTAATACAATCCATATCTGCACAAACAAAACTCAAGATGACACACATCAGATGTATAAATAAGCCTTATCAGGGGGACAAGACTAATACCATACCTGCACATGTTGGACAACACAAAAAGAAATACTTACTATCCAAAACAGCACACAATTCCATTGACACCACCATTGCATTTACACACACATACCCATAGACACAACATATACTCTTCTCTCTGTCTGTGGCACAACATGAAATGTACCACCATTGTAACAGTCCTATTCTGCAAACACTTTTCCATGCACATATGTATGAGGAAATACAGACACCATCCCATCAACATGGGTAGAACATGCATGAAATTGCAGATTAAGAATGATTCCTAAAGAGAAAAGGACACATGCTGACATGTAGGCACAAGAAATGTTGGCAAAAGTCATGGGACATAATTAATGACAATGGACGCTCCCCACTTACAAATGGAAAGACGATTACCACATCTATAAACAATTAGCCATGTTAACCATGTCACATGTTGATGGACACCTACACATCACAGACTACAGTGAGGCACCAGCACTCATCATATACTGAAGATAACTAGATTCTGAGTGACAGATGTCTACATACACATATAACCAGACACATGGCAGAGAACAGTGATCCATAACCTACTTACCTTTGGCCTGTAACATTTAGGAGTAGTGATCAGTAGGTTAGAAATTACACCCACTACAACAACACACAGTACTTGAATGATCACTGTACACAGCCATTTGTAGCCCTTACAGAGCATGTGGCTTGAGGGTTCTCCCAGGTGTTGCAGTAGATGCAGGTCCAAAAGGCAAGGCACACCAGTTTGAGACACATGACATGTAAACACAAAAAATATCCCATGTACTGTGTGACACATTGCCCATTCCTAATTGTCTGGGGGAGCAGTCAATACTTCTCTCTATCACCTGCCAATGGAACAGACAGGAATTTGCGGTGTACTCACCCCTCTGTGGTTGCTGTGCTGCCCTCAAATGGCCATCAAGCTTCAAGTTTGCCACTACCAGAATGCAGGCCACTGGGGGGGGGGGGTGTCATTGTCCGTGGGGCACCCTGCCCACGCTGGGAGAACAGCCCCAGCTGGGGCTCCACGATCTTCTGGGCCCAGCGTCTCAAATCCTCCCACCTCTTGCAACAGTGGGCGTTCTGCCGGCTGTGGACCCCCAGGGTCCGCACCTTCTTGGTGATGGCTCTGCAATTCCCTTTCTTCAGAGGGTGTTGATCTGCCTGGGTGCAAAGAACAAGAGAAGAAATTATGTCTACAGGTCCCATCCTAAATGGCTGAGTCACATTCATGTTAGTACACCAAGCTCAGAGAATTCTTCTTTTGCCCAAACTGCCCAAGTGTGGCACATAGTAGCCACTGATTAAAGGGACATGACTACAAACACTTCCCAATCTGCTGACCAAACCACTGCTCTGCTCAGGACCTCCACTGACTAGGTAGGTCGACATCTAGTAGGGCATGCTCTAGCAATCTGACTGACATCTGAGTAACTACGGGACACACCACACCTTTGTGGCTTCTGAGAGGTAGACTCCATAGGCATGAATGCATTGAAACACTCACACACTGTGAGACTGATTCTCTGCATACATTTCCTACAGGCTACTGTCAGAGTACAGACTTGCAGATTACACATTGGTAACAATGAGGGGACTGGCATGGTAGGTACAGAAAGTGTTAACCCTGTCCATGTGTGGTCACTTATAAATGCATACTCATGACACCTCAAGGGGTGGGGGTCTGCGTCATGTACTTGTGCCATAGAACATGCTTTTGGACGTATGTATCCAACCTACTGAGATGACATACAACAAATAAAAGCATGCATTGCCAATTTACTGGCACATGACTACTGCCAGATGTACAAAAATGCAATTTAGCATTTCTTAAATAGCGACTTCATTTCCTATTATGGGAATCACAAATTGCAATTTCTACAGGGTAGAAATTGCAATTTGTGATTTCTTAAAGGCCTTTGTACATAAGAAAAGTCTGTTTTGCATTTCTTAAAGGCCCGAAATTCTGATTCTGACCATTTAGAAATGAAAAAGGGGTTTGTACATCTGGCCCTAAGCTACTGAATTCCACATCATGGCTTCCCAGGAATCATAACACTGCCTGCACTGTGGCACTATCATTTATGAAATAAGCCTGCACAGGACTTATATGACCTGTGTGAAGGTTACAACAGGGCTGTGTGAGTAGTGGACTTGTCAGGGGACAGATACACACGTTGACATTGATGCCAAGTTCAGGCTGTTCACAGATCATCAACTCTCCACTACAAACATTTTCATACTCATAAGGGAGAGGGCCTCAATAAGCTGCAAATTAGCACAAAGCCTAGATTTGGCCACATGACAGAATCAACTGGGATAAAGGGAGTGGGCACAGTTCCACAGTTGCATAGTACTCAACACCAGCCTAGACTTGGACCCATACTGGGAGAAACATTTGACAGTCCCAGGTCTCTGCAGGCTGAGCTGACAGAACCTACACAATACTCCATTCCCATCACTTCCATGCATGATCGTATATCATGTAGCCAACAGCCATCTGGCATATGTTATGCATGTGGAAATCTGAAGGGCAGAGGGGGTCAGGATATGCCTTCAAGACAACATTTTAGCAAGGACAGATGTGGTTTGAAATCTTAGTGGCAACATACACATAGCTCACTTTACACGCACATCACACATACAACATGCATATGCAGCTCATGCTTTCATGCAAAAACATGTTCTATCACATTGACAACATCCATATGTTAAGAGGTGTATGGGAATGGCTGTGATGTCACCTCATCCACTTTTGTACATCCAACATGAGGTAGGTCAGGGTACACTCAAAACACACATAACTATGTTTTAGGCCTCAACATCTAGCACTGAACAAAGATGCATGCACATTGACTCTCCCATAGATGCACACAGACTGCACCTACACGACCTTGACTTCACATTCTGGCACCGATGGGCACAATCTAGCCTGTGAGGAGGGAATATATAGTGAAGTACAGAAATACAAATGTTGACATGAGGCACTTACCTGCTCCCCTGGTGCACCATAGAACTGTCCATACAGCCGCTCCAGCACCTCTGGGGAGAGGGCAGGTGCCCTATCACCTGTGGAACATGACATGATTGCTCACAGAGACGGTACCAAGCAGCACAGGCAGTGGAGGTCTTGCTAGCAGCAGTGTCAGGAGTCAAGTGAGGGATTTTGCAGAACATGATGGCCACGTCCGCTAAGTACTCGGCCATCACCTCCGGCAGACACAGCCATTGGCCTGGGACCACCACTGGCAACAGCGTTAGCCTATGGCTGTGTCTGCCATGGGTGCACCGCCTACTGCCATGACAACTTCCCCAGGCGTTTGCAGGCAGTTCCTAATGTCCAGTAGAGTAGGTCAGGCATCCGCCATTTTAGAGGCTAAAATGCATTATATGCCTCCACAAAAATTCATCACAAGTCAGAAAAAGTTGCTTTTTCAATTATATGGGCCTGCCTTGTCATGTAGTTTCAACTACTTAGACACCATTTGTGTACACTGCTAGGCACATAAGGCAATTTGCTTTGGGGCACAGTCCCCCCCTTACAAAGGTCATTTTAAAGCTTGGGATGATCCGAGTGGCAAGATTCATGCACAAATTGTTGATGACCTCATAGATGATGTGGACACATCTGTTGCAAAGCTAGGGGATAACATGTTTCTTTGTTGTGATTTATAGTTGTGATGTGCACTGTGTATCACGTCCTCAATTTACGACATGCCTTGTCAGTTTGTCATTGGCATGCATCATGTATGTTGCAAGGGACACATTGAATTATGGCCAAAATCGTTTCTTGTCATACATAGGTACCAGGGATGGGGAGGATCAGATAACCTTCAGTCTATTGTCCACTGCCACTCCTTCAGATTATGGAAGAACACCAAATCATTCAGATCTACCACCTGAATCAGCAAACAATCATGGATTTATGTTGTCAGTTGGAGCCAGATCTGGTGCCTGCCATTGACCATCCAAATAGCATTCCACCCATTACACAAGTCATGGCATTGGTGCTCTTCCTGGCCACAGGGTCCTTCCAAAATACGGTGGCCTTATCTGCTGGGATGTCCCAGCCTACGTTCAGTCTTGTTTTGAAGGATGTACTGTCAGCAATGTTGAAACACCTGGACAGCTACATCCGGTTTCCTCAATGTGAGGATTTCGCCCTCTGTGAAGGCTGAGTTTTATGGTTTGGCACAATTCCCACATGTAGTGGGAGCCATTAATGGTACTCTTGTTGCCTTGGTCCCACCGCACGGCAATGAACAAGTGAATTGCAACAGGAAGAGCTTCTATTCCATCAATGCCCAAGTTGTTTGTTTGGTGGATCTCTACATTTCACAAGTCTGCGCCCATTATCCAGGTTCAGTCCATGATGCCTTCATTATGTGAAACAGCACGATCCCTCAGTTGATGTCACGACTATACCCAGAGAGGGCCTGGCTGGTTGGTAAGTCACATATGTCCTGTTTGTTTGTGTGCATAGTCTGCTGCAAACATTGCAATGAGAGGGACTCATAGTTTCACATATGTCCCACTCCATAACAGGGACTCTGCATACCCAAACTGTTCATGCTTGTTGACCCCTTGAGGAACCCAACTATGCCCAGGGAAGAACACAGTATTTCGTGGAGCGGACTTTTGAGCTCCTGAAGGCCAGATTTAGGTGTCTGGACAAGACAGGTGGAGCCCTCCTCACCCAAAAAGGTGTCAGGGAGACCAGATCCTCGGGGTCTGCGCACATTCCCAACATGTCCACCACAAGACAGCTCCAAAACTCTGATAGAAATATCACAGAGCCTAAGAGAGTCCAAGTGGGAAAAAGGGGATTAGGTAGGGAACAGCTGGAAAGGAGACCTGTAGGAAGCAAAAGGTTAAACAACACACTATCAGAATATAAACACATTGACTTTCACTAGACTATGGTTCTAATCATTGTCTTACTGTAACCATGGATTATCTACGAAGTGACTTTAACTAGATCTCAAGAGCTCTAGGTACCTGGAACAAATCAAGAATGATTAATACAATGTTTTCATATTAGCTATTCATAAAATGTCACATAGGGCCTGATTCAGACCTTGGCGGACGGCGGAGGCCGCCCGCCAAGGTCCCGCCGGCAAATGACCGCACTGCGGTCAAAAGACCACGGCGGCCATTCAAACATTTCCGCCGTGCCGGCGGGCGCTCTCCACAAGAACGCCCGCCGGCCCAGCGGAAATGCCCCTGCAACGAGGACGACGGCTCAGAATTGAGCCGGCGTAGTTGCAGGGGTGCGACGGGTGCAGTTGCACCCGTCGCGTATTTCAGTGTCTGCAAAGCAGACACTGAAATACTTTGTGGGGCCCTCTTACGGGGGCCCCTGCAGTGCCCATGCCATTGGCATGGGCACTGCAGGGGCCCTCAGGGGCCCCGCGGCACCCCCTACCGCCATCCTGTAACCCGCCATGAACAGGATGGCGGTAGGGGGTGTCTGAATCCCCATGGCGGCGGAACGCGCTCCGCCGCCATGGAGGATTCAATGGGGCAGCGGTAAACCGGCGGGAGACCGCCGGTTTACCCTTTCTGACCGCGGCTGAACCGCCGCGGTCAGAATGCCCTTGGGAGCACCGCCAGCCTGTTGGCGGTGCTCCCGTGGTCGGTGACCCTGGCGGTCTCCGGCCGCCAGGGTCAGAATGACCCCCATAATGTCTAGAAATACAAGAACTTTCTAGAATACTGTTTTAGAACAAACGCAGCTTTTTTAACATGAGGACAAAACAATCTGAAATATTCCCTGGAAAACAATTGGAATTGTACTAGGGACTTAATGTGCACAAAGACCGTCACATTCTGAATTTATCATCTTCACAGGAAACCCGTAGACTCAGGATAAATGTGTGTACTTCAACAAACATTACACATCAAAGTTTTTACTTGTCATGAAATGATCGCGCACACTGTTGCCGATCTAAACACCAAGTTTTACATGCAGGAAATGAATCGCACACACTGCTGTTTCTAACAAGAATATGTAAATGCCATGAAATGATTGTGG
This sequence comes from Pleurodeles waltl, assembly GCF_031143425.1. Classification (NCBI taxonomy): domain Eukaryota; kingdom Metazoa; phylum Chordata; class Amphibia; order Caudata; family Salamandridae; genus Pleurodeles; species Pleurodeles waltl. The sequence goes on from NC_090438.1 coordinate 838,436,172, forward strand.
AAGCCTTTGCCAATCTGAACACCAAGCTTTATATGGAGGAAATGAATTGCGCACACTGCCGATTCTAACAAGAATATGTAAATGCCATGAAATGATCGTGCAAGGCTTTGTCGATCCGAACACCAAATTTTACTTCCGGGAAATGAATTGCGCACACTGCCGATTCTAACAAGAATATGTTAATGCCATGAAATGATCGTGCAAGCCTTTGCCGATCCGAACACCAAGATTTACATGCAGTAAATGAATCGCACTCACTGCTGATTCTAACAAGAATATGCAAGTGCCAAGAAATTATCGCGCAAGCCTTTGCCGATCTGAACACCAAGATTTACATGCGGTAAATGAATCGAGCTCACTGCCGATTCTAACAAGAATATGCAAATGCCAAGAAATGATCGTGCAAGCCTTTGCCGATCTGAACACCAAGATTTACATGCGGTAAATGAATGGCGCTCACTACCAATTCTAACAAGAATATTCAAATGCCAATAAATGATCGCGCAAGCCTTTGCTGATCTGAATATCAAGATTTACATCAGAGCAATGATTTGTGTACTCTGAAAGTTTCACGAGTAGGCCCAAAAACTCAAGAGTCTTTTAGAACTGGGTTGGGGGCCCAGCCTGACCTCCGTCTTATCACCCTGCTCAAGGATCACCAAGATAATGCGGGGCAGGCCTGGAACGTCAAGGTAGGCCTCTGGAACAGGAGCTCAGGAAATAGCTGCTGCTCTGCACCGGGACCTCTGAATAGTGAGCAGGTGGGGCTGGGCTGGCTCCCTTATATAGAGTCTGGCAAGCCCACAAACCACATCCAGTCGTGCTGCAGAGAAAGCATCTAGAAGGTCCTAGAAAGGGACCACACCCTAACATACTCAGTCAGTCTGCAGCAATACCTTACAAATGAACAGTTATTGCAAACACCATAAATAGTGTTTTTCAAGGTTAAGGTCTGCAATGCAAAAGGTTAGTATACTGCATATAACCACAATGCATGAATTATGCTCTTGCATAAAGGCTGGGTTTTTGCATTTTTGTCGCCCGTACAGCGCGCACTGTCCTGATGTTGACAAAAGGTTAGTAAGATCATTGTGGCCTGCAGCATGGTCCACATCATTGCCCTGCAGGGTGATATCCAATACATTCCAGATGAGGGGGAGCTAGCAGTGCCACCGGGGGGAATCCTAAAATGCCAAGTGAGGATGACAGTGATGAAGAAGGAAGTGAAGTCTTGCGTGCAGATCTCATCAATCACTACTTTACTTGAGTGTAAGTATGTAATGTTATGTGATAACTGTGACCGTATGAGGAACTGTACTTGTCAGGATGTGCTGATTCTGTTTTTTTTAACCAAAAGACAGGGGATCCTATGCTTTGCAGTATACAGCCAAGGTTTGATTGCTAAGTCAGCCTTGAACATTTCACTGCCTTGATTATCTGCTTTGTTTGTGTCGGTCTCATTGCAATGTAAGTGAATCTACTGGTGTTTGATGAGGTTTTGATCATTGATATCAACTATTCTGCCTAAACTCCTTGTATTGTTTTTAACCAGGTAGCTTCACCATGCCATCCCCATGTGGGCATTTCAGGGTTGTGACATTGGCAGGTATCTATTGCTGTTCTGCCATAGGAAGTGGACATGGATTGATCCAGGTAATGTGTGTCACAGATTTTGTGGTGTATGAGTCCTGTGCCAATACATTTTGGACAGTCTGTCACTGGAGTTCTGAAAAGCAGAATATACTGGCTTGATATGGTGTGTTGGTCCAATTGTCTCATGTGTGTGACCATATGGCATTGAAATATGTTCTAATCAAGTGCAATCCATGCAATCTCCCTTCACATTGTGTGGACAATGATGCAATATGACCTTTTTGTAGCTGTAAATGTGTTTCATCATTGTAGGCCACAGTGTGTGTGCCACTACACTGACATAGGTTTGTATCACACCACCAAATGCTTGGGCATTGTAATGGGATGGACCTATGACCAGAGACTGTTGTACTGTCCTCTGTCTGGTTTTGGTATGTGATAAGGATCCAGCTGGTGACAATATCCATAAATCTGTTAGCCTATTCTATGGGACGAGGTCTGACAAAGCCCTTTCTTCTGTGGTCTGGGGAATGGTATCTTGAGATATCTAGACTGACTGAATTTGGTTCAGCCATTCTTGGCTACAATGTTCCAGAAATTTTAACAGCCTCTGTGCTGGACAGTTTGATAAAACGTTTGGTGTGACCAGACACTTGTATCATTGTATTGCAAGTAATCATCAGCATGACACTACCTGAGCCATATCCCTCCTTCCATTGCCATCCTGAGTCTTCCTCGTGTGCATCACATGGGCTAAAATTTCAGCATTTAAAAATAAGGAAAAGAAGGTAGCAGGCAATGTTTTAGTGATTGGTGAGTTTATTGACAAAGGTGCAGGAAATAATTGAGTGATGAGCAGAAATGTAAAGTGGATGAATTAGTCATGGTGGATGTAATCATATTAGTAGAAGCCACAACATTTGAAGTCCAAAATTCAGTGTCCTGCTACCATAGGAAATGGAAGATGGTCAAAGAACAATTCACAGAGTAAATATGTGGCACACTAAGGAGTTCCTTCAGGAAGAGGTCCCTTGCTGGCAGTGGGTGGTATCTTGCCATCTGCACCTCGTGGATGCTTGGCTGGATGTCCCAGATTGCGGGGGGCTCTGCTGCTACAGAGGAAGGGGTGTCTGAGGCGGGTCCTTCCCCTGACAGGACCTCTCTTCCAGCGGCTGTCACAGATGTTGATGGGACTGGTGTTGCTTGGACAAAGAAAGGGTTGTGGTGTTGCTGATGGTCCCTGATCATGGTACTGCTGATCTCCCTGAATACCCCTGATAAGGATAGGGATGCCAGGATGATGCAAGTACCTGGCCCAACACGCCTTGGGATTCTTGATAGGCTTCCAAGACTTGGCTGATGGTGTCCTGGCTAGAGCAATCCCCAGTGGCCTTATGCTACTGGTCCACAAGATCCCTTCTACGCACCCTACCCCCATGTGCCTCCACCCTTTGCACAACTTGCTCCCTACTACTGGCTCCAGGACCATCATTGTCAGAGGTGTGTTGCTGTGACTCAGGATCCTAGACTGGGGGCACAAGATGGTTGTCATAGTCCTTGGGACACAGGTTAAGGGACGAATGGCTGCCTGCGATGTAGATGCAACCCGGCTGGAAGGACTCGATGTGGTGACGGTGAGGCTCACTGGTGTCATCTGACAAAGTTGTCCTGATGGGCCAGAATCGTCCTCAACATCCAGGAGTATTGTCCTCACTGAGGGCTTCATTCATGGAGGTAGTAGCAGTCTCTTGAGTGGGCTCAGTGTGCCCACCGTCAGCTAGTCCCGTTGAAGTAAAAGATATGATACAGGTTTTATTTCGACATCTACCTACAACAGTTTACAGTGACATTTAGCAAAGGCCATGTACACACTGGATTTGCAAGTTCACCTTATGTGACATGTGCACAGGCTACCAATTGACCTGGAATTTTAACAACATACCATTTCCCTTTCAGTCAACCAGCTGCAAAATGTATGAGTTCATTATCTCTTGGGAGGATGGTCATAGACTTACATCTTGCCAGCAGTGCAGGCGAAAGAGTGGCTGGGCAGACTGTGGTTTAGATCATTTTGTGGCCTAGTTGACTATAACAGAGGCAGACCCAGGTGTTTGTTGTGTATGTGATTGTTTCCATTATGTGGTCAGTGCATTGTGAATGTGACTGCTGCCAATAGCATTCAGGTGATGCATCTTGAGGCCTTTGATTTTGTCATTATTTTCTTGCACACAGGCTGAGCTGTCCTTCCTTGTCCACAATATTTTCATCTTGGCTTAGCTGCTCAAGACGAATCTAGGTGGTTAGCTACATCACAGAGTGTAGCGTGACCTGTATCTTGGTCCCTCCCAGGAGGGTAAACTTCATTTGTTTTGTGAGTTCATAGACAGATGCACAATGTCATATGGACACTGGCCTGGTTACTGGAGTTACAGGGACTGCCCCTCCTGGGATCTAAAGGCATGTTACTCTAAGTACTACACACAGTATACTGTCATTCTACTTCTTGTTCAGCCAACACCACCCAAACTTCATATATTTTTTTCATCAGAGACGATTCCGAACACCCTTACCATTATAAAAAATGAAGTTTATAAAGAAGCATAAATGGTGGTCAAGTGGCGAACCTAATAGTCACTTATATATGTTTTTCTATTGTCCATTATTAGTCAGATAATTGTGGACTCAGATTTGGAATAGGATTACAGAGATTTATTTGGTTGATCTTTCTTTCAAACAGTTGTTTATACTTTTAGGAAGCCTCAATGATATTTGGTCCTCTACTAATATGAACAGTAAATTGGCTGATCTTCTTATTGCAATTGCTGTACAGGTTATACCTTCTAATTGGAAATGTTTTGACAATATCTCTTTGAGAGAGAGTGGAATTTAGTCTGTCACAATCATAGGCTCAATAGCGCATATCTCTCAATTGTACAAATGAAAATTGAAGAGACATGCTCTGGCTGCCCTTTACATCATTTTTGTCAAATTCTGTTAACATTACAAGAAGTACTCACAAAGTTTTTAGACCTCTTTAACTATTACTTGTCAATCTCCTACTTACAGTTTCTTTGTCCTTATGTTACTAAACAGCCTTTCATTCAGATTTCAGTGTCACTCAGTTTAAATATATGATTTCCCCAAAATTTACATTTTTATAATGTACATTTTCATTGTCACATTGCCTTAGTGAGTTTTATTTAATCTTCCCTAGCTTTCTTTTTGCCACTCTCTAAAAAAAATTAATAAAATGTTTTTGTTTTTTGTACATGTTCTTTTACTATAATAGACCATGGCCCTCATTACAACATTGGCGGTAAATCCCGCTTACCGCCGTGCAGAAGACCACCAACACACCGCCGCAGCCGCAGAATTCCGCCACAGCCATTACGACCCACAGCTAGGAATCTGCCAAAATCTAGACACCCACACAAGTCCGCCACACCAAAGGTCAGTGATAAACTGGCGATAACAAAACCTCCACCGTCACGCCAACAGGAATACGCCCACACTATCACGACCCACGAATCCACGCAGCGGTCTTTCAACCGCGGTATTCCATTGGCGGTACACACCGCCGCGCTCAAAATACACACGCATTTACAAAACACAACCACATTGGACAATTCGAAATACACACACCTGATACACATACACACACCACTCCCACACACCCAATACAATATAAAACACACACCCACATTACCCACAAACCCTTACAACCAAAAATTTGGAAGAAGCAGAGAGACAGAAAAGCAAAGACCACACCAGCATACAGAGGCACACAACACCATTACTTATACACATCCACACACAAAACACCACACACCCCTAAACATCACCCCACACATCACAACACACAACACCTCACACATCACCCACACCACCCCATGGCACCGCAAAGACACCCCAGGTTTTCTGAGGAGGAGCTCAGGGTCATGGTGGAGGAAATCATCCAGGTAGAGCAACAGCTATTTGGATCACAGGTGCAGCACACCTCCATAGCTAGGAAGATGAAGCTATGGCGCAGAATCGTGGACAGGGTCAACGCAGTGGGACAGCACCCAAGAACACGGGATGACATCAGGAAGAGGTGGAACGACCTACGGGGGAAGGTGCGTTCCGTGGTCTCAAGACACCACATTGCAGTTCAGGGGACTGGCGGCGGACCCCCACCTCCTCCCCCACAACTAACAACATGGGAGTAGCAGGTCTTGGCTATACTGCATCCTGAGGGCCTCGCAGGAGTAGCTGGAGGAATGGACTCTGATACGTCAAATCTTTAACTACCATATCCCCCACCCTACCTGCATGCTATCACATACCCCCACCCTCACCCTCACCCCTATCACGCCAACTCCTCACATATGTCCCACTATCACAAACCACCCATCCCAACACCAGATCATGGACACCCATCACCAATGCATGTCCACTACACATACCCACACAGATCCCCAAAACAAATATCACACAATGTCCTACACAAGAATGTAAGCACTGGGGTACAGGGTCACCCACCCATTGCACACCATGGCACACACAGATGCAATAATCATGCCTTTACACCCTTTCAGGACCCCTACCCAACGTCACCGGACAGTAGGTTCCAGACATGGCCACTCCCCCCACAGAAGAGGCCCACAGTGATGACAGCAGCTCCGTTCAACTGGATTTAGATGACCAGCCCTGCCTATCTGGGACCTCGGGACAGTTGATTTCCCTGACACAGTCACAGGCCATCACGAGCCTCCCCCCTCAGGAAACACCAGCACAGCACCCACCCAGCGGGCCCATACCTCTGTCCCCAGGACACATCAAGCAGCAATGTGTCCACCACTACAGGGAACCCAGGCAAACCCACCACACCAAGAACATCAGGGACCTGGGGGCAGTGGCAGTGGGCACACGCTTCAGGGGGCAGAGGCCCAGGAAAACCGGGGAACTGGGAGGTCTGCTGTAAGACAGGGGGAGGACAGGCCCAGGGAACCCACTCTCCACGAGGCCCTCTCCAACATCATGGGAGCGTACCATCATTCCCAGGAGACGATGGTAACGGTACTGGCCAAATTTCAGGAGACCCAGCGGCTGCAGGAGGAACAGTATTTGGGTTTCAGGGAGGAACTCAAATCCATCATTACCACCCTGGGCACCATTGTAGGGGTGATGAAGGACCTTGTGAACACCAGGAGGGACACTGTGGCACAACAAGGGGCCCCTGACACTAGCCTGGACGATGAACTGCCCACCACCTCCGCCGGCGCTAGTGGACAGGAGGCACTGCCACAGGACCACAACACCAGCACCCCACCCCCTGCAGATGGAGAACCACCCCGCAAGCGGTCCCTGAGATTCAGGACAAAGACAGAGAACAATGCCAAGACCCCTACCAAAAAATTAGACCACCCTGATTGTCATCCTTCTGTCCCACTCTGTCACCCTGTCCATCCTCAAACTGCCCTAGCTCCCCTTCCTATGCCCCTTTGGACAATGCATCTGTGAGACAAATAGACTGGACTCTGCCATGGACATTCCTCCACCATCACCCCTGACCACTTTAATACCGCCTCCACCATTTTGCACTGAAATAAACACCCTTGAACCACAAAACAATCTGGAGTCAGTCTGTGCTTTCACAAATGTGTATTTGCAATAACTGAGGAAAATACCAATGTCCATTCAATTTGTCAACATACCTATGTCACCCAGCTCTAGTCCATGAGGTAACATACCAGAGGTCACACAGTGGGACCCACATCTGTGAAATGGAAAGGCAAAGTGACAAGTCAGGGCCCAAACACTGGGTGAAAGTGACAGACAGATGATAGGTCTTACAATTTTATCAGATGTAGGAGGCGGTGATGTCTTCTTACCTGTGTCTCACTGGAAGTATTGCTGGATCACGGTGTTTCTGTTGTCTATGTCCTCCTCTTCTGCCTCCTCTTCTTCACTGTCCACAGGCTCCACAGCTGGCACAAGACCCCCTTCTGGACCATCCTCCTGCAGAAAAGGCACCTGTCGTCGCAAAGCCAAGTTGTGAAGCATAAAGCAGGCCACGATGATCTGGCACACCTTCTTTGGTGAGTAGAATAGGGATCCACCTGTCATATGGAGGCAATGGAAACCTGGCCTTCTGGAGGCTGAAGGTCCGCTCGATCACCCTCCTAGTTCACCCATGGGCCTCATTGTAGCGTTCCTCTCCCCTTGTCCTGGGATTTCTCACTGGGGTCAGTAGGCAAGATAGGTTGGGGTACCCAGAGTCACCTGCACATGTCGAGGGACAACTGTTAGACACACACTAACCCTTAGGGACAACCCCAGACAACTAGTCACACGGTATAGGGTCCTTGTCCCCACCTATTAGCCACACACTGTGCCTCTGGAGTTGCCCCATCACATAAGGGATGATGCTATTCCTCAGAATGTAAGCGTCATGCACTGAGCCAGGAAACTTGGCGTTCACATGGGAGATGTACTGGTCGGCCAAACACACCATCTGCACATTCATCGAATTATAGCGTTTCCAGTTTCTGTACAGCTGTTCACTCTTGCGGGGGTACCAAGGCCACATGTGTCCCATCAATGGCACCTATGATGTTGGGGATATGTCCTATGGCATAGAAGTCACCTTTCACTGTAGGCAAATCCTCCACCTGAGGGAAAACGATGTAGCTGCGCATGTGTTTAAGCAGGGCAGACAACACTCTGGACAAGACGTTGGAGAATATTGGCTGAGACATCCCTGATGCTATGGCCACTGTAGTTTGAAAAGACCCACTTGCCAGGAAATGGAGTACTGATAGGACATGCACTAGAGGGGGGATTCCTGTGGGATGGCAGATTGCTGACATCAGGTCTGGCTCCAACTGGGCACACAGTTCCTGGATTGTGGCACAATCTAGTCTGTAGGTGACTATTACATGTCGCTCTTCCATTGTCGACAGGTCCACCAGCGGTCTGTACACCGGAGGATGCCGCCATCTCCTCACCTGCCCCAGCGGATGTGTCCTATGGATGAGAACAGCGAGCACAGAGTCAGCCAACACTGAGGTAGGAAATAAACAATAGTATTGCACACATTTGTCAATAGGCTATGTGACTTTTTCTGTGTATATGCAAGGCCTCTATATGTGTGGCGCATTAAAAAATAATGCCATGTGGCCACCTGAAATGGTGGCTGCCTGACCTGTAATGTGGGACAAGGGGATATGAGGTAACTGCGCTGGCGTTGTACACTGTCGCGGTAGGCGGTCGAAGACCGCAGCGCAATCCTGCATTGGTTAACATTGGGCCCTATGGGTCCCAGGAGCCAATGACGATGTACGCCAGCGGTGACGGTACGCACTGCCGCGGACGTGACTGCCATTTTCTCTCTGTTCACTCACTTGATACCTGATCTTCGACAGGAGAGGACCTCCACTGCAAGTGCTGCTGTGACCTCAGTCTGGAAGCGACAATGGCTCATGTGTCTGGGGAAAGGGCCCCTGCCTTCACATCGGAGGAGTTGGAGAAACTCGTGGATGGGGTCCTCCCCCAGTACATGCTACTCTACGGTCCTCCAGACAAACAGGTGAGTACACTGTGAGCATGCTGTATGGGCAATGCCTGTTTGGAGTGGTGCGGATGGAAGATACCGGGGGGTGGGGGAGAGGCCTGCATGATCGGATGGTGAGTGTATGTGCGTCAGGGCAAGGTTAGGAACTGGTGGGCAATGAGTATGATGGTCCGGACGGTAAAAGTGTTAAAGTTTCCCCTGTACAATTCCTCTAGGTCAGCGCCCACCAGAAGAAAGATATTTGGCGTGCCATCGACAAGGACGTGCGGACCCTGGGGGTCCACCACAGACGGAGCACCCACTGCCGTAAAAGATGGGAGGACCTTCGCTGCTGGAGCAAGAAGACGGTAGAGGCCCAGCTGGGGATGGCCTCCCAACGTGGTAGGGGTGCCCGTCGCACCATGACCCCCCTGATTTTCCGGATCCTGGCAGTGGCGTATCCGGAGTTGGATGGATGCTTGAGGGCATCACAGCAGCCACAAGGGGATGAGCACACTCACATTCAGCTGACTCTGCTCGCATTGGAGGTGTCTGGGTGGGGGAGCTGGGCAGTGGGTTCCCATAGGCTAGGGCGAGCTTTGTAGGCAAGGACCCTTTGTGAGGTAGGCTAAGTGGCACCCATCCCCACCAGTGGTAAGAGCCATCTACACCTAGTCAGGCTCCTGTGACTTCCATGTGTGCAGCAATCGGGCATACGCCATGTACCCCATGTCCCTGTGATTAATTAGGGAACTCCAAGTGCATGGTGTAGTGTAGAGGGCTGCTGTGTCTGTAGTGTCTGCCAACGGTAGCGGTATTGTATGCACTGAACATGTCTTTCTTCTTTCACCCCCCCCCCTTTTTGTGGTCTCCCTGTTCTTGTGTGCATTAGCATCATCAGGCGGAGGAGCTGTGCCACTGGAGCAGGAGGGAGCTGCATCCCACATGGCCCTGGAGGGCCAGACAACGAAGTCTGAATTCACCAGGGAAACGGAGGGCGAGGGGAGCTCCACGGCGGGGACAGGAGCTGAAACCAGTGACACAGACTCTTCATCTGATGGGAGCTCCCTTGCGGTGGCTGGCCCCTCTGTGCCCACCGCATCTACATGAACAGCCGCCACCCCCCTACCAGCACCGCCCTCCCAGCAGCCCCTCAGCCTGTGTCCCGTGCCCGCTCACCCAGGAGGGTGGGCATCTCCTTTGCCCCAGGCACCGCAGGCCCTGCCCCAGTCAGCGCTGCTGCCCTCAGTGAGGAGGCTATTGACCTCATGAGATCCCTCACTGTTGGGCAGTCTACCATTCTGAATGCCATTCAGGGTGTAGAGAGGCAGTTGCAACAGACAAATGCATACATGGGGCATCTCCTTTGCCCCAGGCACTTCAGGCCCTGCCCCAGTCAGCCCTGCTGCCCTCAGCGAGGAGGCTATTTACCTCCTGATATCCCTCACTGTTGGGCAGTCTACCATTCTGAATGCCATCCAGGGTGTAGAGAGGCAGTTGCAACAGACAAATGCATACCTGGAGGGCATTCATTCTGGCCAGGCAGCCCAACTATGAGCATTTCAGGCTCTGGCCTCTGCACAGATGGCAGCCATTGTCCCTGTGTCCAGCCTCCCCCCTCCAACTTCCTCCGCCTATCCCAAGCACAACATCAGACCAGCATGCACACACCTCAACACACAAGGGTGGCTCTGGCAAACATAAGCACCACACATCCCACAAGCACTCACACAAGCATCATACCCATGCATACAACCAACATCCACTGCCTCCACTGTGTCCCCCTCCTCCATGTCTCCCTCCTCCCTCCCTGTCACGTCTCCACTCACACCTGCATACACTACATCTTCAGCCACTACCTCCATCACCAGCACGTCCATCACCACACACCGCTCACGTAAACTCACCACCCCCACTACCATTCACACATCCCCTGTGTCCTCTACCAGTGTGTCTGTGAGCCCTCCTCCCAAACTACACAAACACAGTCACGCACCCACCAAACAGCCATCCATCTCACGACAGCCTCCAGCCCATGCACCTTCACCCAAAGTCAGCAAACGAACACCTCCTACAACCACTACCTCTTCCTCCACTCCCAAACCCCCTCCATCTACCCGTCCCAGTGTGTCAAAAAACTTTTCCTCTTAAATGTTGACCTCTTCCCTACACCTCCCCCCCCCCCGTCCGTCCCCTAGGACCTGCCTTTCCAGGTCCCAACCCAGCACCTCAGCCACCACATCACCGGGCACAGTGCTGCCAGCAATACCCGGTTTTTGGAGTGCGCCAAGCAACAGGGCTGCCAGTGTCTCAAGGAGCGAGGCCAAGGACATTCCCCCACCTCCAAAACAGAAGAAGTTGCCCACATACCGGAGGAAGAAGGCCAAAACACCTGCCACCAAGGGCTCAGCCAAGACAAGTGTGGGGAGTGGCAAGACAGCTGCGCCAGCAACCAAGGTGGGGAAGGGCCTGAAGCAGAAAGGCAAGTCAACGTCGCCGCCAACCTGCACGGCGGACAAGACCACCACCAGCACCGCCACATGCACCGTCACCAAGACACCGCCGCCATCAGCCCAGATACAGAGCCCTTCAGCAGCACCGCAGTCAGTGAGCCAGCCCCAGCACCGCCATTACAGACACCATCTCCAGCACCGCGGTCAGTGAGCCAGCCACCAGCACCGCCAATACAGACACCGCCGCCAGCACTGCGGTCAGTGAGCCAGCCACCAGCACTGCCATTACAGACACTGCCGCCACCACCGCGGTCAGTGAGCCAGCCACCAGCACGGCAGTCAGTGAGCCAGCCACCAGCACAGCAGTCAGTGAGCCAGCCACCAGCACCGCAGCCACAATGACCGCCGCAAGCACCGCCGCCACAATGACCGCCGCAAGCACCGCTGCTAATGACACCGCCGCCAGTGGCCCCGCGACAACCTGAGCCAGTGGCACCACCGCAGACATGGCTGCCATCCCCAGTGGTCATCCGTACGTGGCTGGTGGTCAGTTCCAGGGGCCTGGGCAGCTTCCATGTTGCCCCACCATCAGTGGAGTATCACATCAACTACCTCAGTCCATGGCATAATGAAGAACTCTGGGCACAAAGCCCCCTCCAGAATCAGTGGAGAGATACATCCACTACCTCTGTCCTTGGCAGGATGAAACACTCTGGGTACAAAGCCCCCTCCAGAACCAGTGGAGAAAGGCATCCACTACCTCTGTCCTTGGCAGGATGAAGCACTCTGGGCACAAAGCCCCCTCCAGAACCAGTGGAGAAAGGCATCCACTACCTCTGTCCTTGGCAGGATGAAGCACTCTGGGCACAAAGCCCCCTCCAGAACCAGTGGAGACTGTTATCCACTTGAGAGACTGTGGCTTTGCACTCCCCAGGCTAAAGCAGTGGGCAAACCACCCACTGGAGAGACTTGAGAGACTGTGGCTTTGCACTCCCCAGGATGCAGCAATGGGCAAACCACCCACTGGAGAGACTTTAGAGACTGTGGCTTTGCACTCCCCAGGATAAAGCAGTGGGCACTCATCCGGCTGAGGTGCCCCCGCTTCCCTTCCCCCTGAGGTGCCTGTTTTATTTCGATCTGATGCCCCTGCAGTGTTCTCTCCATTTCGATCCGGTATCTTGTGTGGGCCTCGCCCATGCATTTTGGGCCCAGTGGTCCACGGACTATGTAGGTGCAGTACCTGGACTTGAATTCTTGGTGTACCTATTTGTTTATAGTGTATATAAATTTTGGACTAATGGATGTTTATTGATTACAATGGTTACAATCATTTCCTTTTGTCCTTGCGTTCTTCCGGGGGGGGGATTGGGGGGTGTAAATGTAATGTTTCAGCATGTATTGGTGTGTGTGTTGTTGTAGGTGAGGGTGGGGGTGGGGGTGTTGCGTGTGTGTGTCACTCTCTTTTCCCTCCCCCCTCCCCTGTGTCGTATGTGCAGTACTCACCGTGGTCGTCGTCGGTCATGCTCCTGGTAGAGGAGCAGGAAGACAATCGCAGGGAGTATTTGGAGTTCAGGCACCATGGCGTCCTGGTTCCTCGTGGAATGTGTAGAGGTGAGTGTTTTCCCTTCCAAGTCCTGTTTCCACCGTGTTTTTGTTTGCGTTGAATCCGCCCCGGAAAAGGTGGTGGATTGGCCTGTCATAATAGTGTGGGAGGTACATTGTGTTCTGCCTGTCTGTTGGCGGTGACCGCCATGCGGTTTGTTTGTACCGCCGTGGCGGTCGGAGTGTTAAAGTGGCTGTCTATGTTGGCGGTTTCCACCACGGTCATAATTCCATTTTGTTTTACCGCCGCTTTACCACCGACCGCCAGGGCCCATGTCTGCTATGTTTTGCTCTGTGCCTCTTTCCTGCCAATGTTTCATTATTTCATTTAGTAGGTAGAATTGTATTGATGTTTGTGGTTCTGTTCTACACTTCAATAAAGCATTTAAAAAAAATCCATCTCTTTTATTTGAGAAAAGTGATCTAGTGCCTTTTTAACATGTGTGGGAGAGGGCTAGTGTGAAGATTTTATAATACCCACTCATTACACATCATAGCTATGAAAATGGTGTTGCGAGATTCATATTGTTCAGAACACCATGTTGGGCTGGTTGTCTGCCTAAGAAATCAAGATCTTGAGGTCAAGTCACAAAAGCATTTATGAGTACAGAAAGTAGTATTATTGGAGTCCTCCTTAATGTAAACATAAAAAGGTGACACGCCAATATAAAGTAACTGTATATATAGAATTCTAGATAGGCAACAGGTTTTGTTAACAACTGTTGCTAAGACATAGTGGTGAACGACTGGATTTGAATCCAGATATTCATGCTTGTGGTTCTCTACTAGAAAGGTACAGAGGCAATTCAAAACATAAAACTTCTATTTGCCATAGATAAAAAAACTAAATCTTGGGGTCTTCCATACAATCCCTGAAACAGTCAAGTGTACATTTAATTCACTGGTAGTGTTATTTGGTGAAGGAAACTAGGTGGAAGATCTACGGGCACCTGAGAGCAAACAGCAACACTGTTGTGGGTACACTAGCACATCCAAGAGCTTGATTACAGTAAGATGCTGTTGCTTGCAGCATTTAGAATTATTTGGGTATATTCGTTACATCCTTGAGTATCATGTGTGCAATAACAAATGCTTGTTAGATGTCCCATTTATTATAACCAATGATTGTTGATATGCGCATTGTATTCCACCTACTCCAACTGTAACTGCCAAAACGTGTGCTCTTCACAATGTGATCTATATTGAACACATGCCACAATCAGGGGGATAATTGTTCATTTTCTTAACAAGCAATCAACTGCCAAAAGGCACATGTGCACATTTTATTATTTGAGGATGCTTGTAAGTCTGAAGCTTTGCTTGGCTTTGTACCTATTGCTCTGCACACCTCTTTCCAATCAAGTCGAGTTCCTTGTCCTTCAGCCTACTTCCAGTAGAGTTCCAGTGCAAGCCAAGTTCCTTGCTCTCCAGCCTGCCTCTAGTCAAGTTCCAGTGTTCCTCATTCTCCGACTAGCTTTCAGTTGAGTTCCAGCATCTCTTGTCCTCCGGATAGCCTCCAGTTGAGATCCGGTTATCCTCCCCATCCTATCGGCTTCTTGCAGTGTCCCGGCTCTCCTCTTCCGTCTTCTGACGATGATCCCATAGTTGCTGTAAAAGAGTGACAATAAGAAAGATGAAAAAATCCTGTTTGGGTTTTTATGAAATTTTCAAGCAATTATCTTCATTTCAAGGTACAGAAAGATTAATTGCTTAAATGAAACAAAACACAGCTGTCTTTTAAATAATGTATGACAATAAGAACTAGCGTGATTTCGCATTTAGATGGGAATCCAAGTTACCGCTAAATAGACATTAAGGAAAGGCCTATTTCCTGTAACAAGCACTCCCCTGAGAATTAGGAGATTGGAAATAGAACAAGTTCACCAGAACTATTATTGGCAAGAGTTTACTCCAGAACACAAAGAAGCCCTTTAGTCAAGTTGATTGTTTTTGAGTTTGGACATTGCTTCAGAGACTCTGAAAGTATTGTAAAAAGAGGAAGAGACTTGTTCAACTTTATAGAAAAGTAAGCACAATGTGTCAACTATAACTGACATTATGCAATGCACAATAGTTATGCAAGTTCAATGTATTAATGAAGTAATTCTTTTGCAGCCCAGAGCAATCAAAAACCAAGAACCCAGTATTTTGAGAAATAAGAAATCTTGACGCCCAACATGACACGGAGTCCAGGGTCCAGCAGTCCACGAAGCAGAAGCTGACTTTTTCTCTTCCCCAAACCCCCTTCCCCTTGAGGACTTGCAAGAGGGCAATGCACTGTTCATCGCAGTCACGTAAGTCCTCACTGGGAATGGGGGATTGCCATCGCCCCATTGGAACGCCTGGAATTCAGGTGAGTGGCTCGCACAGAACAAACACCATCCTATATTTATTATTTTATGTTTTGATCACAAAATTATCTAAACTCTTTCTCAAGCAAGTCTGCCTGAATTTTACAATTGAAATCTTTGGCACATAAGGGTGTGTCAGGTTAAGGGAACTTGGAATAGCATTTAACAAGCATTATGGGCTTTTTAATTATGGACACTAAAGTGCACGAAATCACTAAAAATGGTGTCAGTATTCTGGGATGGATGATCTTTACTAATTTATTACACCCCATCTATTTATGACAGAACACAGTTCTGAGGCTATCTCAGCTCAACCCTTGTAGCTATGGAACAAGCAACAGGCAATCCCCGAAAAGTGCATGTTAAGTTCAAGTTGTACCAATAATTTTAAAGTCAAGAAAACAACACAATCACATTTCCAAACTAATTAGGAAAAATTTAATGAACAAATAGATACCAAAATCATTACAAAAGTACAAGTTGGAACCAGAGATATGAGTGTTAAACATTTAAGGCAAGAAGCACAGAGAAAATGTACAGTGTCATTGAAAAACAAGGGTTTGCATTTGACTAGGACATTGTGCAGTATCAGGCGAATAGAAATGGAGCAACATTCAGATACAACAACTGGGTCATCAGCAGTCAGTGTTTACCTCAGGGCTTACTTTCTGAAATGGAAGTCAACATCTTCCAGAGGGGCAAGGTCCAATGATGTGGCTGGTGAGGTTGCCTCAAAAGGCAGATTTGTTATTTTATGTCAATTGAACCCGCTGGTTCTGGTGCCAAAAACTCAGAGCAGGCAAAACTGGATTTCATGGCTGACAGTGCTTTGCTAGTTTGATGCTTCTTTGTCCTTGAGTGAGTCCTCTTCTTCTAGCAGGAGTCAGGAGTCCTCTGCTTTCCAGCAGGGCCTTTTTCTTCAGGTACAGTCTTCCCAGTTCCAGGAATATTCTGTGGAGATGATGGTTCAGGGGCCAGATTTATCCTGTGCACTAATCAGTGATGGGGGAAATTCTGCAACCCAATTCTAACTGTTTTCTTGACGCCTCCTCATCTCCTGTTGCAGCACATCCTCTATGCCTTATTGGAAAATTACCCAGGAGCCTATCTTACAATATGGCACAATCCTTCGCCTTGGGGTAGGCCTTATCCAGCTGTGTTGCCACTCCCCTGTTCAGAAGACATCTCCTCCAACTTGACAGAATTCAAACAGGTACCCCCACCCTCACTTTGACTGAAGTCTGACTGTTAATGAGGGTTCTAGGAATGAATGGGAGAATTCCTCCATGGCACCTCCACATCACAAGAGGGAGTACTGAGGCTGCTCTCTGTTCCAGGTCTCCCCAAGATGACTAATACCTTATACGTAGTCAGTAGTTAACAGCACCCTTTGGCTCCTGGGCTCAGAAGCAGGCCGTTATCTTTTTAGCCAGGGTTATTAACTCTGCCAACCAAAAATTCGTATTCCAGCTCTGGAGGTGTGATGAATGGCAGAACTGGTGAATGGCAGAACCAGTTCTGGCTTAAACAGTCTAAAGTATCCTTTTCTAAATTATGTTTTCCACTCTAACTATTGAAATCTGATTTCACCTTAAAATCAGATTTTGAAAATTGAATAGGAATAACGTTGAATTACTTTGCTAGTATTTTCCCAGGTGGGAATATAAAATGAACAAAGCTAATTCGACCTTGGCCTGCCATTTGAAAAATGAAGATGAACCTCTGGTTACTGTGAGCACATACTTTTTAAATATACAGGGTGTGTACCTTCTTTTATATATAATGCATCTTTCCTTGTGGGTGTGCAAGGTACACTTTAGGGATGACATATTAACATATCAGAACAGGTTTCCCTACATGGAAATATACAAAGTACTTTGGTTTGTATACTTTAAACTACAGCCCCAGCACACTGTTACACCTGCCATATATAGAATTTGTTGTCATGTGTGGTTGTGATGTAAATACATGCTGCAGCCTAAGTATGACATTAAATATCCCATGCTATTGATGCCTTTTTTCATCATCTACTATGACTGTATAGGTATGTTAAATAGACCAATTAGGTGAAAGCAATTGTTTGGTGCCATTTTAGGGCCAGAGCACATGCACTGTGTCACTGAATAGCCATATCTCAGTGCACAAAGTGCTACTACAAGCAAAAAATGGGTCCAGTAAAGGGCAAGAAATCTGGGTTGGCTCTTCAGAAATGGCAAATTTGCTACAAAGGCCATTAGGTTTATATGAATCAAATCATTAGTGGGACGTGTTTCAGGACTATGTAATAAAAAATATAAGAAATTAGCTTTCTGTATCAATTTGACAAGTGCATCCAGTTGCCAGTACCATATAAGTGTTTTTTTTAAAGACAAGCATTTTAGTAGCTGTGTTGTATAACTTGTGCTTATAAGTGACTACATACTACTGTCTATTGTGTTTACCTTTTTTTATCTAATGTATTTTTAAATGATAAAAGACAAACGTTTGTATTTAAACTATTTTTAAAAACAAATCTTTGATCCATTAAATTGGTACTAGTCATTTGAAAATATGTTCACTTTTTAGCAGCCCATAGTACGAGGTTTTGTGAAGTTATAGAAATAATGAATATACATATAGCTATGGTTGTAGGTAAACAACCTTTCCTTCCGTAAATGAGTACAAAGTCTTTGTAATTATGTTCATTTTCAATGAAGGCATTTTCTAAACTCCTGCATTCAAAGTGTAACCCCACACCCTTTTTGATTCAGTTATCACCTCCTTTGAGCTCTCGGTAACTGTACAATAGTTTGCGACCAGAAAAGCTTTGAACCTTTATATTACTGTTCAGGGAGAGTAAACTCGAACTGCAATAATGGCAAATATCTTCTTTCTGGGTTTATGGACTTCCCAAACTGTTAACTTCCTAATATTGAATATTTATCAAATTCAGAATAGCTGCATATTTCGTCTATTACTTCTGCTACAAAGTTGGCTTTTAAAAGAGTATAATCTTATATCAAACCGTGAGCATATGCATTGGATTATTAAACAATTTGGGTGGCCATTTTGTACCAAATTTCAGCATCAGGAACTTATTCAGAGGTACTTATGATACTTAAAATTTACAGAGGCACATCTGAAAATATAGACAGTATGCTAAGCGTGTGTTTAGGTGAAGGAAAAATTGAAGAACTGTGCTCATCCAAGATATCTTATACCAAAACCTTCACATTTTACAAGCACTGCTCCCAGTTTCTGAGTGTGTGTTGATAAGATGAATCTTTTCCTCGTGCTTGCCCTTTATCAGAATAAGGAACTCCTCTACGCCAGGTAAAAATGGACCATTTAGTCAATTTCACCTAGATAGTAGCTCTGTTCATGGCGAGTACTACAGTGGAGATCACTGCTTAAATACAGCTGCATGGTAGACAAATAAACTGGCCGCCAGGGAAGGATGCCTAAAATTCCACAATCCTGAAGTGGTGGGATTTATCACCAATTATCACAATCATTACTTTTGATCTGTGAGATCTGCTCCTTGTGAGTAAGATAAAATATTATGCACTAAAAAGTCATACTGTGAACATTTTTTGTTGGCACATGAGGATTGTAACTCTCTTGCATATACAAACTAGAGAAGAATAAGTTAATCTTATTAACATATGCCATAGCTCATATTTCTCAGTATTATGTGAAAGACTGCCACTGCGCCTTACCACTTATACAATCCATGTACTGTTATTTATATTACTTGATGCACCTATTGCTTCTCATGCTTTGGACTGATGTCCCGTTGGGAAGATGACGGGGACAATTCCCACAATTCAAGAAGGATACTGTTCATAAAAACAGGTTTTAGTCACACAATGAAGAACTTTTTCGACTTCAAGGAACTCTATGCCATTAGATGAATTGTCAGGCGCACATCTAAATTTGGCATGTACATTGATACTTTTAAGATGTAGACCTGTGTAACCTCTGACCTATGGTTCACAATTTCAGCTATATGTGTCTACATACTGTCAAATGCATTTTATTACACTAACATGGTCATATTTTATTATTATCAATTAGGATAGTTTGTCTATGCTTAATGTATATGCTGCATATGTAATTGTAATATTTCATTTGCACAGTGTTTACTACCCTACTGAGGCTTTGAAGTGCTTTAAGCATGCTGCTCCAAAACCTAAAGTTAGTGGTTAGTCCAGTGTCATTGGTTATTGTTAGTTTTTGGTATTAGTCTTGTGTGCTCAGTAAACCATTTCAAGCATTCATCTGTTTCATTGTGATTACATTAATAATAGGAGTTAGGTGTGATCATTAGTGGAGGGGTTATATAAGTTCATGCACATGGTTGGTGAGGTAAGTAGATGCGTTTGAAGAGATTGAGGGCCTTATTAAGAGTTTGGCGGTCCACAGACCACCATGGCGGCATTGGCGGTCTGCGGGTGGCGGTGGGACTGCCATATTATGAGTCATACGGGCCTATGGAGCAAAGACCGATTTGGTCCCACCAGCACCGCCAGGCAGCACAGACTGCCAAGGTCACGGGGAAGCACATACAGGGCGGCAGAGCCTGTGTTGCCGCCAGACACATTATGAGGTTGCACACCACCATTGTGACCGTTGCAGTCCAATCACATTGTCTCAACAGGCGGAAACAGACAAAATAAAAGACACCTCTAGTACCACCATAGAGCTCATCACAAACATCCTGCTGCAGCTGATAATCATCAATAGAGCACAAAATCCACACCATCATGAATGCAACCGACAATAAGTATACACGCATACCTGTGTCATTACGCTCAACAATAGATTGTCGTGCCATCATCTACATCATATGGGGGTCAGGATAAAGGCACCAAGTACACTTGTGTCCTGCATCAGAATCAGACACAAAGAAGGACACATTCAAAGTCACAATACGCCCCCTTTGAGCAGGTTACTCTCACTGCACTGCGACACTACACAAAAACACAAGTCTGCTCATCTCAGGCACAGTGATGTGCACACAGCATTGTCTCACACATCATCAACAACACAGCAAAATCACATCTATAAATACAACTTACACACTCACATTCCTCACATGCCATGGGTTGTCATCACATTCAACACACATATGTATGGATGTGACATGGAGCACAAACACCACTACCATTAAACAGCCCTGCAATGGACACACACATCACCCAGACTGCAACACAATGGAAAGACAATGGATGCATAATAGACAGAGAGACAAATATACAAAGCTCACTATGCAAACAATACCTGCGCAATAGTGATGGGGGCATCAGCAGCACTCAGGGAAGGAGGCTGCACTGGGACACATATCACTTTGCACATGCCCCTTGAACAACATTTGCACAGGGACTGGCTCTACATGTATCTCAGGGACAAACAATACTAGACCCAAATGGCATGCCTATCTGCAAAATGTGGAAGTGCAAGTCAATAAGGCACATACAACTCCAACTGCGTGGGACATTCATCTACATGAAGTAGCTGCAAGGTAAACACAGCTAAATGGACACATACGCAGTCAAATGCAAAGGAAGCTAGCACAATTGAACACACTCCATGTCTGCACAAACACAACTCCAGCTGCCACAAATTAGATTAATCCATAATCCATTTCAGAGGGACAAGTCTAACACCATACATGCTCACACTGGAAAACACAAGATGAAATACTTACCATACCAAGCAGTGCACATTGCCGTGACACCACCATTGCATTTATACCCACATATTCAAACAGTCAACATATTCCCTTGTCTTGGGGGGCAACAGCACTGCCCACAAAGTCAGATACTGCAAACAACAGCAAATGGAGCAGCAAGCAGAATGAAACACACATAACTGTAGGCAGATCACACAAATCACTCAGGAACAACAAATGTAGAAACGGAATTGCAGGACAATTGTGTACCAAACAAAACTATAGTTTGGGTTTATTAAATTTAAACTTGAAAAGTCCATGGCCATTGGCCAGTCCATATTGCTACGCACAGGCACATCACTGTGCTGTCACTTGACTCCGAACTGCCACGGAACCTCCACAGGAAGGGGCATAAAGTGGACAGGCAGGCACCTCAAGGATCATCTTTGGGGGGGGCGATTTGGGGAGGGTTGGGGTTGGGAGGGGTGAACTGCTTCTTAGGAGGGGTGGGCTTCTTCTTGGGGGATATGGGCGTTTGCAAGGGAGCAGGTGTGTCAGAGGAAGACTTGGAGGTGGAAGGGATGGGTTGCGAGGTGGGTCAGACCTCTTGGGTTTGGGACATGGGTGGAGGGAACAGGGGAAGGTCAAGGTAAAACAAGAAACTTTCTTAGGAACACAGGGGCAGTCAGCAGAAGGGGGTAGGGATTTGGAGGTCGAGAGAGTGGTTGTCTGCTGTGTCAGTGTGGATGCATTGGGTATATGAGTGTGGGAGGAATGCTTCTGTTTGGGTGGTGTCTGTTGCATAGGTAAGTGTAGGCGTTTGTATGTCTTGGGGGGCTGGGAGGTGGAGGTGCTGGGGAATGGAGTGAATAATGTGTGTGTATGTCTGTTGGGGTGGTGTCTGTGGGTATTCTGGATGTGGTGGATGTCTGTGTGTATGTGTGGGTGGTGTTTGTGGGTATGGTGGTTGTGGTGGTTGTCTGTGTGTCTGTTGGGGGGATGTCTGCAGGTATGCTGGGTGTGGAAGGTGAGTCACTGACTGTTGTGGTGGTGACGGATGTGTGTGTGGGGGTCTATTGTTTGCTTGCGTGTCAGTGTGATTTGTGGTGATTGTGTCTGTGTGCTGCTCTTGTGTGTTGAGACGCGTGCATGCGGATCGGTCTGTGTGCTTGAGGTAGGTAGGGGAATGGGAGATTTGGATTGGGAAGAGGGAGTTGGAGGGGGGACGGAAGGTGGGGGTGGAGTGGCTACTGTAAGTGTGGAGGCCAGAGCCTGAAGAATCTCTGTAGGCCAGACATTGCACCATGTATGCGTTCCAGGAATGCATTTGTCTACTGCAGCTGGGTTGCCAATCCCTGGATAGCATTCACAATGGCTGTCTAACACACAGACATACTCCTCCCCAGTGGCTCTCCTCTCCCCCTCCAGTAAAATCAGGATGTCAGACAACTACAATTGCATGCCTGATGTTGTGCAATCACAGTGACAATCAAACAAGTAGGAGACCTCATGACCCTCAAAGCTTTGCCTTATAGAGCATATCTCAATTACCTATTGTCATACAATAGTAGGCCAATGCCAACTCCATTTCAACAGATCCCACACAAGGTCATGCATACATCTATTTGTCACATACATTGTGACCCAACAATAAGAAATGATGCTCCAAAAACCTGCCGTGTTGCTGACAAACGTACAATGGACTGGAAAGGTGACATGGAAATACTCATGTCACACTGGAAGCAGTTCCACAATGCACACTTCACCAAGTGATATTTGTCCCAATAGAGTCATGTAGGTAGTACTAATGTTCCTCAGATAGGCCACACATTTGGTATTGAAATGGACACTGTATGCATCATGTGCAGTACGACAGGGAAATATGTCCCTAAAATTCACCACACAAAGAATCACCATTAATGCCTGGCACCCTTTACAATTACATACTCTGAGTACATCAATAGACACTATTAGTCCCTTGGATTTTGGAGAGGCCCAGAGATTTACAAGTAATTGTTGAAGGTCCTCATGATGTTGCCCAATCTGAAGCTACATAAATGGTTGCACCTAAACACATTAGATTTCAACATAACTGCAAGTCGCTCCATGATGCATGCCAACAGTCTGATTACAAACCTTGCCTATTTCACATGTGGTAAGCACTTTGCTACATAATTCTACATCAATGGTATAGAAATACACATTGTGGCTAAAAAATCTAGGCCTACCTGTCATGTCCCTCATTGCTACTGCAGTTGTACATGCCAAATGATATGCTATGACGCATGAGGGTATGTGTCAGCCAATCAGCAAATGAACAATGGTGACACAATCCTGTATGTGGCACAACTTGAAATGCACCTCCATTGTAAATGTCTTATTCCACACACAGGTTGCCAAGCACATATATGTGAGGGAATACAAACATCACCCCATCAACACAGGTAGATTATGCATGAAACAGCAGCTTACAAATGATTTGCTAATGAGGAAGGGACACATGCAGACATGTAGGCACAAGGAATGTTGACAACATTGATGGCACATAAATCAGTGGACATTCCCCACTTAACAAGGAAAAGTATTGATCAGAAGCTGCACCCAAAGGACAATGTATGCTCTGTCACATGTATGATGGCCATCGTCACATTACAGACTGCAGTGAGGCACCAGCACCCATCATACGCTGAAAAAAAGTAGCCTCTGGGTGGCAGATGCCAAAATACTCACACACATGGCTCAGGACAGTGATCCATCACTTCCTTACCTTTGGCCAGTAACATTGAGGAGTAGTGGTCTGTTGCATAGAATTTACACCCACTATATCAACAAACAGTCACTGTGCACAGCCATATGTTGTCACTGGAGAGCAAAGTGTTTGTGGATTGTACACAGGTGTGTCCTAGATCCCTTGGCCAAACGCCAAGGCACATCAGTATACAACACATGACATGTCTTTGCAAACAATCACTCATCTACTGTGTTACACATGGCTCATCCCTAATCGTCAGGGGGTGCTGTCAGAACCTAGCACATTCACATGGCAATGTGACTGGGAGGAATATGCCCTGTACTCACCACCTTGTGGCTGCTGTGCTGTCCTCAAAAGCCCATCAAGGTTTGGGTAGGCCACTGCCAGAATGTAGACCATTAGGGGTGTGATGGTCTGACTGGAGTACATCCTCAGCTGGACCTCTGCCCAGCATCTCAGGTCCTCCCACCTTTTCCAGCAGTGGGTGCTCCACTGGCTGTGGACCCCAAGGGTCTGCAACTCCTTGGCAATGGCTCTCCATAGTTCCTTTTTCTGATGGGCGTTGACCTGCATGGATGCAAAAGACAAATAAAGAGATCATAATCACATGTTTCATCACAAATGGTTGAGTCACATATCTGTCAGTAACAACAAGCTAGGACTTTTCTATATGTTAATACTCCCCAAGTGTGAAACACACAAGCCAATAAGTACAGGGACCTGACTACAGATATATGTATTTGCATCTACAGACTAATCCACTATCCTGCTCATGGCCTACGATGACTAAGCAAGATTACTGACATCAGGTAGCGCATGCTCTAACAACCTGTACTGTGATGTGAGCCACAGTGAAACGCTACACACCTATGGCTTCTGAAGAGTAAACTCCTTAGGCATGAATGGACCAACACATTCATGGCCTGTAAGAATAACTCACTGTATACAGTCCCTACAGGCAACTGCCAGAGTACAAACTTCAACATTACACTTGAGAAATAATCAAGGGGCTGACATGGTGGGTACAGAAAGTGTCTTCCTTGTCTATGTATGGACATGTGGGCTAACAAATGCAGACTCATACCACCTCAGGGGGTGGTGTTCTGTGTTATGTACCTGTGCCACAGAACCCTCCTTTGGACATAAGTGTCTACTTACAGAGACGGTATCCAACAAAGGCATGCATTGTACAGTTTCTGCTATGTGACCAAGCTACTGACTCCTATACCATGGCTTCCCAGGAATCAACACACTGTCTGCACTGTGGGACTGGCATTTATGCAACACGCCTGCACAGGACAAATATGGCCTGTGTGAAGGTGACAACAGATCTGTGGGAGTAAGGGTATAATGAGTCTAAGACACATATTGACATCGATGCTAAATGCACATATGGACTAGATTTTCAACAGAGTTTCATAATGGCCACAAGACAGGATCTGCCAGGGTACAGGGAGTGGATGCAGTGCCACAGTTGCATAGCCACAGTGACTCTCCCACAGCCTAGAATAGGTCCCACACTGGGAGATACATTTGACAGGCACTGGTTTCTGCAGGATGAGCATACAGAACCTACATGACACTCCATTCCCATCATGTCCATTCATGACAGTACATCATGTATCCAACAGCAATTTGGCATGTGTTGTGTGTGGCAACCTGAATAGCAGAATGACTTATGATATGCGTTCCACACAACAGTTTAGTAAGGGCAGGTGTGGTTTTAAAGATCTGTGGCACTATACACATTGCTCACATGACTCATAGAACATGCATACACAGCTCATGCTATCATGGACATACATGTTGCCTGGCGTTTACAACAATCATGAGGAAAGCGATGTCAGTGGATGTAGCAACGTCGCCTTATCTAGTTATGTGCACCCAACACAAGGATGATCTATGATCCCAAAAACCTCACACAACACAATGTGAACTCAACATATGGTACTGGCCACCAATACCTGCACATTGTCCATCCAATTGATGCCACACAGACTGCAACAACATTCATACCAGAGGTCTAACTGGCACGCATGGGCACATTATAGCCTGTGAGAAGTACAGAGAAAACTGTGCACATGAGGTACTTACCTGCTCCTCTGGAGAGCCATAGAGCATCCATACAGGGATAGGACCTCAATCTTCAGCCTCTCCAGCTCTTCTGGTGAGAAGGCAGGGGCCCTATCACTTGCTGGGTGTGGCACGACTGCTCTCAGAGGCATCACTCAGCAGCTCAGGTCGTGGAGGTGTTGCTGCCAGCAGTGTTAGGAGTCAAGTGAGTGAATCTACAGAACATGGCGGTCATGCCCACCATGTACATCATTGTCACCGCCGGCGGACACAGCCATTGCCCCACGACCACCACTGACAACAACGTTAGACTATGGCTGTGTCCACCGTGAATGCAACCGCTATGACGACGTCTGCTGGCGGGCAGTTCCTAATGTCCAGTGGAGTAGGTCAGGCAGCCGCCATTTTGGTGGCCTTAAATGCTGTATTGGGCTTTAGCAACTGCTTCATAATTGCAAAAAAAAGGATTCTTGACCTCACAAACATTTCTGTCCTGTTTTGTCATTTATGTCCTACTGCTCAAACACTATTGTAGTATGTTGCAGGGCAGAGACAGCATTTAACAGTGGGGCACAACCACAGAGGGTCATTTTGGCGGTTAGGTTATATCGTCACATTTCGAGGGGCAATTGTGTTGCACATCTTTGCATTTGGTTCACATACAGGTTGTGGACAAATGTGTGGAAAACCATGGGGGTCACATTTGACCCCTGGGTAACTTGAAGCTGTGATGTGTACTGGTTGCCATGTCTATGTCAAACTATTTAGAAATGCCTTGTCACATGATATCATTGACATGCATCATGTATGTTGCTGTAGACACAATGACTAATGTTACAAATCATGGATGGCCTGACTGGTTGGTAAGTCACATCTGTCCTGTTTGTGGGTGTGCAATGCCTGCTGCTACAATCATGAAGTGAGTGACTTGTTACTTGACAGGAGACTCTGCATTTCCAACCCGTCCTTGGTTGTTGACACCACTAAGGAATCCAACTATGCCAGAGGAAGTCTGCTTCAAACAGGCCTCATGGAAGAACACGGTGGGTAGTGGAGCGGGCTTTTGGGCACCTGAAGGCCAGATTTAGGTGTCTGGACAGGACTGGTGGAACCCTCTTCTATACACCTGGAAAAGTGTGTCAGATCACTGTGGCATGCGCATGCTTCACAACATCGCCCTGTGGAGGAACATTCTGTACATCCCAATATCGGGGGAGCCTGCAGTGCCACAGGGTGAGAATCCTGAAATGCCAAGTGAGGATGACAGTGGTGACGAGGAAGGAGCTGACTTATGGGAAGATCTCATCAACAGCTACTTTTCATGAGTGTATGTCATGTGATGCCATGACTGTAACTGTACAAAGAACTATAGTTGCGAGAATGTGTGGAGTTGAGTGTTTTAGCAACAACGAGGGAGATGATTATTCAGCCAAAGGCTGCTTGAAGAGTTACCCTTTGACGTATCCCCACCTTGATGATGTTGCTTTGTTTGTGCCAGTTTCCTGGCAATGTACTTTGTTTTCCAGTTGCTTGCTATGTCATTTGTGTAATAGGAATGTTTCCAAGCTTATACTCCTTAGTTTGTCTTTGTACAGGTCCCCTCACCATGACATCCTCCTGTGAGCATTTCAGAGTTGTGACATTGGCAGGTATCTGATGCTGTTCTGACATACAAAGTGGACATGGATTGTTCCAGATAATGTAGGTCACAGATTTGGGGTGTATAAGATCTGTGAAAGGGCAGCTTGTACAGTGTTTGGAAGGAAGGTCAGACGTGCACATTGGACTTGTTTTGTGTGCTGTGCCAATTGCATCATATGTGTCATCCTTTTGGCATAAAATATGTAGCCATCAATTGAGAGCAAGTCATTCACCCTTCACATTGGCTAAACACTATTCATGTATTACCTGTAGGTAGCTTAGACATGTTTCATCATTGCAGGCCACAGTGCCTGTGCCACAACACTGACATATGTTTGTGTCATACCACCAAATGCATGGTCATTGGATTAAGATGGGCCTATAATCAGGGACTATTGTTCTGCCATCTGTCTGTATCTTGGATTATTAGATTTTGGATTACTTTGGTGTGGTATATGATAAGGCTCAAACTGCTGACATCATCCACGTCAATGCCTGCCTGTTCTACAGGGCAATGTCTGACAAATCCCTCCATTCGGTGGTCTCGGGGCTGTAGCATGGAATATGTTCTTTGACTCGGTATGAGTCACACATTCTTATGACAAAAAGAACCAGACATATAGACAGCCTATGTGATGTACACTGGAATAAAATGTTTTGTGTGACCAGACACTTGTACTAAGGTGTTTGTGTGTAATGGTTGTAATCCTGAGCAGGACACTCTGTACCTGTAATATATTCCTCCTGGCACAAGTAAGTTATGTCTTCATCATATGGTTCACATGGTCTTACATCTCTACATGGCAAAATGTTAAAATTAAGCAAGCAGGCAATGAGTTTGTGAGGGGTGAATTTATTACAGTCCTGATGTAGTAAATGCAATTTCGACAGAAAATAAGAAAAATAATGAAGTGAAGGTGTTAGCCATGGTAAATGAATTCACTGGAGTAGATGCCACACCACTGGGAGTTCAAACTTCAGAGTACTCCTCCCATTGGAACTGGTAGGTGGTTCAGGATTAGTCAACAGAGTGAATGTTTGGCACACAAAGAAGTTCTTTCAGGAAGAGATCACTTGCTGGCAGTGGTGGGTTTCTTATCATCCGCACCTCCTGGATTCTTTGCCAGAAGTCCCTGCTTGCGTGGTAGGGGGAGGTCTGCTCCTACAGAAGCAGGAGTGTCTGGGGCTGGTTCTTCCGCTGGCAGGGCCTCCCTTCCAGGGGTTGGCAGCAATAAAGAAGGGCCTGGTGTTGATGTGCCAAAGGAATGGGTAGAATGGTGCTCTAGAGCCCTGCTCAGGGTATTGTTAATGTCCCTCATCAGCCCTGTTAGGGAGGCCATGTTGGTATTGTGAACCTCCCACTGTTAACGCATTTCCCTATGGATGACTCTCTGTAGCTGTTTGATTTCCCAGAGTTCGTTCAAAACCTGCCCATCACGCCCTGGGACTCCTGATGGACCCCTAAGACATGGCTGATGGTGTCCTGGCCAAGATCAACACCAGTGGCCTCACCCTGCTGGCCCACAGCATCCCTCCCACACACCCTACCACCACAGGCCTGTGATCTTGCCCCAAGGTGCCCTCTCCCACTGGGTCCTGGACCCTCATTGTAAGAAGTGTTGCGCTGCAACTCAGGATCCAGGACTAGGGGGCATGAGATGGTAGACCCTGTGCTAGGGGACAGGTTGGGGGGAAAATGGTTGCCTGTGATGTTGAGGTAACCGGGCTGGGAGGTGTTGATGTGATCACAGTGAGACTCAGTGTTGGTGTCAGACCAGGATGCCCAGAATGGCCAGAACCATCCTCCATGTCCAGGAGTGTATTCTGTGTATTCTACACTGAGGACCTCGTCCAGGAGGGCAGTGGCAATCTCTTCTGTGGCCTCTGTGTGCCCGCTGGCAGCTCCACCTGTTGATGTGCAAGATACAATGTTACTAGTTATATTGTTACATCTACCTCCAACAATTTAGTGTTATATTAAACATTGACCTTGTACAAAGTTATTTTGGAGTTAATCTTATTGTGGCAAGTAGCCATGATATTGGTTGTATTGACCTGACATTTGTGAAGCATGCCAATTCCATTTAAGTCAAACCGCTGCAAAAATGTGCAGATCATTAGCCCTTGGCAGGATGGCCTGAGAATACCATTGTGCCACCTTTGCAGACAAAACAGTGGCTAGGCAAGATATGTATTTGGTCATTTTGAGGCCTAGTTGATTGTATGCCGGCAGACCCAGGAGTTTGTTGTATGTGACTGGAGTCGTCATGTGGTCAGTGCATTGTGAATATGTCTGCTGCCAATACCATTCTGTTGATGCATCTTGAAGCCTATGGGATCTTTGTTTTGCACACTGGGCAAGCTGTCCTTACTGTCCTCATTTATCTTGGGTTATCTGGTCAATATGGGGTAGGTGGCCAGACACATCTCAGAGTTGAGCATGATCTGTATCTTGGTCACTCCCTGGTGAGTAAACTTCAATTGAGAGCTAGAAGGCAAGGGGATTTGGAAAAGTGACCACTGGTCTGGTGTTTGGAGTTACTGAAACAGTGTCTACTAGGAACTGCAGTCAGGTCACTCTCTATACTACACACACTTGACAAATGATATCTTCCCAGATGAGTACATTTCAATTGAGAGATCATAAATAGATCGACTTGGGCAAGTGAACATTGTTTTTGTGGTTGACGAAGAGACAGAGGGCCTATTGGGCTTTGCATTCCGGTCACTCCCTCTACTTCCCACCACCATACAAATGATATCCTCCCAGATGAGTAAACTTAATTTGAGAGTTAAGACACGGGGCATTTGGGAATGAGAACACTAGGCTTGTGTTTGAACTTAGAGAGACAGAGCCTCCTGGCATTAGCAGTTATGTCACTTCCTCTACTTCATACAGTTGAAAAATGTCATCCCCACAGGTAAGTACACTTCTGGCCACATGTGCAAAGCGTTTTTCTAGTCGCAAACAGGCCGATTCGCAGAATCGGCCCATTTGTGACTAGAAAAGTGCTTTTTGGCACGTACAAAGCCCAAACTGCGATTCGGTATCTGGTTACCAAATCACAATTTGGATTTTGTCATTTGGTATTACGAAGGGCCATTTTGAGAGAGCATCCCTTCCTAATACTGAATGGAAAAGGTATGTATGAATATTTTGCAACCAAAATGGGGTAGCAAAACATTTGCAGTTTACTGCCCGTACAAAGTTGGTGCCAACCCATTCGCAAATGTGAAGGGGTCCCTATGGGAAACTCTTCCCCTTTGAGAATGGTGGGGAAAATATTTTTTAAGAGCAGGTAGTGGTCCCACGGACCATTGTCTACTCTTAAAAACGAAACGTAATTGTTTAATTTTTTCTTTTTAAACACAGACCATTTTCCTTTAAGAAAACAGGCTGTGTTTAAAAAAAGAAAAGATTGCTTTATTTAAAAGCAATCGTAGAAGCTGAGCCCAGCTGATGGCTGCCATTACTGATGGGTGGCAAATTGTGGTCTACATCATTAATAATCATGAGGTAGGTCCTTTTGCGACCCACTACGAATCGCAAATAATACTCTAAAGGGTTTCATATATTTTAATTAGCAATTTCCTAATTGCGATTCGCAGGAAAAGGCAATTAGAAAATCGTTGATACAAAAGTTGGTACATGTGGCCCTTCATTTCTAAGTTTCGAAAAAAAAATATTTGGAGAATTGAACACCGGACTGGTGTTTTGAGTTTGTGAAATAGTGCCACCTGGCCTTAGCAGTCTGTCACTCTCTGTACTACACACACTATACAAATATCATCCTTCCAGGTTAGTACGCTTCAATGTAGAGTTAAAACACAGGGATCTTTGAACAAGAGAACACAGGGATGGTGGTTGAAGTTACTGAAACAGTGCCTGCTGGGAGTTGCAGTCATGTCACTCCCTCTAGTTCACAACACTTGACAAATGGTATACTTCCAGGTGAGTGAAGAGCATTGAAGAGATTGTAAACAGGTGTTTTTGGGCAAGTGAACCCTGTGCTGGTGTTTGGAGTTACAGACACAAAGGTTGCTGGGAGTTGCAGTCATGTAACTCGCTGCACTACCACACTATACACATATTATCCTCCCAGGTGAGTCCACTTCAATTGTGAGATCACAAACAATATTATTTGGACATAAGAACATTGGGTTTATGGTTGGTTTTACAGACACAGGGCCTTCCTGGCCTTAGTAGTCATGTCACGTCCTCTACTTCTCACATTTGACAAATGTTATCCTCCCAGCTGAGTAAACTTAAATTGTGAGTTGCCAGACAGTGGTCTTTAGACAGGTGAACACTGTTCTGGTGTTTGGAAATACTTAAACAATGCCTCCTGTGAGCTGCAGTCAAGTCACTTTCAGTAGTAGACACAAGACTAATGTTTCCCCCATTCCCAATTCCCCCCTACCAGGTAAGTACACTTCAATTGAGAGTTCTCTAACAGATGTATTGTAACATGTGACCACTCTTTGTAGTTACAGGAATAGTGCCTGCTGGAAGTTGTAGTCATGTCAGTGCCTGTACTACACACACATGATAAATGTTATCTCCCCATGTGTGTATCCTTAAATTGATATGTATCAAACAGGTGTATTAGAAGAA
The DNA here is from genome assembly GCF_031143425.1 of Pleurodeles waltl. Lineage (NCBI taxonomy): Eukaryota > Metazoa > Chordata > Amphibia > Caudata > Salamandridae > Pleurodeles > Pleurodeles waltl. The sequence goes on from NC_090438.1 coordinate 838,468,439, forward strand.
CTGACCACTGGTCTTGTGTTTGGAGTTATAGAACAGTGCCTGCTGGGAGTTGGAGTGATGTCAGTTCCTGTACTACACACACTATACAAATGCCATCTGCCCAAGTGAGTACACTTCAAATGTGAGTTGCCAAATAGAGGTCTTTCGACTGGTGGACACTGGGCTGGTGAATGGAGTGACAGTAAAAGTGGCAAAGGGTGAGCTTTGAGCATGCATGGCATTGCATTTTGGTGATATTTTTACTATTGTGACTTACCAGACTCCATTCACCAGTTATTCCTGTCAAGCCCTGAGGATGCAGAATGGCCAAAACCTTCTCCTCCCAGGGAAAGAGATGTAATGGGGCACTGGAGGGCCACCGCCAGTCTTCTTGGCCTGCATCTGGTGCCTGGAGACCAGGAACAGACCTTTCCCTTGAGGTCGTCCCACCTCTTACTGATGTCCCCCCTTGTGCGCAGGGTGGTGCCTACAGCATTGACTCTGTCGATGATCCCTTCCCACATTTCCATTTTCTTACTGAGAGGTGAGCTGGACTTGTGCTCCAAACAATTGTAGCTCTATTCTTATTAGTTCATCCACCATGACTCTTATCTTCTGAAAAATGGGAATTTTTGGAACCTGACACAGTGGGCAAAAAACAGGTGACAGTGACTCACTAAACAGGTAAAGTGCAAAAGGGTATGAATGGACAAAAGTGTGCACAGGGTGTTGTATGGGATGGTGACAAAAAGTGGTGCCTAGTATCTGTAATGTGTGGAAAAAAAGTTGCTCTGGCTTCTGTGTGCTGCAAAGGATCGTGGTCTGTGAAGGGGTGAGTTTTATAGTGTCCTTTGCAGATTTGTCCAGTGCAGCAATGTGTGTCAGCTGTGTTGTTTTCAAATTCATCCAATGTGCAATTGTGTATTACTTTGGTGACCATGGACCACTGTGGCTCGTGCTGCCATTGGCTGACTGATATGGGGGTCCACCATGGCAACTCTGTGCTTGAAATACAGTCAGTGGTTGGTCAAGGTGCTGACAATGCTGGAGGTCGGACCGCTTATTTCCAGGCCACCACATCACAGGCGCTCTGTCTTTTTGGTTGGAGGTCAGTGGTCCTGACTGTACAACTCGTGATAGGGCGGTCTGAAAGACCACCCTCATGACAGTCTTTTTAGGACTGCCAAAATGGCGGCCTGGCAGTCCAACCGCCAAACTCATAATGAGGCCCTAAGTATTGTTAAGTTGGAGGGGTGTGACTTTCAATGAATTAAAGATTGTGATCTTTCATATGAGTTGTGGGCAGTGTTCAGAAATACAATTATAGAGATTAAGGTAAACAAGCAAGTGACTTTGAGAAGGTTGTGCTCAGAGAGAGAAGGCATGTCGAGGATGGAAGAGAAGGGGAGAGACATTTGAAAGAGAAGAGGCGAGGTGACAATCATAAGTTTTAAGTAAAGATCCGTTTTAATGACAGATTTGGATTGCTAGCTCAAATAATTCTAATTAATTTTCAACTTTGAGAAGGATTGTTCCCCACAGACTACTGTGATAGAAACTATAAAAAACACTCTAAGTATGATGTTTAAATTGGGATACATTTCATGCAAGCAGTTGTCATATATGTGTTAGAGAACGGAGAGAGCAGATGCAGTACATGATGCATCTGTATCAGGATGGCTTTTCTTGCACAGACCCTGTTGCCTCCATAGTTGATTGCGCCCAGCCCTTCTTCAGCTGAGTGTGCTGGCCGACGAGAGAATCGGTGCTCAGGGACAGGCATTCTGACTTGATGGTAAATTTCTGAGAATTTGTCTGAGACATTTTCAGGCCTCCTAAGTTGCAGGCCCTGTGCAACCACATGGTTTGCACACCCCTAGGTAAAGCAATGCTAATATCAAGAAACATGCTCTCACCATTGCTGACCTAAGCTGAGGTATGAGGGAATTTGGTGGCTTACATTTGGAGCAGTCCAACTGAAAATCAAACACAGGCTTTATTCAGTCTTTAATAAAACATTAGGTACTTACTATATATTTCACAATTCTAATACTCACATATGGTAATGTTTAACTGATTTTAACTACAATAGGCTTGCCTCTTTCAGGACCTAGGTTAATGTCAGACAGAAGCTTGAACAGTAAATAATTGTGATTTGTCTTTGACTTCTCATAACTAAGCAAGGAATGCCACATATCTAAATCTAACCCACAGACACTCACAGGACTGTGATGGTCTCTGTACTTGTCTGTTGTCATAAACTATGTCCAAGGTTAATGAGACCCCTCACTGTTTGCCGTGCTCTGTGAATCCGCAGGTTAGCTTCAGGTTTCTAGGGGCAGGGGTCTCCAAAATATGAAAGTGTGATATGTATGTGCTATCTCTTACATACTTATACATTTGAAGCCCCAATTCACATATTTCTTCACTTCTCCTTTAAGAGTCTTCGAACGTCCCTAAATTCTTATCAGTGGCAGGGTGCAGGTTTTTTCACTTGCTGTTTAAAAGCAAATGAGATGTTCATGAAAATCTGAGCATTCTGTTACCTCAGGGAATGAAGGAAGGATGGACCATCATAGATTTGAGTAGCAATGGAGTTCCAGAATCCAAATGTACCCCTGTTTTCTCCTTCTCTCCTTCTTGAACTATCTAGCCTTGAGCCTGGAGACACTGCTACTCCGCATATTTGGATGTCACCAGAGCTCTACATCTTCTTGCCAAGTACAATGAAGTGCTAGTGTACATTACCTTGGAGGAGATTCAGTTGACTTGAAAGTTAATGTAGACGTCCAGAGGAAGCAGTAGGTTTCTAGAGTTTGGGCATGATATATGGATGTCAATTCAACAAAATGCTAGGGTAGAATGAAGCAACATCATACGTCCTTTGACATCATAGGATTGACCTCTGTTTGCTTTCAGTTCCAGCCACTGCCGTCATGACTCCGGAGACCAGGGGATAGCAAGAGCAATTCCAGAAGTACCGCAGGGTTAGCCAAAGGGAGCAGTTGATAAGCTTGATTACTCCTAATTGAAATTCACAGTGTCATACTGTTGTACTTCTTCAGCTCCCTTCCAGATGCTCTTCAGGAATATCAGAAGGGAATCTGGGGTGATGGTGAGCACAGCATTGCTTCCACAGTACAGTCTCAAAACTTCAACAATTACACTTCTAAAAATAAGACTTCAAAATTATTAGTTCTAAAATTATTATTTCAATAAAAGACCACCTTTCCATTTATTTGGTCCCAAAATATATTGAAATAAGACACAGTGAAAGGGGTGAAAGATTAGGTATTAGGTCTTAAAGATGCATAATTTGTAGATTTTACCATAAAAACAATTCTACCTTAGACAGATCAAAGGTTAGTAAACATGTGGTTATGTGTGTTGCAGTGCAGTGAAAGGTCCCCACATCGTTTAAGGATTAGAGATTTGGATATAGGGTAAAGGTTTTATGGGTATGGGCTTAATGACTAGCAGTACAGAGTAAAGGGCATAGGTTATAAAATGTAGAGATTAAAGGTATGAGTTGGGTTAAAGATTGACTGGGTATAGGGTTAAACATTTGGGGTACAAGATGGAGGGTATGCGGTATAGGAGTTAGGGCATGCGGTAGGATTAAGTTATAAGGTAATGGCTAAAGATAAAGGATGAACATAATATAGCGTTAAGCATTTGGGCTACTGGGTTAAGGTTAAAGGGATTAGCCCCATAACACTGCATTTGTTTAGTGTCACAATTGGAAATGGGTTTAAGATGTGTTGATGATTGTCACCATCGTTATTAGTCTGTAAGTTCAATTGAAATCAAAATTCTAGTTTTCACAATAGCACCATACTTAATTAATATCAATTGAATAAACTATAGTTTTGAATAGATGCAATTAGACATTTTTGAAAATGTAAAACAAATTGACGATATTGTCGCGCCGCGCGCGCGTCTCGAGCCGAACATTCGGCTCGGGACGCGGCACGCGGCCACAAGACGCAACGCGCCCCTAGACTGATCTGCATTCTCCGAGGCCCCAAATTTGGCATGGGGCCTCGTTTTCCTTTCCTTCACCGCGCTTACATGCAGGTCTGACCCCCCCACTCACCTGTTCTTTTCTTTTCTTCTCTGCTTTTTCTGGCTATATGGTTGTGCCTTCCTTTATGTTATTTCTCCCTTCCCATATCTCCCTTCTTTTCCCAACATTCCTTGTTCCCTGCTCTCTATGGCTCCTAGTTCATTCCATTCTATGTATCTTTTCCCTATCTAAGATGGTGTCCTTGTACTTCCTGTTGGTCACTTCCTGTTTGTTGGTATTTAAGGGCTGTGATTCTTTCTCTCCTTGCGCTGCAACACTTTCTGTTTGGATGGTGTCTTCGCTCCTGTTTCTTTGCCTTCCTGTGCTGGTTCTCGTCGGTTCAGTGTATTTCCTGTGTTTTTGCACCTGTTGATTCCTGTTCTTTTGTTCCTGTTTCAGGAATCTATCTGTTTTGAGTTTTTTTTCCCCTTTTCAGGTTTTTTTTCCCTCTGGCGCTATTTCTGAAGGGCACCGTCTGTTCTTGGCGTTTCCATTGCCTACAGCACCGTGGCTACCAGAAAGAGTCGCCCCCCCCGGGCCAAGGCCGAACATTCAAGACCAACGCCACTCGATCTGCGAACTCCAGGTGTAGGCAGCACGTAAGTCGTGACAGATTGCAGCGCCAAATTCTCCCGACGTCATCTAACACCATGGATGATACAGTGGCGGCTGCTGCAGATCCTGATCAATCTCTTCTGGCAACTATTCAGCAACAGGCTCAGGAACTGCAACAAATACGCAATGAGAATGCTGCTTTACGACAGGCTTTGGCTTTCCACAGTGGCGATGTTCCAACTGTCTCCACCTCTATTCCTCGTTTCTCCGGTGAACGAACTAAACTGTGTGAATTCCTCGATGCATTAACTGTGTATTTCGCCTTCCGACCTACCCAATTCTCCCACGACAGGACAAAGGTGGGATATCTTATCAGTGCGTTATCCGGTCCTGCCTTGGCCTGGGCAACCCCAATGGTATCATCCAATGACCCGGTATTGTCGGACTATTCCGCCTTCGTGAATCGGTTTAAACAAATGCTTAGTCGTCCAGGATTGGAGGCCTCTGCGGAAGAAGCCTTATGTGACATCCAACAAGGCTCACAAGATGTCCTTCAATATATTACTCGCTTTCGACAGCTAGTGGCAGAGACCACCTGGGTGGAACGAACTCTGGTGACTTTATTCCGTAGAGGACTTACAGAAGAAATAAAAGATGAGTTAGTACACTCCACCCGAGTTGAAGATCTTCGTGGTCTGATGGATCAAGCTCTTTCCATCGAATACCGTCTCCAAGAACGACGATTGGAGAAGAGGAAGAGTAGAGGATCTTCCCAGCCAAGCACTTCACAGGTTTTTCTGCATCGTTCCGAGGAACCTCGTCCTCCCGCCAGAGACATAGAGGGTGAACCTATGCAAGTGGATACGACTCGAGGCCCACTTTCCGTTAGCGAGCGGGAAGACAGACGTAAGAAAGGATTGTGCCTGTATTGTGGTGCTGCTGGCCACATGCTTTGTACCTGCCCCGTTCGTCCTCAAAGGCCATCGGGAAACGCCACTTCCCGTCCTCTGTAAGAAGGGAGGGGACGGGACCATCGGCTATACCTTAAAATCAGTTCATTCAAGGACAATGCCACAACTTTGTTCATGTTACCTGTGATGTTACAGCTACCGTACGGCCGTCAAGAAAGAACAATGGCTTTACTTGATTGTGGTGCTAGTGGCATATACATGGATAAGACTTGGGCCACTACTCAACAAATACCAACACGACCCAAAGAAATTCCAGAACAAGTGCACACAGTGGATGGATCCTTAATATCCTCTGGTCCAGTTGATACTACCACCCTGACACTAAGTTTACAATTTGGTAACCACCAAGAACACATCTCCTTTGATCTCATATCATCCCCCAACCATACTATCATTTTAAGAATTCTGTGGTTCATAAGACATAAACCTTAAGTAAATTGGGAAACCCGGACTATTTCCTTGTCCTCACAGTTTTGTCATGAGAACTGCTTTGCTTCAGACACATATTGGTCACCTAACAGATTGATGCCTACTGAAATTACTACCGGATGTTCCATCAATACAGTCCAAGGAGTCCCTGAACACTATTTAGAATTTCAAGATGTGTTCCAAAAACCATCCAGACCTGTGTTACCCCCACATCGAGATTACGATTGTACTATTCCCTTGGAACATGGACCTATCGTTCCCTTTGGGAGGATGTATTCACTCACAGAACCCGAAAGGAAAGTTCTAAAGGAGTATCTGGAAGAAAACTTACAGAACGGTCTTATTGTACCATCGTCCTCTCCGGCAGGGGCTCCCCTCTTTTTTGTACCCAAGAAGACAAAGGATCTTCGTCCCTGCCCGGATTTTCAAGGCCTAAATAAGATAACTATAAAAGACCGTTATCCTTTGCCCCTCATCAAGGATATATTAGAGGCAGTCAGAGGGGCTCAACGATTTACCAAACTGGATCTACAGGGAGCCTACCACCTTTTACGTATTAAAGAAGGAGACGAGTAGAAGACAGCTTTCAGGACCCCATTTGGTCACTATGAGTACAGAGTTATGCCTTTTGGTCTTACTAATGCCCCTCCATTTTCCAAAGATTTATGGACTCTGTGTTTTCTGATCTTTTGAACCAAACAGTTGTCATCTACTTAGACGATATCCTTATTTATTCTAGACGTCCTGAACCGCATTCCTCTCACGTGAAACAAGTCCTCCAAAGACTCTGGGAACATCAACTATCTTGTAAACCAGAAAAGTGTGAGTTTGACAAGACTGAAGTCAAATATCTGGGTTATCATTTAAGTCCCACTGGCATAGCTATGGACCAAGAAAAGGTACAAGCCATCCTAGATTGGCCTTCTCCTTCTTCTATTAAGGAAACACAATGTTTTCTAGGATTGGCTAATTTTTATCGGCAGTTTATCTTAGACTTTGCAAAACAAACCAGCCACATAACTCAAACATTAAAGAAGGAAAATTTTAAGAAAGGCTTTGTTTGGACAAGGGCGGCTGAAACAGCTTTTCAAGGTCTAAAGAAAGCTTTCACTCAAGCTCCTATATTGAGACACCCAGATACCACTGATGCTTCCGAAAGAGCCATCGGAGCTGCCTTACTCCAACAACAAGACGATGACGGTCTTGAACATCCTGTTTTCTATTTGTCCCATGTACTCTCTGCGTCGGAACAACATTACTCAGTACTAGAAAGGGAGTTATTAGCTCTGAAAACAGTCTGCCTAGAGTGGAGACAGTTTCTTATGGGTTCCAAGGAGCCTTTCGAGGTGAGAACAGACCATCGTAATCTACAATGTTTACGTAATTTTTTATGCCAGAATAGTCGTCAGGCTCGTTGGGCCTTTTTCTTCAGTCAGTATGATTTTTACGTCACCTATATTCCTGGATCCCAAAACATTCTGGCTGATGCTCTGTCTCGCCGTTATCCAGATTGTACTCCTACCCCATAACAGTATCTACTTGAGCTTAGTAAGATCATCGGAGTAGCTCAGTCTTTCCTGGATGAGGTACAACTGGAATATTCCAACCTGTTTGATCAAGAATTAAAGAAACTAAACCCCCTTATATGTAAAAGGCAAGGATATTATTATTATCAGAACCTGTTGTTCCTCCCTACTAATGGAGTAAGAGAAAAAGCACTACAAATGTGCCATGATTCGCCGGTTGCTGGTCATAGAGGCATCAAGGCCACACAAGAACTTCTCTCGCGATCTTTCTCGTGGCCTACCTGGAAGTCGGATGTCGAAAGATACGTTCAGGCTTGTCCCATATGTGCTCAAGTAAAGATTCCCCGTACCAGACCTGCAGGATTACTACAACCATTACCTGTTCCACCAGCTCCCTGGCACACCATTTCTACTGATGTCATGTGTTCGCTCCCTCCATCAGCAGGAAACTGGGTTATCATGGTCACCATAGATTCCTTTACTAAGATGGCTCACTTCACTGCCCTGAAAAAGTTACCTACGTCCCAAGAACTAAGTCAGATATTTATCCATCATATTTTCCGTCTCCATGGACTTCCACATATCTCAGTACATCTCCCGGTTTTGGAAACATTTTTGTAGGACACTGAATATCAATATAGCACTATCATCAGGTTTCCATTCTCAAACCAAAGGACAGACTGAGCGTCTCAACCAAGGATTGGAGCAGTACCTTCGCTGTTTTTGTAATTCTACCCAGAGCAACTGGAACACTTACCTTCCTATCGCTGAATTCTCCTACAATAATACTGTCCATAGTGCCTCCAAGGTCACTCCTTTTTTCTGTTCTTATGGCTATCATCCTACCTCTTTTCCTACTACTCCACAGTCTACCTCTCCTCTGCCTGCTGTTACTTCCTTTTCCAGACGACTTCTACAGGTCCATAGATTGATTCGATCTAACTTGTTGAACACCAAGAGATATATGAAGAAAATAGCAGACAAGAAACGTAGGGATGTTCCAGAATATCACCTTCATGATAAAGTCTGGCTTTCATCGAAATTCTTGCCTTTACGCCTTTCTCAGAATAGGTTCACACCTCGTTACTATGGTCCTTTCCGTATCCTTCAGCTGATTAATCCTGTCACTGTCCGTCTTCACTTGCCTCGTAACTGGAAAATTCATCCGGTCTTTCATGTTTCCCAGCTCAAACCTTAGGTACCTGATCCTTACTCTTGTCAGTTTCCTTGTCCTCCTCCTGTGTTAGTGGATGATGTACCTGAATATGAGGTTCAAGAAATTTGTGACTCTCGTATCTTTCACAAACGTCTTCAGTATCTGATTCATTGGAAGGGTTATCCTCTCAGTGAATGCTCTTGGGAAGATGCATCTTCTGTTCACGCACCTCTTCTGATTCGCCATTTTCACCGCTTGTTTCCTCACAAACCTGGACCTTTGGGGGGGGGAGGACCTACTGTCGCGTCGCCACGCGCGTCTCGAGCCGAACATTCGGCTTGGGACGCGGCACGTGGCCACAAGACGTGCCGCGCCCCTAGACTGATCTGCATTCTCCGAGGCCCCAAATGTGGCATGGGGCCTCGTTTTCCTTTCCTTCACCGCGCTTACAGGCAGGTCTGACCCCCCACTCACCTGTTCTTTTCTTTTCTGCTTTTTCTGGCTATCTGGTTGTGCCTTCCTTTATGTTTTTTCTCCCTTCCCATATCTCCCTTCTTTTCCCAACATTCCTTGTTCCCTGCTCTCTATGCCTCCTAGTTCATTCCATTCTATGTATCTTTTCCCTATCTAAGATGGTGTCCTTGTACTTCCTGTTGGTCGCTTCCTGTTTGTTGGTATTTAAGGGCTGTGATTCTTTCTCTTCTTGCGCTGCAACACTTTCTGTTTAGATGGTGTCTTCGCTCCTCTTTCTTTGCCTTCCTGTGCTGGTTCTCATCGGTTCAGTGTATTTCCTGTATTTTTGCCTCTGTTGATTCCTGTTCTTTTGTTCCTGTTTCAGGAATCTATCTGTTTGGAGTTTTTTTCCCCTTTTCAGTTTTTTTTTCCCTCTGGCGCTATTTCTGAAGGGCACGGTCTGTTCTTGGCGTTTTCATTGCCTACAGCACTGTGGCTACCAGAAAGAGTCGCCCCTACCTGGGCCAAGTCTGAACATTCAAGACCCACGCCACTCGATCTGCAGACTCCAAGTGTAAGCAGCACGTAAGTTGTGACAGATATAGTCAGTATTAAAATTGATTTAACAATGTACACAATCCCCTCGAGGTTCACGAGGGCTAACGCTTGCATGGCTGTCCTGAAGTCAATTTCTTGAAGAAATGGATTGAATCTACAGAGCAAGGATAGGAGTACAAAAAGTATTCCGAGGCATCCCTGCACTGTTGGTTGTGATGCTAAGGTTTGGGTCTATATGGAACACTACAGATTTAGCTGACAAGTGAAGCTGTTGAGGTTCTTTGCATAGAGTAAAGCCTGAACCTTTGCTTGCTTGCTTGATGTGGCAAGTGATGAACACAGACTCATTTTCAAAGGGGTTGGGCTTCAAACTTTCTTACAAAAGGCTTGAATGGTAAAGAGGAAGTCATTAGGCAGTCAACGTTGCTCCTCAAAGAAAACTCAAAATATATTTTGGTATCATCCACATTGTTATGGATCTTGATGGCTCTTATCTGCCAGGAGTAACTCAAAATTCCTGGCTTGCCCATGATAGTATGATAGCTTGGCAAAGAAACAAGCCCCCCTCAAACACAATGCGTGGGGTACATGTGCAACAATTAGCCAAAAAACTATAGTTTAAATGCAAAGAACCTAAAAGGGCCTAAATAAATTAGTTAAAAAGATGAAAAGAAAATAAGTAAAATTACATAAATTGTGACATAGGGATCAAATGATACAGCGATAAAGTTTCATAAAAAACAAGGGAGCTCAAAATGTCAATCTTAGTAGGGATCAAATGATACAGCAATAAAGTTTCATTAAAAAAACAAGGGAGCTCAAGACAGCAATCTTAGTGGGGTGCAGAATACTGGGACCCAAACATCTTTTGTAGATGACCAGTGAATGACAGGAGCTTCATAAAAGCTGACAGTATGGCATACAAAGAATCTGAAATTGTCCATACACTATACTGCTTTTCATCCACTTGAATAAGTAAAAGCAGCTTGCAAATGCAAGGCATTATAAAATTATTATGTAATCTAGACTACAACTATTATATCCAATGAATAGTGCAGATTACAGAATCAAATCCCGGCAAACAAACCTCAAAATGGACTGGTTGGGAAGGTTTTGTGTTAAAGCTGGTTTGAAAAGGTGATATGTGCCTGATTTAGAGTTTGGTGGAGGGAGTTACTCCATCACAAACCTGACAGATATTTTGTCCGCCATATTACGATTCCATTACAGCCTATGGAATTCATAATGCAGCGTACGGAATATATGTCTTGTTTGTGATGGAGTAACCCCTCCCCCAAACTCTAAATCAGGCACTATGGGCCTGATTTAGATATTGGCAGAAAGGTTACTCTGTCACAACGGTGGCGGGTATCCCATCTGCCGAAACGTAAATCCGGTAGGAAATAATGGGATTTAGATTTCTGCAGATGGCATTTCTATCATCATTGTTACAGAGTAACCCATCTGCAAATACCTAAATCAGGCCCTATGTTTTTAACTACTGCTAGCCAGTGAAATCACAGTCTGTTTTAAGCATCCTTTAGCAACTGACCAAACACAATACAAAATAAAACACATGTTCTCTTAGTCTGCACCATGTACAATAATGCTATATAAGAGCCATACCTGAGATATCTCTGAGGTGAGAATACTACTTTCATACTCAAGTAAAGAGTCGCTATTTGGCAAATCTTGAAAGCTGCTACCGAGGGAATAGAGTTCTTCCTCAGGTGTGAATATCAACAGCTCCTGCGTGCAAACATTCTCTTCCGATTTACTGATTTCACCAAAAGTCATATGCTTTTGACATTTGTCTTCTTTCTGAAACACTTAAAATGTTTACAGTATATCAATTCTCGTGGACAGCCTTTTTTTTCTAATATTTGTATTAAGGTTATCAAGTACAAACAAAAGAGAAGTAAGCAAAACAAATAAAACATAACAATAAAATATTAATCAAAGCATACCTGTTAGACCTGGCATCCTTGGCATAGTCTCCCCTGTCTTTTTTGCATCTGCTTCCTATGTTTTGACTGTGTGATGGACTTTATTTTTGCTGGTTGTGGTACTCTGGGCACTTCCTCACTGCTGACCAGTGCTAAATTGCAAGTGTTTCCTGTGTAAATTGCATGTATAATTGGCTTTTCCATGACTGCCATATCTGATTTACTAGTAATTCCCTAGTAAAGTGCACTAGAGGTGCCCATGGCCTGTAAATCAAATGCTACTAGTGGGCCAGCAGCACTGGCTGTGCCACCCACATGAGTAGCCCTGTAAACATGGCTCGGACTTGCCACTGCAGTGTCTGTGTGTGCAGTTTTAAACTGTCAATTCAACCTGGCAAGGGTGAAAGGTGAAGCTGGTAGAACAGCAGCTTGCAAATGCAAGGCATTATAGAACTATAATGTCATTTAGACTACAACTATTATATCAAATGAATAGTGCAGAAGATTAATTTTGACACACCACGTGCAACACGGCTGTAAAAACGACACGCCACCTGCCTCGTGGCAGAAATCGGCGCACCACCTGCATCACGGCTGGGAAATCAACGCATCACCTGCATCGCGGCTAGAGAAATGACGCAACATCCGCTTGCGGCTGCTGTAAACTACGCAAACCCCACTGTTAGACTTTCCATCCTTGGCGTGGTCTCCTTTAACTTTTTGCCTCTGTTCCCCAGGTTGTTGATGTGTGCTGGACTCTGATTTTGCTGTTTTTGTTACCCTGGGCACTTTACCACTGCTAACCAGTGCTAAAGTGCAAGTGCTGCTGTACGAAATGTGTTTGTAATTGGCTTATCCATGATTGCCATATTTAGTTCACTAGTAAGTCCCTAGTAAAGTGCACTAGAGGACCCATGGCCTGTAAATCAAATGCTACTAGTGGGCCTGCAGCACTGGTTGTGCCACCCACATAAGTAGCTCTGTAATCATGTCTCAGACCTGCCACTGCCTCTGTCTGTGTGCAGTTTGTAACTGTAAATTTGACTTGGCAAGTGTACCCACTTGCCAGGCCTAAACCTTCCCTTTTCTTACATGTCAGACACCCCTAAGGTAGGCCCTAGGTAGCCCCAAGGGCAGGGTGAAGTGTATGGTTAAGGTAGGACATGTAGTAATGTGTTTTATATGTCCTGACAGTGAAATACTGCTAAATGTGTTTTTCACTGTTGAAAGGCCTGTCCCTCTCATAGGTTAAAATGAGGGATACCTTTAAATCTGATTAAAGTGTAGATTCCCTTTGGGAGCGGATGGACATGTGGAGGTTGGGGTCTCTGAGCTCACAATTTAAAAATACATCTTTTAGTGAAGTTGATTTTAAGACTGTATGTTTGAAAATCCCACTTTTAGAAACTGGGCATTTACTTGCTTATACCATTTCTGTGACTCTGTTTGTGGATTCCCTGTCTAGGTCAGTTTGACAGTTGGGCTGGTTGCACCTCACACTAGACAGTGAAACAAAGGGAGCTGGGGTGCAGCCTGCATATCCTGATGAGCCATCTGTGCTAGGAGGGAGGGGAGGAGTGGTCACCCACACCTGAAAGGGCTGTGCCTGCCCTCACACAATGCAGTCTCTAACCCCCTGGTGTGTGTCTGGGGCCTGGCCTGGGCAAGGCAGGATTTCACATTCAAAAGAGACTTTACTTTGAAGTAGGCCTACTTCAAAGGAGAAATTGGGTATAAGAAGGGCACCCAAAACCAGAGCCTTTAGAAACACTTCTGTAAACAAGAGGAACCTCTGCCTGGAGAAGAGCTGAAGAGCTGAGGAAGAAGAGCTGCCCTGCCTGTGACTGTGCTTTGTGGAGCTATCCTGCAGTTGCTGTTTCTGCCAGAGTAAGAGGGCAAAGACTGGAATTTGTGTGCATTCCATCTTGAGAAGAAATCTACAAGGGCTTGATTTAGAGCTTGCCTCCTGTTGTTTGAAGTCTCAGGGACAGCAAATACTTCTCTCTGCCAGCACCTGGAGTCTCTGGAGAGACTCCTACTCTGCCCTGTGTTGCCCATCCAGTTCCTGGGACCCTGAAAGGAGAAGCTGGCAGCCTAAAGAAAAGGAAATCTACACACAGAGCGCCATGCGGGGAAAGATCGACACAACTGAAGAAACGACGCGCCGGCGGCTCCGCAGCTGAAAATCGACACTCGCCAGAAACGCGACCGCAGAAACGACGCACGGAGCAGGAGAAACAACGCTGCATGATTTTCGGATCATCTTGCAGCTGGATTTCCGACTCCAGTACCGCTGGGCGTGGTAAAACAAAGCAAGGCCTGCCCAGACCCGAGAGTGCTGACTGGATCAACGCATCGCTCAACTGCGGACAGAAGAAACAACGCACCCCGACCCGGCGAAAGGAGAAACGACGCAAGGTCCGGCTCGTGAGTGGAATCAACACATCGCAACCCCTTTTTGATGCGCAGTCGCCCGTGCGGGGTTATTTTTGATGCACCCAAGGTACATTTTCACGCTAACAGTGTAAGTGTGTGTTTGAAACCACTTAAAGACTCTTTTTGATTTTTATTGATAACTTGACTTGTGTATTGTGGATTTATGTTGTTTTGGTCTTGTTTTGTTTTTATAAATATTTCCTATTTTTCCAAACTGGTGTTGTGTCATTTTATAGTGTTGTCATTAAGTTACTGTGTGTGTTGGTACAAATACTTTACACCTAGCACTCTAAAGTTAAGCCTACTGCTCTGCCAAGCTACCAATGAGGTAAGCAGGGGTTAGCTGAGGGTGAATCTCTTTTACCCTGACTAGAGTGAGGGACCTTGCTTGAACAGGGGGTAACCTGACTGTCAACCAAAGACCCCGTTTCTAACACCCACATACAGAGGTTTTCCATCACTATGCAGCCGGCTTGTCCACGCATCATCACTGGGCATCAAAATCAACATGAACCTGTGCGGATCTGAAGTGCCCCGCCGGAAATAGACGCATCGCTCTCTTGCAGGAGAGAAAAACAACACATCGCCTACCCGAGCAGAGAATAACTGATGCACGGCCTCACTTGCCAATAAGGAATCGAAGCATCACTGACTTTTCCGAGGCACGCTCAAGGGTGTGGCTTTATTTTTGACACAAACTAGGTACTTTGTGTAACAACAAAATGTCCATTGTGGGGGGTAAGACTCTTTTTACTTTAAAAATTCATAACTTGACTTGTGTATGTTGGATTTTTGTCATCTTGGTCTTGTTTGATTCAGTTAAATATTGGCTATTTCCCTAGACTGGTGTGGTGTCCATTTTGTAGTGTTTTCACTGTCTTACTGTCTGTTTTGGTACAAATACTTTACACATTGCCTTTGAGATAAGCCTGACTACTTGTGCCAAGGGGATGAGCAGGGGTTGTCTCAGGTGTGTAACTCCCTTACCCTGACTAAAGTGAGGGTCCCTGCTTGGACAGAGTGCAAACTGACTGCCAACCAGAGACCCCATTTCTAACATCTAACATTGCTGATCAGCTGTGAGGATAGAACTTGTATTTGTACTTTACATACAATGATTAAGTGTACATTACTGTTTTCAGTGCAGACAATTACGTAACCACATTCTACTTGTTTTTGCTTTTTCTCTTTTTGGACTTTTCCTGCTTCCATTTTTGTGATTTTTGAACTATCTGAACTACTTTTGGAACTTTGCATTCTTTGAGTACTCACCAGCATGTCTCAATCTAGGGATGCTTCAGTTGTGGCTACAAAGGCTGTTTTGAGTTGGAAAAGCTGCAGGAGTAGACAGTGGCTCAACTGAAACAGTTTTGTAAGGATCTTACCTGCCCAATCAAGAGCTCTGCTAGGAAGGAGGAGTGGCAAATGGGATTGAGGGTCTTGGTGGCAGCTAGGGAGGCTGTGGGGCACACAGAGGAGTAGGATAAGAATGAGGAGGTGCAGAGTGTTCATAATGTGGGGTTGCGTAACCCTATTCGGCCTGGGGGAGGGTTTCCAGGGCAGGTAGCAGTGTGTCATCCAATGCAGGACAAACAAGCAGAGGGTGCACCAGTTTGAATTAGAGAAGCTTAAAATGGAGATGGAGGAGAGAAGGTTGGCCATAGAGAAGAAAAAGATGCTTTTGGCTCATTAATTGAGTTTAAGAGAGCTGGATCAAATGAGCCAGTCCAGCAGAGATGGTGGCAGCAGTACCTCAGTGCAGCCTGAGAGGAGGGTACACATTTCAAAGTACTTACCTTGGTCTGCTCTTATCTGCCAGTGTCTGCTTTCCACATGAACCTGGTCCCTGGAAGCACATTGGGGAGGGAGGGACACTGACATCCTCAGGGACTCACCTATTCGATCCCGAAGGACACCCTACTCACCAGATATGGTCTTACTCCTGAGCAGTATAAGGAAAGGTTAAGTCATATAAGAGGAAAAAATCCCAAACATGGTTGGAATGTGTTGACTCTTTTTGCAAGTCACTGGATGGTTGGGTGAAAGGCGTTAAAGTGACAACTTATGACGGGCTGTATAATTTGATTGCTTGGGAGCACATGTATAGTCTTTGTTTTCCAGAGCTGCGTCAGCACCTAACTGACAGCAAGCTGACTGACCGAAGGAGGCTTGCTCAGGAAGCGGACCGTGGGAAAGCACCAGGGTCCAGAAGAGGTATGGGGGAGACTCTGCCAAGGCTGGGCAGGGTCCCCATCAGAAGAAGTGTGGGGGGGTAAGGGTAAACAAGGGGAGTTCTCTAAAGGGCCCCTACCTAGTTCCCTGGGTAACGATTTCCAGCCCCATTCGAAAAGAAACCATGGGTCTCTACAGGGCAACCTGCAGAGAGGTTTCCCCCCAAGTGCTATGCGTGTGATCAGGTGGGTCACATGAGGGGGGATCCCAAATGTCCCAAAGGGACACAGGCACCCACTGGTGCTCAGTCACAGGGTTTGGCCATTGTAGCTCTTGGAGAGGATTTGGTTCCAGGTGGGTGGGAGCCAGCTGGGATGACCCTTGTCTCATTAGGGGACAGTGAAATGGTCCAGAGGACCCTTGTGCCTGAGAACACTAAGAAGTACAGGCAGTGGGTGACCATCAATGGACAGAGGGTGGAGGCTCTGAGAGACTCAGGAGCCAGTGGGACTACTGTGAGAAGTCACCTGGTGTCTGAGGAGAAGGTAGTTTCCCATGCACTACACCAAGTATTTGTGGTAGACAAATCAGAGAGCCTGTGCAGAGTGCACAGGTTCCCTTTGAATGGGAGGGGTCTCAGGTGCCTTGAGAGTAGCTGTGAGTGCAACCATGCCTGTAGATTGTCTGCTTGGCGATGAGCTGGATGATTCCCCTTGGAAGGAGGTGTAACACAGGTCTCACTTGGAGATGTTGGGTATGCCTATGTGTCTACCAGATAAATGGCAGCCCGTCAGGGTGCTCAGGAGGCCCTGGAGCCTGAAAGTGTCGCCCAGGTGCCTGCCAGGAGGAGGAAGGGCAGGGGACGCGGGAAACCGGCCCCAGAAGTTCCCACGGTCCGGGAGAAGGCTAAACTTGAGGGGGACACCCCGGAGCATACAGTGGAACAGGTGGCTGAACTGGGGGAGGTTCCAGAGCTGACTCAGTAGCTTCAGGAAGGGGGCCTCACCCGGGAAGCATTCTGTGAGGCACAGAAAACATGCCCTACTCTGGGGGGTTTGCGGCAGCAGGCTGCAGACCAGGTGGCTGGCAAGGAGGCAGGATCACACCTGATCTATTGGAGGATAACCTCTTGTATAGTGAACCTAAGGTTCCTGAGCCTGGGTCAGCCCGTGTGCTTGTGGTACCCCAGTGCTTCAGGGCCTTCCTACTGGGGTTGGCTCATGATGTGCCTTTAGCTGGACATTTGGGGCAGGACAAGACCTTTGAGACGCATGTCACCCACTTTTACCGGCCCCTAATACGCAGGCACTCAGATGCACATTGCAGGTCTTGTCAGACTTGTCAGGCAAGTTGCAAGAGTGGGAGGAAATGTAAGGCTCCCCTCCAGCCTTTGCCTGTTGTCAGAACTCCCTTTGAGAGGGTAGGCATTGACATTGTGGGGCCTCTAGATCCCAAGACAGCCATGGTCAACAGGTTTATCCAGGTCTTGGTGGACCATGCCACCCAGTACCCAATCACTTCCCCTGTGGTGGGTCGTGCTTTGATGGGGGTTTTTACCTGCATGGGGTTCCCCAAGGAAGTAGTATCTGATAGGGGTACCAACTTCATATTTACGTATATGAACTCTCTGTGGAAGGAGTGTGGGGTAGCCTACAAGTTCACCACCCCTTACCACCCCCAAAGTAATGGTCTGGTTGAGAGATTCAACCGCACCTTCAAAGGCATGATCATGGGCCTGTCAGAGCCCTTGAGGCGGAAGTGGGACGTCCTCTTGCCATGCCTTCTGTTCGCCTACAGGGAGGTGCCTCAAACGGGACTTGGATTTAGTCCCTTTGAGCTGATTTATGGCCACCCTGTGAGGGGACCTTTGACAATGGTTAAGGAAGCTTTGGAGAAAGCCCCTAGTGACCCCCCCCAGGATGTATTCAGTTACATGCTGGCTTTGAGAAACCAGACTGCCTGCTTCTGGAGTCTTGCTCAGGAGAAACTGGAAGCAAGCCAGGAGGACATGAAACGCTGGTATGACCAGAATGCCACTCTAGTCGAGTTTCAACCTGGACAAAGAGTGTGGGTGGTGGCACCAGTGGAGCCTAGGGCGCTCCAGGATAAGTGGACTGGGCCATTTGAGGTGGCAGAGCCCAAGAGTGAAGTCACCTACCAGGTGGACTTGCGGTCCCCAAGGAGCCCTTTAAGGGTCCTGCATGTCAACCGCCTCAAGCCACACTTTGAGCAGACTGAGCTGTCAATGCTCCTTGCAACAGATGATGGGGTAGAGGATTAGAGCTAGCCTCTTCCTGACCTCCTGTCTGCAGGAGAAAAAGATGGAGGGAGTGGTCCTCTCCCCCTCCCTGACTGAGGAGCAGCAAGGTGACTGTCGCCACATGTTGGGACAGTTTTCCTCACTGCTTTTCCTGATCCCAGGAGTCACACACTTGTGCACACATGATGTGAATACTAGGGACAGTACACCCATTAAACAGAAGGTTTACAGGGTGACTGACGGGGTCAGGGCATGCATTAAGGATGAGGTATCCGAAATGGTTTCCCTAGGGGTTATTGAGCACTCCAGCAGTCCTTGGGCCAGCCCAGTGGTATTGGTCCCAAAGGCTGCTGCACCTGGTGCCACTCCAGAACTCAGGTTCTGTGTGGACTACCGGGAACTCAATGCGGTCAGCAAGACTGACGCACACCCCATCCCCTGAGCTGATGACCTCACTGACCGGTTGGGAGCTCCTAAGTACGTTTGATTTAACATCTGGGTACTGGCAGATTGCCTTATCTGAGGGGGCCAAGGAGAGGTCAACTTTCTCTTCCCCAGATGGACACTTTCAATTTAAAGTGATATCATTTGGGATGAAGAATGCCCCTGCCACCTTTCAGAGGTTGGTCAACTAGGTGTTGGCTGGGCTGGATGAGTTAAGTGCCGCCTACCTGTATGACACTGCTGTGTTTAGTTCCACATGGGAGGAACACCTGCAACTCCTCTGGAGAGTTTTAGAGGCCCTGTAGAAGGCAGGCCTCACTATTAAGGTTTACCCTGGTCTTGGTGGACTATGCCACCGGTACCCAGAAACTATACCTCTGAGGTCAATCACAGCCCCTGTGGTGGGACGTGCATTGATGGGGGTGTTTACCCGCATGGGATTCCCCAAGGAGTTGGTATCTGACAGGGGTACCAACTTCATATCTTATATATGAAGTCTCTGTGGAAGGAGTGTGGGGTGACCTTCATGTTCGCCACTCTGTACCACCCCCAAGAAAATATTCTGGTTGAGAGATTCAACCGCACCTTAAAAGGCATGATTATGGGCCTGTCAGAGCCCATGAGGTGTAAATGGGACGTCCTCTTGCCATGCCTTCTGTTTGCTTACAGGGAGGTGACACAAAAGGGACTTGGTTTTAGCCCCTTTGAACTGTTGTATGGACACCCTCTGAGAGGACCTCCAAGTCTGGTTAGGGAAGGCTTGTAGAAGGCTTCCAGTAAGCCACTACCCCAAGATGTATTTAGCTACATGTTGGCTTTTAGGAACCAGACAACCCGCCGGGAAGCTCGCTCAGGAGAACCTGGATGCAATCCAGGAAGACATGAAATGCTGGTATGAGCAGAATGCCACTCTGGTTGAGTATCAGCCTGGCCAGAAAGTGTGGGTGATGGCCCAAGTGGAGCATCGGGCTCTCCAGGACAAGTAGACTGTGCCTTTTGAGGTGGTGGAACGCAAGACTAATCTCACCTACCTGGTGAACTTGCAGACTCCCAGGATCCCTTTGAGAGTCCTGCATGTGAACCGCCTCAAGGCTCACTTTGAGAGGTCTGAAGTGACAATGCTCCTATCAACAGATGATAGGGTAGAGGAAAAGAATGAGCTTCTTCCTGACATCCTGTCTGCTAAGGAGAAAGAGGGGTCTGTGGAGGGTGTGAACCTCTCCCCCTCACTGACCCCAGAGCAACAGAGGGCCTTTCGCCAGGTGTTGGGACAGTTTGCCTCATTATGTTTCTTGATCCCAAGGGTCACTCATTTGTGAACACATGATGTGCACACAGGGACAGTCCACCTGTAAAACACAAAATTTACAAGGTGACTGACAAGGTCAGGACTAGCATTAAGGGTGAGGTATCCAAAATGTTAGCCCTTGGGGGTTATTGAGCTCTCCAGTAGCCCTTGGGCCAGTCCAGTTGTCTTGGTCCCAAAGGCTACTGCACCCGGTGCCATTCCAGAACTCAGGTTCTGTGTGGACTACTGTGGACTCAACGCCGTCACGAAGACTGACGCGCATCCCATCCCGAGCTGATGAGCTCATTGATTGGTTGGGAGCTCCCATATATTTCAGCACATTTGATTTAACATCTGGGTATTGGCAGATTGCTCTAACTGAGAGGGCCAAGCAGAAGTCTCATTTCCCATTCTAGATGGGCACTACCAGTTCAGGATGATGCCCTTTGGGATGCAAAATGCCCCTGCCACCTTTCAGAGGTTGGTTAACCAGGTATTGGGTGGACTGGAGGACTTCAGTGCAGCCTACCTGTGTGATATTGCGGTGTTCAGCTCCAGCTGGAAGGAACACCTGCAGCACCTCTGCAAAGTGTTGAAGGCTCTGCAGAAGGCAGGCCTCACTATTAAGTTGAGTAAGTGCCAAATAGGACAGGGATCTGCAGTGTACTTGGAACACCAGGTGGGGAGTGGCCAGGTGGCACCCCTACAACCCAAAATTGACACTATTCAGGATTGGGAGCCCCCAAAACGCAGAATGAGGTGAGAGCCTTCCTAGGTCTCACACGGTTCTATAGGAGGTTTGTCAAGGGGTATGGCACCATTGTTACTCCCTTGACTGAGATGACTTCCAAAAAGCAACCCAAGAAGGTGATCTGGACTGAGACTTGTCAGACAGCTTTTGATACTCTGAAGGCAGCCATGTGCACGGCACCAGTGCTGAAGGCACCTAACTTCTCTAAAGAATTTGTCGTGCAGACTGATGCTTCAGAGCATGGTGTGGGAGTGGTACTAGCACAGCTAAATGAAGAGGACATAGACCAACCTGTAGCCATCATCAACAGGAGGATACTTCCTCAGGAACATAGGTGGAGTGCAATTGGGCGTGAAGCTTTTGCTGTGGTCTGGGTGCTGAAGAAGCTAATACCCTACTTGTTTGGGATTCACTTCTGTTTTCAGACAGACTACAGGCCCCTCAGATGGTTAATGCAGATGAGGGGTGAGAACCCAAAACTGTTGAGGTGGTCTTCTCCCTACAGGGAATGAACTTTAGGGTAGAACACCGCCCTGGAACAGAACACGCCAAAGCTAATGGTCAGCCAAGATTCTTTCACCTTAGTAATGAGAACTCCCATGAGGTTGAGTAGTTCTCCCCACTTTCAGCTGGGGGGGCACGTGTTAGACCTGGCATCCTTGGAATAGTCTCCCCTGTCTTTTCTGCCTCTGCTTCCTATGTTTTTACTGTGTGCTGGACTTTGTTTTTACTGCTTTGGTACCCGGGGCACTTTACCACTGCTAACCAGTGCTAAAGTTCAAATGCTTCCTGTGTAAAGTGTATGTGTAATTGGCTTTTCCATGATTGGCATATTTGATTTACTCGTAAGTCCTTAGTAAAGTACACTAGAGGTGCCCAGGGCCTGTAAATCAAATGCTACTGGTGTGCCTGCAGCACTGGTTATGCCACACACATAAGTAGCCCTATAAACATGGCTTGGACCTGCCACTGCAGTGTCTGTGTGTGCTGTTTAAAACGATCAATTCAACCTAGCAAGTGTACCCACTTGCCAGGCCCAAACCTGCCCTTTTTATACATGTAAGGCACCCTTAAGGTAGGCCCTAGATAGCCCCATGGACAGGGTGCAGTGCATGTTAAAGGAGGGACATATACTGATGTGTTTTACAAGTCGTAACAGTGAAATACTGCCAAATTCGGTTTTCACTGTTACAAGGCCTATCTCTCTCATAGGTTAACATAGGGACTGTCTCTAAATATCTTTTAAGTTCAGTTTCCCTCTGGGAGCAGATTGAGAAATGGAGTTTGGGGTCTCTAAACTCACAATTTAAAAATACATATTTTGGTAAAGTTGTTTTTTAAATTGTGTCTTTGAAAATGCCACCTTTAGAAAGTGAGCATTTTCTTGCTTAAACCATTCTGTGACTCTGCCTGCTTGTGTATTCCCTGTCTGGGTCAGACTGACAGTTGGGCTGTTTGTGAATCTCCACTAGACAGTGACACAAAGGGAGCTCGGGTGTAGCCTGCATATCCTGATGGTCCATCTGGGCTAGAGTGGAGAGAGGAGTGGTCACTTACACCTGAAAGGGCTGTGCCTGCACAATGCAGTCTCTAACCCCCTGGTGTATGGCTGGGACCAGGCCTGGGCAAGGCAGGATCTTGTGAACAACAGAGACTTTCCTTTGAAGTTTGCCTACTTTAAAGGCAGAAAGGGGTATAAGTAGTGGACCCAAAACCCCAGATTTTTAGATTACTTCTGGACTCAAGAGGAACATCAGCCAAGGAGAAGAGCTGAAGGTCTGGAGATGGAGTACTGCCTATTGCCTCTGACTGTGCTTGCTGGGTTGGCCTGCAGTTGCTGCTTCTGCCTCAAAGAGGACAACGACTGGACTTTGTGGTACATTCCTGCTAGTGAAGTGTCTCAAAAGGCTTGGACTGAGCTTGCTTCCTGTTCTGACATCTCAGGGCCATCAAAAACTTCCTTTGCCAGCACTTGGACTCTCTGCTGAGACTCCCGTCCTGCCAAGTGGTGCCCTATCCAATCCCTGGGCCCTTGAAAGGTGAAGCTGGTAGAACAAGGACTCAAATCCACACACAGGAAGCTGTGCAAAAAAAATTCTGATGCACCACCTGCAATGTGGCTGTAAAAATGACATGACACCCACCTCGCGGCTGAAACTGACACAACACCTGCATCGCGGCTGGGAAATTGACGCATCACCTGGAGAAACTACGCAACACCCGCTTGCAGCTGCTGAAAATGATGCAAACCCCACGCAGCACGGTTTTCCATCACCGTGAGGCCGGATTTCACACGCATCATCGCTGGGCATCAATGTGAACTTGCGTGGATCGCCTACCCGAGCAGAGAAGAAATGACGCACGGCCTCACTTGCAAATAAGGAATTGCTGCATCACTGACTTTTCCGATGCACGCTCACTCGTGTGGCTTTATTTTTGACACAAACCAGGTACTTTGTCTAACAACAAAGTTTCCATTGTTTTCTATGGGGTAGGACTCTTTTTACTTTAAAAATTCATCACTTGACTTGTGTATGTTGGATCTTTGTTGTCATGGTCTTGTTTGATTTAGATAAATATTGGCCATTTTTCTAAACTGGTGTGGTGTTCATTTTGTAGTGTTGTAGTTTAGTGTTACTGTACTGTGTGTTTTGGTACAAATACTTTACACATTGCCTTTGAGATAAGTCTGACTGCTTGTGCCAAGCTACCAAGGGGATAATCAGGGGTTGCCTCAGGAGTTTAACTGCCTTACCCTGACTAGAGTGAGGGTCCGTGCTTGGACAGAGTACAATCTGACTGTCAACCAGAAACCCCATTTCAAACAATACTGCTGTGGGGCCCGTACATTTTGACAAACAGTTTCAAATTATAGGACACTTGGCATTGGCAAGTTACAGTGGCATGGACATTTGTGTGAATGGAGGTAGGCGTACATCCTTAGTTGAAAATGGGCAATGTATTGATATAAGAATCATTGCCTTACAGTACAAATGCGTAGAAGATAAAGTACGGGACACATGAGAGAGAGGAAAAGGTGAGGAAAGAGGAGGATATAGGAAAAGAAAGAACATAGTAAAAGGGAGGGAAATAAAGAAAGAGATGGGAAGGATAGGAGGGGGAGCGGGAGGAGGAAGAGGAAGAGGAAAAGGAGTGGCATGGCGTGGACAGTAGTAGGTTACGGTTTGTGCATTTTGGTTAATCATGTTTGTGTTGTGCCAGGGTTGATTGTTAGGAGTTTAGGAGCTATGAGGAGGGTGAGAGGTTTGGTGGATTTGGTGAGTTGACAAATGTGTCTAGTTTCTCCCAAATATTTATTTTGGTGTGGTTCCTGCTTAGGAAGATGAGTGAAGTGTCGGCTCCCCTAATGAATTGGTGTGTGGGGAAGGGCCAGAATAGGGTCAATTTGGTGTGTTGAATTTGGATACTGTAGTTGCTAATCTCTTTCCAGTGCTCAGTGACAGAGTGCCACTATCATATGATAGAGATTCCCTTATTTCTCTTTGTAGCTGAAGCATTTAGCAGAGTCTACAATGCAAAGTCAGTGTGGTCTAAAAGGACTCCAAGAGGCATTTTGTGCTGCTCAGTATCTACACTGAGCTATGGACTGTGCAATGTTTTTCTCAGGTAAATCTAGACCAGATGTCTGCCCATTTAACGTTGCCAGTCTGTGAAAGACTTTATTCCTTAAGCAGACTTTTGAATGTGGCTTGTATTTATAAGCAGTTTGGGAGTGTTTCAGGGAGAATAGCTTGGATATATTTGATGCTGTATGCCATCCCGTGCTAACTTTCCTGAAGACCGAAGGCTATTTTGGGTCATGAGGTGGTTTGTATTTGGAAAGGTCACTTTTGATTTTGAGGAAGGTGTAGAAATCCACATTGTGTAGTGTTAGTGAGCATTTAAGTGAGGAGAAGGGGATAGGATAATTTTTAGTACCAAGGTGTTTCACTAGTGTAATACCAGTTTTGGCCTATTCATTAAAAAATAGTGTTTTACTTAGGATTTGATATTCTGATTATGCCAGCGGAGGCTAATGTAGAATATTATGTGATCTACCTTATTATCTAGCATGTGTATTGAGGAAACTGTAGCAGCAAGTATGTCCGCTGAATGTGATGCTCTACCATTTCTCATTGTAATGAATGATATCAGGGTAAATGGGTGAGTTACATTTTGCTCAATTTGTAACCAGGATGGAATATTTTGGTGTGCGTCTGAGAACCAAAGGAAGCTTTGTCTGGCTAGAAAAGATGTTTGGAATATGCAAACATCTGCTAGATTTAATCTTCCTACACACTTGGGAAGTCTTAATTTTGTATGAGCAATTCATGTTTGCTGAGGACCAAATGCACTTGGAAAAAACACTGTATAGAAGACATTAGAAAGGGGGGCAGGGGACATACCTAGTAGAAAATTAATAAGTGGTAAAATCATCATTTTATTTGGCTTAATTCTACCTCACCAGATCATGCAATTTGGGGTCCAGTTCTATAAGAGGTTTTTAAATATAACCATAGATGTATTTCATTATATGTCATGGAGTCCTTCAGGTTCTTTTTTAAACCAGAAACTTAAAGATTTGATTCCGGTACTTTCCCATTTTAGACCAGTGTGTTTGATTACAGAGGTACTGCAGAGATTGATATTGGTTTTTGTGACTGGTTTGTCATGGAGAACTAGAGTAATCTGCATGACAATTTTTAACTACTTCAAAGCAGCTAAGAGTTGCACACAGGAATGTCCAAGAGACTTGTCAAATTACTTCTCTACATCTAGGGTCATGATCAGAGACTCTAGAAGTTTGGCTTTTCCAATGACATGGTTAAGTAGTGTTATGTTGTCCACAACTGGGCTACCTTTGCTGAAGCCTGTTTGGTATAGTGGATGATTGATTTACAACAAGATTGAAGCCTATTTTCCAGGATTTTTATGTACATTTTGCAATCTGCATTGATAAAAGATATCAGCCTGAAATGTTTGGTTATGTGGGGTTCTTTCCTTCTTTTGGGATGACAATGATTGTTACTCTCAGGAAGCGCAGTGAATGCTTCTTACAGCAGAAGCGTTCCCTCTGCAGGAAATCCCTTGAGGGTCTGAAATCCCCATGGCTGAGGATTTGGCATGGTTTATCTTAACTCCTGAGACCATCTCAAATTGCCCTAGCTCCTGAACCAATTCAGGAATGGAGGTATAAGTGTCGGTCAAAAAACGAAGCACATCAACAGCAAACAAAGCCATCTTATAGTCGTTTTGGTCCAACCCAAGTCCCTCTATTGCATTCTTAGCCTTTAGTTTTTGTATTAGGGGTTCCATCACAAGGACAAAAATGAGGGTGGAGAGGGGCCACCCTTGTATCATACCCCTGGTCTGCATCATTGTGTCTGACATTTCCCCTGTGATTTTTAGTTGTGTTGTAGTTTGCTTGAAATTGGTCATGATGAGCTTGGAAAGGTTGGGGTATAGTCCCGTTTTCGCAAGTGTTTTAGCTATGAACAATTAGTGAACTCAATTGGAGGCCTTCTCCTCATCCAGTGACAGAAGGACTATTTGTGTGTTGCACATGTTAGCTGTGTCGGGTTAACAGCCACCCAGGTGTTATCAGTTGCTTGCTGGAGTTTAATAAAACTGGCTTGGTCTGGCGATATCAGAGTCATGGATGCAGGACACTAGGTTAGATGCGTCAATGTTCAAAAGGGCAATTAGTCTGTATAAGCCACAAGACGTAGGATGTTTTCCTAGTTTGAAAATTAGAGTTAGAGTGGACTTGGTCATTGTGGGAGTCTTTTTTTTTTTTTAATAAAATATATATACATCCTTTCAGGCTTAGAGTGCTACATGAATTATACCAAAAAGGCAGTAGGGAGTCCTGGGTAGTTCCCAAGTTTAAGGCAGACAACAGCTCCTTCCTTTACATGGAGCACTCTACAACACCACTAACACACAAACCCTACTACTCACCTCTAATGTCTGTTTTTCTAGCAGAATTTTGAAGCATAGGATTAGCACAGTGCCATCCACACCGAGCTAGAAAAGTGACAAATCGTTTTGCCATGTTTGCATCAAAGTGTATTATTATTACTAATGTGCGGGCATGTGCTTGCTATTAATAGTGATCCTGATCTTTCTTGTTTATGTAATGGGGGTGGGAGTTGGTCCAAAGTCTGTGAGCCACCGCTGTGCAGGACCATAGCGAGGCATCTTTTCCAAAGATTAGCACTTCAGTGTTGTCCTTGTTTAGTTTGAGGCAATTGAAATTCATCCAAGAGCCCACTTTGGTCATGCATGAGTTGAACTTGTTCTTGGTGCTGGGTGTTTTGTCCATGAGGGACAATATCAGTTGTGTGTCATCAGCGTACATGAGTATGTTGAGGTTGTATGTGGGGGTGACGTCTGTCAGCTGCATCATGTAGATGTTGAAGAGGGTTGAGCTGAGTGACAAGCCTTGGGGGTCTCTCTAAATGTATTTCTGAGCGTCTGAGGAGCATGGTGTGTTGTTGACTGTGTTTTTTCGGTGACAAAGGTGCAGATCCATTGGAGAGCAGGTCCTTAGATGCCAACTTTATGAAGTGGTCTGATAAGGATGGGGTGGAAGACTGTATCATAGGCTGCAGAGAGGTTGGGTAGGACGAGGGCTGCAGTTTCTCCTCTGTCGAGGATCATCTTGAGCTTGTCTTGCTGCTACCAGGAGGGCTCTCTCTGTACTGTGGTTAGGTCTGAAGCCTGGTTGCATGGTGTTGAGGAGCTGGTGGTTGGCAAGGTAGTCTAAAAGCAATATGATGGTGGCTTTTTTTATGACCTTGGCTGGGTATGCTAGAATGGAGATTGGTTGGTAGTTTGTGAGTTTGGCTGTGACTGCTGAGGGCCTCTTCAGGAAGGCGTTGATGTCTGCATGCTTACAGGAATGTTGCTGTGTCGACAGAGGTGTTGACGATGGGGGTGAGAACTTTTCTGGTGGGAGCAGAACCTTTGTCAAAGGCATGATAGGGGCAAGGGTCTTCAAGGCCCCAAAGTGGATGGTCTTTATGAGTTCTGTGGTTTCCTCTGTGGTGATGGGGTTCCTTGATGTCAGGGTGCCACCTTTGTTTGATACTAGGATGCTTGTTGCAAGGTTGATGGGTCTCTGTGGTTCAAAGTTGGTGAAAATGGTTGTGATTTTTTTTACAGAAGAAGTCTGAGAGGCCGTTGCATAGTTCTTGGGTTGGAGTGATGTTTCTGGTGGTTGCTGCTGGTATGGTGAAGTCCTTGATGATAGCGAACATTTCATTGGTGCTGTTGGAGATGTTGTCAATGCCCTCGGCAAGGGCCTTCCTTTAGGTATACTTGATTTTCTGGTGGAAGCATCCCTAGGTGGATTTAAATATTTATTTGTCTGATTCTTCTTGGCTCTCTCTCCCCCTCTCTGATAGGTGATTGCAGTGGTGTTTGGTCATTCTGGGTTCTTCAGTGTACCAGCTGGCCTCCATTTGCATTCTTGCTAATTGGCTTCTTTTGCAAACAGCCAGGGTATTGTCATAGCTGGTAGTCCAGGTATTAATGTTGTTGATTACACTGGGTAGGTGGCATGTATGCTCTGGTTGCTCTTTCTCGAGGGTGGAATTCCAATCCACCTCAGATATATTGTTCCAGGGTCAGGAGTCAGGGACTGTCATGGTGATTCTGCTATGGTGTGGGATGCCGATCGAGAATCTAATGATGGCGTGGCCAGTCAAAGTGACAGAAGTGTGTCTGTTGAACGTGATGTTACTGAATGAGTTAAAAAAACGGCCCAGATTGTGTTTGGCAGCCGGTGGGGGAAGTGGGGTGATATGGGTTGGGTGAGTCCTAGGTTTCAGAGGATTTTAAGGAATGCAATTCAGTTGGGGTCGGTTAGGTCTTCGAGGTGAAAATGTAACTCTCCTAGGAGGATGTAGGTGATGGAGAAGAGGAGTAGTGAGGTGACAAAGTCCAGGAAGTTACTGATGAAATCAGCCCGGGGTCCTGGGTGTCCGTAGACCAGGGTTCCGCCTAAGGTGAAGTTGGTTATGATTTTGCGCTTTGAAGTTGAGGTTTTCCATGTAGTCAGTTTTGGTTTCTGTGCTGGTGGTGCAACTGATAGTGTTCTTGAATATAATGGCAAGTCCTCCATCTGGTCTATGTTGGTGGTCTTCCTTGACAACTTTGTTACTGGCAGGGGTGGCTGTAGTGATGCCTGGTGTTGAGGCTGTGTTCAGCCAGGTGTAGGTGAGGAAAAGAGGGTCTGGGGCGGCATTGTCCAGCAGGTCCCAGATCTCCCTGACAGGTTTGAGAAGCATGGGTGTTGAGAAGCATGCTGATATCAAGGATTGGGGTGCAGGTAAATTTTGTTTGTGAATACTTGCCTGTTTGGGGTGTTGGATGCTGTTGGTGTGGTTGTGGTGATTGTGCAGGTAAAGCACCAGCAGATGCAGGTGCAGGCGAAGGCTCCTTCCTTGTTGTAGGTTGCTGTGAGGAAGCAGTGCAGCAAGCGGTGGCCGGGGTTGAGGGTGTGGAAGAGCAGAGAGGGGTATTGAAGAGTACATGGGACCAGGGTTTCTGGCGGTGGGTGCAGTCCAGGCATGGATAGGCAGAGATGTGCTGGCCATTGCTCAACATCAGCACATTAGCACTAAAGCAGCCATTCATTAGGTTCTGGGAGATGGGACGACCACAAGTGGTGGTAGGTGATCACGGGAGAGGTGCAGGAGGCAGGGAAGAGCAGGAAATGGCGCACAGCAAGATGCAGGGAAGGAACAGTGGAGAGGGAAGGAGGGTGGCAGCCAAACTGCAACCTTTTCTGTAGTGAAAGCTACTTATATACAATGAAAATCATCCAGAACTACGACTATTAGAATTGTAATACTGATCACATCAGACATGTTTACATGTTTGTTTTAAATATACACTTTTCAGTTTTTGTGGGCTGCGCTACACACAGGAGAACTACTTATGGTTAGCTGGAGAGCTACTAGTAGCTCACGAGCTACTCGTTGGAGACACTTCTTAACAATTTGGCATGTCACGCGTACACTCTGCTGTAGGTTTTATTTTATTTTCTCGTGTGACATGCGCTATGTCTTTATTTTAAATAAAGGCCTTAGGGCTTTTGTTGTAATCTATGCACTTACCTCATTCTTACTTCTGTGCCCTGCACGCGCTTGTGATGTTATTTAACTTTACATTTGCGATGTGTTTTTTCTCATGCTCTGCACGCTTAATGCTTTTATTTGAAGCGTACCCAGTTCTGCTGGCACTGTTTGTAATTCGGGTTAGTCAGTTGTCCTGGCTGCCCGCGGTATAAGGAGTATAGGTTGTGGGCTCCATTAATTTATGCTACTTGGAAAATAAAATACTACAATTTTAATATAATAAGACTTCGGATTTGGGGTTTTTCTGAAAGTAAGGATCGCACAACAGGTGGGAGAGAAAACAGTGAAAACAGGGCAAACTGCAAAGTAAAACCTGCCAAAGCAATTAAAGCATGGCCACAAAATGAGCAAAAGGCAGAAACAAGGGCACACTAAAAGGCAAAGAAAAACGAGGGAAAGCAATAAAAAGCACATGCACAAACGAGAGAAAGGCAGAAACAATGGCACGATACGAGGCAAAGGGTCAAGAAAAACAGGTGAATATTCAAAACACGGGCACAAAATAAGGGAAAGACAAAAACAAAAGCACAAAGCAAAAAACAAAGAAAACGGGTGAATGGCATCAAAAAAACACGGGCACAAAACGAACGAAAGGCAAAAGCAGACATAAGTATGGTAAACGTTAAGGAAAACAGGTGAAAGCAATGAAAAACTGGTAAAAAAAAACATGAGAAACACAAGGCTAAAAAAACGAGGCAAAAGTAATGAGAAATGAGTGAGAGCGGTGATGGTGAAAAGCAAGTGAACGTAGCGGGACAAGGACACGAAATGTGAATGATGCACCGAAGGGCAAGAGAGAGTGAGTGAAATGGAGAGAAAGAGAGCGAGGAGCGAGGCGGGAGCCCCGAGGCGCTGGAGCCGGGTCCGAACGAGCCTTGACCCTTCGGAGGAGTGTTCATAGATGAGTCCCAGGGGCTGGGACCACACTGTTTTCTTTAACCCTGTGAACATTACAAGATGCACCCTGGATTACAAACTAAAGAGGGGCTGTGAAACGTTTTTGGCCCTGTCCCCACTAAAGCTTTCACCAAACTGACCTGCAGAAGTGGGTTTAGTGGAAATTACATATAAACATCAAATGGGTGGTGCTGGGACTGTTGTAACACTTTTCATCAGTTGCTAAGAATCTGGCCGTTATTTGTTATTAATTACCTGTACACCAAAACGTCCCCGAGTGCTATTTATGGCTCTGCTCGGTTTATTTTGGAAACTGTGAATCTGTACTCGCATGGAGCTTGCAGACCCAGGAGATGGTCCACAGAAGTTGTAGATGAAGAGCCAATAGCAAAATACGTCAGTAATCAGATGTTTTGTGAAGGAATGGGGGTAGTCTCGAAAAAAATGACTATTTACTGTTAACCAAAATCAAACTTTGAAAGTTTCCTCTCTCCCAGATAAACCCGTCTTGAGACTCACTATTTTCAGCCCAGTTTGCTTCTGTTCTCTTCCCAGTCCCTCTCTATCCACCACATGTGGCTGTCGCCTTTTTCCTGATCCCAGTACTGGAGCCTCGCTCACCTGTCTCTTGATCACCCATGGGATGAACCGGGGGTTGCACCAGGAGGCGCTGCTATCCTGGGCTTTCCCGCTTGCCTCCTCCGCCTGAGCCTCTCGTCTGAGCCACTCACTGGAATCTCGGGTTCTGTTTAGCCTGAACGTCATATACTCTTACTATGACGTCAGAACAGAGTTGGGCGCGCCATTTAAGGCTCTAGTCTGGTTCGAGCGCTCAGCCAGGGGTCTTAAAGGACTTTCGAGCCATAATCGAGTAGAGCTTTGACGTTGCTTCTACCACCGTCCACGTCATGTGTGAACACAAATATCAAAGCTACCCAGGGTGGAGTAGAGGAGGAGTGACCAACGGGCTTTTTTGCATTTCGTCATCAAAATACGAGTCCCTGGTACTGGTTAAACCCGCCCCTGCTGCACACACAGGAGCTTTAAGAATGACGCGCTAGGGAATGGGGGTGGGGGGCAGTGGCGTATAGAATGGGCCCCCTATAGAATGGGATGTGGGGTCCCTGAGTCTAAACATATCTCACATATAGTATTCATTGGCCTTGGGCTGGATGGAAGCCCCAGAAGGTGAGGGGGGCTACCAGGGGAGACGCCTCAGTGGACAGAAAACACCCCTCCCAGACGTACGATAGACTGCCAACCCCCTTCCGACAGTTCTCTTGTCTATGCACTCTGTACCTTTTTTCCAATACCTCTTACCCTCTTTCTCAACAAATAAGATGGAAGACGTTGCTCTAGTATTGACGGCAGCAGCTTTATTCCACTATACATTACATGGTACGTGACAAAACATTACAGCTAATGGTCATAAACACGTTCTTTGTATGCGCTATTTGTATCTCGGCCTCCCTGATTGTCCTTTTGGGTTTGTTTATCAATATAGCTTGTAGCCAGTGGTTATGGATAGTCTCCACGACAATGGTCTCATTGGTCAAGTACCCAGCGTTTGGCGGCTAGGCTACCACCTTTCCACCAATCTCTCTGTGGAGGCTCCCCGCCCGTGCCTGGGCTGCAAGTGCGGTGTCCGCCCGCTGTTGACCCATTCCTGCCCCCTGCCTGCTCCCCATGCCCATGCCATAAGGCATCCCAAGGACATTGTTTGAGCAGGTCTTCTTTTAGGGTATTGTGCTTCTGGCCTTCTGTGTTTTTTGCTTCCGCCACGCTGCCTGTGGTTACCCAACCACATGCAGCTCCCCCCTGGACAGCTCCCTATGGGCAACCGAGCAGTTCCAGCGCCCCACTATATTTAGTAGGGATATGTCTATTCCTACTCTGCATAAGTGTATACTGTTTACCAATATGTGACATCCAAGACCATTTCCAGCCGCGCCTGTGCTGCAATTGCCTTTCTGCTTTGCAACTATCCCCTCCCGTTGTCTCTGTCACCCCCTAGTGTCCCAGCCGTCAGGCCGACCAAGGACCTGGTACCATAATCTTACCATGAGCAATGTAACCCTTCCACAATCGTTGTCAAACACTGAAGAATATTCTGTAAAATTATTAAAAAGGCATGCAATTTAACTATCAGTACTCCATTGATTTCCAGCGAGACTAAGGAGGTGCTGCAAGGCAAGATGTGGCCTCCACATCCACCATAATTTCCCAAGAAAGTCAAAACTCGAACGAGCTTAATAGATGCAGATTGTCTCACCGTTGACATGAGCCATCCTACTGCTACCAAATACACATCAATATCTGGTGGTATGGACTGCTACCTAACTTTGGGGCAGAGTTGGTGTAATACAAGTTAATTGTTGCTCCTTGTACTTTAATGGCTTATACATAATTTGGCTCCACATCCATGGACTGCAGCCTCCATTCCTGCCTCTTCTTCACAGCAACCGCCCCAAGCACCACATGCACTATTTAATGCTTAGGCTCTCAGTAAGAGTGGCCACTTAATTGATATAGGGGTGTTGACAGCAGTGTTTGGCCTTATCGGAATTATGAGAGCACAAGAAGACTGCAGGATCTGTTTACTTTCACCAGGAGATAACAGCTAGTGAAAGTAGGTTAAATGCCATTCCATTCCCAGGCCGCTGAAAGAGGCCTGTACTATATACGAATTTGAGTTAAAGTACACTTCTGCTCTTGTCGTACAAGTTTGACATAAGGGTAAAGTTTATGTTTTTTTTATAGATTTTTCATAATCACACTTGCACTTCATTTACTTTGAGCAATTATGCAAATTATCCTCAGGCAAAAGAGCACCTCTCTAACCTGCGACTGGAAAAGGCAGAAGCTCCCTCCTCATTTTCCCATTGATTTGAGAATTACACGAAAGATGCAGTTATTGTGGATCTCATAAGAGCTGCTGCTGAATCCCAGGATGGTATCAAACCCTTGCCCTTAATGGAGTCTGAAGGGAGATAGGTAAGAATCGCTACCACTGAGCTACGTATCCCAGCAGCTGAGCTTTCATTTGCAATCGACTTTAGTACACAGGTGCCTCTCGCTGGTTGAACTCACCATGAACTGATTCACTACTAAACAGAGATGTAGCTTGACATAGCCACTGAATAAAATGGTACCCTTGAGATTGTTGGAGTATCTAGAGCTGATGTTTTAATTGGACATAGAATTGACTCATTTGCTCTTTAGGACTATGGCCCTCATTACAACCCTGGCGGTCAGTGGAGAAGTGGTGGTAATACCGCAAACAGGCTGGCGGTAAAACAAATGAAATTACAAGCATTCTGGTGACCACCATGCCAAACCACTACTTCTCCACTCCGACCGCCAGGGTGGTAACGACCGCTGGGCTGGAGACTTCGGTCTCCAGCCCGGCAGCCGTCACTACACCACCGGCGGCATCACGACCTCGCATACCACCATGGATTTCGTGGGGCTCTGTACTGCCACGAAATCCATGGCAGTAAGCATTATCAGTGCCAGGGAATTCGTTCCCTGGCACTGATAGGGGTCTTCCCCTCCCCCCTCCCCAGAGTCCTCCCCCCAAACCCACGACCCCCCTACCACTCCCCAAAGGTGGTAGGACCCCCTCCCCACCCCCCCAAACATTGACACACACCCTACATGCATACTCACACAACTACTACACATACATCCACACATACACACAGACATACACACAGACATACACACACACATTTCCCATACACACAACACCCCCGCATGCATACACGCACTCACACACCCCCTCTACACATGCACATGCACACCCCCAGGCACGCACACAACACCCCCCCCCCCCCCCCATCCCCGTCCCCAACGGACGATCACCTTACCTGGTCCGGTGATCCTCAGGGAGGGAACGGCATCCATGGGGGCTGCTCCGCCGCCAGCACCCCATCACCAGAACACCGCCACGCCGAATCCTGGGTTGTGATTCGGTGGGCGGTGTTCTGATGACGTGGCAGTGGAGGTGGATCAGCCTCCACTTCACCGCCGACCGCCAGTATGGCTGCTGGCGGCTCTCCATCCGAAAAAGGGCAGAGGGCTGCCAGCAGTCATAATACGCTGTGCGGAAAACCGCCTGCACTGGCGGCCTTCAGCACGGCGGTACCTCGGCAGTCTTGAAAAAAGACTGCTGAGGTCCAAATGAGGCCCTATATGACTTAAAGAATGAACCACATTCTATAATGCACAATTAGATCATTTGGACACCAGACGGGTAATGCATTGATCTCACCTGGGTTGAGCGCAGTACTGTATTCAAACAACAGTTAGTAGTGACCAATCTGTTCCTTTGCTTAACTACATATCATTTAATTCAGCACTGGGCAAATATGTCATGCATAGTGTGGCACACAAGGTATGTAACATTCATAATTATTAGGCAGGTGACAACATAGCGCCTCACTGTGCATCTACCACGGTAAACGCAGTAGGAGAAAGTCTCCCTGAGTGCGCCTCTTTTAGGAACAAATAACCGTGACAACAGAGTAGAATTAAAACGTGTTTAAAGAACTGGAGTGCTATCATTACATGAATGTGCAAGGCAGCCATCACCGGTCGCCATACTGTTGGCAAACAACCTTTGTTATCTGCTTTCGTGTGCGAGCCATGGTCGCAGCCTGTAGGAAGGGGCGCTGCGCTCGTGAAAAGAAATGAGATGATCCAGGCTTGCTGCGAAGTAAGCGTTTATTCTTCACGAAGAGGAAGCCCACGACGCATCGTCCGACTCTCGGAACAACGGCTGTCACAAACCGTCCTTCAAGTTCCAGAACCAGATCACTACGCCAATGACCGCATGTTCCATAAATAAACATAAAGGTAAGACAATAGTCATAACACTATGTAGGCGGGTGTCGTCCACCTCGCCTACCGACGCGCGGACATGGCGCCGGCCGCGCACCTCCTCCGTCTCCGACCCGCGTCGCCATGGAGACGCGTGGGTGCGGAACTCCCTTTCGGCACCGGACTTCCGGGTTGCCGCGTCGGGAGGAGAAAAGACGGCACAAAAGGGAGACGCCGAAGAGGAAGAGGGGTCGACGGGCGAAGGAGACGAGCCGCAGGAAACACGGGAGCCAGAAGAGAAAACAGCCGAGACGAGTGCCGAGGAGGGGAAGCCCAGCCAAACCGTTCGAGCCGAGGAGAGACCGCGAGGAAGAGAGAGACCCTGGCACGACCCAGGAGGGTCGTGGCTAAACAAGGTACGGGCCATATTGAAGGGGCATCAACACTAAAGGGGAAAAGGGCAGGGGAAGGAAGAAAAGGAGCTCGGGGAGGGCAGGAAGGGAACCAGGCAGGTTATTTGGGTGTCAGGGACTTGGGAACCACGGACCACCTTCCCATCCTATCACCAGCCTAAAATAGCCACACTAATAACCCGCTTTCCTCCTTTGCCTATTTTATATACCCTCCGTTAACACACTATCTCCTATAGTTCCTTCCCACTTAACCCCTGTACTAACAGATTAGAGATAACAAACTACAGTCCTACTTACCTGGACATATCCTCTTATTTCACGAGAACCTACGGGAACCAAGAAGAAACTACCTGGAGATCGCCACCTAAAGGAGAGAAGAAAACACATTGGAGACTCATACCAGTTACCCAAACCGGCAACAGACGACCTCCGAAGAAAAACTAAGAAGGAGTACAGCCAGTATTAGTACAACAACCATAATAAAAAAAAAAAAATGGTATTTCCGCCCTTATAGGGCCTAAAAATCAGAGTTCGCGTCCTCTGTGCCACTGAGCCCCGCCCAAACACTAATAGTCATAACACTACATTACACTAATAGTCATAACACTACATTCATAACACTACATTACCTCCTTCCCTTGAAAAGAGAAAAAAAACACAATACTAAGCAAGAACAAAATCATTAAACTTGGATGGCAACTTAACAGTTCTTAAACTACGAGTGGTCACACGTTTTGATGAGGAATCAGCAAAATCCAAAATTGGATCACTAACTGTATTATGCTGTGGAAC
This sequence comes from Pleurodeles waltl, assembly GCF_031143425.1. Lineage (NCBI taxonomy): Eukaryota > Metazoa > Chordata > Amphibia > Caudata > Salamandridae > Pleurodeles > Pleurodeles waltl. The sequence continues at coordinate 838,505,498 of NC_090438.1, forward strand.
AAATTCATTTGTAGAGTCAACATCATTATGTGTAACACAAGGAAAGGACCCGCCTGGAGAAGCAGGTGTGCTACACATCTGTTCACCATTAAGTAAAGAAGTTTGCTCAGAATCTTGAGTTTTCTGATTCCCAACCTCAGTAGATAACATGAACTTTCACCATTCTTAACGTGATGCATGTCATTAAAAATGTGTACTTCTTCAGGAGCAACATGAATAACATTTCTCTTGTTCCACCAACCTTTCATTTCTAATAAAACAGATGTTTTCGTGACCTTAACAATTTTAGAAGGTAAATAATACTTATATTCTCCTTTGCAAACCCTAAATGGCTTTTTGATTAAAACCCAATCATTCACACAAAAGTCAATAATCTTAAAAAATTTCTTGAGATCATAGTCATCTTTCTGTTTCAATTGCTTAAGTGCACTCTATTCCTTTAAGAAGAAGAATCCTCTGAATTTGATATACCCTGTACTAGGCCAAACATCCATTTTGGTACAAGTTTATTCCTGGGTTCTCTACCATTGAGTAACCTGAAAGGAGTGACCCCAGTAGTAGTAGGAGGGGTGGTTAAGTACCCCCACAATTTCTCCTGTAAGAATTCTGCAACATCAGAATTAGAAGATAAGCCAGTCTGAATACCGTCTTTAAAAATACGATTGACCCTTTCCAGTAAACCGTTCGAAGATGGGCTGTGTAACGCTACTTTTTGATGTTTAATATCATGTAGACTCAAAAAATCTCTGACTTTGTTAAATACAAAATGTGTACCATTGTTGGTGACCCCGGTATTAACTGTGCCTTCTAACCTGAAAAATGTGCTTAAAAACGCGATCACAACATCAGAATCAGCACAAGGTGCAAACACATAATATATCCACTTTGAAAAGTAATCAATTACAACTAATAGGTACCTCTGATCCCTAGGCAAAAGATGAAAGGTTCCAGAGAAATCCAAAGCTATTTTTTCCCAAGGTTTTTCTGGAAGTGGAACAGGGTGAAGTGGTTTAGTGACAGATTTCCATTGTTTTTTCTGAGACAATACATTCAGGACACTTATTAACAAATCCTCCCACTTCTCTGTCTAAGCCAGGCCACCAATAAGACAATTTCAACTTTTTGACAGTCGCTGATATTCCCAGGTGACCTTCATGTGCAATACTAATGATTTTATCTCTAAGTGCAATAGGTGGAACCACAAGATCACCTCTCAAACAAATATTATTTTCACAGGATAATTCCCTGGCGACCTGTGCAAAACACCTTAACTCATTAGATACTTTTTTCTCAGGTGGCCATTTAGTCTTCAAGAAAACTAAAACTTTAGACAACACCTCATCCTTAGCCGTAGATGTCAACCAGTCTTGTTCTGTAATATGGCTATCAGAAACAGCTACAACATCCATTAAAGCTACTACACATTCTTGTTCAGAATCTGTTTCCTTTGAAAAATCATAAGGCAATGGTAAACGGAACAAACAATCAGCACGAAAGTTCTTCCCACCTTGTATGTATTTCTTGACCAAATTATACTTTTGTAGTTTAGACAACAAACAAACTAAACCTGCTGACGCTTTACCTAAACCATTTCCATTCAATAGGAATACAAGAGGTTTGTGATCTGTGTATAAATCACAAGTGGTTCCCCATATGTAAGTTTTGAACTTCTGAACACCCCATACACAGGCAAGATCTTCCCTCTCAATGGTACAATAGTGAGATTCAGCTTCAGACAAGGTTTTCGAACCAAAAGCCACACTATGTTCGTGACCTTCAACCCATTTTCCAAAAACATAATTGCTTTTCAAACTGGCATCAACCATAATGAATGGTTTTCCTAACAGGTCAAAAGCCTGTAACGCAGGAGCATTAATGACTAAATTCTTCACTTTACTAAAAACAATGTTTAAATCATCAGACCATTCAATTTTTTTGCCTTCTTGAGAAGAGATCTCAAAGGCTGTACCTCCATAGCATAACCAGGAATGATCCTGGCATAAAGCTCACAAAGCCCCAAAAATTATCCTAAATCGTCTTTATCAGTGGGCGGACTTGCATTTTTCACTGCATCCAAATTGCTGAATTTAGGTTTAATGCCCTGCGCGGAAATGATGTGACCCAAATATTCAACTTCAGTTACCATTATTTTGCATTTATTGGATTTAACAGTGAAACCTTTGTCTCTCAGAATGTTTAAAACCTTAACCAGAATATCAAAGTGTTCACGCTGTGTCTCTGTGTGAATTAAAATATCATCCTGAAATGCCTGAACTTTCGGAAAATTACAGAATAACTCATCCACGAGTTTTTGAAAAAACACTTGCCGCAGAAGCAAGCCCAAAAGGCAAGCGCAAATATTTGAAAGCTCCAAAAGGAGTTATAAAGGTAGTTAAATGCTGAGATTCCTCAGATAAAGAAACTTGATGGTAAGCAGAATGAAGGTCAATAGTTGAAAACATTTTTGAGCGCCCAAGATATGTGATCATCTCCTGAATATGTGGAAGAGGGTGGCAATCAACTATGATATTTTGATTACCAGATCTCAAATCCACACATAATCTTAAATCTCCATTAGTTTTCTTTGAGATCACAATGGGAGAAACCCACTCAGTTGAATCAGTGGGAGTAATAATGCCCTCATCTTGCAATTTATCTAACAACTTTTTCTAAATCTGTTCTGACACTTAACAGGACTGGCCTAACTTTGTGCACGACAGGAATAGCATTTTTTTAAACTTAATTGCGTGTTCAATCCCTCATACAGTACCCACTTTATTTATGAAAATTTCAGGGAACAAAGTGACTAAATGTTCCATAACGTCGTTAGACATATTGACATTGGCAATATGATCTTCCAAAACAAAATTTGGTACACCTCCCAAAACGACAGGATCATCATGGCCCGGCTGAAGAATAATGCCAAGACGGGCCAAATCCTTCCATCCAATAATGTCTCGCCTTTTGACTGCAACATAAACTTTCGTAAAGATGGACCTCACCAAACACTGCAAATTGGACCAAAAATACCCTAGGAGATCTATATCATGGCCACCAAATGCCTCGGGATTTACGTCCTGGGCATGTAGACTGATATGTTCATGCCAGTGTTTGAAAAAAGTATGATCAGCCAAAATAGTGATGGGAGCCCCTGAATCAGCTAAGACAGAAATGTTCCTATCTTGAATAGTCACATTACAAATAGCAGCTTTGATTACTTTTTCAGGTTTGTTACAAGACAGTTAACAAAACATTAGAAAACTGAACAGAACATTGTGCAGTGTCCTCGGACAGATTCACATTGCTGATCTTCACCTTGTTTGAAACACTTTTGTTACTATTCTGTGCCAAACAAACATTTTGAAAGTGGGCAACTTTTTGACAAAAATTGCACCTTTTTCCATTCGCAGGACATGAACTATCATTTCCTAGATGCATTTTAGAACCACAACGGAAACACATCCGTGAATGCTTACTTTGCTGACCATGAACAATTTTATCTTGTTTAACATGTCTCATACTACCTACAGAACAAACTAGTTCATCATTAAAGACACAATCTAATGTAGCATTTTGATTAGCTAGAACCTTGGATGTAGTAACAGATCTTTCTATTCCTTTAGCCAAATTAATACTTCCTCTAGAGTTGGATTACTCTAAGCTAAAAGTCTTTGTTGAATTTTTTTATGGAAGCAATAAAAAACAAATTGATCACATATGTAGATATCAACATTGGGCCCAAATTCACATTTAGAGGCTAAAACTCGTAGATTAGCTACAAACTCTTCAACCGTCTCATCACTTGACTGCTTACACATTGCAAAATTGAATCTCTCTAATAATACGCTAGTCATTAGAAAATTGTTTCTTCAGCCTTTCTTTTCCTTCAAAATAAGCGTTCCACGACTAATCACCACTCCCAGGTGGAGGAATCACTGGTAGGGCATCAAAAACACGTTGACCAGCCACACCAAGCTGATTAAAAAGTAAAGCTATTTTTCTCTGAGGAGAAAAGTCATTAGCATCAATTGCCGTTAGATAGTTTTAAAAAATGCGCAGCCATTCAGACCATTTGATTTCAGGCTTCCCAGCCTTCTGCAAAAATGGAGGAGGTTGAATAATACCTTGATTGGTAGCCATTTAGAATGAACAGCTAAAGGAGAACCCAAAAGTTTTGCTTAACACAATAACATGAAATGTCATAAAGGCTGCTGAAGAAAAAATTACAGTTGAAAGGAAGTAACCATGACAACGTAGTAATTACCAGGAACGCGTTTGCCTATATCACCAAGGCAACGCTGTGGTCTTGGTCATCTGCATCGTTAGGCCTTCAAAATTGGCTTCCGAACTGCTGGATAAGCATTTGACGCGTTACGGTGCCAAAGCAACGTCTCATAGACTCACAAAATGGTTGCTGGAGTTTCCACACAGCGTTGCCTTAGTTACCAAGGAACGCGTGTGCCAATAACTCACAATATGGCTGCTGTTGTTCCGAAGAAGCGTTGCCTACGTTACCAAGACAACGCGCATCAACAGTGTCCAAAACGCAGACCAATACGCCTAAAAATCCTTGCCTATGTGAATCAGGAGTCAGAGTCAGAGTCAAAGAAGACTGTAGGTGGCAGTTGCCGACAACCTCAGGGCTCAAGGAGGCTGTAGAAGACGGCTGTTGACAGCAGGGGCAAGCTACGGAGACAACAGGCTGTCTGTGGGCTCCTCCTCTGGTGGCACAGCAGCAAGCCCCCCACTCCTGGTTCCAAAAATTGTAACAAGGGGTGCTGTGCTCGAGGAAAGAAATGAGATGATCCAGGCTTGCTGCGAAGTAAGCGTTTATTCTTCATGAGGAGGAAACCCACGACCACGATGCAACGTCCGGCTCTCGGAACAACCGCCGGCACAAACCGTCCTTCAAGTTCCAGAACCAGATCACTACGACAATGACCGCACGTTCCATAAATAAACATAAAGGTAAGACAATAGTCATAACACTAATAGTCATAACACTACATTACACTAATAGTCATAACACTACATTCATAAAACTACACAGCCTTTGTTGTCTGCTGACAGGCGCCATTAACAGCGTTCTTCTGGAAAGCTTGATGACTGAGGAATTGGCAGGATACAAACCCATGACCTTCACCTCACTCTCATGAGCAAATACAAACATATAATACTTTGCCACAGGTCGAGGGACTCGAACCCTTGCATTAGAGGGGTTTCAGACTTAAATGGCACATAACCTTGCCTCTGAGCAAAAGCTCCTGGTTACAAACGTGTTTCTGTTACCAGACTTATCACAGGTCCTCCATTGACCAACCTCGGAAGGACGGAAGACAGAGATGGCCTTGGTAGAATTCAAATTTACCAACTTTCTTAGAAGTGAGTGATTAACTCACTGAGCCATCCTGCTGGCTATTAGCACTTTAACTTCTTATGCTGAAATGAAGTGCATAAGTTATGGGAAGGTATAGTTGATATTGACTCCCGCAGTGGGATTCGAATCCCGTCCTGCAGGTGATATGCACGGCGATCAGCAAGTGTCTGCAGCGCTGAGCTATAGCTCTGAGCAAAACTGTACTGGGTCAATTTAAATTAGGTCTGGCATAGGACACTTTGATAGCTGTAGCTACTGTGATTCCCTAACAGTTGTACATCCTCCATTGACACATCTCCTCCCAAGGGACCTCCAAGCAGCTGCTCTGTGCCTATCTAGCTCGCCCGTCAAACAAACCCCACACTTCTGTAGGCAGTCATTGATTGTTCTGGGCAGCACTATTGCTTAAGCATCTCCTCTGTTTTGGAGGCCCATTAATGTGCACCCTAGCAGTGGGATTGCAAAATTTGCACTTCAAATGCCATCTCAGCCCCAGAAAGGGCTATTTTTTGGCCAGTCGGCAGCGTGACATTAAAGCACAGCCAGACCGGGTGTCGACAGTCTGCAAAACCAAAGGCAGCCAGAGACGCCCTATTTTAGAGCACCATGTACTGAGGACATAGGGCTTCTGTCAATCTGCTCTATGAGCTGTCATAAAGCCAGCCCCCGTGTACCTCAACAAAAGGACTCTTCCGCCCGAACTTCTAGTGTGAGACCTGCCCAGTCCGGATATCTTCCTGAGATTTAGCTACCCTCAGGCCACTCATCAGTTGTGTTGAGAGTATCCTGCGCCTTGAGAACGACCATCTGGCTCCAGGTGCTTGTGTGCATGTGTAACCCTGGCCCATCACTCCTTCATGGGCCCGCAGTTCTGACTGCAGGTGCCTGTATGGTGGGTCAGGTGCATTGCCGGAGTTGCAGCTGCCCATGATGCTCCCGCAATCGTCTTTGCTGACATGTCTGCCATTTTCAAAGCCTCTTGTGATGAGCAGTTTAGAGAGGAGTGGGTTCCTTCTCTACTTGGCGTAATCGGCAGACGAAGATCGCAGCGACAATCAACTTCTCCGGACGGTGATGTCTAAAGTAGATCTTGTTGGGGGGGGGGGTGTCCTGCACTCCCCTTTCGACCTTGCAGGCTTCCGGTGTACTGTTACCTTGCCGGTACAAATACCATTGACCAATTTCTGTGTTTAATTTTCGTAGGCTTGTGGCCTCCCGCAGCTTGCCGGTCCTGCCCTTGGGAGGTGTAATTCACGTGTCCCAAACTCTGCTGACCGGCCTGCGACCACACTGACTTGAGGCCTTGCCACAGGCACACGTAAAGCAAGTGGCATGTGAGGCAAACAGTGATCCGATCTCAAGAGTCTGTTCTGTGGACCGGGTGGAGTGCTGATGGTTTGGACATATGTTGGTGTGGGCCTTTGGCGCAGGTATCAGAGTCCCAGACCCACTTGCAGTAAACCTAGGGACATGTTTATGTAGTTTTCACGCAGCGCAGCAAGCCACCTTGCTATGCTGCGTGAAAGGGTATAGGGCAGGAATGTGCCATATTTAACATAGTACAACGCATTCTTGTTATTTCCTTGTGCTGGTGGCCTTTTGGATGTTTAGCACCAGTGCAGACACCCATGCACCATGGTGCAGGTGTGCCTGTGTTACAGACAGCATTGTTTTTGTGCAAGAAGGAGGACCTTCCTGCACAAAACAATCCGCTGAGCCATTTTCCTCTTTCTATGTGTGCTGTAGACTGCAGCACACATAGAAAAAGGGAAAAAACAAGGAAAAATAAAGATATTTCTTCTTGTTATGTATCCCCTGGGGAGCTGTAGCATTTTCGTGCAATCCGAGGTTTATCAGTGTTGGTAAATCTGGGGATGCATCAAAAACCATGGATGGATGGGTGGGAACACCCATGCTCCACCCATGGAATGCCTTCTTGGGGCAGAATAATGCAACACAGCAATTTGCGCTTGGTTGCGTTACTCTGGATTTATCAAGCCATGCAGGGACACACAAGGTAGCATTGCATCCCTTGATAAATCTGACTTGGGTTTTGCACCCCTTGCATGGCACAAGGGCAACACAAAACCTTCATAAACATGCCCCCTAGTGAGAGAGACCAGGCAGGGAGGAGCTGTGTTTGCATGTTGTACATATTTTGGTGTTGGCGAAAACAAACTGAGGTATTGCCATTGAACAGATTAGTACGTGACCATCAGATGGGGCTGAGATTGTGAGATATTCGGTAAGCAAATTTCAGCGTAGGCTTATGATTATGTTGGTTAGGCTTTGCTTCAGAGTTCACTCTAAAATCTTTGAACCTCCAGGGAAATACTGCTACCCTTCTACAACAACACAGCAGATACTTTTTGAGGAAGGCTGACGGATTTATCTACACTCACCCTTCGCAGATATCCCACTTTATAAATGGAGGTCAGGATTTTTGTGGCACCTTCAGGCACATCATATTTGTATGGGCTTCTCACACTTTCGTATGGAGTTCATTCAGCCTCCGGAGGACAGGCTGGCATCCATGCTGAAGCTGTTCTGTGTTCAAGTAAACGTCCTGCGAGGCTGCTGCCAGGCTGCCCTGATCTACAATTTTAAATGGTGTGATGCGAACTCTTACACAAGTTATTGATTTGTGTGAATGGACGATGTCCATTGTGCACTAATAACTAACCTATTATGTAAAGAATAGGACAAGACAGGGCTTTTTGCACTTCGTAACTCTCTTCCCTCCCTAGTATAGTCCAATGGAAGTGGGAGGCAAGGGAGTAGCTAGAACATTAAATAACACCCTACTTTGAACCAAAGCTCTGATGGCACCAAGCAAGCGAAGCAAGTAAGTCCTACCCTCCTTTTTTAAAGAGCTTCCTTGTCTCTTCAATACAATTATCTATCCATTCATCTTTTCAAGTTCCTTCAACCCGCCAATATACACTACTACTTCACCTTTACATTCTGTGTCCATGCATTCTTTCATCCATCATTCAATCTTTCCCCATTCCATCCACTGGTCACCCCATTTATCCATCCGTTCACACATCCATCGTCTACACATGCATCCATCAATCATTCAATCAATCAGTGTTCTTGTATAGCGTGGCTAATCACCAGTTAGGGTCTCAAGGCGCTAGGGGAGGGTAGTTGCAGCTCAGTCGAAGAGCCAGGTCTTGAGGTTCTTATTGAACTAAGGCAGTGAGGGTGATTGCCTGAGATGTAGTGGAAGAGCGTTCCAGGTCAGCGCAGTGAGGTAAGAGAAGATCTTCCTCCTGCTGAGTTCTTGCAGATCCTTGGGGTGGTGTCAGGTCCAGTTTGGCAGAGCAGAGGTGTCTGGTGGGCGTGTAGAAGGACAGGTGGTGGTTGAGGTATGCAGGTCCGATGTTGTGGGGGGCCTTGCAGGCGTGCATGAGGAGTTTGAAGGTGATTCTTTTGTTGATCTGGAGCCAGTGAAGGTCTCTCAGGTGAGCAGTGATGTGGCTGCATTGGGGGTGTCCAGGATGAGTCTGGCCAAGGTGTCCTGGATTCTCTGCAGTTTCTTTTGGCATTTTTGGGTGGTGCCGGCATAGAGTGTGTTGCTGTAGTCTAACTTGCTGCTGATGAGCGCCTAGGTGACTGTTCTCCTGGACTCAGTGGGGATCCATTTGAAAATCTTTTGGAGCAGGTGGAGATTGTGGAAACAGGAGGATGAGGCGGCTTTGATTTGGTGGTTCATTGAGAGCGAGGAGTCAAGGATGATGCAGAGGTTGCATGAGTGGTTAATGGATGAAGGGAGGGTTCTGATCGCGAGGGGCACTAGGAGTCATCCCAGTTGGAGGTGGTGGAAGCCAGGATGAGGACCTCAGTTTTGTCAGAGTTGAGCCGACATTGCACCCCCCCGCAGGCAGCAACTAAAACTGCTGATCCCAATGGGCATGGGCAATCATTTCATGTGTTTCCCTGCCCATTTCAATGTGGGCAGGGAAAGAGATGAAAAGTCGGCTCCCAGCGGCTCCTGCCTGTAGGAAGCTGGCTTTTATGTGGTGTATGAAAGTAGAGGTACACCAAGCAAAAAGTCCAGGCAACCCTTATTGGTTTACAGGGGCTTGCTTTATGATTCCCAAGTGCTGTATTTGTGGTAGCGTGATCAAGCAGCTTAGGCTTATCAGGGCGGAGTGTTGAGCATTTGTTGTACACACACAGTCAAGAAATGAGACACACACTCAAAAAGAAATCAGAGACAAATTTAGAAAAACAAGAGAGATTTTTATATATATTTTGACACCTAGATCATCGATATTGGGCAAGTACTTTAGGTTTTATAGGTTTTTTACAGGTAAAACAGTAGAAAATCACAGCTGTCAGATTTGAGGCAGGAGGCTTGAACATGGTAATGTTATCCTATGGGAGAAGCATACACTGTACTGAGATACTTTTGAACAGTTTTCAGGGATCTTCCCTTGACCTTAAGTGGCTAAGGTCCAAGAAATCAACAGCAGTTCGGTTTTACCTGCCCTAGTGTTTCTGGGCGCAGAGGTGCTGGTCGCATTGGTTATATAGGTAGCATTGAACGCTACATGATACAGTCAATGGAGAAGTACCTACAAAAGAAAAAGGCTGCAGCTGGGGACTGAGGTATCAGTCCGGCAGAACCCACTGGGGGGCTCAGCTTTTGAAGGTCTCTGGAGCTCAAAGACACAGTCATTTGAGGTGGACACGGGCTCGGGTGCAGTGGTGATATGCCTGATGGGTCGTTCAAGTCAGAAGCTCTCACTCTCACGGTCTAGCTAGACTTATTTGTAATTTGTAGCATGTTTGTTTTGGCTTGTAAACTCTTGCATATTGATTAAACTGCAGGGAGCATTTGTAATTGTTTTAAACCCTCTGTTAGGAGCATATCAGATCAGCTTTTAACTTGTTGCTAGGGGCATTCTAAATTGCATTATCCTACATTACTTTTCGCATTGCACTTTACTCACTTTTGCTCTCCTCTTACACATTTCTTTGGGGGACAATCACAGAGCCTGTACGAATGTGCACTTATTTTTATTATTATTTGCAACCTCTTCTAAGGTCTTTTTCTCCCTGATAGCCTTCTCGCTGAGGACGCGGGAAAAGTATGTTAGCGGTGCAGCGCTTACTCTGCCCAATGCGTCCAACTCCCCATAAAAATAGGGACATTGTGCAGATGCACAGCGGGCGTGCCATCAGCATGCCAAAGACAACCCTGTCTGCACTTGTCTGTGCCCAGCGTCACAACCCTTGGTCACATTTCCATACAGAATTTCTCCAGAGAGCAGCTTCTACAACTTAATCATCCAGGTAGGAGCACCTTGTGCAGCAAGTTTGATTTTTGCGATGAGTTGGAACGCCATTAATGTGTAAAGTGTCACTTACTATACAGTCCTAAGTCACTCGCTAAACCTACTATACCCAATTTCAAGGTTATGACCATGCTACCACTACTTCTGCCAGCATTACCAACATTAACTGCGCCTGATAAACACTCATTAAGTAATCAAGCATAAATACAAACTCTTTGAAATTCTTGATGCCTATTCGCCAGTGATTGTTTTTCTCACTGAGACTTGGGTAGATGAAGCCATTGGTCCAGATTTTGCGGCTACTGCCCCAGCGAGCTATGCTATCTATCGACATTACTGTGTCTCCAACTGGGGTGGCAGGCTACTGATATTCTATTGCAAGCATCTGGAGATTACATGCAAGCCAGTAACTGAATTGAATTGTGAAGCACTCATTTTTACATGTAGACTCACTAACAATTATGTTTTTAATGGACTTCTTCTTTACAGACTGCTGGGCCATGAGTACCTTTCTTAAAGTTGGTGGATGACCTTTTTGAATTCTGTACGTCATTCTCAAACTTCACCATTTTAGGTGATTTTAATTTTCATATTGAAAATTCTACCAATAAAAAGATGGAACGACTTATCAACATCCTCAGCTGCTCTGACTAAAATCAATTCATAAATACTGACACACACTTAGCAGGTTACGATCTGGGTGGTAATTTACAACTGAACATAACACTCCCACTTACTTGGTCAGATCACTATTTTATCAGGTTTGCTTTAAAACTCCCTCCCTTTTAGTGACCACAACTACAAAAGCTATTAAATATCATGCATGGAACAAAAGTTAACAAAAATTAACTCATTACTATTTTAGACACCTCACAACCCTTTTTGGTAAATGATCCTGACCTTCACTCAGTTGGCTGTTCTAATGGAATTAACCAAGCAGTCATGAAGCTGGCCCCTACACATTGTTTTTAGAAATTACAGAACTCAACTGCCCAAACTTCCAAGAACCATAAAAAACAGCTTTATTCGTTTTTCATGTTGAAAGAAGAAGTGATCATACTAATAGGAATTACTAAGTCGGTAGCTCCTTCCGACCCCTTACCCCCCAAATCTCGATGAAATAGCAGATACGGTAGCAGGTCCTCTTACTAACCTTCTGAACAGCATTTTGCTCTAAGGTCAATTTCCTAAGATCTGGAAAAAGACATCTATACGTCCACTGTTAAAGAAACCTTCTCTTGACACTTATGAAGACATGGTGAAACAATGGGGCTGACCCCCTGGACTCTTGATGTCCTCCTTCAGGCCAACCCAATGGACCCGATGGTCAGCAAAATGGTGAACCAGGCAGATGTAGTCTGTGCCCGTAGATGAAGGGAGATGGCTCCTCCTCCTTGAGGGAGATGCTGCTTGGTTGGTGGGGTACTAGACAGACCTCCAAGGGTTTGAGGAGGCTAGCCAGTGGCATGGAGGGTTGTTTCTTGCAATTGTCAGAAGAGCAGCAGCCAGGCAGGGTTTGGCACCAATTTTGGTGCTGGTCCACAGTTCTTGCATTGTTGGCTTGGTCCTTCTTCTGTTCGCAGGTAGACACCTCTGCATTCCTGGTATCAGGGGGACTCCTAAGTACTGAATTTAGGGGCTCCTGGGGGTGTAGGATTATAGCCAATAGGCTACTTACCACTTGTGTGACTACAATCCTTATATGACCACTTCCTCTGAAGAGTGGGAAATTTATTGAGCCAGAGTTCTTAGTTCTAGCAAAAATAAAATGGTGGAACCCTTGCTTGAGTGTACACTTCAAGTAGCCCACCTTAGGGGTGTAACTCGGCTATGAGTGAAACACGCCTCCTGAATAACTTATTTTCCACCTGCTCTGCTGCCAAATGGACCTCAGGGTGGGGGGTGGTGTTCCATAGGACAGGGGGAAGCTGGGGTTGCATCTCAATTGGTGTAGGGTCTTTGAGGCTCCTGGCCCTGATATGCTAAAGAGCTAGCCATCCTGCTGGAGGACGTGTGATCACCTTTCTCAGGGGCAGGTATTGTTTCTAGCCTCTGAGAGCGCAGGCTCCTACCTGCCAGGGGCATAAACTTGTCTGTGGTCGGGACCAGTCTGCCAGCACACTAGGAAACATAGGTTTTCAGGGAGCACCTCTAAGGTGCCCTCTGGGTGCATGTCATAATAAATCTGATACTGGCAATTGTACAGATTTATTAAGATGAGGTGTTTGATCCCAATCACCATTAGTTTCAGTGCAGTCATTATGTAACTGGATCACTCGTGATGACCAGTGTACAGCCCATGTCTTTCAAATGGCTGCCTGATCACCTGCAATATCTAGCAATGGAACTAGACATCACAGGGGCCTATCTTCTCTTGCAGATAGGCCCTCACATGTAGAATAATGCACCCTGCCTTAGGGCTCTAAGGCCTGCGGCTGTGGGGTGACTTACATATAGTACAAGCAGCGTAGTGGACATTGCACATAGGGTGTGTGCAATGTCGTGTTTTCGAAATAGTTTGCACCACTTCACACATCCCGCAGTGGTAGTCTGCATGTGTTTTTGTGGGTCCCTTAGGGTGGCATAATAAATACTGCAGCCCTTAGGGACCCTCTTTAGTACCCTTCCCCTTCTTATCAGGGGTACCAATTTGCTAGGGAGTTAAAGGAGCGCTAAAGTCCTTGCCAATTGGGTTACAATTGTCATTTGTCTCATTTTAGTAAAAGAGCTCTGGCACTGAGGCTCTGGTTAGCAGGGACCCAGTGCACTTTCAGTAAAAAAAAAGCATCAGTACAAGAGCAAAAGTTGGGGTTGACCAGGGGAAAAAGAGCTCTCTCCTACACCGCCTACTGGGAGCCGACTTAGTGTTTGCTTTTGCTTGGTTGGAACTTTGAAATTGCTTCCCCTAAAGCGAGAGCAAACACAGGTTTCTCCGCACGCACCAGTGTGGGTGGGTAAACCACTATGTCCTGGGGGAGAGCACCCAGGGAATGGGGTCCCCGGAGCCATAATCGACCTGGGAAGTGGGGCCAAATGTGCCCACACCACTATGATATAATAAATTAAATTCCTTTGGGACCTGGCCCATCTGGGGGGGAGGGCAAAAAAAGCAAGCGTGGGTAACCGCGGTTGTGTTTTTAAAAAAAATATTTGTAGAGGGTCCAAGGATCCTCTGCGGATTCGTGGCAAAAAGCATTTTTGGCCCCCACCCCCAGGCCTAGGGATCAGGATATTCCTACCCTGCCCCCCTTGTGGGGTTTTTTGCATTTTTTCTTGGGGCTCAGTTGAGTCTGAGTCCCCAAACGGCTGCCACCACTTCCTAGTTGAAGTGGTGTCAGCCAATTAGATCCCATTTTGAGATCTGTCAGCTTTGCAGACCCTCTGTGTCACTAGATATATATAAATCTTTTTTTCTTTAATAACTCAAAAACTCCTAGATGGATTTACACCAAATCACAAAAAGAATTTTTTCTGGACCAAAAGGTAGCTTTCTACAAAATTTGGTGTAATACATTTCAGCGGTTCGTGCTATAGTCGTGTCTAAACTCCCTAGGGAAATTGCATGGGGAAAACTTAACTTTGGTCCTCCCTTTTTCACGGACCCCACTTGACAAATCAAACCCAAAACTTTCCAGATAGCAGCTGAAGTGAGTCGCAAACTAGTTTTGAAACTAGTTGTGAAAATTTTGTGAAGATTCGTTAAACGGCCCCAAAGTTATTAGCAAAACAAAAAATACTTTTCCTATGGAAATTAATACACATTTAAACATTTTCCAGTAGTCCCACTAGTCCACTGGTTTGGGTAGACTCACACCGGCACAGTGCCAGGATACTCTCCCGGTTGATAGTGCACTCTACAAATCTACATGACATAACATAACATAAAATAACAGGACATGACCATGACCATGAAATGACATGACATGACATTACATAATATAACTGCTAAACCTGTCAGCTTTAGAGTATTCTTCTCCCAAGCAGTTTTGCCTACTCCCTTCAATTTGCTGAAATTTGTTTTTGTTGGCTTTGGAACGCTCTGCACCTAACCACTGCTAATCAATGCTAAAGTGCTTGTACACACTAATTAAAACATGGTAAAATTGGCATTCACCTGATTAGCAAATTTAATTTACTTATAATTCCCTAGCAGAGTGGGTGGCACAACATGAACCCATGCACTGTAAATTAAATGCTACTAGTGGGCCTGAAGCACTTATTGTGCCACCAACCTAAGTAGCCTTTTAATTTTTCAGGCATGCAGTGGCAGCCTAGGTGCAGTTTTAAACGACCAGTTTGACCCGGCAAAATAAAACTTTTTCCAGGCCTAAAATTTACCCCTAGGGTAAGCCCTAAACAGCCCACAGAGAAGGTGCAGTGTATTTACAAAAAAGCAGACACGTACTTGTATGTTTTCTGTTTACATGTCCTGGTAGTGAAAAACTCCCACATTAGTTTTCACTACTGTGAGACCTCCCTCTCCCATAGGATAACACTACGTCATCTTATTATTTTTAATAAGTGATAACTTTTGCCTGGGAACAGGTAGAAATGCCATTGTGCTCTTTAAATAATTGTAATTGTAAACCCTCTTTGATGGGAAAGTCGGATTTGAAGTCACTATTCTAAAATGGCCACTTTTAGAATGTGGGTATTTTCTGGTCCTAATCATTTAGTGCCCACGGCCTGTGTCCTGGGTCACATTACTGTGCTTGGCAGTTAGCCTTTGTGTATTCCTCCTGAGCAGTGAGACAGTGAGACTGGGTTTTGGTAGGATGGGACATTCTGCCAGGATGTGTGGGGCAGAGATGTTCCCTGCCACACTTGTATTTTTAAGGTGCTACATCAGCATACTCTCAAAGAAGTTCACACCAGTTTTTTTGCCATTATAGGCTCCTTGGACCCTGGGAAGGGAGGACGGGAATTCCTGAACCATCTATGGGTGGGACTTTAGAAGTTTCTCACTTCAAAGATGGCACCAGAAATAAAAAAGGTCCTCCTGAGCCACTCTTCAGTGCACCCCTGGACCTGTAGAGGACATTCAGAAGGCCTGCCCCTTACTTCAGAGGACTGCCCTTCTGCTTGTGGCTTGCTGTGCACGACAGAGGACTGCCCTGATGCTCCTAGATGACTACCCTTCTGTTTGAAGACTGCTTTGAACCCTTAGAAGACTGCCCTGCTGCTTGAGAACTGCCTTGCTGCTTGATACCAGGACTACCAGAGTGACTCCAATGGCTAGATTGCTGACCTCCTGTTATGGACTGCAGGGACACAAAAAGGACAAATAACTGGAATCCTGCACCTGGACACTGCCTGAAGTGACTTCTACCTTCCAGGAAGTGCCCACCCACTCCTGGCCCCTTGGAAGTGGTGCTAAATTTGCCCAAACAGTCAACATCCAAAACCAGGGACTTTGACAATTTTCAGCCCAAAAAATGCCCTGAGAACTGAGAGGAGACCAGGACCCACCTGCTTGCCAATCCGCCCAAGGTGCAGCGTCGGTTGGGCAGATTTTGCAGTAGCTCCATCTACGTTTTTCTCCGCAGCAGCAAATCCTGTTCAGTGGCTTCTTGCAGAAAGGTTATCCAGCCTTGTGGAGCCTACGTCAGCATTGTCCCTCTAGAGATTTTCAGCTTCTAAAAAAGTGACAAAGTCCGAAAGTAGAAATCTTCACCGTTATTTCATCCAGTGGCACCCCGATGACAATGCCTTCTCTTTGGACACCACCGGTGGCCTTGCCCAACTGAACTTTAACATCTGAGGCATTTTCTTCAAAATAAGTCGAGACTGGGACTAATCCACATCATGTGTCCGGACTGCACTCCTTTGCAGCAGGCCAACACTTTCGACTTTGCCCCAGTCTTGGATAGCTAGATGTTTGCGGTTGGCACTTTGCTCTTTTAGGTACGTTTTTGTTTCCTAAAAACTTCAAACAGTCATCGCTCCAATTCTAATGATTGGATTGTTCATATTTGTGTCACATAATCTATTACATTTTTCCCTTTTTTTCTAGTTGGTGGAGGATTTTTCTTGTGTTGTGTTTTCACTTTATTAATGTTTGAGTGCTGCATAAACTCTTTATACACTGCCTCCAAGTTACGCCTAACTGCTCTTTGCCAAGGTACCAGAGGGGTAAGTACAGGATAATTTAGTGACTTTTGTGGTCACACTGACAGAGATTGCGGTTTCTGCTTGGGAAGAGTTCTCAACCCCCTGAACCAAAAACCCAATTTCTAACAATACCATAACATCACATTACATAACGTAATATAGCATGGCATAACATAACATAACAGTATGGGCCTGATTTTGATATTGGGGATGGGTTACTCAGTCACAACTGTAACAGATATCCCAGCCACAAAAATCTAAATCACATTATGTCCTATAGGATTTAGATTTTGGTAGACGGGGTATCTGTCACCGTTGGGACGGAATAACCCGCCCGGCAATAACTAGATCAGGCCCATGTAATCAAACACAGAGATGGCTGGAAGGGACACTATTTTTAAACAAACATGTGGTGCTCAGAATTACATTTTAAACTGTTTTTAGAGAGTAAACAAAATGTGCTGGTGTAAGTTTTTTAAACTATCAATCTTTCTATACATGCACATTTGCTTTGTGCTGGTTTTCTTTGTCCATCTTCGAAGCACAAAAGCACTGCACATTTGCAGTTCTTTAGGGTTTAGAAGTACTATTGCTGTGAAGCTCCTGGTTACTTCTCAGGCAACGTATTGAAAGATAACACCTTTTTGGGGTGCTATCACAAATAAATGGGCTGCTACTAATGGGAAGGATGGTTTAAAAACAGCTTGCGCCCACGTTGCACACACATGGTGTTCATACGTAGAAGTAGCTGCAGTGCTGGGCTCAAGGTGAAACCTCTTGGCCTAGGGTGAGAAGAATGGGTTTCACTTTCTAACAAGCATTGGCAAAGCTAAAAGGTCTCAACTACAACAGCTGTTGGCTTTGTCAATGTTTTTTAGTCGTGTTGTACAGCAGCATGGTTGCTGTGCAGCACAAGTAAGGTAAAAAAATGTGCTAAGATGTGGCCAGTGCTAGCCATGTCATAGAACTTTTTTATTGCTGGCGGCAGGGCAGGCTGGGAGGCATCACGGAAGGAGGTAGGGCATCAAACACAGAGGTTTGACACGACCAGCAATGTCTGTGACATAGCACTTTTTTATTAAGGCGGGTGGGTGGGGCAAGCAACAACTAGGGTGGGGGAAAGCAATGACAACAGAAGGGAGGAGGAGTGCACGTCTAAAAGTTTTTCTTTAAAAAAGCGCTAGGATGCAGCCAGCACTGGCCACATCATGGCACTTTCCTTGTTATAGCGGGTAGGTGGGGTGAAACATGGACAGTAGTAGGGTACAAGCAAGAACACAGAGGATGGGAGAGGACAAGAGGCGGTGAGAGAGGGCAAGCAACAAGACGGAGGGCCGGATGGGGGCCTGCAGCAATATACGGGGCAAGTAACAACATGGAGGGCGGTAAGGGGCAAGCAACAACACGGACAGTGGGAGGGGGTGGGAGACGGCAAGGAACAACAACACTGACATTCCAGCAGAGGGGGCAAGCAACAACATGGATAGTGGGAGGGGAGAGCAACAATTTGGACAGAAGGAGGGATGAGCATCAACATGGACAGGGGGAGGAAGCAAGCAACAACATGGACAGCAGGACGGGGCAAGAAACAACAGAGGTAGTGCTAGAGGCAAGCAACTGGAAGGAAGTGGCCATGGAGGAAAGGGGCAAGCAACTCGATGGACAAATGAAGGGGACGAATGGGGGCAAGCAACATGACGATACATACACTCTCAGAGTGCTTCAATAAAAAAAAGAAAACATAGCACACAAAATTCCAGCAGTGGAAGGACACAAGCACTGTGGGCATGCTCCAGAGGAGAGTCAAATGGAAGAAGAGGACGTGAAGCCTGCACGTGTTAACAAACCAGAGGCAAGCAAATAAGAGTGTCAATGAAGTCAACCAGTGGTAAGCAATGGGCGGAATCCAGGCCCAATGTAAGCACTGTAAGCAAAAGAAATGTCTTACAAGCAACAGTGCATGTACTGTCTAAGGTGAGAATTAAAAATAGTGGGGGGGGACTAAGTACACCTGTGTCCATCCCCAACTCGTGCCCCTAAATTAAAAATGCTATATTCTAGTTTCCTTTTTTGATCGCAGAGAGTTCATAAGAGTGTCCAGACAACCTGGACACATCATTATATCCAGGACAAAACAAGTAGGCTCCTTCTTTGCACACAAGCGACAAAGGGTATTAGGATTACCACTCTACTTGTGTTGCTTTAAGTACCAACTGGCTGAGAGGGGAACAAAGCAGCCTCAATAACTAACAATGGTGACATGATCGGCAGCATCCCACCTACTTCTTAAGTCGGACAAGAAAAACCACAATTAGAAAGAGTTCAGATACGAGACTGTAGACAGTGGCGACTCTTCTCAAATTGCTGCAAACAGCTACTTAGAGTCCACTCCTCACTTTCCAGGTGCCCGAGTTTCTAGACCCATTGCGAGTCCTGTGGATTATGCAATTTAAAAAGTGCTTTCTCTTAATGAAGGAGATGTACCCAACACAAGCGGCCTCACCTGCTTACTTCATGGGCAATGAAGTCCGTAAGTGTTGGGCATTTTCCTAGATATAGGGAATGTTCTGCATCACCCAGCAGAATCGCATGGAAGATTTCACTACTGACTAATATGCGCTGGGTTTTGGGGCTGAGAATAAATGATTGCCACTTTGACTCTCTAGTGTAGCTTACATGAGTCAAGGCATGCGTCAAAGCAAGTGGTATAAATGTTGAGAGTGGATTGTTAATGTACAATCATTACAACCTCTATCAAGATGGAATTTCCAAACAGAGATGATACTTAAACTTGAATAACACCTTGAAAATATACAGACATTGAAAAGTAGATCAAACAATACTATATCACACAATACCATAAACATGAAGTGTCAACAATGAACACCCAAATAGCAATCAAAACGTATGGTTTGCCATCAATAACTGATTGCACCAAGTGTGCCTTCTGTAATTTGACTTTCACACAGTATAAATATTGTGATCCTCTCCCACAGGAAACAATAAACCAACATTATGTGTTAGGAGGGAGTCAGACTTACGACCCTTCCACCAAATCTGGTGGCTATGGCTGTGCTGTTCGAAATTGCTTCCACAGTCGCAATCCACTGTTCTCAGTGGCACAGATCATGATCATCTCTCATTGTAAACAATAGACAATTGATATTCAGTGTAAGGACATCAGGTTACCAATTCGCCTGCAAAAAACAGTAAACCTGCCGTACTGTCCACAATCAATAGGCGATTGTGAATGCAATAAAAACCTTGAATACACCTTAAAATATTCACATTGCAGTTCTCAGTGTTCCCATAAGAGTTTTTACCACTGGATTTTGATAGCGAAGATCTGCTCTTTCGCTTTTAGGCTGTTTCTGAAGCATGAAAGTTGATGTTTGTGACCCTTACAGTCTAGCAGTGCAGGTGTATGTTTCCAACTTGGAAGGACAGAGCTTGAAAAATGAAGGGAGTCAGACTGAGCTATATCTGAGATAGGGAGTGAGGCCACACATATAATGTGGCACACAAAGAACTTTGCAGGATCTTCTTCAAGCTCTGAATATGTCTAGCAAGAAAGGCAGCCAGGTATTAGTGGATTCCAAAGTGTGATTTAGGGACATTTCGCAGGCCTGTTATTACATCACACCAAAAAGTACAAGGGGTGGCAAAATGGGGGGTCACGGCTGCTGTGTCAAATGGGTATTAGTGCAGGAGAGTGTACTCTCCAGTCAGAGTCCCTACTCAAGGAGCCTCACCAGCACTAGAAGAATACTTTATCACGCAGTCCTAGTCCGTTCTCTGATGAGAGGTAGAGAGGACATCTTAGCTCTTGGTCAGCATACGCTAGACCTCTTGTAATCAGCCGCTTTCACACAGCAACACACCAGTAGGGTAGGCCAGCAGATGCTTAGTAGAGGTCAGCTTAATCCCAACCTTTAGGAAATATGGAGCTTTCAGCTCCACAATCAGAAGCACCCCAGCAGGATGCACTCAAGTCTGTATTATCGTAGCTTTGAGAAGTGCTGGAGCTCAGCTCTGACCTACATGCCAAGGGCATGGTAGATGGGCAGCAGCCCACTGCCAAACAAAATTCATTTTATACTATTGAAATCCCAACCAGTGAGACAGAAGCAGTTTTGCCCACTTTGGGGATTTCAGATTTTGATTGTCTGCAGCATTTGTGTTCTGCTCCAAACATGCTTTTCAGACACTGGTGGCTTATGCCACCACTCCAAGGATAACCACAGGAGAGTTATTTTGGTCGGAAACCATGTGTATCCTATTTAGTTAGTCCCTGAATGTATCATTTTTTGTGGGCATCATCTTCCCTCCATTTTAATAATCAGACTTTTTTAAATTTACGTAGCTGCCAAGTGGCTCTGTGTTATCTGATAAACCAATAGCCAGTCATGGATTTTCTGCTACAATCAAGATGCATTGCAGGGACTCGTAGGTTTGCATTCACCATTTTAAGTACACAGTGAAAAATCAAAACATGCCTGAATGTGTTACTTAAAACAATGTACCACTTAGAAGCTACGTTTTTCATTTTTCCAAAGTGGTCTGGGGACTTCTTGAGACAGTAGATATCGGGAGAAATATATGTGTAGTAGTGCAAGAGAGATCAGGTGGTTTCTCTTCTGTGACGTAATGTCAATAGCAGCCTCAGATATTCTTCTAGAGCTAAACAAAATGTTTGCAGCTTGGTATATTCTAGTAACAACCAAGAAAGAAAATGGTCCCTTGTTTAATGCATATCAGATTACAATATTTCTCAGGGACTTTGGTGTGACCCAGAGAAAAACAAATCTGTGGTGGCTCCAGGCAAATGGCATGGTCAAATGAGTCCTGTCATTCATGTACAAGGTTACATAGGAGGTGGGTTTCAGTCAGTAGCCATTGATGCATGCAAAATTGCAAGTGCATAGGGATTACGGTAATATATATCCAAATCTCTAAGGAAGGAGCACCTCTGATTTGAAATTTGGGATTGGTGGCTCGCCAGCTACAGGGTACCACAATGGCTCCCAAAATATTGGAAAAGTTTCACTGAAAGAGAGAAGAAAGAAAATGTTAATATGAAGAAATAGGCTTAAAAAAAAGATATGTGCAGCTGATCTCCACTTGGGCACTGGATTGATCTGTGTACGGTGCAAAAGAAACAGATAGGAACGTTGGCCTTGTACCCATATGAGCTACTGATTTTCAGGGAGTTTGGTATTATCATCAACGGACAACAGGAACTGTGGCACTTTTGAAGAAGCATCTTCCTCATTCATCAGACTATTCACATTCAGAGACTGCTGAACCGCTGGTGAAGTAAGGCCCTTTAACTGCTGAAGTGCAGGGGACCATAGACAAAGCTGCAAATTGGTCCTCAGGAAAGATTCTGAGACCACCGCAGTTGATTAAACAGATGTGCTGGATATGGGTTCCGATAAAAGATAACTGTGTCATTTCATCAATCCACATGTGGCATTTGCATGCGCCAAGTTGTCTACTTGTACCCTCTGTAGCTAATGAGAAGTGTAGGGATATCTTCCTTGCGGTATGAAACAACTACGCTTGAAGTGTGGTTGGAGACTAGATGTGAAATGTGGTGCAGGGGGTTGCTGGGCGAACAGAAATTACTGGGCTCCAGTTGTAACAATCCAATACTTTTCTCACTATTGTCATAAGGGCACAGTACCATTAGACCATCAACTGGGATAGTAGTTACTCCCTTTTATTACTCAACTCTCACAGGATAGTGAAGGAAATCACTCCAATGATTTCTCTAGGTGATTAGAGTTAGACTTTTAGCACACAGTATAATAATGAAAAATACCTTAATATTTGAATGTATCATTAGTGATTTACTTTATGAAAGGAAAAGCTCTTTAATGCACATAAGACTAAATTCAATCAATAAAATGGGCTACACGAAAAACTCTGCAGCTCATTCGAAGTTAAAATTTGCTTCCAAATGTTATCATAGTGCTTGTACTCTAAGCAATATATTTTCTGATAATGTATCGGTTTTATGTCAATGTTTGGTGAAAGGAAGGTTTGCAGTTACTTTCTACTTTCCCAAGAATGGAAACAAAGCTCACAGATAGTTCACCATTTATACCAAAGGGGACAAGGTTCGTAGCTCGCTCAAGAGCAACGATTACGTGTCAGCCCTAATCCTTCATCAATTATGTAAAGCTCGAAGAGTAAAGTCTTTCAGTCTCATGAGGATACTTTGCCAAAGGTGTAATAGTCTACCTTCCACTCTTCGAAGATTGAGATGTATCTCTGTCTACCCAGCACCAATTTATGTACCAAGAGTTTTCAGAGGTTTCAGTGCACCTGCCACAAACCTCCCTGAACTCAAAGAATGACCCCCATTCCCACCTCTCAAATGTGATGGAGTTATCATTGAAAGCCTGGCAAGCAGAATGGTGACTTTAGGAGGGTAAGAAAGAAGCCTTCCGTGCCTGGTGGAGGGGACTAAGTTCATGCTAGTCCACTAAACCACTAGATAGACTAAAGAGGGGACTAAAGATGGTGCCCATATGCCAGACTCCCTGCACCAGGCACATGATAATCAAAGTCCCTCTCTCTCTGGAAGCACCAGTTTCAATACACATTCCTTGGTGCCATGGCTGGCCCAGGTCTGGGGTCATCTACTCCAGCAACCTCTTCAGGCAAGAAAAAGCTGGAAACAATGGGCTAGTGGTTCAAATGCTGATATCCTCAAAGCTTCTTGATGGTTTTGGATGTGGTCAGTGGTTGTGGGCTCAGGTTAGCCTTTCTTAGCTACCTCTTCAAATCCCCAGGCAAGAGATTTTGAGGCAAGGTAGTATCCATGGCTCCTGGAGGCAAATGTAAGGCAATCACTGGCTTCCTTAAAGTGTAAATAGGGCCAGAAATGAAGCAGGCTCACCAGAGAGGAGGTAGGCCCTTAGCGGTGCAGATAAAGATGATGGTTTATGTAGTTGGGTATTTCTTCCAAACAGTAGCTAGGCGAACAAGTGTCCTGAAAAGGTACAGTCCTCATGTCAACTCCCACAGCTCCTCACAAACAGATGGGCTACAGATTGCACCTGCAGACGGGGTCTAGTGTAAGCCACAAGGGATACAATATGTTTCTGATACACACCACCAGTTCTGATTTAGGTAGGGGGGGGCTGGTTTAGCAAGTAGAAAATTATGATACTTTAGCTTTCTTCCATTTAAATGTAAACATCCTCCATTACAATTCAATTAATGACGAAATAAAATTTTCCTGATTTTTGTCTCTAGATCCCCTTGTTAAGGAGGTTTTCCCATATGATTGAAGCTTTCCCATATGATTAATCCCTACACACAGTGTTAATAGATCCTACTAATACCGTTAGTGACTTCTGAGTCTACACATAGGTACTTAATTGGAAGAGACAGGTCATTGATAGGAATAACAGAAAAAAACTCTGGGCACCACCAGTAAAATCTTCAACTGACTCTATTGAAACCTAAACACCACTCACACATTCCAGGTTCATTACATCATAGTTGCCCCCACAAGTTACATCAACTGGACATACACACTATTCAAGTCTAGTGCGTACTGTATATAGTAGTGTATCAACTTCACATGTAGCTGGTGAGATGCCCCATGGGCTACCTCTGTATCCTGGAACCCTTTTGTGAGAATAAACACCAGAGCATGGCACCCAATCAACCAGTCATATCTGAGAGTCTTGAAGGTGGTCCTTTTACTGACACTAGAGACTTTAGAATATTCAATCAGGTGTTCTTTATTAGAAGAAAGAGTTTACATGGCTGAGCAAGTGAGTATTTACGGAGAGGCTGTGCATAACAAACTAGAGTTTCCACGACCCTGAACTGTGGCAGAGGCCCAAGTACAAATCAAGTATGGCAACTATAAACTCTAAAGTCAGCCGTACATACGCACATGGGTGACTTGGGAGAACATACTGCTACCAATAATGAAGATTAGGAGGTATACCTGCTCCTGTATATTGAGCACAGGGACATTTCTTTGAGGAATTTGGGTGGTGTCACACTCCCTTAAGATATTTATTTTCAGATTGGTAGTCAAGTATGATATCTTGCCTTTTTGTATTTTCCAGAATATGAAGTAATTTGTCTAAATGCTTCTGATGTGGCCATTCTGAGAGAGAAATGAGAAAAGAACAAGCTTTATTGAGTGTGTAATTAGCTTAGTGTTTCTTTGACAACCATTTTGTTGAGCGAAAAAGCCCGAAAGAGAGGAAACTGAGCAGCTGATTGTCGAGTAACAAGCTCTATGGTGTGGGGGAAAAAAAGAGATTTGTGCTTCATTGGTAGTCATTGTGTTGTGGTATAAGGTCTGAAAGAGAAAAATCTGAACAGGTGTTCTCAAGCAGTAAAGGAATGAACAGTTAAAAAGTTTTCAACACTTGGTTTTGATTCAACACTTGATCTCAACTTGGTGGCAAGCACACCATACTGTCTGTTTGTTGTATCAATTTAGTCTGAGCCTATTGACAAATTACCTCAATTATGGTGACAGGCACACAAGCCTGCCCAGTTCGCCAGAGACAGGTACACTAGCCTAGCCAACTCGGTGACAGGCACACCTTGCTCTTTTTCATGTTCTTTATCAATCAATTTAATCTAAAGTAGTTTAATATAAATGTATATATGCAGAATGTAACATCAATATCCTTCTTTTTAAGTACACCTGTGGTACCAGCTATTAAATGGAACGTGTGGGAACAAATATTTGGGTATGTGATGCAAGGGGTTTAAGTGCAGAAATAAAGTATTCATTGCTATTGCACTGTTTAGGGGACGCTACTGGAACTTAGTATAGAGGAGCAAAGATCACTAAATGAGTATGAGGAGCGTTTGGTAAAGCTCGATAAGCATTACTACAATAATGAAGCAATGTTATTTCAGGATGAGAGAACAAGGAAAAGATGAGACTGTTGAAAAAAAAGTACCAGCTTAAGGAAATTAGCAGTCACTTGTAAATTTGGAGTGGCCCTAGAAGTAAGAATTAGAGATTGGTTTGTATTAAAGTGTAAGAGTAACAAGATAAGAGAGGAACTTTGGTTAAAAGAGGAACAGGCATTAGAAGAGATGATTAAAATGGCCAAAGGTGTAGAACATTTGTTGAGGTCTTTAAACAGTAAACTACCAATAACTTCTGAAAGGATGGAGGAAGTAGTGTGTGATGTAAACAGCAATGAGAAGATAGTAAAACGGAGACTAAGGAGCACACGGAAAACAAGAGTGGGATTGGGGGAGTGTTTTCATTGTGGTAGAAGTGGGCATAAGGCAAATGCTAAAGAATGTCCATCATTGAATATGTTCGGTAATGGTTGTGGCAAGATACCAGACAAGGACTACTATTTGGGTGTTGCAATGTCTGTGTTGAGTTTAACTTGGTAGCCGCAGCACTCACATAAGCATGTGTTCCCCTAAACCTGGCAACTGTTCTAGGCACTCTCTCTTACAAGTGTTGCCTTACTAAGACAGACAAAGACAAACAACATGAAGTAGAAATGACATGTCTATAGTTAACTATGTACAGGTATGCTTTTTAGCAATGTATTTCTAATGGATCAGATGTCCAGTCATGAGATACTGATAAACACAGCTTTATGGATCAGCAAGTTATGTCCTGGATATTCCTCCTTAATTTCAACCTACTTACTGTAGAGCACTGACGCAGAATTGTTTGCACTGGTGTATCAATGACATCCTTTGACATCACTACATTTGCCCCTTTCTTAACTAGTGATCCACAGCAAACAGTCTATTACTGTACTGAGTATTTGATGGGGCGAAGGGAAAGGTCAGACCATAATACAAGGTCCATGGTAGACACAGATGGAAATGCTGAACTGGTAAGCTGCTAACGGATCGTATCATGCAATAAGACAGTTTAATTCTGATATGTGTACTACTCCTGTGAGAGAGGGTCTCTCATAACTATAAAATTATTGTATTGTTAGTCTGTGCGAAAGAGTTTTATAG
This sequence comes from Pleurodeles waltl, assembly GCF_031143425.1. NCBI lineage: Eukaryota > Metazoa > Chordata > Amphibia > Caudata > Salamandridae > Pleurodeles > Pleurodeles waltl. Next base: position 838,532,282 of record NC_090438.1, read on the forward strand.
GCCTCAACTAAGCACTGCACTTTAACGCTCTTCTGCATTTGAAGCTTGCACAACGAAATGTATTTGGCTGAACTGCTGAAAATGCTTCCTTTCCTTCATCCGTTCCTCCTTGTTGATTTTGACCTTTGTCACGGTCATAACATTTCGTATTTCATAGGCTCTATGATAATAAATAAATGAACAGATATATAGTGTTACAAGCTTTGTTTTATGACAATTTAACCTATGAAAAGAATTACTGCAATGTTAGATTAATATTTAAAAAACTGTTTCTTCATGAATAGGAGTGGGCGGAATTTTGAATTCCGCTCACGGAATTGGAGGAATTTAGTAATTCTGCATTACTCTTGCAAGGCGGAATTACTAATACATTCTGCAGCTCCGCCAGCGGAACTAATCAGCACTGCATGTAGAGACAGTGAGCACAATAACAAATCACCCCTCCCAAGTTTGCTGCCGCTTTACACCAACTTGGAAAACACCCCCACCCTCAGTCCATGTTTGAGGCAAGAGGACTACCTTCATAGCAGGAATGAAAGTGAAACACGGTTCCCATTTTGTTCTCTGGGAAATTGCACCAAAACGTTTTGGGTGATGTGAGATCTATTGGCTGTGCCTACTCAGCAGGATACCCAACATTTCTTTGTAACATTAATTTACATTTCTTACATAAAATCATTAATGCCCAATCATCTTGCTAATTAGTAAACAGTGGTTTTATCCATTGTGGACTTCCCCGCTTGTCCACAGTTCCGAAGACGTAGTAGTGACTGGAGGAGCGTCCTGGCCTGGTGCCTGGTGAGCGACTGAAGTTTACTTTTATTAGCAACTGCGGCTGGCCTAGATTCTTTGGGATTTCAGCATTAAATTCTGGTTCTTGAATTTCAGGAAAAGAGCCTTTGTTGCAGTAAAGCTCCCTCATAGACTGCATTTCTGTGAGTAACAATGACATTAACTGTGTTTTGTTTATTGCACGTGCGGGCATCAGTCCGAGAGAAGAGCTGGCTTTTTTGGGCACATTTTACTGTGGGACAAGCGGTAGTTCACAATCAAGATCTATCCAAGGCACATTCCATGTATTGTACTGTAACTATAATCGCTTACTACCATTGACATGATCCCTTGTACCGATGTGGTATGTGGCACAATAATGCTGCACGTTTATGATTACACTGAGAGAATACTCTGGTTGTCTGTCCAAGACAGGAGTTGTTTTTTTGTTGCACACAATTTACTCTTGAGCATGTGGTAGTTTACAATCAGTATATTCTATCGAAGGCAAACTGCATGTACAGCCACACGATCCCTTATAGTGATATGGTATGTGGCACAACACTGCTACACATTTACAATTACATTGAGTGATTAATCTCTTGATTTACATCATCAGAAATTAGTGTGTTCACTTTTCAAACTCAACATGGTTGATATCTAAACTGTGCTTCAGCGGCTCTGGTGATATTGCACTCTTCATTTGTGTATAAACTTCAATTTGAATCATTATCATACATTTTATAAATATTTTTTAAAGCCATTCCTATTGTCATGTTTAATAACAGATGTTATTGCAAATAGGAAAGAACAAATGTGTTCCTTCTGAAACTGATTATTGAAGGGAGATGTCAAGAACTAAACACTTGCCCGAAGGGACTTTTTATGTGACTACTCAGAATTCCGTGGAGTAAAACTCTGCAAGTTCCACCCATCACTATTGGGGTCAAGTCCAGTTCCCCACTTTACATCAAGACCACCATAGACTTCAATGGAGTGGTCCTGTTGCTGGGAATACAGCATGCTGAGGCTGCTGAAAGTTGCTCGGGGTGCTGTGCAGTCAAAAAAGGTTGTCCTTGTGGCTATTGCTCAGTCCATGAGTAAGAAGGCTGTGTCCCTTGTAGTCCCCCTTGAGCCAGTAGAAAGCCAGCAGTGACTGGGCTTACTGTCTCTGTACACAGCAGGTCCAGCGGTACCCCTTGGTGAAGGCTGGTGTCCATCTTTGATCACCAATCTGGACTCAAATTATACTCCCGGATCCAGCACACATGGGCACAACTTTTTGCCATCAAGGATCAAGTCTTGGGTTGCCCAGCGGCGGTCAGCGTCATTCGAAGAATGTGGCTACTGACTTGTCAGAATGGACTACTTCTGCTTGTTCCAGGAGGGTGAGCTGACTGACCAGGGAAGTCAAGTCTTTGGTCTGGTGCTCTTGGCCAACTTTTCTACAAGCCAGGAGCCAGAGGCACAGTCTTCTCTTTGCTAGTCCAAGGTGCAGCAGGTGTAGTCCAGCAGACAGTGAAGCCTCTCTTGCCAGATCCAGAGCAGGGCAGTTTTTCTTCGGTCCTTTCTCTAGTTCTCTAATGATCTGAGGTTCAGGGTGCAAGGGATGCCATACTCATGCCAAGAAAGTGCCTTGTGAGGGGGGTGGTGATGTGGTCACTAGCCAATAGGTTACCAAGATCTCTCAAGCCCTGTGATGATTTCAAGCTATTTGTGCCATCTAACAATCCCAGAGTGCAGTATTCTGCCCACTTCCAAGATGTCTGAACCCTTTGTTGGATGTTAGGAGCTTGGTAGCCCACCCTAGAGCTGTGGCTACCCGTGAGCTACATGCCCAGAGGAAAACCGGTTTGGGTACTGGTTTCTCTTCTCTGTCCCTGCCACCAGGCTATGTATCTGAACAATGGGGTAACCCTTCAGGAGTGTGATTACCATTTACCCATCGCGTTCGCGTTTGAAGCTGGCTTTCTGGGCCAACACCCTGAATGGCTTCCTGAAAAGGGGAGATAACACTTCCCCCTGTAGCAGGCTTCTATTTTTCCTGAGCCTGGGAGTAGTTCACACTTCTCCCCAGGATGGCAGAAGACTGTCTTGTGGTCAGCAACTGTGCAAGGCCAGTGGACAAACTGGGCAACAGAGTGACAACTTTCTAAAATATGCCTTCCTTAAAAGTGACATTAAATTCAACCTAGACATCAAGTCGGGGCACAAATAATTTAATTAATACCTTGAAGTATCTGTTGTAGTAGTACCATTCAGAAGTTGGCTGGACTGAGAAGTCAGCTGGTAACTCTGTGTTAGGCAAAGGGGCTACTAACTTTTCCACAGCAAAAAAAAGCACCAATTTGGACGTTTTGCTTTCAGAACACACTTTAAGTGTATGTCCTTCTTACTAATACACAGCTCTCTGTCTTAGAGCTCTATAGGCCTTCCTTAGGGGATACTAATATATATTTTTAAGAGAAGTGGGGCACTGCCATTGGTTTAAATGGCAAAGTCAAACTAGCAGTTTTAAAACTGCTCTTCCAGGCTGCAGTGGAAAGCTGGAAGCCATTTTGTATTAGCAATACACAGGGTGACATAACCAATGCTGCAGCACTGAGGTACACTTTGTCTTACTTGCCTTGGGTACTCATGGTACCATATCCTCGGGACTTATAAATAAGTCAGCGTATGCCTCTTTGGAGTAGCTAATTCAACATACATTTTGTAAAAGGTTAGAACTCTGGCACTGAGGTCTGGTTAGCAGGCTTCAGTGCACTCTCAGAGTCAAACAACCAGCAGGTAGTAGTCCAAATGGGGCAAAACGTTTTGGGGAGACCTGTAAAAAGCTTGCTTCCTCACAATACCCCCAGGCTGTTTACTACTAAGTTTCCCTTGTCCACCCTGATTGCCTTGCCTGGCAAAACTGTGCAGGTACGGTGCATGCATAATTTATTTGAAGACTAGAACTAGCTGAGGGAATAGGATGCGAACTTGGATTCAAGGGCAAGGTAAAATGGAAACAAAAGCTGAAACGATGACAATCAGTGTGGCCACTGTAAACCTCTGCCAAGCCCCCAAAGGAAAGGGGCCACTGAGACACCCAACGCTACTATACATCTAATGCAAGGCAGACCTAAAAACAAACAATCCTTGCATGTTTTGCACGGACACCCATAATATAGGCAACAAGGGTACAATTAGGAGGACAGTATAATGCATCATCCAACGCTATACATGATGAGGTGCCACATCAAAAGAAAGCAATAAATGTAAGTATGCAGATAAATCAACCAATGACCGCCCATTTTCTGGACTTAACAGAGATGGAGTGGGACAACAAGTCCATTTATTGCACGCCTGAAAAAGTTGAACATGTTGTGGCTTCCGGCAGTCAAAGGAATAACCAGACTGGTCTAGGCAATTCAATGGATGATCCGGACTAAGTTAATTGGATTTACTAATACAATCAACTAGCTGGTCAGAGAGTTATGCGTGGCAGCAATACTTGTGCTCTTTGTCGCAGATGAGGCACGTGACAGCACAAGCAACCCATAAGATAGTCAGGCCCACCCAAACGGATCTAGAATGTGAGAAAGAAGCCCCACCCACTTTTCCGGTACTCATCACTATGAATTTGATAGCTAACATGCTATTGAAAATATCAGAGACTGATAACTCAATCGGCTAAGATGGATGCTCAGATAGTATTACTAAACGAGATGGCAACTAATATTAAAGATTCTAAAGACAATTATGCGGAACATTCCATGCAAATGAGCTTTAACTGGCATAATTAGAAAACTGCAACAGTCTACCTAATTGACTCATTACAACTGCTCCCACATAAATGAAACTGGAGGGAGGCAGCATACGTATAACCACAAAGGCAGGAAACATGGAGGACCACAACATGTGGCCATCACCATGTACATTACATGCAAACAATTCACTAGGAAAGAATATTGAACCGGGGGAAGAATGCTCTACTACAGTGGCAAAGAAGATGACTAGGATCTACAGTATCTTGGACACAAAGATAATTATCCAGTTCCTGCTCAAATAGATGGCATCCAGGAAGCAGAAGAAGTTGTATGGACTCAAATTCAGAATCAGAGTTACAAAATGAGGTATTTCAAACACATAAAAGCAGAAGGTGCTAAGAAAAATGCATAGGAACAAGGAATCATCGATTAACGTAGATCTGGTGGATAGTCAGCCAGATAAAGAGAAGGTGAATAGAGCTAAAAATAACTTGGCAGGCATAGGGAGCAATGCAGGCTCTGGCCTATCCAGAAAATGTACCCCTCCCATAATCTGACCCATACAGATGTGCAAAGGCCACAAATAAAAATGTCACCGACAATATACACGATGTAGGGATAACAACCCCCTTTTTAATTCACTTTGTTCCAACTTATATGTCAGAAGGGCCATTTGATATCTTAACCCGAAATAATATATTGAGAATTTTACATCATTGTAAAAATCTGAAACATATGGGCTTGAGGGACCTACTAAGCATCCGATTTATAACAGATAGTCAATCCCAAAACGAGAATCCAAGAACGAGCTGGGCTACAAAACAGCTATATACAAAAAATAACTAAAAGCTCCACAGTGGTGGAATGGGTATATTGATGAAACCAGTGGTACCAACCAAATATCCATAACTTCGAAAAAATGACTCATACTACAACAACAAAGACATTCTGCCTTGACATATATGGCAGCACTCAAGGGCCAAGATGCAGCCATCTCAAATGAAGTTAATAATTTGACGATCACCTTTTCAAAGAACCATTACAATGCAATTTGGGTAACTTTCCTTGCAGGACAAACTTGCAACCTGCTTACCCTGTTCATTTCTGATTAGGCTAGAAGTCAGGCAATGGAGTGTTTGGTCTCCTTGAAAGTTGCAGATGAAGAAAAACGATGGCAAATTAGATTCCTTTTTTTTAACGCTTATTATGTAATGGCGGGATTGAGTTACAAATCTGCATTAATCTGGAAGCTCCAGAATAACAAGGACCTAAGGGGAGACCATGTGGGAGCCTAGAAATACTACCACAATCCGAGGTGGGCATCACTAGTTACCAGGTTACTACACAAAGAAAAAAACCTAGTGGCTGTCGGTATGATCTCTAACAATCATCTTCGGTTATGTTTGCTCAATATTTTTATTTCCCCCTCAATGGCAAAAGGAAGGAAAGAACTAATTGCATAGTTAAATCACATGGAAATCGTAATTGACGTAAACAAATTTACACAGTGCTATTAAGTGGCGAGTTCAACAATACTTTATTACTACAAAAGGATAAAGAAGGAGAAGATTCCCAGGATCAAATATTCAAAGTTCCCTAAGCAATGTTTAAAAACGACAAAAAGGAAATGGTTGGGGAAATGTATTTGCTCCACCCTACTTGGAATGGGGCTAACGGAAGATACGTTAAGGACAAGCCAGCCAAGCTCCCTTTACAAGGGGCCAAAAAACAATGATTGACTGTACATTTATTCATATGGCAGATTTTCACTTGATAAAAGAAAATCTAATTGTAACTAGACCGGAAAGCGATCATAACCCACAGCACATCATATTAACTAAAACATTGAAATATGCGCATCAAACATAAGTTATATGGGGAACAATTAACTGTAAAATCGGGGGAAATGATTGTGTGGAACTGTACATTGAACCTGCAGATACAGCAGATAGGGCCTAAATCTTTCTATGATGATACTATGATGAAGGTACAAATGATGGCAGGGAACCTAGTTCTGGACATCCAGAGGTGAACTAATCTTCTCCTGGACCTACTTGATTTCCTGGCCACAGCAATATAAAAGAAACCTAGTTCAGGCAAGCGGCTAATGTATTTTGTTTTAGGGGTGCCACCCCAAAAACTTGTGGGTCAATTAAAGTTTTTAACTATACCAATTAAGAGGTGGGAAAGTAAATTTATGATGAACTAAAGGTGACGAAAGGCAGATTAACCTAAAATTAATTTTATGTTTTTAAAATTTGGTCTGGTTTTTACTCATTTGTTTTTAATATTGATGTGTGTGTATCATAGATTACAAGTCGTTTTTAAGAAACTGAAACAATAAAGAACACTTACTTACTTACATAAGAAATCTCTTGGGGCACTTTAACAGGAGTGCATCCACTCCCTAAGCTCCCTTCTCCTTAAATCTGGAGCAAAACCTGTGTAGTAGGGCATTGTCTTTTGAGTAAAAAAAAAAAAACCTAGTTCAGGCAAACGGCCAATGCCACACCATAAACAAATTCTTAAAGTAAAAAAAGATTTTCAGGAGATAACTAATACGACCTTATAGGAGGGAGCCCAGCCTGGATAATATTCAGTTGGCAAAGCATCAAAAAAAGATGAAAAAGTAAAAAATTCATGCTATTAAAATAAACTAATAGGAACAGCTATAGATTGAGCTCCAAGACGCAATACGCACAAAACTTTTGAGAAATTCTGAGCCCTGGCAGGGTCGAGATCCAATACTTATAGAACATCATGAGATTATCACATTCCTTTTGCGATCTGGAAGAATAATTAGCTAATCTTTATGGGGCTCATGGCAAAACTTCCTCAACTACGACAAGAACTGGGGATCAGCGGGTTATAACCTCTCGGTATAAGAAACAGAACAGCTCAATAAGAACTCCAGGAATTCAAGGGCTCCACGGTTGAACGGCCTTTCCATATCAATGTCAGTTACATGATGTGCCAGCTTGGAGTTCTTTGGTGGCCATTATAATTAACATGGTGATCTTCTTCAGGTGTGTTTGACCCTCATGGAAGGGCTCATTTATTTAGCCAATCTGTAAAATAGGTCCAATAAACTCCCCTCATTGTTATTGGTTAACTGCTTTGCTAGATGCAGAAGGGAAAATCTATGCAAAGCACCTGTTAGGTAATCTCCATAATTAGGCAGAAGAAGCCAAGAGACTAACGTTTTATCAGTCAGGCTTTCAACGGAAATGCTCCACCATAGACAATATCATGGCACTATCCATCTTAGTCCAGAAAGTAGGAAAAGCCAAGGAAAATAACTTGTTTGCGTGTTTCATCAATTTCTCGATTGCATTCGACAAAGTAAACAGAGCAAAGCTGTAGGCAAAGATGGAGTCGTGGTGAATTGACCAAGGCCTCCTAAAGATCATAACTGATCTCTGCAGTGACACCTGGTTAAGGTGAAACTTTCGGATGGCAGACGACTGACACCAAAAATAACACCTACAAGTGACTTAATCAGGGCTACATCCTAGTCCCTCTATTATCCAGCTTATACATTTTAGATCTTGCAGCTGTACTGCAACATGATAGTTGGATGCACCCAAACTAGCCAGCACCAAAACTGAATTCATGGCATATGCTGATGATCTGGATGTGCTCCCAACTACACAATGTGGGCTTCAAGAGCAACTGACCAGGGTACAAACCTATATTATAGACAATAATTTGCAGATAAATAACAAAAAAAGTTATGTACTTTGGATCTCAAAGGACCAGATACATCAGGTCTTTTGGTCCGGAAAAAATAGAGCAGGTGTCCAACTATTCATACGTAGGAGACATTATTGATAAACTAAACTGGAACGCTCATTTTACACATCTGCAACAGAAAGCAGCTGCAATATCAGCAGTAATAAAAAGCTTTTCATTAAAATATGGAGGTGGTGCAGTGTGCCCAACTTTAATGTGCCCAACACAAAATTTGTTGCGGTTTCCACACATGCTTCAGTTTGTTGCCCCACAAATATAACTAGCTAAGTGGAAACATTCTTTACTCACAGATTCAGGAAGATATTTAATTTACAGATAGCAACACTGCAAAGCTTAATATGAATAGAACTTGGAATTTTGTTGCTTGAAGCCCAAACTACAATTAACCACATCAATGACTTTATAGACAGATAGGCGGCAGAAAATACCACCATAAGATTTCATATTTGTAAAGAACTATCAAATCTGAATAGTGAAGCACCTGTGGCAGAAAGGCATATTAAGGGCAGTCTGGCCCAAAACAACCTGCCTGTTACAAATTAGCTGTATAATATGTCCAAAGTTACACTGAAGTTACTGTTAAGACAGGAAATCAGAAACTCCAGTTGCCTGTTCGACATTGAGAGGACAACAAAATATAACAAGCATTTTCAATGCAATAGGTCTCACATTTTCTTGTGTTCAAGCTATTGGCATTGTAACTTTATAACTGGACTTTTCTTGCCACTAAATACGTCAACCCTGACTCATAATTTCATCTTTTCCTGCCATGTTTTGGTGGTCTTAGGCAGCCCTTGAAGAGAGATGATGGGAAATAAGGCTGGAAAAGTATTTTATTTTTATTTGAACAGAATGAAGTCTTGAGAGTGTTCTTGCCTCCCATTTCAATAAAGCTCTAATGAAGTTAACAATAGCAAAGCAGACTGAGAAGATTTATTGGCCCAATAAAGGAGATAAGCAATGCCCTGTGTGCGATGTCCTGAGTGCTGGCAGGGAGGGGCCCTGGAGGAGAGACTCTAGATGCGAGGCTAAGCAAGTTTCACATCATTGCTTCTAGGTTTAGCTACATTATACCAGAAAGGGCATTTTGTGGTTTCATGAGCTGTGAGCTAAAGACCGGCTGTTTATTTTGTAAAATAAGCTTATTTTAGGAGCCAGAGGTGAGAACAGCACTGGAATAAAACCAAAACAAATGTCAGTGACATGGGAGGAGGTGGGAGGAACGGAATGTTGCAATAAAACGCAGGCAGCTACCAGCCTAAAATGCCCACAGTGAAAGGGAGCATCAAAGAAATGCCAAAGTAGTCTGTCACAGCAACAGATAAAGAAACCAAAGTGGAATAACAGTAGTTGGTCACTGCTCTGAAACAGAAAGAGGGGGGAGAAAAAGGCTGAACTGACCACTAGCAAGCAATAATTTTTAAAGGACACTGCAACCAACAAATTAAATTGCTTTAACCCATAAGAAATATACTAAAATTATACACAAGGTAGAACGGTTACACACGACCTAAAAATACGAAATACACCATAGAGTTATATACAACACAATGGCAATTATATTTAGATTTTAGTATGAACAAGAAGGCCAGAATAGCATTCTTATGTCTTAGACTGTTTTATCTACCTTCTTATCAACTTGCCGAATCCATAATCCGGAGAACAAAACTTTGGAGCTTATTATTTGTCTATGCCCCATATTACTGTACATCCGCAAGAAATTATTGAAAGTGATTTTAAAACAGAAGGGATAAGGACAATAGTGGAGATGCTAGCGCGCCTGGTCCTTAGTAAGTAAACTTACAAGGGAATGCGTATAGGTCGATGAACCTTTTGATTCACATGGAGTATCCTAGCCATGTAGTAACCAATATCTATCAATAATCAATTACACAGATCAATAACCATTCAGCAATTATTAATTAACGATTAATAGCGTCAACATTTAATGAATAACCACAACTAAATATACGTTTTAGCAATTTTATTTCCCTATTGGTTACAATACTAATTCATGTGATTAATTTAAACTTTATTCAATCAACTCTATTAATTCATTAGTGACCACCACTAACATAATCAAATCAGAACTTGTGAAAACATACATTCTAATGCTTCAGCATAAACCAACAAAGATGAATATTACAATATCAGTAGCAGAGTTCAGCAAATCAGTCCATCAATCATTTGTCACTGTATATGTCAACGTCTCAGAATAACAACCTCATCTAGACCAGATTAGCATTAGCATGCAAAAACAGTTTAGAACATGAATTTGGAAAAACATCTAAGAGAAACTATATAAAAACAGCACAGTTGGTACCTTCAAAGAAAAGGCACAAAAGTTATTCAGTCACATTATCATAGCTACCTATCCACGGAATGGATCAGCAACAAAGTCAGTCTTTGTCTTCAGGTCATCAATCGATCAGCAACTCTTCAGGCTCTCAAGAGCATGAGCCCAATGACAGAATCTCGAATCGCCTTGGCATCTCTCTCTATCCGTTTCATCACCCTCTGTTCTCCCCTAACATCTAAACTCTCTCTTCCTGTCACGTCATCATATCAAAGTCACCCAGACTATCCCCCAATTTCTAATTGGTCAGTTATTCACCAGTTATTACTCTACCCAATAACTTTCATTTTCCAAATCTATTAATTCTAATATTATGCTGTCCTCAGGGTGTCGACTGGTTCACTCTACGATGTCCTCATCATCCGGTTCATCATGTATCAAAAATGTTGCATCTTCTTCTCCAGTCAGTGTTTCTGTTGTTCGAGTCCGGGGAAATACATCTCGTTTGCTTTACACCGATTTTGATACATACTCAATTCCATCATCTCCTGTTCGTCGGTTCATCACAGAAAATTCTAGCTAAGCAGACTTTATTAACAACGAGCAGTTCAAGTCAGTTCAGCATGATTAATAAGCTTCTGCATGAGGCCTGGCAAAACTAGGCCACAACTTCGGCTAAGTTAGCTCTACAATATAATGTCAAACATACGTTATGTATCTCAATATGACATATTGCTACATTATTATTACGCATTTTCAACATTTCACATATTTTTTCGTCATTTTAATATAATTCGTGAATCTTGGTGACCTCTCTGTGGGCACATTTTCAAACGTGCACATTAATTTTCTATGTTTCATTATTTCTACCATTTTCTTGTAAATCAAAATGCATAAACAATCATTAATATTTCTAATTAACATATCTGCTTTAGCAGAGGCACTGCTATTTTAGTTTATGGGTACCAATCCAAAACATGTGGGTCAGATAACAAAGATTTTAACAATAACATTTAAGGGGGGGAGTAAATCTATGACAAACTAAAAGTGGAGAAAGGCATATTGACCTGAAATTAATTTGATGTTTTTTAAAATTTGGTCTATTTTTTTTACTAATTTGTTTTTAATTTCGATATGTGTGTGTCGTAGATTACATAAAGTAATTTTCTGGGACAGTTTAGCGGGAGAGCATCCATTCCCCAAGCTCACTTCTCCTTCAATCTGGAGAAAAATATATGTAGTAGGGCATTGCCTCTTGAAGCAGAAATATCCATATAAGGAGTCCTGAACCTCTTGCAGGTTTTTCTGAACATTACTTTAGATATGACAGATTTGGGATGATGTAATGCTCCCGATCAACAAATCCTCTTAATCCACTTGGGTGTTGTCCCTTCCCCCTATTATAGGTTGCTGGCAAGCCTAAGGAGTTTTTCTCTGCCCATAAACACAGGAGTGCTGCAACCTGGAAGATCTAGATCAAGTGCTCCTCTAATGGTTGATGTAAGCAACTCATCAGAATATTCTTCTGAGTGACGAAAGGCCTCATTACAAGTCTGGCAGTCTGACCGCCAGATAGCCATGGTGGCGGCTGCCAAAAGACCGCCATATTGGATGTCATACAGACTGCCGTATAATGAGTCACACAGGCAGGGCCGCCAAAACCCAGCCAAAAAAACAACAATGCCAGATCTGTGGAAGGTGGGAAAGAAGCAGTCCCACCACCAGCACTGCCAGCAACCACCCAACCTTTTACAACTCATAAATCACAATAGCGGTTCTTTCTTGGCGGACAACCAATGGTGGTGCAAACCACGGCGGTTGGCGGTCACCACAGTAATACACAACACCACATTGGATAGTTCAAATTCCAACGCAGCACACACCTACAAATTGCACTACAAAACACATCTCCCCACACATCACAATCCTTTGCAACAAGAATGCCACATATAGAAGCCAGATCCGAAAGGCAGAGACACATAGCACCATAGATTAGGCCTCCCTCCACACCAATAGTTCCTCTACACATCACACAACAACGTCGCCTCCTCACAGCAAAGTACCACACCTCATCACCTCTTTTTTCACTTTCCCTTGTCGTCAACCACCACCATGTCACCACAGAGACATCCCTTTTTCACTGACAATGAGTTAAGGGTCATGGTGGATGAAATTATCAGAGTAGAGCCACACCTATTTGGAGCCCAAGTCCAGCAAAAAACTATTGATCGGAAAATAGAAATGTGGCAAAGAATAGTCAACAGGGTGAATTCTGTAGGCAGCTATCCACGCACAAGGGAGGATATCAGGACGAGGTGGAATGACCTGATGGGGAAGGTGCATTCTATGACCGCCAGGCACCAGCTGGCCAGCACCAAGACTGGTGGTGGTCACCCACCTCCACCCCCATCGTTCACATCATGGGAGGAAAAGGTTTTGGACATCCTGCATCCTAAGGGCTTGACAGGAATACCTGGAGGAGAAGAGTCAGGTAAGTCACAACACAAAAGATTGTCACTAACAAGTATTGGCATGCATGCTCACTTATCACCCCTTGCCACCTTAACAGCCAACCTACTCACCACCCCTGTGCCCAACTGTCTGAATAACCCTGTATGGCATCTCACATTGGGCGTGGCCACGCAAGATGGCTGACAGGATCCCAGCTGGCCTCGCAATATCCTGCAAAATCCTGAAGAATGAAGGCACCACCGACATAGCAGCACAATCGCAAGCCTGACAACAATGTTGGGCATACAAGGGCTGGCCACGGACGCGCTGCGGTGACCCCGGGTGACCGAAATGGCAAGATGATTGAAATGGGGCCCACGATGAGACTGGGCAGTGTGGGCCTGTGATCAGGACTCAGCGGAGGTGAGTCCCCCCGCGGCGCTGGAGGCCTGAGCAAGGATGGAGGAGGATTGGGGCCTGGACATGGCCTGCTGGGGTTCGCCTGTGGGCAGCCCGCTTCGGGACCGGCTGCGCTGCGCTACGCGGCTGGGTGCTTTCCCGGTGCAACAGGCACATGCGGATCGGCCGTGTGGGGGGCGGGTCCATCTAGGCTGGGAGCAGATGACCACAAGCGTGACCACGGAGGCATCGGAGTCTGGCACCTGATAGCTGGAGGGGATGCTGCATCGACGGAGGTGACCGGAGTGGCTACAGAGAGTGAGCGGCCACTGACGGCACGTGAGAGAGTGCGGGGTGACTGGGCCCGGTCCATGGTGTCGGCCCTGCCACCGCTGAAGGCAATAAGGACAGTGACTGGCATCCTGCTGGCCTGCAGGTCCACAGGAGGAGCAGTGAGTGGTGGAGGAGGCCCAGTGGGGGGGCGAAAAGGACCTCATAGGTAAACATAAGCAGCAGGGGACCTCCGAGGGCAACACAGTGGATCATTATGCACTGGGGGGCCCAGTGTCGCTGAATTGATTCAGGACATCCAGGGATCACGACAGGCGCTATAAAGTAAGATCAAGACAGTGGCCACAGAAGCAAATCTCCTATGCACTGACCTAAGTAAGGTATCAGACAAAGTTCGTGTAGCGGAGAGTGCTATTGAGCAATTACAGGCGGAGGGGACCACCTTAAAGAAGCAAGTGGTGGCAACGGAGACCTGTATTGGGGCATTGGAAACTAGAGTGGAAGACGCAGAGGGGCGTGCCCAACACAACAATATACGATTGCTGGGATTCCCCGAGCGGGCAGAGGGGACCCGTCCTGAACATTTTGTGGAAACTTGGATCCAAGACACTCTGAAGCCGGTGGGTCTCACACCCATATTTGCAATCAAGCAGGCGCATCGGGTTTTGGTGGTGCTGCTGCGGCCTGGCGCACCGCTGCGTGCCATCATTGCTCGCATCTTGAATGATAAGGACAGAGACAGTGGGCTAAAAGCGGCAAGGGGCATGGATAATGCTAAATTTGAGAACCACAAGATTTTTATTTACCCAGACTATACGATTAAAGTGCAAACAGCTTGTAAAACCTTCTTGGAAGCAAAGCCAAGCTTCGGCATATGGGTATCCATTATAAGCTGCTATATCTGGCCCGTCTGAAGGTCACTGCGGGTGGTACGACACGCATCTTTGAGACACCTGATGATGTGTGGCAGTGGCTGGAAATGTGGGACAAAGTACCCAAAGAATGCCTTACAACGAGAAGAACCGGGATGCACGGACGGGCTCTAAGAGGGAGTCGTGATGCAGGTGGCTCTCCTGCGGCGTTTACGCGGCAATCGCCTTCGGGGTCAGACGATGGCAGAGTGGAGATCCAGGTAGACGGAACCATGGCATTGGAGGTTTCAGACCAAGGGGTATCACCCCGGCTGCCACTTCAATGAACGAAGAACCGATAGCCCTGACGGAATCCGGATGGTATGTGTTGATACATAAGGTCATATAATAACTTCTGAATATTTTGTGGAGGGTTCCTCCGTCCTGCACATTGGGCGATGGGGCAGACTATGCAGCGGGTGCATTGAGCGCAAGCAATAGCTCTGAGCACAGGTTGTAAAAGATATGTTCTTAGTTGAAGAATCTGAAGTGGAGAGTCTGGTCAGTAATGTATTACCTAAATAAGGCTGCTAATGTTGAGACACAGTGTATGGCCCTGGTCTGGAGAGCATCTCCTCATTATTTGATAGGCTTTGTTCAGGAGGGGTGGGTAGGCTGTAAGTCCTGACAGCAAGAATTTATTGGATTTGCAGTAGAAATGTTGTTGTTATACTGTATGTCCAGGGAAGGGGGATTGTTTGAAGTTACCAAACGTGTTCGAGGTTCTGCTCGTTTATGTTGTAGTGCACATCATGAAACAGCAAAATGCTTTGCAGTAGGGGTCGGAGTCAGCAGCAGGGATAGCAGAAGAAGTGGAAGACAAGTAGCATCAGGTCCATGTCAGAAACATAAATAGTATAATAACATAGAATGTCAGAGGGCTCCGGGGTTATACTAAGTGGTATGAGTTCATGCTTTTCTCAAACAATACAATATTCAAATTGCCTGCCTAAAGGAGACGCTTCTGGGAACAGAGGAGGCACAGAAATTGAAAAAGAAATGGAGGGGGTCAGCTATATGCCACCACGTATTTCTCATATGCCAGAGGGGTACTTATATGGGTGGCCCCTGGGGTACCATTCAGGCTCGCATATAGCGAATCAGATGTGGAGGGGAGGTACATCCTACTGCAGGGTCTGCTGAATGGGGTAGACATTACCCTCCTGAACTCGTATGCCCCAAACATCGATGACAGAGGGTTCTTTGTAAGATTACAATATCTTTTGATGGACAGCATGGGGACACCCATAATATGGGCTGGGGATTTTATTTGTGTGTTAGATCGGGACCGGATCATCACCCTTCCAGGACTGGCAACAAACCCCACATGACTGGAACTTTACAGAGTGCAACAGAAAATCTAGGACTGATAGACAGGTGGCGCCTTATACACCCGGATGGCAGGGAATACACTTGCAGATCAGATACACACAATACATTTAGCCGATTGGACCGTTTCTTACTGGGGGGTCTGGATAATGTTCAAATAGAGGGTTTAAAGCACATGGCACGATACCTGTCTGACCACTCCCCTGTCTCGCTGACGCTGGAATGGAGTTTGAAGACACGTGGAGTGAAATCCTGGCGTATGACATCAGACCTGCTGGGCGACACAACCTGCAGATCAGGATTGGGAGATGTTATAACACACTACATGTCCACAAATTGGGGTACCATGAATACTAGGGTGGGAAGCCCTATAAGCAGTTGTAAGAGGGGAATGCATTGGCAAGATTACTGGGATACGCCGAACACTCCTGGCAGACCTGAAAACAAAAGAGGACCGGTTAGTTGAGCTTCAGAGGAAGGCACCACATACAGCGGAAATGCAAGAAGAGATGCTAGCAACACAATGGGTGATTCACACACACTGGGGCACACTGGAGAAAACGGGACTTAAGGCATACCATCAGAAGCTACTTAGAGAAGGAGATAAATCAGGCAGACTTTTGGCATGGTTGCTTCGTAGGGAGTAGGAGGTGACCCCCATTTTAGCTATCTGTAATAGGCAGGGACAACTCCTGTACCCGCGGTGTGACATCTTGCTGGCAATGCAGAAATACTTTGGGACAGTGTATGAAGCAGGACCACAGGTTGAGGAGGCTAGGCTAGAGGGATTCCTGGCATGAGCATCTGAATAGGGAGGAGGCCCAAAGCATTGAAGAGGACATATCTATAAGAGGTGAATGACGCCATACAAGTGGCTCACAGCTTCCAAAGCACCGGGAAACAAAGGCTTCCCAGCCGAGTTCTACAAAGCCTTTGCGCCCACAATGGGGGACAAACTGCTGGAGGTCTTCCAAGAGGCAAGGCAGATCAGGGTCCTCCCGCAGACCATGAGAGAAGGGGTAATATGCCTAATGCCAAAGCCAGAGATGACTTACTGGATCCTGCCACGTATAGGCCTCTCCCCTTGTTAAACACGGACCTTAAGATACTCTGTAAAATATTAGCAACAAGACTGACCTGGGTGATTCAGGGATTAATGCATGAGGACCAATGTGGTTTTATGCTGACATGCAGCACCACACACAATCTTCGTAGGCTGACACATGTACTTCATGAGATGATGGAGCGGGTTCGAAAGCACGTGTTGGGTCTCATTGGGCCTCGAAAAGCCATCTGATACGGTTGAGTGGGCCTTCTTGAAGGCGGTGCTACGGAGTATGGGGTTTGGTCCTGTGATCTGGTCATGGATACGCCTCTTATACACGGACCCGTCGGTCTGCATTAAGGTGGGAGGGGAGACCTCAGATGCCTGGCTGGCGGGACATGGCACTAGGTAGGGGTATCCTCTGTCACCCCTGTTGTTTGCCTTTCAGCCACTAGCATTGTTGCTGAGGGCCGAACTGGTGCAGTGGGGTATTGAAATAGGAGGCACAACCCATATTGTCTCACTCCATGCTGATGACGCACTGGCCTATTTACGTACACCTGAGGTGTCGGTGCCTATTCTGATGCAGTCAATGGAATACTTAGGCAAGGTTTCGGGCCTCTGAATTAATAAACATAAGTCGCTGCCTAGTGGGCAAGCCAAGAACGCAACTGCTGAATGTGGGGCTTTGATGGGAACTGGACAGCTTTCGATATTTGGGGATCAGGGTAACACACAATGAAGACCAGCATAAGCTACAAAATGTAGACAGGGTACTGCAAGGACTAGAAAACTCAGTTAAATTCTGGAATAGCCTCCTGCTTTCGGTGATGGGAAGGGTCGCGGTAGCTAAGATGGTTTTCCTTCCCCGTTGCCTATATTAGTTCAGAACTCCTTACTTCCCCTGGAAGACAGGTTCTTTAAAAAACTGAACAGTATATTAATCTCATTGATCTGGGCAGGCAGACGTAGCCAAGTATCACTGACAATCTTGCAGAGGGACATGGAAGAGGGGGGGTCTAGCAGTCCCAGATCTACACTTCTACTATTATGCGGCACATTTGCAGCATGCTGCTAGGTGGCTGGCACCATTGGGTAACTGGGAGACGCGCTTATTGGAGTATGGGTTAGGTGCTAAAACGCTACCCCAGTTGCTGATGTATGGAGTAGGTCGGACACCCGGTACCATATTTGGTTATGGACTTGGCTAGTATATGGAGGAAAGTGGTGTACAGGGTCATACGGGCATCTCCCTTTAGCAGGAAGCTGACTATATGTGATCTGATGTTTTTTCGAGACATTGACTTATTCATGTCTATGGCACAGTGACAAGAGGGGGGAATGTATGGAGGCTGGGTCCCTATACCCAGGGGACACATTTATTACCTTGCAGGAAGCACAGAACACCTTTGGGATAGATCTGGATAATTTTTTACACTACGCTCAATTGGAGAGTGTTGCAAGAAAGATCTGGATGGGATTTTCCGCAGCTCCAAAGGCCTCCACAGTATTGGAGGTGCTCATTGACTGGGGGAAGGGGAGACACCTCTTTCACAAAGCCATTCGAACTGATGGCCCACCGTGCTGGTACCCCGCATAAAGCATGTGGGAGAGGGATTTGGGTGTACCTATCTCGGATGCAGAGTGGGAGAAAACGCTGTGGTTGGTTTGCAAAGTATCCTCTAATAATAGGTTCACACTTCTGCATTTTCACTACCTACATCGTACAGATGTCACCCCACAACGACTAATTAAAATAGATCCCATGAGACGAGCCTCCTGCCCGCGATGCGGTATGACTGATGCTAATTTCATGCACATGGCTTGGAGCTGTGCCTTGGTTCAGGCTTATTGGTGACAGGTTGTGGAGTGTATAGAACTAGCCACAGAAATGCATGTCCCACAGACACCACTTGTCTGTCTCCCGGGAGTGCTGGAATGCCCCAGGGGATGCAGGGTTCACTGTAAAATAATCCAACTTGCTATGTTACTGGCCAATAGGAGAGTGGCCATCAGTTGGATGAATACACGGAAACCACTGCTCACAGACTGGCTCAGAGACATTCTGGAATGGGGTGCAGCTGAGGAGAACATATGAAAATATCACACACAGATAGGGGGGACAGTTGCAGCTGTCCATCTTTGGGCCTACTTACTGGGAAGGTTCCCTGAAGAGGACACTACATCAGGGGAGGACTCTGAAGGGGAGGGATAATGGCTGGGTGGGATGCACACCAACACCAGATATGAAACCAACTGAATGGGACTTGCAGACTCCAGGACTGCCTTCAAGGTTGTGAATGTCAATGAGTTTGGCAGGGCTAATAAGTAGGAAATGCTTTAAACTCTATGCTCAGAATTCTTAAGGTACAGGATACTGGTAATTGATGTTGTCTTTATGTGGCTTGACCTCAGTACAATCCACGATGATGTCAAAATATTGTATGCAAAGTTGCTGACGTGCACTCTATGTATGTATAAGGGGAATCCTACAAGAACTAATAAAAACAGTTTTAAAAAAAATCACCTGGGGACAAAGTATCTGTGTATGGCATGGGTAGTACAGGGACTGACAGCACTACAACTCCCAGCAGGTACTGTTCCACAATTAACAAAACCAGAACAGTGTACCACAAAGACAATTGGCTTGCATGTTCACTAAACAATGGAGTAAACCCACATGAATGCTCCATAATGGTACAATCTGTGGTAGTGACAGCAATGCAATGGACATCTGCCAGTACAATACCACTAACACACAGCTACAACTGTTTCCTCAGCTAAACTGTCCCTTCTACCTCCCACTAACTATTGAACTGTACTCACCCGGGGGACCTCACATATATGCAATGGTCTGTACTTGGTGCAACCTGACACATATGGCCAGGTAGAATGGTTACTCCTAATCTGGTGGCCAGGTCTGTGTCCACATGACAATATGTACCTGTCTTTTGACTCAAAAACAAAGTTTTGCCAACTGGAAGGTACCATCAAACATAGAAAGGTACCAAGCTGCCTAGTTATGAGTCCATGAAGAGACATCCAACTGCCAAGATACTCTGATATACTGTAGCAAGGTGACTTAAATAGGAACTGTCTGTACCCCCATTTATCAGGTCTATATTATTGAAAGCTGTTGTCACTGTCATATGTGGGAATCAAGCTAAGCGAATCTGTACATGGCCCAAAACATATCTACCAGTCACATTTGGAACCACATGTTACATGACAATCTGTGTCTGTCTGTTCCACATCTTCAATAGGTCTACTTGCCACTGAAACCATGGAAAGCACGCCAGTGGCAGCCTCTTCTCCCCTTAATGAAGCCCTCACTGAGGAGAGCACTCCTGGATGTGTGGACAATGAGGACTCCCCTGGACCATCTGGGCTACCTGGTCAGACCACAACTGTCAGCCTCATCCTGCTCACATTGACTACACCAAGCCCTATTGCATCTACATCCGAGGCAACCAGTCACCCCCAAACCTGTGTTACAACCATCATGTGCCCCACAGTACAGGTACCGGAGTCACAACTCGAAAACTCGGACAATGAAGGACCTGGCACCAGTGCCAGCGGGCAAACTGTGACAAGGGCACAGTCACGTGGGGGTAGGCTGCGTGGGAGGGATGGTGTGGGCCAGTAGCATGAGGCTGCTAGGGACAGTTTTGGCCAGGACAACATCTCCCAAGTCTTGGGAGCCTACCAACAATACCAAGGCGTGATGGGCCAGGTACTTGCCGTGATGGGGTAGATGAAGCAGCTGCAGAGGGACAACTACCAGGGAAGTCATGCAACAGCAGGAGGCCCTCAATGCCAACATGGTCTCCTACAAGGGTGCTGAGAGAAATCAACATCACCCTGAGCAGGGTATGTCCACAACATCAGGCCCCTTCCTTTTGCCAAGTAACACCAGCCCCTTCAACATCTGTGGCAGCCAGTGGAGTGGAGGCTCTGCCAGGGGAAGGACATGCCTCAGACACCCCTGCCTCTGTAGCTGAAGAACCCCCATGAGCGTGAACATCGACCCAAACAATCAGGAGGTACAGATGCCAAGACAACAACCACTGCCAGGAAATGATCCTCAAATGATTGGTTCCCTTTGTGTTCCACAGATGCACCCTGTTGACTCTTCTACAACCACTGTTCATTTTACAGGGATAGTAGGACACTGGACTTGGGACCACAAATGGAGTGTCAGATAACCTAATGAGAACATTCACGATGACTGAAACCTTCACTGTTTTAACCTTATTTGATTGCTCACATTCATCCTAATGTTCTGTGAACATGTAAATAAACACAATTAAAACACAAACGGTGTTTGTGAGTCACTTGTCATCTATTTTGAACACACTAACTCTTATTTTTGCAAGCAAATTAATTACTCATATGAAGGAAATGCGAGAAGGGACATGTCACAGGTAATGTCATGCCTGTGTTTAATACAAACACAATGAGACAAGTGGAGAATATCAATCCCTATTCATTGCACTGCGCCGCACATAGGCTGAACAAATATCTGGGATCTTATACTAGAGTGAGTCTCTACACCTTTTGGCATCTGCATAGGTGGCAGTAACTAACATCCAACAGACCAATGAAGTAAGGCACATGTCAGACTTTGTCGATCCGAATAGGCCAACAGATTGGTAGAAATTGTCACCAGCTAAACCCTTATCAAGTACTATGCCTACCAAATAGCCCATGATACAGACAGAGGTCAGTGCTACTGTTACAAGTCAAGGAATCTTTCACTTACCATGGTCAGGTATCTGTAGGCATGCTACTCACTCATGTCAGTATTGCTACACATGCACAGTGGCCTGCAATGAGGAAACACAGTGACAGCTACATAGAAGTCAAAATAGTATCATTACCCAAACAATGAGAAGGTTGAGTGAATGAATTACATATAGAGACATATTTTAAAGACATGTCCACATACATGACACCATGGGACCCAGAAAATATGACAAACAGGTCTATTGTGTGGACCACAACACTGTCATCTCACTGTCCTGACAGCCGGAACAGGGAACTCAAACACCACCAACATCCTGTCACACAGTACTTGGATCAATCCATGTCCACTTCACATATCTGAGCTGCTAAACCCACCACGCAGTGACACAAATCAGAAATGTCCACATGAGGATGACATTGTGAAGAGATCTGGAAGGAAACAGTATTGAACAAGGAGCTTAGGCAGGTAAAGGCAAACATGACCTAGATATATATTTTTGTAATACAACGGTTTCTCAGGTTGTGCATTTTGACTCCCACTAACAAAGGAGATTATCACGAGAGTCACAACTACATGTCCCAATTTGACTTGAAACCCTAAGCTGTATGCTGCTATGTAACTAGTAACCTCTCTGATGGTCACACAAAGACCCTTCTCAAACATTCCTGATCTCCACACTACCCCACTGAGCCAGTCACATTACAGATCATCATGTACTTGCATTCAGGTGAAGTACTGATTGATGAGATCTGCCTGCATGTCTCCACCTTCATCCTCATCAATGTCATCATCACTTGGTATTTCTGCATTCTCACCCGGTCTAACTGCTGCAGCATGCCACAATGATCTGACACACTTTGGCGGGTGAGTAGAGGAGGGCTCCACCAGACTTATCGATGCATTGGAATCTTGACTTTGAAAGCCCAAAAGTCCGCTCCAAGACACGCTGTGTCCTTCCACAGGCCTCATTGAAACGGACTTCCCCTGGCCTGGTTAAGTACCTCACTGGGTCGGTTTAGGTAGTCAAAGTCCCAGTAAGTAATTGTTACATGAATGCTAACATTAGTCCAGGGCATTATTACATTTGGCAGCAGACATAGCATACTAACACAAATGACATATGTGACGTACCAACCAGCCAGGCCCTCTCTGGGTTCAGTTGTGTCATCAGCTGTGAGATAGCCCTGTTCTGCATGATGAAGGCATCATGGACTGAACCTGGGTTCCTTGCATATACCTGGGAAATGTAGAGGCCCGCCAAACAGACTACTTGGCCATTTAGGGAGTGGAAGTTCTTACTGTTCTGGTAGACCTGTTCATTGCCATATGGGGGAACCAAGGCTAAATGGGTACCACCAAGGGCTCCCACTACATGTGGGATGAGTGCCAAACCATAAAAATAAGCCTTCACATGGACCAAATCCTCATGTTGTGGAAAACGGATGTAGCTGTCCAGGTGTTTTAATAATACTGACAGCACAGCCTTCAAGACCAGACTGAATATCGGCTGGCACATGCCTGCAGTTAGGGCCACTGTATTTTGGAAGGAGCCTGTGGCCAGGAAGTGCAGTACTGACATGACTTGTACAATGGGTGGTATACCAGTAGGGTGACAAACGGCAGGCTTCAACTGACGACAGAGATCCATGATTGTCTGCCTATCCAGGGGGTAGATCTGAATCACATGTCGATCCTCCATGGTCAGCAGGTCTGCTAGTGGACAATACACTGGAGGTTATCTGACCATTCTCATTCCAGGTTAACTATGTGAGAGAAAATAAGGAGGTATGTGTATCACTCATTGTGTCCCTTGTAAGTGTCAGTACATATGTTTCATATAATGATGTGACATGCCATATAATACAGTTAAAACATGGTACGCAGCACATGCCAATGGAAATAATTGTATCTCAGTGATAGGTCATCCCCTTGCCTCTATGATGACATGGAAATGTAAACCGAAGCCTCAGAGAGTCTGTGTGATACTGACATCTAACTAGACATTTCATTAAGAAGCCACAAACAATATCTTGCTCATTACCAAGAGGGTGCTGACTGTGCCACCAAAGAATCCTGATTTGTTTTCTATACAACATAACAACCTGTCCGTTCATTCTGGACAATCATACATGTTTGGTCAATGCCAGCACTGGATATAATGTGGTATATATCTTTCCCAACTTGTGATGCAAGTTTAAATTAATTTTACAGACCGTCTAAGGGCTTTAAATGGCGACTGCCTGACCTACCATACTGGATAATAGGAAATGAACACGACCTCCGGCGGAACTGGTCATGGCAGTAGGTGGATGCGACCACGGTGAACATTGCCACTGGAACACATTGCTGCCCGTGGCAGTATTCACCAAATGGCAGGGTCCGTCGGCGGTGATGGTCTTATACATGGCGGACGTAACTGCCATTTCCTGATGAATCTCTCATTTGACTCCAGACACTGCTGCCAGCAAGACCTCCACAACTTGATCTGCTGTGTACTGCCTCTGGGAGCAATCATGCCACATCCTACAGGTTACAAGGCCCCTGTCTTCTCACCAGAGGAGCTGGGGAATCTTGTGGAGGAGGTCCTATTCCTGTATGGACAGCTCTATGGTGCACTAGAGGAGCAAGTAAGAGTACCAAGTACACATAGGTTTCTGTGGCTCGACTAGGCCACGTTTTGTTTAGCCAGGCTCATGGGCAATATGTGAGAATGTGTTCTAAAAGCACTGTAGGGACTATCAGTGTACTTAAAGGATTGAGTTCCTTGGCATTTCCCTATGTGAAGTGACAGGTGTAGAGTTCTGAGACATTGTGGAGAGTGTGCAATGAGTATTCCCTGACCCACCTTGTGACTGTGGCACATGGGTAGCTGAGGTGTCATGGAAGCCATCACCAGATGTGCTTGATGTGTGGACATATGTGCTCAAATGACAGCAGGAGGTGTGGAAGCCTGTTGTTTGCCGGTTTTTCACCACACTTGTGCCCTCACTGTTTCTGCACTCACTGTAGCCACAACCTGTATCCATATACAGCCTGTGATGGTCAAACATCCTGCCTAACTACTGAGGTTCCTCGACCTCAGCCTATGCCCAGTGTCTGTGTTTGACTTGTTGAACTGACTTAAAATCATCTCTGCCTGTTTTTTGTGGTACTTGTGGACATGATTTTCTTTCTTGTCTATGTCATCCATGCTGGTCAAAGCCGATCAGAAGAAGTCGATTTGCGAGCCATTACCAAGAAGGTGCAGACCCTGGGGGTCCACAGACGGCAGAGAGCCCACTGTGGGAAGAGGTGGGAGAACCTGAGACGCTGGGCCCAGAAGACCGCAGAGGCCCAGCTAGGGATGTCCTCCCAACGAGGACGGGGTGACCATCGTACAATGACCTCCCTAATGGCCTGCATTTTGGCAGTGGCCTACCCTGAGTTGGATGGGTGTTTGAGGGCAGCACAGAATACACAAGGGGGTAAGTACATACAAAATCCATGTTTGCCCCTTCAACAAGTGATTGAGTAAGGGACAGGATGTTAGCTCTGACAATGTAGAAAGTGTAATGTGTCACAGATCTTCTGTGATCACATTTATGTACACAAGTCATGTATTGGCAACAGGTGTGCCCAATCGTGTGGTTTTGAGACATAGTACTCAAGTATGGAGCCCCTCAGTTCTATAGCACAGAATGGAGCACAAATGACAGTGTTTTGGGGTTTCAGTGATCTGCTTTTACTACCCTGGTGGGTGTTAGTTTCTGCCAACAGATCAGTCCTCCCTAATGCTGTGCTAGAAAGGTGGGCTGGTTCTTGCTCTCTGTCCTGTCCTATGTATCAGGGGGTATGTCTATGTGTGAATTGAAATCAGGTTGGGGCAAGTCATCTCCAGTGTCTAATGGTTTCCGATGTGTCATAGCATTATGTGATGCAATGATGTTCATCAGACATGTCAAATAACATACATGGCTAACATCTTCACACGTGTTGCAAGGTACTTCCCCTTGGTAAGTGAGGAATGTATCTTGGCATGTGTGATCTCCCATCAGAGTTGACAATATGCATGTTGGTTACCAGTGTGCATATGCTACATTTCCACATGGATACATATGTTGGTATCAGATGTAAGAATGTGATTGCCATGCTGATGTCCTGAAAGCAGACACCTGACACAAAGCTTGTCCATGGTATACTTGTGTAGAAATGGTACATTGAAACTTTGTGTCCACTCATGGCAATGGCCCAGACAGTACTGTGTCAACATCATGTAGTTTTCTAGAGAAATTTAATGTCGCACTGTTGTATGTTGTCCAGTGTACTTGCTGTAGCTATGTAGCTGTGACAAATGAGGACAGGGTGTTTGGAAACTTGCTGTTTGACAAGGATCATATGTGGTTCAATTGTGGTAGTTCTTAAACACCTGTGTGCAAGTTGGTAAGTGTTACCTGACTGTTGGCTTGCATCATGGTTGTTGTACCAATTAGGCTTGCATCACTTATGCTTTTCCTATGGGAATCCACCACAGACAGATGCCAGGCTTGCCATGTCTGGTATAGTAGTAGTGATGTTGCTTCTCATTCTCTGATAAAATGGTTTACCCATGTGGGTGTCAGCAAGGTCTGTTTTCCTCCTTCCTGTACAGCACGTGGTCTATTTGATACATACACAGTATAGTAAACTGCTAATTGTGTGTGGGACATTGGTGTGAGCTTACTTGCTCCTTACATGACCATTGTTGTTTGTCTTCTGAAAAACATGTTCATACATTTGCTTGGACACGAGTCTATTGTCACCCCTTGCTACATCACAATTGGTGTATGTGTGAGTGACGTATGTATTACCTCCTTGACCAACATTTGGCAGGTGTTGACATGTTGATATGTCATATGATGGTTTGTCTCCATTGTGATTTGGTTGAATCTATGTCACTTGATGTAGGTATGGTTTGTTTGAACCAGGCTTGCCTGCCTTCACTTTGCAAGATTTGTTACTGCCTGGTACATGACATCTGGGTGATGTATTTGTGCTGTAAATATAGGGTATGTGTATTTGTTAAGCTACCTTATAATGGGAGTCCATTGCTTGTCTACTGGTTTACTATGTAGTTGTGATTAGGGCAACTGTATTAAGTGGAATAGTCACCTATTCATGGTATGGTCAGTGTGATTTGTTAACTTCAGTCATGGTATTGTAGGTTTCGGTCACCTTGCTTTGCTCGTGTGTGACATTTGAGAAATTGTGGGACATGCATAGTATTGTGTTGTTACATGATGTTGGCACTTTACTTGAACTATCTGCGGGGGGTCAGTAAACACAATGGTAAGTGATTTCTGTCTGATTATAAATGGAAATGTTACTATGTGTATGTGATGACCCTACTTCAACATCTATTTTCAGCATCAGCACCGGCAGGCAAAGGAGATGAGGCAAGGCAGAGTGGGGAAGCTTCTGGCCATGGGACCTCAAGTCAGAACACCACAGACATTGAGGGACCCAGTAGCGTGGAGGTAGAGGGGAGTGCCACGGGGGAGACCAAATCTGTACCATCTTCATCTGAGTCCTCTTCCAGTGGCCACTCCCTAGTGGTAGCGGACCCATCGAAAACCACTCCTGTACTATCTCTGTCCGCCATCCCCAGTTCTATCACCGCTCTTCCCATAGCTCTCCACCCACGTGGCCGTGCCCGCTCATCCGAGAAGGTGAGTGTCTCCTTTGCCACAGGCACCTCTACCCCAACCCCTGCTCCCCCCAGTGAGGAGGCTATTTACCTCCTGAGGTCTAACTCTGTGGGTCAGACCGCCATCGTGAAAGCCATCCAAGGACTGGCAAGCCAAATACAACAGAGCAATACGTTCTTAGAGGGCATTCACAATGCTATCTTTGGCCTACAGACATCATTTCAGGCTCTGGCTTCCACACTGACAGTAGCCAGTCACCCTAGGTCTACCGTCCTTCCTCCACCTTCCTCTTCCCAGTCCAAATCTCCCCTTGCCTGCCTGCTTCCCCCAATTGATGACTCTAACTGTAGAGGTTACATGGCAGTCAGGAGTCAGGTAGGGGCACCATTTTGTGCCTTTGGAGTGAATATTGGTAAATATGGACTGGCCTATGGCCTTATACATTCATATGTCTTACCCTTTTCACTAATGAAAGCCAACCAGTTGTTGGTGTTTTGGGCTACATCTTTGTCCTGCATTTCCTTTCCTAGGTGTGAGTTGTTCCTGGCTGACATTGGTTGTGTGCTGCTTGCTGCTTTATGCATTGTTTGAGCAGTAGGTGAGGTTGTATGCAGTGCTGTTGTCCTCCAGGGGTAGGGTGTGTGCTGTGTGATAGGTATGAGTATGTAACTGAAATGTTGGTGCCATGGTATTGAAGCTATTGATGTACTGTTCAGGGTTAGCACCAAATCTTTGTAACCAATGGTGTGTCACCTTTTAACGCCTGCTCTAAGCAGGCGTTAAAAATACCGGAAAAATCGCCCTCTTGCATACATTGTGCCTGGCACAGGCATAATGTGGTGCAGAGGGTTACAAAGTGGTGCAATGCATGCATTGCGCCACTTTGTAAATCTTGTGCAGCGTTTTTGCCATAATATCACCACATTAGTGTAAAACAAAATGATGCTAATGTGGCGATATTATGATGCAAGGGGCTCTTAAATCTGCTCCTTAAAACTGATCAGGAGGTGAAAGCCCCCTGTTGCATTTCCACCCAGAAACATAATGGGGTAAACACCTAGACCTCTTTCCTACTTTGGAAACGGCATCATCAAAACTGTCTTTTAGGAGATATGTGACAGACTTGGGAATTCAGAGATAGATCTATTTGCAAGTCTCACAACTGTCTTCTCTAGAGATTTTGTTATCGATTTCTAACACAGGGTGCATGGGGTTGTAGTTTAGCTATTT
Organism: Pleurodeles waltl; assembly: GCF_031143425.1. Taxonomy (NCBI): domain Eukaryota; kingdom Metazoa; phylum Chordata; class Amphibia; order Caudata; family Salamandridae; genus Pleurodeles; species Pleurodeles waltl. The sequence continues at coordinate 838,560,917 of NC_090438.1, forward strand.
TAGCTATATTTTAGTCACTTTATTTTAGCAAACTAGGCCTGCCATTGTGCACGTTAACCCAGTTCAAGCATCGCTTTATTTTTCCAGCAATAGCCACATTTGAAGTCCTGTTTTATTTCTCTCTATCTAATTGTTCTTTTGCCTAGGAAAGCAATACATTCTCAGTAGGACATTCATTTCACTTTGTGCTGTCTTCAAGGCTACAGTTAGATAGGCTGCCGGTAAAAGTGGTACGCTGTGTCTCAAACACTCACAGAAACATGCACACTCATACGTGTGGACCATTTCTTAGAATGTCAACTGTTTTATTACAAAAACATTCCTTTGTCCCATACGTGTTAAAGGGAGATTCAAGCCAGATGACCACGACTGCATGCTGATTGCCTCACTGCAGCTGCTTGCTTAGACTGCCGAACCTCTGACCTACATGGGTATGGTGTCTTTCTAAACTACAGGCTTCCTTACCTAGGCATAAGGGATAATATTTTCCTAGGGGGAAACCTGAAGGGCGGATTAGGCTTATTATGCTGTGCTCTAACATAGCGTAGGTAGGAGAACTATAACTTACTCTTAGTAACAATATGGTGGGACTATTATTGTGTTTCACTCTCCTTGTCACCTTATTGCTTTTCATTGCAATACATGCCATTTTATCCAAGATGCAGTTGCTTCAATAAACCCTTATTGAACTATATTCTGCCTCTGTTGTCTTTGCCTCCGTGAGACTAATGTAACTGAGGGAAAAGGATGTGATCTGATTGACCACGATTCCCCTGAGGAGTCTTTCTTGTCATGCACCCTGTTGCCACAATCATCCCTGCTCTTGGGTGGAGATGAGGCACTGCTAGTTAGCCGGAAAACACAGATTAGGCCGACAGGCATCACACTGTGTGGAATTTTACTCAGTATCCCATAGTCTATGCGATTCTGCCACCCAAATCCAGTAGCCTCATTAGCATAAGGAGAACCTACGCAACAGGATATAGACACCCTATCTATTCCTTGGCCTCCTCCTCTTCTTTTTGCCTTTCCTCCTCTTCCTTTAATCATTTGTCTACTTCTACAAATTCAAAGGGAATTAACAGAAGTAATTGTGGTGGTCCCATACTGGCCAAAAAGATCACAGCTCCTTGTACTTTTAAGTATCTTGTTCTACCTTCAAGAATTACTCTTATTCCCCCTCCTATTCCCTCAATGAGGTCACTTCCTCTTCAAACCCTACCTCTGTTGGTGAGGCGGTTGGAAGGTTTGGGATGCCAAAACAAAGGTATTTCACATAGTTTAGCAGATTCCACCCAACAATCCAGATGTGCCTCCACTCTCAAGGTTTATACCACACACTCGAAGAACTTTGAAGTTTTATGTTCTTTGAAATCTAACATTCCTATAAAATGTAATGTTAATATGTTTCTACATTTTCTATTTGAAGGATTTCAGAAGGCTCAGTGAGCATTCAAAGAATCCAGAGTGGTTTTCTTCAGGATGAGAATCTAGAATTTAGGTTAGTAAAAAGTTTTTCTTTATCTACACCTTCTATTCATGCATTTTTCCTCCCTGTGAGTTGCCTTTAGTTTCAAAGGCTTTTCAACGTTTTACAGTTGAACCTTTTAAAACTACTGAACTAAAATTCCCGGCTTTAAAAGTGGTATAGTTAGTTGCCATTACATCATCTAGGAGGATTGGTGAACTAGGAGCTCTATTGTGTAAACCTGGATAGAATTGTTCTTAAACCTAATCCTCAATTCCTTCCTATGAAATATTCCCTGGTATATTAAATAAATATTTTTCTCCCCTCTTTCTTCTTTAACCTGAAGCAGCCCAGAAAAGTCATATTTGCATTCCTTGGGTGCTAAAGGAGCTCTCCTGGTTTATTTGGAACCCCAAAATTCACTTATAAAATCTGACATCTTGCTTGTTACCTTTGGAAACTCAAATCAAATACATAAGGCTTCCAATATCACTATCAGTGGATGATTATATCTTCTGCCTATACTTCCGCTAATATCTATACCCTTGAAAGGATTTTGGGAGATTAACTAGAGGTGTGGTGGCTTCTTGGGTTGAGTTTAAGGCGGTGTCTTGGATGGAGATCTGCTGAGCTAGGACTTGGGAATCCCCTCATACTTTCCTCATTCACTATAAATTCAAGGGATGGGATTCGATTACGGTCATTTTAGACTAAATGTGCTGCAATCTGTGTATTTGAAGAGCTAAATTGTATTATCCTTAGTCTACAGATTCCTCATTATGCAGAGGGTGACAAGTGACCATCAGGTAATAACAACATGAGGCAGCAGGTGTACGTAAAGTTGATTGGTTTATTCAGCACAAGGGACCTCATCCATCTAGCTCCTTCTCTCCTCTTCCTCCTCTCACTAACTATCATCCAGCACTTAAACACTCACTGTGACAGCACAACATTCTACTACTGGGATACTCGATTTGGCTCATCTCTGTACTACATTCCCACTGTCACAAGATATAAACTAATTTACCACACCGAGTCATTAGAATCCACCCACCCTCCGGTAACTGCTATTCTGACAACTACTCTTTCCTGATTTTTTCCGAGCCATGTGGTGTGTTACACCTCAACATTTGATTACTGTGACAAAGACGTTACTGACTAAGGATACTGAAGAGTACCCGTAATTAAAGCAAACACATGGAAACAAAGTGAAGCCAACATAAGGTCACCAATGAAAAGGAAGAACAAGCAATGCAATAGGTCTTGGATTTGCTTGAGTTAGAGCTATTTGCATTCTAAATTCATAACTGGACTTCCCTTGCCATATTAACTGGTCAACCCTGCCTCATAATTCTGTCTTTTCCTGCCATATAATTCCAGTGGAACTGCATATAACTAAAGCACTTCCATTTACCTTCTTCCTTTAGCTGCAGCAAAAAAATTAAAATGTTGTCATTTAGCATCCTAATTTAAATCTGGGATGCTAATTCTAATAGAATACCACTTTCACCACCCCACCATCGGAGTTGCTGGCTGGCTAACACAATTCCCCATAAAAAGACAAAAGGTAGCCACAGAGGAGAGAAATAAACTAGAAAGGAAACATATCAAGATTGTTTAGTCATAGTGTAATAAGGATGTTAAGTTGGTCTGAATCATGGTCTATTACAATGATATTACAACAAAACCCATAAAAAATAATTTATCTTAGCTGTAAAACAAACGTTCTAGCCATGAGAGAGCTTAAAAAAATAATGATTGGTGGTAGGGGTTATTATTTTGAGTCCCCACTAACACAGTGTGAGGACCCAGAGATGATGGAGACAGAAAGAGCAACTTGTGGTCATTGTTGTGAAGGTGGTCCCATTGTCCTGGGACCACCACAGTCTGGGTTATGAGCAAAAATGTTTTGTAAAAGTAATGCCCTGCAAAGCTAAAAGGGGCAAGATTCTGTGCCATGAATATTTTAGTAAATTGATATGCCTGTAATGCTTACACAGCCCCTAGAGAACACCACAACGAAAACAACATTTGTAAGAAACATGGTCATGTAACTAAATAGTTAACCCCTAGACAGTGTAACTGAACAAAAAGAAAATGGCAATAAAGAATGCAGTGTAACCAAATGCTTAGGCCCCCACAGAGTGTAGTGCATTATACATTTTCAGGGGTAACAGGTCTATAGCAAAGATATTACAAACAAGGCCTTTAAAACACAAGCTATTCCCAACTGCAAAATAAAAGTTCCAGCCATAAGAGTGATTAAAAAGACACTGAATGATTTGAGGGGTTATTATTTTGGGGTCCCCACTAACCTAAAGAGGACCCAGAAATGACTTAGACAGAAAGAGTGTGTTTTGTGAAAGTTTTGGTGGTGGTCCCATTGGCCTAGGACCACCACAGGTAGAGTTATGAGCAAAAATGTTTTATAAAAGTAATGCCCTGCAAAGCATTATGGGGCGAGTTTCCAGAGTGCAGTGAATATTGTAGTATTGGCACTCCTGCTGTGCCAGAGGATTTCTGTTCTAGGTAAGGCATTTACCAATTTCAAGTGTTTTAAGAGGAGAGCCACAAGAAATTACTCTGAGCGCCATGGCCATCATGCATCACGAAGGGGAGAGACAAAAGAAAAAAGTAGTTCGCCCACGTTGAATATATCGGCAAACGTGCAATAATCCATGTAACAGGAGCATTCTGCAAGGCGTGACAAAAACAGCCTCAAGGTGGGACAAACTTAAAGTGTTGAAGCAGAAAATTTATTAAGAAAAAATATTAATGATTTATGTGTGTTTACTAATGAGAAGATGAGTAGAGAAAAATAATTGTAGAAAAATAATGTGCACGCTCAAAAATGTGCCCACGGGGTACGACAGCCACCTCTATAGAAATATGTACTAATGCACTGAAATTGTGTGTTATTAATTATAAAAGTATCTAAAATTGTAGTAATGTCATAACAAGATGCATAACCTTTGTTTTATATTCTTAAGTTGACTAAACTAAAGGCCTAGTTTTACTGGGCCTCGCACACCCTGAACGTGGAGAAAACTGAACGCTGTGCAGAGACTGGTAACCGGGGTCTGCAAACTTGAACCGTGCAAAGTTCATGCTAACACAGCTAGACTTTTCTGCAATGCACCGACGAACAGGAGATGATGAAAACAGTTTGATAGAATTTTTATGTAAAGCGAGCTAAATGTACTTTCCCAGGACTTTATCAATGGATGATCTGACTGAAGAAGACATATGCAACAATTTTGATATTTGGAGAACCGGATGATCAGAACATCGTAAAGGGACCATCCACTTGATGAAATCTGAACTGAGCATAAATTAAGAGATAGAATAAACGAAAACTATAGGGTAAAGTAATATCTTCCGATTAATGGACCAATCAGTAATTAGTAGAATGGGCTGAGAAAATCTGATAAAAAGTCATTACAAGGGACTAAGGGCCAGATGTAGCAAGCCGTTTGCATGGCGCAAACTGCGTAAAACGCAGTTTGCGCCATGCAAACGGCCTCACGCGATGCTCATTCCCAAATTGCGAGTCGGTACCGACTCGCAATTTGGGAATGCGACTCGCAAATAGGAAGGGGTGTTCCCTTCCTATTTGCGACTCTCATCACAATTCAGAGTTGCTTTGTGACCGCGAATGCGGTCGCAAAGCAACTCGCAGTTACCACCCGTGTCACACTGGTGGTAACTCATTCGCAAAAGGGAAGGGGTCCCGATGGGACCCCTTCCCCTTTGTGAATGTCGAAAAAAATATTTTTTCAGAGCAGGCGGTGGTCCTATGGACCACTGCCTACTCTGAAAAAAACGAAACCAAACGGTTTCGGTATTTTTTTCATTTTGCAACTCGTTTTCCTTTAAGGAAAACGGGCTGCAAAATGAAAAAAAAACCTGCTTTATTTAAAAAGCAGTCACAGACATGGAGGTCTGCTGACTACAGCAGGCCACCATCCCTGTGAGTGCAGGGGCTCGCTATGGGGTCGCAAAATGCGACCCCCCTCATGAATATTGATGAGGTGGGTCTTTGCGACCCCATAGCGAGTCGCAGAAGGTGTCTGAGACTCCATTCTGCATCCGATTTTGCAACTTGCAAATTGCGAGTCGCTCAGACTTGCAATTTGCAAGTCGCAAAATCGGATTTTGCTACATCTGGCCCTAAAAGTTTAGAATGGAGAGAATTGCGGAGAGAATTGCTGACGTCAGGAGACGCTGTCCGAAGTGCTGATATTGGGTTCACACTCCGTGAGCCTGATCCTTAGATGACTGGTGAATGACATGGAGACGAAGTCTGACTCGTTGCTGATCCATCTTGGATAGGTAGCTATGAAAATGTGACTGACATTTGTTCTTGCCTTTTCCTTCTAGGTACCAACTGCTCTGTTGTAGGGATATTCACTTAGATAGACTTTTCCAAATTAATGTTTTCTCTAAATCGTTTTTCGCATGAAGCCCCACATGCTAGTATTAATCTTGGTTAGGTAGGCTGTTATAGGTGACACTGACGGTGACAAAATGACTGACGAATCATATTGCTGAATTACATTAATTGTGGTTTTTGCATTGTCGTGTATGATGTCTTATGAGTTTATTGATAATCTATTAATTTAAAAAAAAATGATCTGCAATACAGTTTTGAATTAATAGATGCTCTAGTAATGTAATCTATAGGGAAATAAAATTGATAACCTTTCCTTGTGTAGTGGTTATTCTTGATTAAAATGTTATGGATTAAGCGGATTGCATAACTGATTGCCTAATTATTGATGTTGATTACCACCTGATGGCTACTGCATGACTAGGATACTCCATACAATTCAAAAGGTTCATCGGCTTATATGCGTCCCCTTGGAAGTTTACTTACTAAGGGCCGGGCGCTCTTCCAGTTTTTGGTAGCAGCTTGATGGTTAGTTTCCTTGGGGAACTAGTTATGGGGTAGTTATCGGTTATGGTGGTGGTTTAAGTTAGGTTTAGTTGTTCACATTTTCTTGAGGTTTGAATTTGTTTTCCTAAAATGGCAATCGTAGCAAAGATGATGTCCCCTTAAGCCCAGAAATGACTTTCCCAGAGCCTTGATCCTGCTAGTTCAGTTGGGTATATTCCCGGCGTGTTTTGAGATAATGTGAAAATGGTAGATTGCGCTTGCACAGGCTTAAAGCGAATTGCAGGTGAATTGTGATGTATGTGAGGCAAAGTAGGGAGTTTGCGTACTCCAGTTGAGATTAGTAGGAGTGGGCGTACTCCGTAGTATGAGAGTAGGGAAGTCGTCAAACTTCACATATGTGTGGCGCCTCGTGCTAAAAAATTATCCACATGGTTGTTGGTGATGTACGGACCCTGCGTGGTCTAAGACTCAGGAGTATAGTGACAAGTGTAAGAGACACTTGGTTATATGTTGTAACGGGTGTGATCAACAAATCGGTGTATGTGGTAGAAGAATAAAAGGAAATTTTTGACTGAGATTCGGCGAGTTCTATGTGCACCAGGACAGACCCCTTGATCAGTTGAGAGTGAAATTTGCGGGTCGAATTTTACTTGCGAATGTGGGAGACTGAGAAAGAGTAATAGCTATATGAGCGAAAAGAGCCATTAGTGAAAATCAGTAAGGTCTCTGAAGTGATTGTGTCCTTTCCTGTAGTAAATCAGCAGGTTTGTTTTAGTTATTGGTTTGATAAAGTGCTCACAATAATTTGCATTAGTTGTGTGAATTGAGTAGAGGAGGACAAGCCACAAGACTTTGTCAGCCGCTGTGCATGTGTGTGACGTCAAAGAGTGCCGCTTTGGGATAGGTCAGTTGGTGAGAAGAGTTGTGAGCGGATTGGCAGCCGTCCGTAAGAGGCAAATGGTTGAGCAAGCAAGTGAAGGGAATCTCAGGAGTAAAAGTAATTTCATTATTAAATCGATTTAAATAAAAACAGTTAAAATGAAGTTTTTCAAGGGGTTTAAGAGTGCTATGAAAGGTGATTCTTACATTAAGGTGTCAGTTGGGGAGCCAACCCCACCGTAAAATTCTATGGCTTATGTTGTGATGGAGGAACGAGGTGTTGCGCCATGTTTGTGGTTGAAGCAGTGGTGTAAGTTAACAAGGGACCAAGGGTCTTTGGCGTTTCCAGAGCAAGGAACGTTCAATTTGAGAATTTTGGATCAATTGCGAATGTCACTGTATGATATGAAGCCATTACCGAGACCGGCACAGTTTGAGGCTTTAGCGGTTTGGGATCTGGTTGCTAGACAGCAACAAGAGATGAAGTTCAAACAAAGAATTAAAGTGAGTGAGTAGAAAAGTCTTTAGCGGAAGCTAGATGGGATTGGGAACAAAAGAGATGGAGCGCGACAACATTACAGGACATTAAATTGTTTCCTGCCATTACGGAGGAAAATGAGGTAGAAAAAGATGAAGGAGAAAATAAGGACGAAGATGCAGGAAGAAAGAAAAAGAAAAAAAGAAGGTCTTATGTAGACGATGATGATTCTGAGACTGAGGATTTCATTACACAGTTGTTGAGGGATCGACCTCCACCTTACACTACCTATTCTGGGGTTCCAAGTACTAGTGATGCTGCAACTGCTCCAGCACAAGTATCGGGAACTGAGGGAGCAGTACAGACTAATGACGGACAGGCGACAGGGGTAGTACAGAGTACACCAATTAGAGGAATGACTGTGGTTCAGGCACAGACGCATCCACCTTCAGTACAGAGAATTTATCCAGATGTGCCAGTTCTTGAGACAGTTTCGAACATCATGGTGCCAACGGAGCAAAGGCTCTTGAGGCCAGTGTTAGTTCAGACAGAGCCGACTCCAATGTTGTTTCTGGAGACACAAACACAGGGTTTGCCGCAGTTTACACTATTGACCGGGACACAGCCAGATGTTACACCAGTTTTGAATCAAGCAATGGGAATTACATTTCCACATAATACAAATATCAGGGCAGCTCCAGATGCAATATCGCTACTGATTACAGTTGGTCCAGCTGTACCTTTGTTTGCTCAAAAGAAGGCAACTGTGGGAGAACAGACTACCTTATCGCAGGATGGTGTGAGAAGGGGAGTGAGTGATTTTGGGCAAATGACAACACCTATAGGTCAGAGTTCCAATGGACCTAGACCACAATTGGACCTTAGTCCACTTGTAGCGCTTCCAGATGCCATGATTGCCCCAAATTTGAATCAAAGCTCAAGACTTTTGACACCGCAAGCTCCAGGTACAACGATGCAACAGGTATCAGTGAATAATGCGAGCATTATCACTTTACAGGGAATGTCTCAACAGCAATTAAATGAATGGTTGAACAGTTTAAATTCACTTACAAGTACATCCAAGGGCGAAGAGCAGAAAAATTGCGTAAGGTTAAATCTTGAAGCAACTGAGTTGGTAGAGGGAACAATGGGTGTGAACAGGTTAGAATCCTACACAGAAGAAGAGCTGAGGTATCTATGTCCAAAGGTTACTAAAGAAGTGAGCAAGGTACATCAGAAATTGACAGAGATAGCGGAGAAACATGACATTGAGCTTGACAAAATGAAGCATCTGAAACGAAGTTACAGGTTAGATTTTGATACCGGAGATTTTGAACACATGAGATCAGCAGGAATGAAAGCTCATTTGAAAGAATTGCTGCAAAGCGTACAGATTTGGGGAGCACTAGAAAAGTGGGAACGCAGATGGGCAGAGAAGAAGTATAAGCGAAAGCGAGATTCACAGGAAGGAGCTGAAGATGCTCAAAGGGAAAAAGAAACATCAAAAATGCTGCCAATTAGGGAAATTCCAGGAGGGCAGTTTGTTCATGTTCCATGGCACAGGAGTGACATTTTGTCATTTACAAATGATTACCCCAGGTTGAGAGAGAAACCAGTTGAGTGGTATCAGCGGACAGATAGATTTGTGAAACTCTCCAAATGTCTGTGGGAAGACTTGAACACCTTATTCGAGATAGTGGTTCCAGCTGACTTGTGGGTCGAGTGTAAGAGGGCAGTGGACTGGCCAACAAGTGAACCAGCAAGGGATAAAATAACGGGTGCACCATCACCTGAAGTGATGAAAAATTACTACAAGGTGATCAAGTTCCTGAAGACAAGAATATCTCCTAAAAATATTGATTGGCAGAGAATCGATAGAACAGTTCAGGAGTCCAGGGAGTCAATACATACCTATTATGAGAGATTGTTAAAAGCATTCAAGGAGCACAGTGGCAAAGAAGCAGTCGAGCCAAAAGACATGTTACATTTCGTGTTCAGATTTGTTGAAGGTTTGAAACCTGAAATAGGCCAAATGATTAAGAGTCATTTGATTTGCTGGCAAGCAAAGCCGATTGATGAAGTGTTACAGTATGCAAAATACCGTGATGAGATTGAATTGAAGCAGAAAAGGTTGAAAGAAAAGGCAATGGTGATGCAGATAAGGGCAGCGCAAACCGGAGCGCAAGGAGCTATAGTACAGCCTATACTGCTGCAGCAGAAGGCTGTTATGTTTCAGCCTCAAGTGAGGGGTAGAGGACGAGGAACTGACATGATGCGCAATCCAGATTTAGGGACTGTGGTTGTTCAGAATGACATTCAGGGAATTAAAAAGATGTTACTGTGTCATCTGTGCGGAAACGTGGGACACCGGAAACGGGAGTGTCCATTGATGGTGCAGGATGGTATTGTTCAGCAAGGTGATGTCAGAATATTTCAAACTGTAAAAGTCCCAAGAATGAAAGGAGTTGTTCCTAATGTTCAAAATCAGGGACAAAATTTGTTGCTGATACAACAAATGCAGGTGCCACGTGCACAGTTTACACAGTTACAACCAATACAGCAGCAGATTCCCATGGTACCTAGACAGCAAATGCAGATGCCTCAAGCCCCAATGGACCGGCAACAAGTGATGCTTCCTCAGCAGGTCACAGGCAAAATAGTAATAATAACACAGTGCACCAATTCCCATTTCACAGTGAGGATGAAATAAACGAGTAATGGATGAGTGACGCGCTCTACAGTGAGGAGCATAGAAGTTCCAAATTTGCCTCTCTCAGGTAAAACAGTTCAGGTGTGGGAGTAGAGAACAGACAACTGACAAACCCAATCACAGAACCAGTGTAGATTGAAATTGGAAATTACCAGGGACTACATAGATTTGTGGTGTGTGATTTGAGTCCTGTATCCTTGTTGAGAAGGGATCTATTGAGTAAAACTAAATGTTCCATTAATTTCTCTGATTCTGGAATAGAGGTTCAGATGAATAGTGATGATGAAGAAGAGCAGGTGACAGAAATGCTGATTAACAATACCAGTGAAGAACGTCCATTGATTGAATTTTTCCCGGTGTTTACTATGAAAGAAGTACATGCAGACTTGCAGGGAACAGTGAAGGAAGAAGTCTGGGATTTGACAGGAAAGGAGGTAGGATTGATTAAGGGAGTAGAGCCAATTAAAGTGACACTGAAGCCTAACGCAGTATAACATGCCGCAAGATGTCTTGATGAAAGTTGCGCACATAATTGGGGACTTTGTAAAACAAGGAGTTTTGAAAGAAGTGCTGAGTAGCCCGTGTAATTCACCAATAATGGGCTTAAAGAAGCCATGTGGAAAAGTGCGTGTAGTATAGGACTTGCGAAAAGTGAATGACTTGGTGGTTAAATGTTGTCCTGTGGTGCCAAATCCAGCAGTGATACTGTTTCAGATTCCTTGCAATGCTGAGTGGTTTGCAGTAGTAGACTTGTCACAAGCTTTCTTTTCTGTGCCACTTCACGATGATAGTCAGTTTCCTTTTAGTTTCAAATTCCTAGACAGAGTCTACAGCTGGTGCAGACTTCCACAAGGGTATACGGAGTCACCATCCTTGTTTAATCAGATCCTGAAAAGAATTTGGAGTTGTTAGAACTACCATGCCAATCTACTTTAGTTCAGTATATTGATGACTTGTTGATTGCTTCCAGAACAAGGGACGAGTGTAAGCATGACTCGATTGCCCTGTTGAATCATTTGGGGGAATTCGGACATAAGGTTTCACCAGCTAAATTACAGTATTGCCAGAAATCAGTCAAATACCTTAGACATCAGATTGAAAAAGAGATCAGGAGAATTTCCAGGGAAAGGATTACCTTGATTCTGCAGAAAAATCCTCCGACTTCTCAGAGAGATGTCAGGATGTTTCTGGGAATGGTGGGATACTGTAGACAGTGGATTACAAATTTTGCTGAAATTGCAAAACCTTTACAACAACTGACACATAAGGACATTACAGACCCCATTAGTCTGAATGAGGACCAGATAAAAGCATTCATCGAATTGAGAGAGAGTTTGTAAAGAGCTCCAGCGTCGGGAATGCCTGATTACACAAAGCCTTTCATTCTGTTTTGTCATGAATGTGATGTTTGTTCTTTGTCTGTTTTGACACAGGTCCATTGAGGTGCTTATCACCCAGTAGCATATTTTTCAGCTACCTTGGACCCAGTCGCAGCAGCTTTACCAGGTTGCCGGCGCGCAATAGCCGCAGTTGGTCAAAGTCTCTCCTAATGCGAGGGAGTAGTCATGAGATACCCTTTGACGGTAATGGTACCACACTCTGTTGAAATTTTACTGACAAAGACGAAAACGCAATATCTGACGGGTGCAAGACTGACAAGGTATGAGATGAGCATATTGGGTGCTCCAATTGTAACTTTAAAGAGATGTACAGTACTGAATCCAGCAACATTGCTTCCAAGTGATACTGTTGAAATTGAAAAGGAAGAAGATGTGGAACATGGTTGTCTTGAGGTGACAGAAATGTGCACAAAACCAAGGCCTGATATCAGAGACACGCGTTTAGAAGAAAATTATCAAATTGTTTTTGTTGATGGTTCGTGTCTCAGAGATGGAACAGGGACATTGAGAGCAGGATATGCTGTGTGCACTATTACAGGCACATTAGAAGCTTCTTGGCTTCCAGGTGTATATTCGGCACAAGTGGCAGAACTAGAAGCTCTTACTAGAGCCTGCTATGTTTCTGCAAGACTAAGAGTCACTATCTACACTGATAGTCAATACGGATTTGGAATTGTTCATGATTTTGGTCAGTTGTGGTCACAACGAGATTTCATGACCTCTACAGGAACACCAGTGAGAAATGGTGACCGAATAAAAGAAAGCTTGTACGCAATACAGTTGCCTGAAGAAATTTCTGTGGTAAAATGTAGTGCACATCAAAAGGCACAATATTACATTTCATTGGGAAATGGATATGCAGATCAAGTTGCAAGGTTTTGCGCACTGAACTGTATATCGTTCAAAGATAAATGGGAACTAATACCTGAAGAAGATAATAATTGTGCAAATTATACTTTAAAAATAATTGAAACATTAGAAGAGTTGAAAACATTGCAAGAGAACACAGACAAGGAAGAAAAGCGGAGCTGGCTTAGGCTTAAATGTGTTCAAAGACCTGATAAGATTTGGGTTTCTGAGGAGGGGCAGATGGTTTTACCAAATAGTCTGTTGAATCAGATGGCCAGGTATTATCATGGCCAAGCACATATTGGAAGGGATGCCATGGTCAGGTTATTCAAAGTTGATTGGTTTAATCCAAAATTCAGACAGGCAGCAGAGACAGTATGCCATAGATGTATAATTTGTCAGCAACTGAACGTGGGAAAAGGGACAGAGGTGAATTTGAGCCACATTGGAAGAGCAGGAGGACCATTCAGCAGAATGCAGTTGGATTTAATTGAGATGCCTGCATGTGGTGGATTGAAGTAAGTGTTGGTGATTGTGTGTGTGTTTAGTCATTGGATTGAAGCATACTGCACACAAAGGAATGACAGTCTTACAGTGGCTAAACTGATGTTGAGGGAGTTAATACCAGGTTCGGATTTCCGATCTCTTTAGAATCATATAGGGGAACGCACTTCAATAACGAAGTGATCAAACTCTTATGTGCAGCATTAAACATTGAGCAGAAGTTACATTGCAGCTACCGCCCTGAAGCATCAGGCCTAGTGGGGCAAATGAATGGTACATTAAAGTCAAGAATTGCCAAGATGTGCCACCACAAATCTAAAATGGCCAGATGCCTTACTTTTGGTACTGATGTCAATACGAAATATCCCTGACAGAAAAACAGGATTGTCACCCCACGAGATTCTCATAGGCAGAGCAATGAGGTTGCCAGCAATTCCAGCCAAGGCTCTTGTCAATATTACAGATGATATGGTATTGGACTACTGCAAAGGTCTGGCTGTTGTGGTTCACTCTTTTTCTCAGCAGGAGCAGGTTGTTACCCTGCCACCCATCCATGACCCAAGTCACAATCGAAAGCAGGAGATTGGGTCGTAATCAAAAAGCATGTTCGAAAGACTTGTTTAGAACCACGTTGGAAGGGTCCATACCAAGTGGTGCTGACAACTACGATAGCTGTGAAGTGTGCAGGACTACCAAACTGGATACACACAAGTCATACAAAGAAATTGGTGAGTCTGCAAGAACATGAAGAAGAGTTGTTGAGAGTACCAACAGCAGCAAAACAGGTGGCCGTACCTGAGCTGGAAAAGGAACAAGCTGAACCTGAAACTGATCCTGAACTAGTGGAAGACGAGTCAATCACCCCTGTAAGAGACAAGAGTGAAGAATTACAGGAGGGTGAGCAAGAGTCTGACCCAACGGATGTAGCAGGAGAACCAAGCACAGAATGGGTTCTCCCAGAAGCAGACGGTGCTGGAGAGCAAACAGAGCAAGTGATAGATCGAGGTGGGGAAAGAGTTGAGGCGGGTCAAAGTCAAAGTGATCCGACTCCTCCTGAACCCGTTGCAGGTCCATCAATAGAAAACGCCAGAGAGAAAGAAAGGGAAAAGAGTCCAATACTGAGAAAAATATTGACTGAAGGAACGAGAAATGGAGACAATTGGCCTGAGTTGTGAGTAAAGAAAAAGAAAGAACTGGTCATAAATGAACCAATACCGGAAGAAGTGGATACAACTAAAGAAGGAGAACTAAGTGAAGGAGAAATATGTGGTGAGCGAAAGTTGGAGAGAAAGAGAATAGCAAGTCGAAGACACGCAGGTCCTGAGTGGACATACGCTGCAACATGTGAATGGCAAAACAAGTTTATGTCTTTTTGTTTTGACGGTGAAGTTCCGAGTCAGTATTTTGATGCAACCTGAAGGTGATCAGTAGACTGAGTTGTTGAGCTAAATCTAAAGAAACCTGAAAAGAGACTGTTAAGGTAAACCCGGAAAAGACATTGATAACCTGATATGACAAGCTGCTAAGCTTGGATATGACAAGCTGCTAAACTTGGATATGACAAGCTGCTAAACTTGGATATGACAAGCTGCTAACTGATTTTGACAAGGAGAAAAGGGTTCCTGTGAGTGAAACGGAAGTTTAAAAGAGAGATACATTTTTTTCCAATTTGTGATTTTTTTTTTTTTTTTGCACTATTAATAAGAGTTGGTTCTACTTTTTAATTCTTTACAGATCATGGCTGAGACAATTAATCGTATTAGAAATGTTAAGTATTGTAGGTATTTGAGTGTTGCAATAGCTATTATGTGTGGGATAATGTTTATAATAATGATTGCGGGTATGTCTATACATGAAGCAAGAAAAGTTGTGAGCAGTTCTGTTGTGGAGACTACTACATTAACAGCTTTAGAGAAGTTCAAGTTAGACGAGAAGTATTTGCATGATTACACTAATGCTCAAGGAGAACTTTCCACTAATGTGTTCTATTAAATGTTGAGTGAGTATGTGGAAATAATGGATGCAAGGGATTGTCTTGTGTGAACGCAAATACCTTTCTCTGTGGAAGAAGGAGTCACTACCATAGTCTACCTCTGACTTACCGTATAACTTGTAGCTTGTTACTAACCAGATTTTATAACCAATCTCTACCACCTGATGGCTACTGCATGACTAGGATACTCCATGCGATTCAAAAGGTTCATCGGCCTATACGCGTCCCCTTGTAACTTTACTAACTAAGGACCGGGCGCTCTTGCAAAAGCATTTACCAATGACATCAAGTGATTTTTTAAAGCAAGCCCAGGAACTAATGAAAGTGATGGTTGTGAGATGGGCGTGGTTAAAAGCCCACAATACTTACAACAGGTCAAAGTGCTTGCACGCTTGACCTACAAAACAGTGACAATGAAGCAAACCAATGTTAAGTAGTGGGCGGTCTAAATCCCCTTTTTAGAGTTTTTTTCCCAGAAAAAGAACTGATTGTTACAAGTGACAGGCGAAACTTACAAATAGGCCTAAGGTTACACGAACATCCACTTTCTGCCTTCATTCACAGGTGACACACTAACATATCATCAAGCTATCCAATACATGACATTTCAGCCCAGGTAAGTGGGAGCTGTATCTTACATTAATTAGTGCCTGTAATTTGAAAGCTGCAATGTAAACTGCTTAAGTCAGCCCCACTTTTTCAGTCGGTATTCCACCATAGTTATCGGGAAACATTAGAACACGCCATACTCTACCCCCCGCGTTTCACAGAATAAAATGAGCCAACTAAGAACCACAGGTGTGCGTTGAAGTTAGTGGTGTTTGATTGAAAAAAACTTTTCACAAGTCCTCCTTTGCCTGTTATATAGGGATAGCTAACATTTTTACAAGGGAGAATTCAGCTGTCTGAAAGTAAGAACTCAACTACAAAGTTTTACCCGCAGCATAATGTTTCTCCTTTTATTCGAAGTTTCTAATTCAGGAAACGAGTATTCCCTTTCCGAAATGGCCGCCACGCTTCCGGTCGTAAACTTGAGTTACATTAGTCCTTTAACTATTTTTATTTACAACCAACCGAGAAACCGAGAGCCGCGACTTTTTCACTGCAGCCAGAGGAAATACAAGGCGCTGGGGGCGGAGCTTAGTGACAGATGGGCGGGTCCGTAGCAGCGACAGTTCGAAGGTGGGCGTGCTAGTTTGTAGAGACCCGCCCCTCGCGAGTAGGGGAACGGGCTGAGAGATAACGTTCGAAGCTGCTGGTCCACCTGGGACGTGGTGAGGGCCAACGCCGAGCCTGAGAGGATGCTGGAGACCCTGCGCGAGCGGCTGCTGACGGTGCAGCAGGACCTCAGTTCGGGGTAAAGCGGCCGTCGCGCGCCAAGGTTTCCCGGAGGGCAGCGCACTGTCACGGGACAATGCATAGTTCCACTCTCCTTGCTCATGTGACCCGTGGGAGGCGGGTTGGGGGGGGGGTGTGGGTTGCCCTCTTTTTTCAGCCTTTGGTACCGGGAACCTCAGGGTTGTGCCGCTGCGGATCGGTTCTAGGGGATGGGTGCTGAGATTTCAAGTCTGGGCTTGCTCTGTGTACAACGATCCACCTACATACTTTTTCATACGCACATTCCTCTACAGCCTGTAAGAGCTGCGCGTCGGACTTGTCTACCACCGTGCCTGTTTTGACTTTACCTTATAATTACACACGCAAAAAATATTACTAGGGTGGTGCGTTGCAGACCCATTTTGAATATCACCAGCGTATTTAGCGAAGGCGGACTCGCCGGGTGGACGCTGTGGAGGCTGAAAATGCTGGCGGAGGGGTTGACTTGTTAGTGGCGATTCTTAACGTTAATTGTGGGACGTTCCGCGTTTTGAAATCCTGGAAAGAAGAGTCTGCGCGGACAGTTTTATGTGCGAATGTTTCACAATTCCATCCTCTTCTCAGTTCCCTCAAACTGAACTCCGGGGCGTCCTAAGTCATTATCACTAACAGTCACCGTACTATTAAACACCTCTTCGATGTGCCCTGTTTGTCTATATAGTGAAACATTGTGTTTGGTCTTCGACATGAGACCCCCCCCCCCCCCCCCCCTTTGCAATATGCGTTTAAGCAGGTGGTTTATTTTCGAGTAGCACATTTTTACTTTCGTGCGATGGTCACTGCAGTTAGCTAACGTAGTCCTTTGTACAGAGCTGGCATGTGGAAGATGGGCTCTACACCTCTCATTTTAACACCAGACTCTGAAATTCTGCGCTCTCGTGACCAGATCTGCTGCCTGCTGATCGAGAACGGCCTGCCACAGCTTAATAGAGTGAAGAGAAAAATATTCTTTGGGGGTTGTCCTGCAGACAGGGAACGCCGCCCCGTACCCCTGCCAGCTGCTGCTGGGAACTCAGTAGTTGAGGCAACCAAAAGTAGAGGAAAAAAGCACGCCAACCTTTGGACTGCAGACGCGCTAGTTACACAGCAAAACTCTGTTGGGAACCTGTGCAGCATAAGTAAGCTTGGCTGCCTCTCACGCTATGTGCAGAGGTCACGTTGTATCTTGGGACTGAAATAAACACAGAGCTCCGCCTTCAACATGTTTTTATGCGTGCGTTAGCCTAGGCCTATTGGGGCATATTTATCAAAAGTGGTGCTGCACCAACTTCAGGTGCAGCGCCACTTTTCTTGCGCCCCTTAAGACGCTTCCTTAACGCCACCAGGTGTGCGACCCACCCTACCCGAGAACGCCCCCTTTTCATACATTTTGCCTGGCGCAGGCAGAATGTAGCGCAAAGGGTTTCAAAGTGGCGCAATGCATGCATTGCGTCACTTTGTAAGGCTTCGTTGGGACACATTAGCGTTAAAAATAGACGCTAATGTGGCGCAAGGAGGCGCTGGGGGCTCTTAAATTAGCCCCTTTGTTGTTAATAGGAACATATTTACTAGACATACTGACGGGCTACCAGTCACCCCTCTTCATTCAGTTGGCTGCTACAATGTTGTTCACATTTTGCTTCCTCCCACCATGGCATACAGCATGGGGCTCAGGGTCAGCCCACATAAACTATTTGTAACCTGACTGTTAGTGAAGACATTATTTTCTTGCACAGTGTGCACATCGCTACAGTATGTGGGCTCCCTCAATGTATTGGACTACTGGTGCAATGTGTGCTATTATATATTCTTTTAAGCAGTGCTTTTTTTGTCAGTGAGTGCTTCGATACAAAAAATCATTCACAAATAATAATAATACATCTTTATTTGACCTAAAATAGGTCATAAAAGAAGAAAACACAATATCACAGTACACAATAAAATATATAAAACAAAACTCAATACAAAATGTAATCTAAATTCACTCAATATAGTCAATAACTTAATAAAACAGTTTGCAAGTCCCTACTCAAATTCCATCATCAAGTGTGTGAATCTATACAAATCAAAGAGTTACCCACCCACTGACTTTCTTAAATAAATTGCTGAATTGAAAAAAGAACTTACACAAAAACATATTTCGGGAGAATTAAGAAATTGCAGATATAACGCAGCTCTGCACCGACAATGCCCTAGCTTTTTTAGTAGAGGCTTCAAAGAATGTTTGAGGGCAATTATAAATACGACAAAAGAAAATAAAATGTAGTAGGGACTACTCTGATACATTATCACAAGGGGGAAAACAAGGCGACGTCCCCTTCTAAATTAAACAATTTTTTAAAACAAAGAAGCAGCCATATCGTACCTGATCTGAAACAAAAAAGAATCAATCTATCCCAGTGTGAGGAGGGAGTTTTAGATATGGGGCTGACTCCACCGATGCTAAAAACCTATAGTATGTCAACACAGTGCACTTTGATAGCTCTACTTTCAGTTGCTCTTCCTCACAAACTTGAGAAAGAGATTTGTCACCTTTCACTTATCCAGTTTGCTTATACTTCTAAAGGTCAGTAAATAAAAGGCCAAATACATCTGTTGTTTTACCAGTATAATTAGGCTGCAGAATTTTATATCCGCACTCCAGGTTAGCACAGTCCAAGAATATATATCTGCAAAGTTTAGTCTCTGGATTGGACCATAAGCTAACCCACAACAGAGGTTCCAACTGCACCTTGTCTTTGCGTGAATAATGAAACTGGAAGTGGACGGGGGCAAATACAGTAACCTATGCAAGATGTGATTTTCCTCCATTTGAAGAGGTTAAGTATTATGAAGGCCCCCATACCCCAGCCCCGTATACCGCAACAGTAACACACTGCCCATTGTATACTTTTAATAGTGGGAGAATAGACCCTTTTGCACTCACTCTAATAAGATTGCATAGCGTCCACAGATGTACTAAGTTTATGGCAGGAGCTCTTGAGATGAGACTGCCAGGGCACCGAAGAGCTAAATGTTAGGCATAAATAGCTGAAATCACTAATGCTAACTAGGGGCTAGGCATTAATTATAAGCCTATTTAACCTTGATTTACCTGGACCACAAGCCATGATGTGTGATTTTCCATAATTAAAAGTAAGGTCCAGGCTATTCATAAACAGGACAAAGCAATTGACCAGCGGCGTCCAGGCGTTCGAAGTGCGAGTTAGCAGGACAGCATTCACAAATAAAATAAGCACTGGCAATGCAGAAAGTTCAGCATACTTTACCACCCTCAAATTCTGATGCACGCCGTATCTGCAGGCTGCTCATGAAAGCAGAACATTTTTTTAACTTGAGCATAACGATGGAGCTGAATTCTATGGTGTATAGTTTGAAAATGTGAAGAAGTACTTCAGGCTATGTTTGTAGATATGAAATCAGTACTGTTTATTTAGGTTTAAACTACAACTAGTCATATATACATGCTACCTGTAAATCATAACTTAAAAACCTTTCAGCAAACTTAATCATATGGAAATGGCTTGAATGTTCTGCTGTGACTGAACAGTTTACCACTGTGAGAAAGTGGCCATGCGGCCATGAGGATTGGTTTGGTGATTAGTAAATCCTGTGCCGTCATTTCCTGTTTTAAATTTCCCCCAATCTCACAGAAGCATACAGGCCCTCAAAGACTGTCTGCCACCCTTGACGAGCGTCGCCATGGAAGCACAGCATGAGAAGGAGCACTTCCCGCTAATAATTTTATTAGCGGGCGTGTCCAGCATGAGCTCCCA
The DNA here is from genome assembly GCF_031143425.1 of Pleurodeles waltl. NCBI lineage: Eukaryota > Metazoa > Chordata > Amphibia > Caudata > Salamandridae > Pleurodeles > Pleurodeles waltl. The sequence goes on from NC_090438.1 coordinate 838,581,227, forward strand.
CCCTTACAGAAAGGAAACTGTCCATGGACTTGCCAAAATATATACCCCGCTCCCGAAACTCTGGGCTTATGAGGTTGTAGTCGAAACAAACCTCTCTTCTGATCTGGTGACATGAATGTCGGTAGACCCTGATATGATAGCCTTTCCAGCAGCCCAGAAACTGCAGTTTTCCATGACTATTGCGAGAATCACAAATTTCCAAAACCCAGTGCTTTGTTTGTAAAATAGGTGCTGGTACACAAAGTACTGCTCAGACATCCGCAGCTGGCGCTATAAAATGTCAGAGCACCAATAGCAAGGGTGCACAGTCCTGAACCAGCTTCAGGCCTCTTTAATTCACTGCCTTGCAATCCCTGCCCCTTTATCTCACGATTACAGGTTTCTGCTTTCTCCCTTGGTGATGGATTTTGTGTATTACTTTTCCTCCGTCTTTTCATTTTGTTTGTTTTTACCTCTGTTGGTCTTGGAAATGTCTGATTTGGAGAATTAAATGCTGGTCCCGAAAAAATAAGTGCCGGTGCCGCCCACTAGCAACCTCAAATTAAGCACTGCCAAAACCTCAAATTCCAGAACTCTCTGTTTCGGAAGTGAAAGAGATGGGGCCTAACTCAAGAAAATCAATCTGGATATAGTGTTTCAATTGTGAGACGTGGAACACAGGAGGCACTTGCCACAGAAATGGGAGTTGAATGCGAATAGCAATTGGATTGATGGTTTTAAAGATATAAGAAGGGCCTAAAATATGAGCCAAGCATAGGTTGCCTTCCCTGCAGCAGTAAAAAGGGAGAGAACAACCACAACTTATCTCTTACTTAATAATCAGCGGCATAACATCAAGGTTTCATCTGCTCTTTCATTCTTTAGCTCCAGTCAAACTTTGTTTAACCATATTTCTCATTAAAACTAGATGGAGTAGAAATTCAGAGGCTGCTTGTACAAGAGAATCATTGGAGATTACTTTGGGGTGCATTCTAGGATGAAGCCTTGTAGGACAAAACAGGCGATACTCTAGTGGCTCTGTTTGTGCTGTTGTTGTAGGCAAATTCCATTTAGGGCAACAAAGAAGCCCAGTTATTATTATGTGCCACTGCAAAAGCACTGTATAAACTGTTCCAGGCACTGGTTAGTGCATTGAGTAAGGCAATTTGTCTGGGGATGGAAACCTGAAGACAAGGATTTAGAAATTTTAAGAGCTGAACGGATATGTTTCCAAACTTTTTAGGCAAATTCTAGTCCTCTGTTGTAAATGACTATAGACGGAAGCCAGTGTAGATGAAAAATATCTTCAGTAAATCGTTGGGCTATAACCTGTGCTGTTAAAACATTTTTTTAAATGTTGGAAAAGTGTGCCATTTTAGAAAACATATAAACCTTCAACAGAGTTGTAGTAAATGCATTAGATTTTGACAATTCCACAATATTATCGGTAGATCTAGTGTTTAGTTTAGGAGCTATAGGTAGAGGACGAAGAAAATCACATGTTTTAGAGTGCAGAGGCTGGAACTGGGTGCATATAGTACAAGAAGTCACATCCTTTACTGCTGAGGCCAGCCAAAAAGAGTGCAGGAATAGGTCCAGAGTATTCTTCTTGCCATGATGGCCTGCACCTAAAGAATTATGGCGTAAATTCAAGAAGAGATTTGTAACTCTGTAGTGCGAACACACAGAGCTTTCATGAAAAAGTATATTTCACCTTGAGTTTGGGCTTGAATTTTTTTCTTTAATCTCCTCGGTTCTTTCTGATCCAAAGAGGGGTAGGCTTGTTTGACCTTATCCAAAAAGAGAAGTATCTAGAGAGATTATTCATTCAGGAGCCAACATAGTTTGAGGTGAATCCTCTAAATGAGAGGAATCTCAACAAGAAAGCACATCTGCAAGAGCATTACTGGACCCAGGAATATAGGTGATCACAAAATCAAATTAAGAAAATATGCCCAACTTGCCTGTCTACTGTTCCAAGACTGAAATTCTTGCAACACCTAGTCTGTCCTTACCTCAAATGGATGACGGGAACGCTGAAGATGGGAACCCTGCAGAGGTCTCCACTCTATGCAGGCTTCTTTCATGGCTAATAGTTCTCATTCTGTCACTGAATAGTTCTATTTGGAGGGTGTGAACGTTCAAGAATAGTAGAAAAGTGGATGGTTCAACCTATCATCATCTCGCTGTTGCAGTAAAACTGCACCAAGAGCTCCTTCAGAGGCATCTGTCTCTACTATAAACATTTTGATGGTGTTTGGCTGCCGGAGTGTCGGAGCTGTAGTAAGCTTTCTTCAGGGCTTGGAAGGCGTGTTCCTCAAAAAAATCCAGAGCTTAAGTTTTCGTTCTTCAGTAGCCAGGATATGTTACAGGAGTAGTCCAATAAATTATGGATGGATTGCCTATAAAAATTAGCAAATCTTAAAAAGCTTTGTGTTTTCAACTTCAGTTTGCTCAAACAAACACTTATCTGGCTTGCACTTGAATGATTTGTTCTATAGTCATAGCACACTATCACAAACATGTTGCTGATGCCCTTCTAGTGTCTTAAAATAGAGCAAAATGTCAGCCAGGTAATCTACTGCTTTTAGATTAAAAAGATCAGAAAATATACTATCCATGAAATGTTGGAAGATCAGTGGGGCATTGCTCAGACCAAAGGGCACCATCCAGTACTCAAAATGTCCACACACAGTCCAGAAAGCGGTCTTCCATTCCTTCATGGCTCTAATACGTAATAAATCGTATGCTACTCTGAGGTGTAGTTTGGAATAAATTGGACTCCAAAATGTCCTTAATTATTGACAAGGGATACCAATCCTTTATTGTGATGGTATTTAGACCTCTGTAGTCAATGCAAGGTTTTAATCTGTTTGACTGTTTTGGGCACAAAAGAAGAGCAGCTCCTGGCAGGAAACGCTGATGGAACAATAAGTCAGTTCTCTAGATTTTCGTCTATATACTGTCATAACAGATTTTTTCCAGACTCATAGAGTGAATACATCCTGGCATAAGGTATTTCAGATCCTTGTTCCAAATTAATGCCTCAGTCACCATTCTAATGTGGAACCAATGTTCTAATCACAGAGTTCTCAAACACATCGCTAAAATCTGGGTAATTTTCAGGCATTGGGGATAGTTTTAACAATTACATTCTCAGATTTGCCAGAGGTGGTTAAGTGTTCATGCCCTTTAATATTCCTTGAGTGTGAACAATTCTTGACACAGTATTCAGAGCTAAGGGGTAGAATCCTGATGGCCGAATTAAGATATGGGTAATGTAGAAATAACCATGATAGCCCAAAAATCACAGGGTGGTTCGGTGACGATATCAAGTCATATTCTAAACTTTCTTGGTGGTTGAACAAGACCACTTGTAAAGGCTTGGTACATTGAGTGAATGGTCCATGTACTAGGGGAATACCATTTGCCTTTTGTACAATATCTACCTTGGTCTTAGCTTGAGTCAGTAAATTATTTTTGACGCCTATTCCTTATCCATGAACATTCTGGTTGCCCCAGATGCCAATGAGGCAAAAACACATATGGAGGATGAAACAGCTGTAGTGGATATTGGTAATAAAAGTAAATGGACATTTTCAGAATTAATTGATGGTTCAGATGCCATAAGATAACGTAGTGATATATTACATAATCCTTCCTTCCTCTCAAAAATGGGCATTTTTATTCCTCTGGTAAGACAGGCACTGATGAAGTAATTGACTGCTCGTTCCACATTATATGTAGGGGCCTTTCAATCTCTGTCTTTTATCTTCAGGTAAAGAACCTCTGGTTATTCCTGTTTACATTGGTTCCTTAGATACTAAACTGGGAGCAGAACGCTCAGTTTTAGGAGGCACTGGCACCCGATACGGACTGGCAGAGGATTGTGACTGAAACCCTTTCATTTTCTTCTTTCTCTGACTTAGGCAATGTTCATCGTACAATGTGGACTCAATTGCTTCATTTAGAGATGTGGGGCGAGGAACAGTATCAGTAGTGTTCTCTCCACCCAAGTTAATTCTTCAGCCAAACACTTGAGACGTGTTGCATAAGACAACTTGTCTTGAGGGCCCCGTTGGATCTCACACAGGAGTTCTTCTCCTGAACTTTCCAAATCTAACCATTCAGAGAAAGGCCAGTAGGAAGGCAGAAGAGGCAATTTCTCACAGCCACCATTATTATAGTGTATACATAATACTACAAAATAAGTTTGCAATGCAGCTTGAAATATAACACTAAAGTAAGAAAGGATAAATATTTCCATTGGAAGACTGAGATTATTGCCCAAATGTGCATAGTGCACAGGCTATAGAAAACCATTTATTTAGCAGGGATGTGGAATTCCTATCGCCCGACGCCATCTTGTTTGGGGTCAAGGGCAACAAGTTTTTATGTTTACTTTGTCCTTGGGACAAGTAGGCCCAACCCCCTGCAGCACAAACCCTTTGGCTGCCTGTTTACAGAGAGTGGAATTCTCTGCAGTTGAGGTAATGTGTTTCCAAAAGATAATGCTGTCCGAATTTGTATTTATGTTTCATTATTTGAAAGCCTTCATTATTAGGGTGAGTGCTGTAAATAAATGTTTTAAGGTCACACTTTACTAGTACAAAAAAGTACAAAAAAAAAAAAACATGTACACACATGTTTGAAAAGTTTAGGCTAAGAGGCTAAGTATAATGCTCCCAGAATGCTCTCTGATTATATGCAAATGAAGTGTCATTTAGTAAAATGTGTTGATGCATGCTAGTATTTCCCAAAAATATTTCTAATGGAAAATCAGTGTAACCATTTTCAACACGATTATGGGAAGCATGAAAATAAACAAACATTGACAAAGCCAACTGATCTGACATATTTTTATAAGTCTTTTAGTTTCATCAATGCGTGTCTTGTTTTGACATGGCTTTTGTAACGCTTTATTGTTGTGGGAGCTCCCAGGCCCTCAACATTGTAACAAACATTGGCAAAACCCCCCCAAAAAGTTTTTGAACTCTTAAAGCACACGTTGCCACCATCGGCATAACAAAGGCCTCGCAGCCGCCCTCCAGGGGGCCCCTCCAGCACAGCACCTGCCCTGAGTGAGTCTGGAGAGGGGGCTTCTCCATGTTCTTTGCAAAGAGGCACCCTCCAGTTTTGTTACGTCACTGATTGCCACTGTAGTTCCTGACACTGAACAAAACTACTTTTGAAAGAGAGAGAAATAGAAGTTTAATAAAAACAAAATGTCTTTGTTAACACCAGACCTAATTAGGGACCAAGACCCACATGTAGGTAGCTTTTTGCATGTCGCAAACAGCGACTTTCGCTGTTTGCGACATGCAAAAAGCACATTGCGATGCACAAACCCAGTTTTGCGATTCAGTAACCTGGTTACCGAATCACAAAACGGGTTTGCGACTCGCAATTAGTAAGGGGTGTTCCCTTCCTAATTGCAACTCGCAGTGCAATGTAGGATTGTTTTGTGACCGCGAACGCGGGCGCAAACCAATCGCAGTTTGCACCCATTTCAAATGGGTGCTAACACTTTCGCAAAAGGGAAGGGATCCCCATGGGACCCCTTCCCCATTGTGAATGTCACTGTAAACATTTTTTCAGAGCAGGCAGTGGTCGTACTGACCACTGCCTGCTCTGAAAAAATGAAACAAAAACGTTTCATTTTTCGTTTTTGTTATGCATCTCGTTTTCCTTTAAGGAAAACGGGCTGCATTACAAAAACAAACAAAAAAAACTGCTTTATTGAAAAGCAGTCACAGACATGGTGGTCTGCTGTCTCCAGTAGGCCACCATTCGCGAGGGGGTCGCAAATTGCGACCCACCTCATGATTATTCATGAGGTGGGCATTTGCGAAGCCCTTGCGAATCACAGATGGTGTCAAGGACACCATCCTACATTCGGATTTGCGACTCGCAATTTGCAGGTCACAAATCTGAACCTACCTACATGTGGCCCCAAATTCTTAAAGAAAGTCACAAAAGTGCACCCATGGTATATGTAGTACCCCTATAAAATATTTATGAACTGTATTTTAGCATGGGTAAATACGATGTGTAGATTTGCTCATGTGAAAATCTATTGAGCATTTGCAAGTTCATTTTCCCTCCAGCCACTTTCTTCCCAACCCTGGAAGAAGTTCTAATTCTGCCATTGTCAGGAGTAAATGTCCAACCTTTCTTATTATGGGAAAATATTAGAGAGAAGCTGGTAAAAATCTTCAAAACATGCAGGTTAGTAGGTTTGCAGACTCAAAGGCATTCCAACCCTGAAACTATTGCTTACTGCTTCCTCCAGCCCCAGTATGCAGATCTGCAGAAAGGTGGCAAAATAAGGAAATTGCTACAGTAGGGATTGAAACTCCAAGTATTCAAGCCCTACTATGGTAGTAGCCCTGGCATAATCAGAGAGGCTATTAATTGCTGCCATAATTTGTCGCCACACTACATGGCACCAAAGGGACAAGTAGATCTTTTTACAGGACAAGTAGATTTGAGAAGCAACCTGTCCCCTGGACAAGTAGATATTTTAATAAATTCCACACCCCAATTAGAAATGCCAGATAGGTGGTGAAAACATCCTTTTTGGGGACCAAGAATGCTTGCTGTTCATTTAGTGGCGATAGAAGGCAGGCAGGATTTGTGTTTGCATGGAAGATATTGATACACATGACAAGCTGACTAGATGTAGGTGCTGGAAGTAAGCCCTGCTGCTTCCTAAAAAAAAAAAAAAAAAAAATCTATTGGCACAATTTTTGCTCAGGTAGTGTTTTGGGGATACAATTCATGAAGGACCCTTTGTTTTTTTAAATTGGTTGATTTTTCTTAGGTTGGGTGGGGATAGTTCTTTCAATAGTCTGCAGTGAATGTGCCTTGTTTGTGATGGTGAAGCATCGGTATAGCTTACCAGCTGGTTTCTGCAGTGCTTGGGTCTGCATTGTTACTTTGTACTGCCAAGTTGCTGTTTTGAGTTGTTTTCATGGCAGTTGTCGACATATCTTAACAAATAACTGGCAGTTTCAGATACTGGCAGTACATTGAGCACTGGGGGGCCAATGTTCATTGCCCCTTTGCATTTGTAAAACCATATGATGTGGAAAATCATATGGTTTGTGACCAAAAACCATTTTATTTCTGTGTAATAAACCAGTTTTATGAGTCGGAAAAGCCTTTCTGACTCGCAAAATAGGTTTTGTGATCCAATGTGAAGCACGATAAAGGGGATGTGAAAGAGGTGTCCTCTGAATCACTAGTTGCAGTGATTTGTATCTGTATTTCACTGTGTTTGCAGCTGCTGATTGTGAGAAAAGTAGTGTATTATATGGTGTGGTTGTGGGACCTCACTGTGTAATAGTCACAGTACCGTCTTGAGTCCAGTCGGGCTCATTTGTAAAACCTTTAACTCAACCCTGGGTAGCTGTGGCTTCAAGCATTCAGGCTTAAACAAAGGAACAAGTGTAAAGCATTTAGAAGTACCAAAACAACAAAATAAGAAAGTCGCACAGCACAAATGAAATCTGAGACCAATTTAATTTTTAGACACCAAAACAAACACTCCAGATGGTTCTGGAAATATAGCATTTTAAGTAAAACATAAATCTCTGCTTTTCACTCAAAATGTAAACAAGTATATGTAACTACAGTGGTTTGCAGAAATTTTGTGAAACTTTTACAAACATAGGTTTGGGTACTCCTGCCTTTTTTGGTTGACCAACTACAGTAGGTAGCAGGGCAAGGGGGCCAATAAGGATTTGTAGAACAGTTACCTTGTCACTGGACTACTGGACTCCAGTCACAGCAAACCCAGTGGTTCACTTTGGTGAAGGATAGTGTCTTTGTTGGGCGACCAAACTGTACTTCGATTTCTTACTGGTCTAGCAGACTCTGGTGCAACATTTATGTGTCAGGACCCAGTCTCCCATGCTGCATGTCGGGAGTCAGTAGTGATCAAGCGGTTGTAGCTACTGACTAGCCAACGAATGCTTTTTAAGCTTTTGTGACCCTGGATCTGTAACAGGAAGTCAGCCAATTGACTCTTGGAGTTCATCTCTTCTGCCTGGGGCTTGGTGGTTGACTTTTCCCTAAGCAGAGCAACAGAGGCACAGTCCTCTCTTGACTAGCCTAGGTGTTGTCCTTCTTTGGTGCAGCCTCTTTTTGCAAGGTCCAGGGAAAAGCAGGGCAGTCCGTCAGTCCTCTCTCCAGTATAGACGTGATCTGCAAACTGGCTGCCTGCAGTGCTGTATTTATGCTCAGAAAGTGCCCTGGGGTGGGGCGAATGCAACAGTTACTAGCCAATGGGCTACTAAGTCTCTTCCTGCCTGATGACGACTTCCTGGGATGTGTGGCATCTAGCTATCCCATTATGCACAATTCTGCCCTCTCTCAAGATGGGAGAACCTCTCTGTGTGTGGTGCTTGGTAGCACACCCCAGAGGTATGGCTACCTGGGGCCTATACACCCACTGGAAAACCAGATTGGCAGCCGCGTTCCCCTCTGTCCCCGTCACCAACCTGTATATCAGAATAAAAGAGCAGCGTCTCTTGTGTATGTCCATCATTTACCCTTCAAAGGCGGCTTCCACTTTGAAGCTCGCTTTTTGGCCTGTGTGGCTTCCTTCCAAAGAGAGGTTACACCTTTTCCAACAGCAAGCCACTATTGTTTATTTTCCTAGGTGTTGTTCACACTTCTCCCCAGGAGGGCAGAAGGCTATCTTGTGGCCAGTAGCTGTGAGTGGCCACTGGAAAAGCTGGGCAACAAAATGGCAATTTTCTAAAAGTTGGTTCTACTCAAAAGTTACATTCAATCCGACTTGGGCATTGAGTCTGGTTTAATGTAATGTTTATTTTGATAACTTGAAGTACCAACCTTTGTAGTCCCATTCGGGAATTAGCGCTGCTGAGTTGTCAGTGTGTAACCCAGTGCTTGACAATGGGGCTACTAGCACATCCATAGTTAAAACAGAAATGTTTTTTTCACTGTTAGGACATTTATATTTACATGTCCTACCTTTTTAATAACCGCACCCTGTCATAGTACTCAGTAGCCCTGCTGTAGGGGTGACTTGTATATATTGAAAAGGGAGGCATGGCTTTGCCATTAGTTTAAATGGCAAAGTAGAGTTAGCAGTTAAAAACTGCTTCAATAGTCTGCAGTGTCAGGCTGGGATACATGTTTAACTGTGTCACATTCTGGGTGGCACAACAAGTGCTGCAACCCATGAGAGACACTTTAACTTTCAGGCCCTAGTTACCCCCGTTGCCATCTACTAGGGACTTATAAGTAAGTTAAATTATTCCAACTGGGTATAAGCCAATCAAACTTACACTTTTAAATGTCAGAGCACTGGCACGGAGGTCTGTTTAGCAGGCCTCAGTGCACTCTCATGGTCATAAAAACCAGCAGCATCAGCCCACAACTTTTGGGGTGATCATACAAACTGAGGCCTTTCCTTACACTGATGGAATCTATTCAACTTTCTGTTAGCTTCCTTCTGTTTTTATAACTTAACATGCTTTATCCTCGATTATTGACGTAGCCAGGATTATTGTCATGTTCATTATGAAAGCTTCACCTGTCTCGAAGTATAGATTGCTGTGAGTTTGCTTTCCTGACATAATGGAAAGTCTGCTGTCTCATAATTTTGCATTCATCTAAATTTAAGGCAAGTTATAGTTCTCACAGTGTGGATACTAAGAAATGTCTTTATTTGAATTTATTCTTGTACATGTTTGATTTTGTGGTTGGGAAACTGCAGCAAATGTCTACTCTATTATAGAACTAGTACTTGAGCTACATAGAAAAGTTGTTGCATATTAGATGGCTTCTCATTTAACAAAATATAAAAATGTGAAAGGAAAAGTTAGACTTCTTTGTATGTTAAGCAGTGCGGTGAGTAGATTCAAATGATTCTCATGTAGCTGTTGCTTGCTAATTCTTTTCTTTCTAGTTGGAATGATTGCAATTATATATGTGCATGATTGGAATTGTTTGGCTGACTTTGTGTACAATACCAGTTACTATAAAGATGCATAGAGAGATAGTTGATCTTAGATTAGATAGAATAGTAATAACAGGGATGTGGAATTCCTATCGCCCGATGCCCGGGACATCTTGTTTGGGGTCAAGGGCAACAAGTTTTTATGTTTACTTTGTCCTTGGGACAAGTAGGCCCAACCCCCTGCAGCACAAACCCTTTGGCTGCCTGTTTACAGAGAGTTGAACTCTCTGCAGTTGAGGTAATGTGTTTCCAAAAGATAATGCTGTTCGAACTTGTATTTATGGTTCATTATTTGAAAGCCTTCATTATTAGGGTGCGTGCTGTAAATAAATGTTTTAAGGTCACTACTGACGTTGTTCCAGTACAAAACAAAAAAACATGTACACACATGTAAAGAAATGGCTCCCTGTTGCAGTTACCCCCCACTTTTTGCCTGATACTGATGCTGACTTGACTGAGAAGTGTGCTGGGACCCTGCTAACCAGGCCCCAGCACCAGTGTTCTTTCACCTAAAATGTACCATTGATCCCACAATTGGCACACCCTGGCATCCAGATAAGTCCCTTGTAACTGGTACCTCTGGTACCAAGGGCCCTGATGCCAGGGAAGGTCTCTAAGGGCTGCAGCATGTATTATGCCACCCTAGAGACCCCTCACTCAGCACAGACCCACTGCTTACCAGCTTGTGTGTGCTAGTGAGAACAAAATGAGTAAGTCGACATGGCACTCCCCTCAGGGTGCCATGCCAGCCTCTCACTGCCTATGCAGTATAGGTAAGACACCCCTCTAGCAGGCCTTACAGCCCTAAGGCAGGGTGCACTATACCATAGGTGAGGGTACCAGTGCATGAGCACTGTGCCCCTACAGTGTCTAAGCCAAACCTTAGACATTGTAAGTGCAGGGTAGCCATAAGAGTATATGGTCTGGGAGTCTGTTTTACACGAACTCCACAGCACCATAATGGCTACACTGAAAACTGAGAAGTTTGGTATCAAACTTCTCAGCACAATAAATGCACACTGATGCCAGTGTACATTTTACTGCAAAATACACCCCAGAGGGCACCTTAGAGGTGCCCCCTGAAACTTAACCGACTATCTGTGTAGGCTGACTAGTTCCAGCAGCCTGCCACACTAGAGACATGTTGCTGGCCCCATGGGGAGAGTGCCTTTGTCACTCTGAGGCCAGTAACAAAGCCTGCACTGGGTGGAGATGCTAACACCTCCCCCAGGCAGGAACTGTAACACCTGGCGGTGAGCCTCAAAGGCTCACCCCTTTGTCACAGCCCAGCAGGGCACTCCAGCTTAGTGGAGTTGCCCGCCCCCTCCGGCCACAGCCCCCACTTTTGGCGGCAAGGCTGGAGGGAACAAAGAAAATAACAAGGAGGAGTCACTGGCCAGTCAGGACAGCCCCTAAGGTGTCCTGAGCTGAGGTGACTCTAACTTTTAGAAATCCTCCATCTTGCAGATGGAGGATTCCCCCAATAGGATTAGGGATGTGACCCCCTCCCCTTGGGAGGAGGCACAAAGAGGGTGTACTCACCCTCAGGGCTAGTAGCCATTGGCTACTAACCCCCCAGACCTAAACACGCCCTTAAATTTAGTATTTAAGGGCTACCCTGAACCCTAGAAAATTAGATTCCTGCAACTACAAGAAGAAGGACTGCCTAGCTGAAAACCCTTGCAGAGGAAGACCAGAAGACAACAACTGCCTTGGCTCCAGAAACTCACCGGCCTGTCTCCTGCCTTCCAAAGAACTCTGCTCCAGCGACGCCTTCCAAAGGGACCAGCGACCTCTGAATCCTCTGAGGACTGCCCTGCTTCGACGACGACAAGAAACTCCCGAGGACAGCGGACCTGCTCCAAAAAGACTGCAACTTTATCCAAAGGAGCAGCTTTAAAGAACCCTGCAATCTCCCCGCAAGAAGCGTGAGACTTGCAACACTGCACCCGGCGACCCCGACTCGGCTGGTGGAGAACCAACACCTCAGGGAGGACCCCCGGACTACTCTACGACTGTGAGTACCAAAACCTGTCCCCCCTGAGCCCTCACAGCGCCGCCTGCAGAGGGAATCCCGAGGCTTCCCCTGACCGCGACTCTCTGAAACCTAAGTCCCGACGCCTGGAAAAGACCCTGCACCCGCAGCCCCCAGGACCTGAAGGACCGGACTTTCACTGCAGAAGTGACCCCCAGGAGTCCCTCTCCCTTGCCCAAGTGGAGGTTTCCCCGAGGAAGCCCCCCCTTGCCTGCCTGCAGCACTGAAGAGATCCCTTGATCTCTCATTGACTAACATTGCGAACCCGACGCTTGTTCTAACACTGCACCCGGCCGCCCCCGCGCCGCTGAGGGTGAAATTTCTGTGTGGGCTTGTGTCCCCCCCCGGTGCCCTACAAAACCCCCCTGGTCTGCCCTCCGAAGACGCGGGTACTTACCTGCTGGCAGACCGGAACCGGGGCACCCCCTTCTCTCCATTATAGCCTATGCGTTTTGGGCACCACTTTGAACTCTGCACCTGACCGGCCCTGAGCTGCTGGTGTGGTGACTTTGGGGTTGCTCTGAACCCCCAACGGTGGGCTACCTTGGACCAAGAACTGAACCCTGTAAGTGTCTTACTTACCTGGTAAAACTAACAAAAACTTACCTCCCCCAGGAACTGTGAAAATTGCACTAAGTGTCCACTTTTAAAATAGCTATTTGTGAATAACTTGAAAAGTATACATGCAATTGAAATGATTCAAAGTTCCTAATGTACTTACCTGCAATACCTTTCAAACAAGATATTACATGTTAAATTTGAACCTGTGGTTCTTAAAATAAACTAAGAAAAGATATTTTTCTATAACAAAACCTATTGGCTGGATTTGTCTCTGAGTGTGTGTACCTCATTTATTGTCTTTGTGTATGTACAACAAATGCTTAACACTACTCCTTGGATAAGCCTACTGCTCGACCACACTACCACAAAATAGAGCATTAGTATTATCTCTTTTTACCACTATTTTACCTCTAAGGGGAACCCTTGGACTCTGTGCATGCTATTCCTTACTTTGAAATAGCACATACAGAGCCAACTTCCTACATTGGTGGATCAGCGGTGGGGTACAAGACTTTGCATTTGCTGGACTACTCAGCCAATACCTGATCACACGACAAATTCCAAAATTGTCATTAGAAATTGATTTTTGCAATTTGAAAAGTTTTCTAAATTCTTAAAAGACCTGCTAGGGCCTTGTGTTAGATCCTGTTTAGCATTTCTTTTAGAGTTTAAAAGTTTGTAAAAGTTTGAATTAGATTCTAGAACCAGTTTTAGATTCTTAAAAAGTATTCCAACTTTTAGAAGCAAAATGTCTAGCACAGATGTGGCTGTGGTGGAACTCGACACCACACCTTACCTCCATCTACAGATGAGAGAGCTAAGGTCACTCTGTAAACTAAAGAAAATAGCAATGGGCTCCAAACCTACCAAAGTACAGCTCCAGGAGCTTTTGGCAGAGTTTGAAAAAGCCAATCCCTCTGAGGGTGGCAACTCAGAGGAAGATGATAGTGAATTGGAGGAAGATTCCCCCCTACCAGTCCTATCTAGGGAGGACAGGGCCTCTCAAGCCCTGACTCCAAAAATACTAGTCAGAGATGCTGGCTCCCTCACAGGAGGGACCAGCACCTCTGAAATCACTGAGGATAACTCCAGTGAAGAGGACATCCAGTTAGCCAGGATGGCCAAAAGATTGGCTTTGGAAAGACAGATCCTAGCCATAGAGAGGGAAAGACAAGAGATGGGCCTAGGACCCATCAATGGTGGCAGCAACATAACTAGGGTCAGAGATTCTCCTGACATGTTGAAAATCCCTAAAGGGATTGTAACTAAATATGAAGATGGTGATGACATCACCAAATGGTTCACAGCTTTTGAGAGGGCTTGTGCAACCAGAAAAGTAAACAGATCTCACTGGGGTGCTCTCCTTTGGGAAATGTTCACAGGAAAGTGTAGGGATAGACTCCTCACACTCTCTAAAAAAGATGCAGAATCTTATGACCTCATGAAGGGTACCCTGATTGAGGGCTTTGGATTCTCCACTGAGGAGTATAGGATTAGATTCAGGGGGCTCAAAAATCCTCGAGCCAGACCTGGGTTGACTTTGTAGACTACTCAGTGAAAACACTGGATGGTTGGGTAACTGGAAATGAAGTGTATGACTATGTTGGGCTTTATAATTTGTTTATGAAAGAACACATTTTAAGTAACTGCTTCAATGAAAAGTTGCATCAGTATCTGGTAGACCTAGGTCCAATTTCTCCCCAAGAATTGGGAAAGAAGGCAGACCACTGGGTCAAGACTAGGGTAACCAAAACTTCCACTGGGGGTGACCAAAAGAAAGGGGTTACAAGGCCTCCCCAGGAGAAAGTGGGTGACACTAGAAACAAAGAAAAAGAGTCCCCTGTAGGCCCCCAAAAACCAGACCAGGTGGGTGGGCCCAGAGACACAACCCAAAACAAAGGTGGGTACCAGGGTAAAAGCTGGGATGCCACTAAGGCATGGTGCCATAACTGTAAACAGACAGGGCACCACACCAAGGACACTTCTTGTCCCAAAAACAAACCCCCTAGCAAAATCCCAGGGGTGACCAGTGTAGCCATTGGGGATGACTCCTCAGATGAGGAGGTCTTCATAGCCTTCAACTGGAAAAAGGGCCCAACAGGTGAGTTGGAGATTCCAGAGGGAAGTAGACACTTCCACCACCTACAGGTGAATGGAATCCCAGCCACTGCCCTGAGAGACACTTGTGCCAGTCACACTATTGTGCATGACAGGCTGGTGCTCTCAACCCAGTACATCCCAGGTGAGATGGCCAGAGTAAGAGTTAGCCCAGACAGGGTCACTAATAGGCCTGTGGCTCTTGTGCCCATAGAAGTGGGTGGAACTTTTAGCTGGAGAAGGGTGGTAGTCAGTACAGACCTCCCCCTTGATTGTCTCCTTGGAAATGACTACCCAGAGGTTAGTCAGAGCCTAAGAGAAGAACTGGTCCAGGGCCAGTCCTCTCCCAAGGATTCTGGAGTGCCTGGCTCTGCAGTAAATGCCAGTAGGCCCCAGAAGAAAAAGAAAAGGAAACAGAGTAGGAAAGGTGGACAACCTTTAGCCAAGGTTCCAGCAAGCCAAGGAGGTTCTGCTCCAGTAGAGGAGAACTCCAAAAGTGGCTCTGATAAAGTCCAACCTGACCCACAAGAAGTCCTGGCTAGTCAGGCAACTGTTAAGTCTGAGTGGGTGGCTCCTCAGCTAACAGAAGAAAGAGTGGAAGAAGGGTGTTTACTACAAGATGTGGTAACCCCCCACTCTAATACAGCAGACAGGCACCCTGAACCCAAAGAAGCCTGTAACTTAGCCCCTTCCCTTGTAGGTGAAGAGCTAAAGGTGTGGTTCTGGGCACTGACAGCTGTCAGTGGCCTCTGCTGGGTGTTAGCCTTTATGGCTGCACTATCCTTGGCATGGTGGTCAGACCCCATGCCAAATAGCAAGTTAGGCCCCCTGACCCTGTTGGTCATGGTGGGGTTACTCCAGCTCTGAGTAACCTCTTTGGGTAAGCTAGGGGTGACCCTGGCTAAGATAAGATTAGCAGAGGTGGATACCTCTAAACCCAAAATAGAGAGAATGGGTGAAGACATAAAAAGCACAGACAAGAGGCAGTTCAGACTAGGTCCTATCACTGTGGAAGTAGGTCAGTTCCCCAGAGGGAATGACCTGAACAGGAGGATGTAAGGCAGAGTAGGCCCTGCAACAAACCAGCCTATTTCCTCTACTCTTCCTCGCCTGACAGACTAGGAAGACTCTCCCAGCTTTGGCTGAGTCTCCTGGCCTGTGGGCTGGGGGGGGCTTGTGTAAAGAAATGGCTCCCGGTTGCAGTTACCCCCCACTTTTTGCCTGATACTGATGCTTACTTGACTGAGAAGTGTGCTGGGACCCTGCTAACCAGGCCCCAGCACCAGTGTTCTTTCACCTAAAATGTACCATTGATCCCACAATTGGCACACCCTGGCATCCAGATAAGTCCCTTGTAACTGGTACCTCTGGTACCAAGGGCCCTGATGCCAGGGAAGGTCTCTAAGGGCTGCAGCATGTATTATGCCACCCTAGAGACCCCTCACTCAGCACAGACCCACTGCTTACCAGCTTGTGTGTGCTAGTGAGAACAAAATGAGTAAGTCGACATGGCACTCCCCTCAGGGTGCCATGCCAGCCTCTCACTGCCTATGCAGTATAGGTAAGACACCCCTCTAGCAGGCCTTACAGCCCTAAGGCAGGGTGCACTATACCATAGGTGAGGGTACCAGTGCATGAGCACTGTGCCCCTACAGTGTCTAAGCCAAACCTTAGACATTGTAAGTGCAGGGTAGCCATAAGAGTATATGGTCTGGGAGTCTGTTTTACACGAACTCCACAGCACCATAATGGCTACACTGAAAACTGAGAAGTTTGGTATCAAACTTCTCAGCACAATAAATGCACACTGATGCCAGTGTACATTTTATTGCAAAATACACCCCAGAGGGCACCTTAGAGGTGCCCCCTGAAACTTAACCGACTATCTGTGTAGGCTGACTAGTTCCAGCAGCCTGCCACACTAGAGACATGTTGCTGGCCCCATGGGGAGAGTGCCTTTGTCACTCTGAGGCCAGTAACAAAGCCTGCACTGGGTGGAGATGCTAACACCTCCCCCAGGCAGGATCTGTAACACCTGGCGGTGAGCCTCAAAGGCTCACCCCTTTGTCACAGCCCAGCAGGGCACTCCAGCTTAGTGGAGTTGCCCGCCCCCTCTGGCCACAGCCCCCACTTTTGGCGGCAAGGCTGGAGGGAACAAAGAAAATAACAAGGAGGAGTCACTGGCCAGTCAGGACAGCCCCTAAGGTGTCCTGAGCTGAGGTGACTCTAACTTTTAGAAATCCTCCATCTTGCAGATGGAGGATTCCCCCAATAGGATTAGGGATGTGACCTCCTCCCCTTGGGAGGAGGCACAAAGAGGGTGTACTCACCCTCAGGGCTAGTAGCCATTGGCTACTAACCCCCCAGACCTAAACACGCCCTTAAATTTAGTATTTAAGGGCTACCCTGAACCCTAGAAAATTAGATTCCTGCAACTACAAGAAGAAGGACTGCCTAGCTGAAAACCCCTGCAGAGGAAGACCAGAAGACAACAACTGCCTTGGCTCCAGAAACTCACCGGCCTGTCTCCTGCCTTCCAAAGAACTCTGCTCCAGCGACGCCTTCCAAAGGGACCAGCGACCTCTGAATCCTCTGAGGACTGCCCTGCTTCGACGACGACAAGACACTCCCGAGGACAGCGGACCTGCTCCAAAAAGACTGCAACTTTATCCAAAGGAGCAGCTTTAAAGAACCCTGCAATCTCCCCGCAAGAAGCGTGAGACTTGCAACACTGCACCCGGCGACCCCGACTCGGCTGGTGGAGAACCAACACCTCAGGGAGGACCCCCGGACTACTCTACGACTGTGAGTACCAAAACCTGTCCCCCCTGAGCCCCCACAGCGCCGCCTGCAGAGGGAATCCCGAGGCTTCCCCTGACCGCGACTCTCTGAAACCTAAGTCCCGACGCCTGGAAAAGACCCTGCACCCGCAGCCCCCAGTACCTGAAGGACCGGACTTTCACTGCAGAAGTGACCCCCAGGAGTCCCTCTCCCTTGCCCAAGTGCAGGTTTCCCCGAGGAAGCCCCCCCTTGCCTGCCTGCAGCGCTGAAGAGATCCCTTGATCTCTCATTGACTAACATTGCGAACCCGACGCTTGTTCTAACACTGCACCCGGCCGCCCCCGCGCCGCTGAGGGTGAAATTTCTGTGTGGGCTTGTGTCCCCCCCGGTGCCCTACAAAACCCCCCTGGTCTGCCCTCCGAAGACGCGGGTACTTACCTGCTGGCAGACCGGAACCGGGGCACCCCCTTCTCTCCATTATAGCCTATGCGTTTTGGGCACCACTTTGAACTCTGCACCTGACCGGCCCTGAGCTGCTGGTGTGGTGACTTTGGGGTTGCTCTGAACCCCCAATGGTGGGCTACCTTGGACCAAGAACTGAACCCTGTAAGTGTCTTACTTACCTGGTAAAACTAACAAAAACTTACCTCCCCCAGGAACTGTGAAAATTGCACTAAGTGTCCACTTTTAAAATAGCTATTTGTGAATAACTTGAAAAGTATACATGCAATTGAAATGATTCAAAGTTCCTAATGTACTTACCTGCAATACCTTTCAAACAAGATATTACATGTTAAATTTGAACCTGTGGTTCTTAAAATAAACTAAGAAAAGATATTTTTCTATAACAAAACCTATTGGCTGGATTTGTCTCTGAGTGTGTGTACCTCATTTATTGACTTTGTGTATGTACAACAAATGCTTAACACTACTCCTTGGATAAGCCTACTGCTCGATCACACTACCACAAAATAGAGCATTAGTATTATCTCTTTTTACCACTATTTTACCTCTAAGGGGAACCCTTGGACTCTGTGCATGCTATTCCTTACTTTGAAATAGCACATACAGAGCCAACTTCCTACAACACATGTTTGAAAAGTTTAGGCTAAGAGGCTAAGTATAATGCTCCCAGAATGCTCTCTGATTATATGCAAATGAAGTGTCATTTAGTAAAATGTGTTGATGCATGCTAGTATTTCCCAAAAATATTTCTAATGGAAAATCAGTGTAACCATTTTCAACACGATTATGGGAAGCATGAAAATAAACAAACACTGACAAAGCCAACTGATCTGACATATTTTTATAAGTCTTTTAGTTTCATCAATGCGTGTCTTGTTTTGACATGGCTTTTGTAACACTTTATTGTTGTGGGAGCTACCAGGCCCTCAACATTGTAACAAACATTGGCAAAACCCCCCCAAAAAGTTTTTGAACTCTTAAAGCACACGTTGCCACCAGCGGCATAACAAAGGCCCCGCAGCCGCCCTCCAGGGGGCCCCGTCGGCACAGCACCTGCCCTGAGTGAGTCTGGAGAGGGGGCTCCTCCATGTTCTTTGCAAAGGGGCACCCTCCAGTTTCGTTACGTCACTGATTGCCACTGTAGTTCCTGACACTGAACAAAACTACTTTGTGTGGCAATATGCTCCTTGTGGAAGAGCAGAATGCGATCACTCACAGTAAAGCCAGCCGAAAGAGAGAGAAATAGAAGTTTAATAAAAACAAAATGTCTTTGTTAACACCAGACCTAATTAGGGACCAAGACCCACATGTAGGTAGCTTTTTGCATGTCGCAAACAGCGACTTTCGCTGTTTGCGACGTGCAAAAAGCACATTGCGATGCACAAACCCAGTTTTGCGATTCAGTAACCTGGTTACCGAATCACAAAACGGGTTTGCGACTCGCAATTAGTAAGGGGTGTTCCCTTCCTAATTGCAACTCGCAGTGCAATGTAGGATTGTTTTGTGACCGCGGGCGCAAACCAATCGCAGTTTGCACCCATTTCAAATGGGTGCTAACACTTTCGCAAAAGGGAAGGGATCCCCATGGGACCCCTTTCCCATTGTGAATGTCACTGTAAACATTTTTTCAGAGCAAGCAGTGGTCCTGTGGACCACTGCCTGCTCTGAAAAAATTAAACGAAAACGTTTCAATTTTCGTTTTTGTTATGCATCTCGTTTTCCTTTAAGGAAAACGGGCTGCATTACAAAAAAAACTGCTTTATTGAAAAGCAGTCACAGACATGGTGGTCTGCTGTCTCCAGCAGGCCACCATTCGTGAGGGGGTCGCAAATTGCGACCCACCTCATGATTATTCATGATGTGGGCATTTGCGAAGCCCTTGCGAATCACAGATGGTGTCAAGGACACCATCCTACATTCGGATTTGCGACTCGCAATTTGCAGGTCACAAATCTGAACCTACCTACTTGTGGCCCCAAATTCTTAAAGAAAGTCAAAAAAGTGCACCCATGGTATATGTCGTACCCCTATAAAATATTTGTGAACTGTATTTTAGCGTGGGTAAATACGATGTGTAGATTTGCTCATGTGAAAATCTATTGAGCATTTGCAAGTTCATTTTCCCTCCAGCCACTTTCTTCCCAACCCTGGAAGAAGTTCTAATTCTGCCATTGTCAGGAGTAAATGTCCAACCTTTCTTATTATGGGAAAATATTAGAGAGAAGCTGGTAAAAATCTTTAAAACATGCAGGTTAGTAGGTTTGCAGACTCAGAGGCATTCCAGCCCTGGAACTATTGCTTACTGCTTCCTCCAGCCCCAGTATGCAGATCTGCAGAAAGGTGGCAAAATAAGGAAATTGCTACAGTAGGGATTGAAACTCCAAGTATTCAAGCCCTACTATGGTAGTAGCCCTGGCATAATCAGAGAGGCTATTAATTGCTGCCATAATTTGTCGCCACACTACATGGCACCAAAGGGACAAGTAGATCTTTTTACAGGACAAGTAGATTTGAGAAGCAACCTGTCCCCTGGACAAGTAGATATTTTAATAAATTCCACACCCCTGGTAATAGTTACCTTAGAAATAGCAATACACTTCGTTACAGGAAATAGGAATTTTACTGTTTGAAATGTTCAGCAGCATTCAAAGCTAGCACCACGTAACAAGGTTAAGCTCCTCTGGAGAATTTTTAACGAGGGTGAAATGTTATGTCAGGGGATTAACAGTGAATAATCAAGTGTGGTAATTATTTAAGTGAAAGTAGCTTACCTCATCACAGTGAATCAGTATTTTACAGCTGGGGTGAAGAGTAAAAATGGAAATGAACACACAAAGACTGAACTACTGTGAAGCTGTACCTTAGTGAAGGCACACAGTAATGATATAATCTGTGCTGCTAGGAGTGAGCCTGACTGCAATGCTTGTCGAATGTGTTGAATGTAATTTTAATCGAATCCGTTGTACCACAATGCTATGTTGAATGCATCTTTAGTAATAAAAGTTTTTACATTTGACACATTAATTAATTGATAGCTGCATCACTAATAATGGCTTTGTTGCTTGTTAGTAAATTAGAGATTTTTTGTTTTAGTTTTAGAATGTAATTGAGTGTAAGGCAGCAGTGGTACCCCAGAGACCTGACTACAGTTTTGTTTGGCATTGTTCACTTTATTGTTGTTGATATAGTTTGTTTCACTTGCACATCTGTCTGGTTGTGAAAGATATATATTGTAGGCTTACCAAGAACATAGAGGGGCTTGTTGCCCCCAATTCTTATCATTGGTTTATTTTGCTGTACCCTTATTTGTCTGCTTATTCGATGGCTTGTTCACTTTTAGGGAGCTACTTATGTCTTTTGTCTTAAGCACTCCACGAGAATTCATTTGTTTTCCAGCTTTCTCCCTGCTGTGCTTCTTTTACCTCACCGTCTGCATTCTGCATTGCTTTCTCTAGTCCATGTGCTTGTCGCTCACCCCCTCTGTGATATAATTGCCCTCGTGTGCTTCTCCCATAGCATTGCTTTTTCACCCGTGTTTCTTCCCTCTCTGCCAATCCCACTTTGCTTCCTCTCTCACCTGTAGTTTTCTCTGCCCGTACCCTCGATCAAACTCAAAATGGTAAATACAAGGAGAAAAAAACACCCTCGTCATGAGGCTTTTTTTATTTTATTTTTATTCTTCTTTACTCAACTGTGCAGCATAGAGGATGCTGTAACAGCATTGCTAAAAACCATTGGCAAACCCTGTAGGTCCAAAAGCTGAGACCTGTTGGCTTTTCCAATGCTTGTTTATTTAGCTACTACTTTTTTTATTTTTTTATCATTCATTCTGCCAGTCCATCATACTTTATTTGTCTGCTGATCAGATTTATGCTTGAATTTAGCCTGCTGCCCCGTTTTCATATTCTCTATTTAAACATGTTAATGGATATCAATGTTATTTAATTAATGCCTGATACTGCATTGATGTTTTCGAGCAACTCTTCATCTGTTTACATGTTTCTTTTTTTCATCTGAATAGACTGTCCTTCACTCTTCATCTGAATTAATGTTACAGTTTGAGTTTGTATTGGTACTGAATTTCTCCATTTGTAAACCTATTTTCTAGTATTTTGAACGAAGTGCAGAAGCTTTGTAGTTCTCATTACATAATGTCCAAATGTAACAGTCTTTAAAATCTTGCCTCCGGCCTCATTAGGCAGGACCTTGTTTTACTGTTTTGAACACCCAGGGCATCATTGGATAACGTAGACCACAAAATGTCACATTAGTTTTGGTATTCACTCATTGTTTACTGCCAGTTTTGACACTCATTATGAGCTATGACTAATCACTAAACCGCGAGTGGATTTCAAACTGAAAGATAACGAGAACAGAACCAAAACAATGGGTATGAATACGAAATCTTCATGGTAGTACAGAACCCCATCACATGTGTGGCAGACAATGGACATTTTTAAAGTAATGATCCCTACCACAGTCCATGGGCTCTCCTACCTCCACCATTCAAAGTAAAAAGAAAAAAAAGCAGTAGAAAAAAGTAGAGGGGTAGCAGGGAGGGGTCAAAAGGTAGATTGGGTGTGGATGGCATCCATTTTTCCACCCCAAACTTTAGGTCTGGTACTGAATTTCTCCATATTGGTCTAAAACTCTTTTTGGTTTGGGGGCAGAATACTTTGTGCATTGTGGGAGGTGTGCTGATATAGATCTCTTTTATGTTTTAGTTGTACTGTTTTTGTTGCTAATAGGAATTCTTAAGGCATCTTTTTATTTCATGACAAATAGAGTAGGACATCAGATATATACCAAATTTCCTACACAGTCCAAAAGCATCAACATTAAAATGTGCACAGTCCAGCCTCTTTTAAAAAAAAAAATTTAAAAAAAAGATTATAGGAATCTATTTTAAGCAGATTTAGGATATAAAAGCCTTTTCAGTTGCTGGAGATCAAGGGGCAAATTCAACTTGCTTGTTGGAGAGAATGTGCCTCATAAGGTTTATTTAGGGTGCTTGTATAGGCCACGTCTCACTAAAAGCGGTTTCTGCTAGACATTATATAATTTGCATTAATCTTATTGGAGAAGGCTACAAATTGTGGGGTTGGTGGTGGTGGCGGCGGCGGCGTTGGTGGCAGGGTAGGTTTGGATCGTTTCTTCAGCCCTTCCAGCACAAGTGCCCTGGCCCAGATGGTCACAAGTCTTGGCACTCCTTGAAGTGGTAACTTTATTGGTGACACCCTTTGGTATATGGTGTCACCGCAGCTTGGCAGTACTGGTGTGGAAAGACCCACACGGTGCTCAACACACGGCAAAGTCGACAGACATACAGGAATTGCCCTATCTGTTAACATAGCTGAATCCTCACTCCTTGCACAGGGAGTCCTTGCAGAAGGGCTCTCCTCTGTACCCTTCTCCCTCCAACCCTCTCACAGGGTATACTGGTGTTGGCAGGCGTTAGTGCTCCAGGCAAGGCTTTCCTTGATATTCCCCTCTCTAGCAGGGAGACTAATAGGCCTTGGCCCCCAGTTCTGGTCACAAGCAGAAGTCTTGAAGAGCTTCCCCTTCTCACACAGCCCATCTGGCTACTTGACAGATGACAACTGTTTCAGAACTCAAACTCCCCTTTTTTCCAGACACCAAATGTGATTTAGGGTCTGACTCTTTGAAGTTTTATGTAGAGGCTCTGCTTCTTTTGAAGTGGACATTTCTCTCTTCTTGACTCATGAAAGATGTCTGTCACAGAAGGCCCTATTCTTTGATTCCCTTATCAGCCCTATCTCTCTTCCGGAGATGTATCCAGGCCCCTTCCTTGTGATCTTATCACTGAATCAAAAAGCAACCTCTTGAAGCGCAAATAAAGTCTCCCTTCCCTCCAGTGTGTGTCCCGCCCAGCCCACAGGAATGCAGCAATCAACAAATCTGTCTAGAGGGATTCCTCTCTTCCTCATGTCTTCACCAGACAGGCATGTGCTTCCCAAAACAGAAACTAGGGTCCTCCATGCAATGCACCATTGTAGACACACTTCTTTGGGTGCCTCTCTGTCGAACAAGACCACAATCCACGAGGGAGGACTATGTCAGGGTGCATACACATGATCCATGTTTGCCAATAGCAAAAAAGTCAGCATTAGGAATCCAGCCAACTGTACATTTGGGCACTCAGGGCAGGGGTACACGTCTTTACCATGCTGGGGACCTTTCTGTCCCAACACATGGGTACGAGCCATTCCCATTCACCTCTGGAAGTGGAGTCTGCTAGATTTGATGGTAAAATGTGATTAAGTTTTCTCAACTTGGTCACCTCATCTAACAGTCATGTGGTGTCTGATATCTTTTTATAAGAACATGGTGGCTGTGATACAAAACGGAGGTCCTGTTCAGCCGAGTGAAGGCCATTCAGTCTTCTCTTTCCCTGTAATGTGTTACTTTCTCTTCTCGTATCTTCAGACACTCTTCCTTCTCTCTCTAGTTTGCTTTTGTGCCCACAGGATACTTGGCCTAATGCATGACTTCTGACTGGACATCTGAAGCTATGAGCTGATTTAGGTGTTCCCTCCATTCCTGTATATGTGAGCTGAGCAAGTGTGATCTACCCAGCAACAGCAGTCTACACTGTGTCGCATTTCAGGCAATTTTGGTGGTGCCTTTTCCTCTTGAGTTTCCAGAAGGATGATGTGAGAACCACTCAGCAGCCACCAAAATTTCAAAGATGTCAACCCTAGTGATTAAACACTTAGCTTTAATACAGTTCCCACATTTGTGGATATATACTGTCAACCCAACGAAGGCCTCTGGTTCACCTTTACTTCTGAAAAAGCTGTCTGCACATGGCCCAAGAGAGGCATGGACTGACAGTAGGATCTTAAAATTGCTGTGGCTCATAAGCCTAGGACCAGGCATAGAATTGCAGTGCTGCCCCAGCTGCTGAACCTCCCAAAGAATAAAAGGTAACTCCACTGATTGGAGAGGGCCTACCTTTCTCTTTGTGGATTCATCCTAAGGTGCATTTGACAGATGTTGAGAACTTGCTAAAGAAGAAAGACCTTGTCCACAGTATGAGATTTTCTGCCGAGTGTGACACAGAAACGCTAACAACCAAGACTGAGATGAGGTCTGTTAGTGAATAGTTTCTCTCCTCTGCCCACTTGAGTACATACCTCACACTTTGAGCTTTCGCAAAATGAGTGTGTGTCTTGGAGTGAGTTCTTCAAGCCTACAAAGAGAGACTGCCATGACCCTGCTTTGAAGGAGGGAGGGGACTTTTTACCCAGGATGGGTATTGGAGGTGCTGTTGCCCAGAAGAATAGGGACTCCAAAGTCGCTGAGTTGGGATGAACAAAAACAATCCGCTGTGACACATTGAAGGACCTGCTTCGCTCTTCTGGAGGTTGAGGCCTGGTAGCTTCGAGATATTCTGTAGCACTAGCTGAAGCCTGTGTTCCCAGGTCTGTACACTGCAGTGGAAATCGAGTGTGAGTTTGATCAATCAGCCAAGTGCTTAAAAAATCAGGGCGCTAAACAATCCTGATGGCATCATGTTACTGCCCTCCTCTGCCTCCCCCCCCCCCCCCCCCCCCCCCAAAAAAAAAAAAAACTATCCAGTGTACTGGAAGAGGTACTGTGCTGAAAAAAGCATCTCTGAGTATCTGAGGCAGACTTTGACCAAAACTCATATTCGATGTTGTGACCCAGGGGACGTGAAGTGGTCTAGCTTGTTTCAGTGGTGAATTTGTCATTGGGCCTCAGGAAGAACCCTTGCAGCAAGATCCATCAGACCATGAACAGTGAGACCTAGGGGCAACTGCCTTCTGCTAGGTACTGTTGCTGCTGTTTCTTACTTGAATTAGTGTGCGCAGATGCATTTGTTGTGGACTTCACCCACGTTGACTGGACCAGGGCAGAGTCACTGTGAACCCTGCATAGTGGGTTGTGCTGAGTGCACACAATGTGAACAATGCTGCCACTGCTGACCACCAACTCCTACTCTTGGTGCCTGCTTCACTGAAACCTGACTGACAGACGATACTGTGCACAGGATAGAGAATACTACCAAAT
Organism: Pleurodeles waltl; assembly: GCF_031143425.1. Lineage (NCBI taxonomy): Eukaryota > Metazoa > Chordata > Amphibia > Caudata > Salamandridae > Pleurodeles > Pleurodeles waltl. Next base: position 838,607,191 of record NC_090438.1, read on the forward strand.
TAGGGTAACCACTGCTTAAAAGTGAAATTCTCAAACATTGGCAAAGACCAATATGACCTTCCTGTCAACGTTTCTCATCCCATCTCCCCCAGGGCGTCCAAAGAGACCTTTTTTGCACTAGATTACCACTGATATCTGTCCCGTGAGAGCAGCTTAGGGTTTCTCCACAAAACCAAACAAATATTTATTGCATGCAGTATACAAATTTAATATCTTCTGCTGCCTATGCTGAGTATTGTGTTGTGTGTCAATACTAAGGTGTTTTCTCTTTTATAAAACAAAATACTGACTGGACATTGATTTAGTTATTTTTAGATAGTTTGGAGAGTTCTGACTAAGGGTGGGTGATAAATTCCACTTTGCTGTCAGAGTTGGTTGAATTTTGGCCACTCCACGTTATACTTGTAATGTGTAGTTCCCGTTAAATTCCACTAACCGCCGTGTATCTGAGAATTTTCTCACATGTGGCTCACCAGCAGTAAGTTGTCGTCCCCTAGCACGCTTTGCAGTTGGCAGGAGGGCACCCATCGAGATTCTGCAATGCTGCGGTCGCCATCCTTCGCTGTCAGAAAGCTGCTACACAAGTAGAAAATCTACTCAAGCGGCAGCAAAATAAACTTGAGAAGCAGCACCCTCTGGCGCATCACAAGGTACTGTTTGCGCTGATTTTTCAGCACGGGGTGAGCTTTTGGGGCTAAAAATCTGCGAGAGCGGCGCAATGTGGCTGTTCGTGGAACTCCGTGGCATCTTCAGTTTCGTGCAACTCTGCAAAATTCCATGGAGTGAAACTCCATGAGTTCCGCCCACCCCTAGTTCTGACACCATCCCACCTCTCTCAGTAAGTATTTAATTGCTCTACTTTGCTACCCCAAGTGCCAGATGTTAAATACATGCATTTAGTGCTCAGTTTTGGACTACTTAGTAAGGTTAAACACCAGATGTAAAAGGCTCTGATTGTTGCAGCCTGAGCCCAGTAACCCCTCATTGCACTGAGACTCCTGAAATGTTCTCTTAAATGATATGCAGAGACTTGGAAGAATTCCTCTTGTCCTCAAGTGTACTACCTAGAGATAAGATACTGTTTCTGCAAAATAGAGCATCGTCTATCAGCATAAGGTCACCTCCAAGGGATTATTGCTCACAGGTCTCATTTCTGTAAAGTGTCAGTTGTGCCTAGAGGTAGTCACAACTGACACTTTACAGAAAAATATTTGATGGAGTTCATAGCTCAGCCCTTAAATGTGCTAGAACTTTTTGGATTGCCTCATCATAACTTGTTTATTTTACTAAGAGTTAAATACCTATATGATACCGTAAGTGCACCTTGATCTTTTATTGAGTGGTGTCTTATTGTCTTACTTTATTGGAAAACCTAACTGATAGCCACCTCCTAGTTTAAGCCCTTACAGCTCAAATGTGCCACCCTAAGGGAGGCAAGATTCAAATTAAATAATTGGCGCTTTTGAGAAATGAAGTAATGCTAAATGACCCTTGATGCTGGTGGTAGATGATAGTACTTGCTTGAAAACTGCACAGTTGATATTGACTGCAAGAAGGCCTAGAGAAAAGGCCTGACTATGGGTATTCTTTGCACTTGCACACTTAGTTTTGCCTCCCTCTGTATGTGGTCAGATAAAGCTTATTTTATGGTTGACTTAAGGTGGGTCCCAACCACATTTGTGTGCACTGGGCTAAACATCATAACCTCTACACAAGTATGGTTTAGAATCACAATCTCACTAATTTAATTTCATATTTATTTATTTCATGAACAATTACATGTAGCTTTTTTTATACTTTGAGGACGTTAGTTGGTACAGCCACAGTGATAGGAATTTATTTAGATTTTTCTAAGGTTTATTGACCTTGGCATGTAGGCATCGGAGTACTTCAGGTACATGTAGGCCCAATGTAGAAACACAAACAAGACACATCCAGAGGATTTGTTTCCTCCATGTCGGCTTTAAACATAGCACCACACTTAAAAAAACTAAAATGTGCACTATAAACAACAAGCATTGGCTCGTGTTATGTGTCCTGAAGGAACCATGAATAAAAAAATACTACAGTTAAAACACAAAATAAAAATTAACTGCTTTATGTGTACTGTGCATCTATGAGATAAAGAATGGAGTGTGAATATTCAGTGCACTTTTGAAATGTAAAATTGCCCCTCATATGTGGCAATGTAAGCATTCCACCAGAGGCAGCGTAATATGGATGTATGATAGAACAACGCATGCACTTTCCACGCTTGCCTTTACAACGCGATAAATACAACTCATGGTCATTACCTCGCATGCACTTACCGCAAAATGTTTTTACCACACATGTATTTACCATGAAAATTTTATAGTAAAGGTATGGTTGGTAAAGGCATATGTGTGGTAAAAGGAAGAAGTAAGTATAATATAATCTAAAATTATAGACTCCTTATCCATGGGTATGCAGAAAAGGTATCCATGGGTATGCAGAAAAGGCAAAATACCAATCTACCACTGCAAAACATTGGTAGTTATGGGGATACAGGGAAAAATGGAGGAGGGGTTAGAACCACAAAGAAGCAAGGGATAACCACATTATTTATGGGCATTAAATCTTAGAAAAGTCTGGACACACTGTTCTTTCCTGAATTTGTGATAGGAAGTATGGAGCATTACATCTACCTACAATCAACACCAAAACTCCTTGCTTGATAAGATCTGCAATGAATGTTCAAATTCCTTTCAGCTTCACGTTTTATAGGATATTATGAATAAGAAGAAGCTTTTAATTGGCTTACTCTTTATCTTTACCGGTTCTATGGATAAGAAGCACCAAACATCATTGGCTTCTGTGGACCATAATATGAAGGGGCACCTGAGTAAACAATTCTGCTATATCTGTGGACATTGGAGAGTGCTAACAGGTTGAAATGTATTTCACACAACAGGCCAAGGACCAAGTCTTTTTTGCTCCGTGGCACACTGAGGTAGACTCTGGGTACACAGAAAATATTTCAGTTCATCTTATACAAAATATGGTGACTCAATAGGTTAGCTGGTGGGTGAGGACTTAAAAGGAAAGAATACTTGTTTGTGATGAGACCAAGAGTTATAAAAATAGACTTAGAAATGTGGTGTGGGACTCCAGAGGGTTTCAGGGCAGAGCACTTGTACCAGTATTGATGAGGGCAGTGGTGGTTTCTCAGTTTATCATACAATCAGCATAAGGACCTTTCTGATTTACTTAAATGAGGTTGTTCAGAGTACAGTCAAAACCTCTCAGGTTGTCCTAGTTTTGAGGATATGAATTATGTGTGACTTGAATATTCGGGTGGAGTGGTAAGACAAGGTCCATTTAGAACCGTATTAGGACAATCTTTCTTTCAAAGTCAACTGCACACAGGCAAAACATGACTCTCCAGCTCCCCAAAGCTTGACCCCGGTCTCTCCTGTTTCCTGTCTGTCACTGGTCCTCCACCTTGTTCCCCTCTTGAATTAGCTCCTCATACCCTCCCCTTCACCTTCCCCTGACCTCTCTTTGTCAACCAGTCACTGCACTTGGCATCACCAGACACACTAACTGAGCTCAGTTAGGTTTATACACTTCAAAATACTTACTCTTTGCAGAACTGTATAGGGTTTTCTCGATTACCAGGTAACTGGTTCTGGATGTCCACAGAATCAGAAGGGGTCCAGGAAACATGAAGATTGGCTCTACTCCTGGGACTGGGGTGGTCTCTTAAGGAAGGAGAGTAGCTGGGACTAGTAAAGTAGAATCTAGAGTGAGGGGAGTGGGGCCTCCGGCCTCGTCTTTGAATAATTTTACTAGCCAGTTGATCAGCTGTGTTCGTAAACTGTTGCGGGCAATAGTGGGACTACACTCATGGGGATCCCTTAGCCCAGATTCACCTCCTAGACCACACCACAGTTGTGGAGTCTCCATCTTGTCTAGTTACTCGTATGCCCACTTCTGCTGCTTAATGCTCCCATTACAGTGGTTGCTTGCACATTACCTCCTTGTGCTCAGTCCACTGGCGGTCCTACTGGAGTTGCCTCGTCTCCAAGTGCATTCACAAGTGCACCTTCAGCATCATTAGCTTGAAATAAATTCTCTTCTTTTTGGTTCTTCCTCTCCTTCTTTTTATAGAAGGGGTGGGAGTGGGGAGGATGGGGTGCCAGCAGGGCTGTAGGAAAATAAGCACCAACTCTGTCTCTAAGGTGGCTTACTTGGTATTCCAGTCTCTACTGAGTCTGTTTAATGCCATGGTCTTAGGGTTTATGCTTTGTGTTTGTCTGCTTCTTCATACCAATTCAGAAATGCGGGCCACTGTTCTTCTTCATCTATTTTATTTGCAGGATCATTCAATTTCTTTTTCACATTATTCAGACGAACTAGGTCAAAGGTACCACTATCAAGAAAGGGTTTTTTCCAGTTCTTGTTTTTGAGTCCAAACAAATGTTTCCTACAGCTGTGCAAGCCTTTACCGTACTGGTGGTACACAGCAAGGGCAGGTGTCCCTTTTGGTAGGGTTTGTTTTGTTTAGATATTTCTGCCCCATTGCTTCTCCTTTATTTATACATGGAAAACAAGATGATGTCTGCCAGACTTGTTCTCAAGCTTATCTCATGGAGGGGGTGGAAAAGAAATGGAAAGTGAGACGATAGGGACCTCAGTTATTTCTGTAACTGATCTGTTGGTGATGGGGAAGAAAGTTTTTGTACGTTCACTCAAAGATCCCCTTGTGTTCAGACGATCTTGGGTTGTGTGCCTGGAGGGACTAAATAAATGGGCCCAAGCAGTTGGATCAGTGAACTTCTTTCTCACACATTCATCCTTCAAAAGTCTATGCTTCCTGTCAGTGCTCTATGGGATACCAGTGCCAGCCAGGCTATGGTGATAGCAAGGCTGGTTTCTTCTGAGCAGTATCTGCCAAGACAGGTCTGCGGTGTGACCCGCGCCCATGGGCAAGACTTGTTTGGTCCTGTGTCCATGGTATCCTTAGAACTGGAGAGGGTACTTGCCCAGAAGAGGGTCATTTTCAGTCCCCCGACGCCCATTGAGTGCATCCTTGGCAATGAGCTCCCACTGGTGAAAAGAGCCGGGATGGGCAGTACCCCATGCATCCCAGAAACACCAATTTCTAAGTGTACTGTGCCTAAATAGAGGGTACCAAGGCCCAGAGAAAGAGCAAGGGATATGAGGTGGATGTGATCCACAGAGAAAAGATCAGTGGGTCATGGGTTACCTTCTCTGAGAGGAGAGTAATTCTGGCCTGGAGGTGCTATGTGCTCTCACGGAGACCTACACCAGGCAGACCTCTGTGACACAGACCGAGTGTCACCCTTGAGAGGGAAAGTGTGTGTTCCCTGAAAGTCCTGGAAAGGCAGGCACCTGTTCTGTTCCAATTCAGGGAACAGACTCTGAACTGACAGGCCATCTTCTGGGTGACAACCCTGAGACTGTAGAAGAAAGATGTCTAGCTCCTGAGGGTACAACCCTTTCCCACACACTCTGAGAAAGCCAAGCGGCCAGAGAGATCTTGGGGGACTCCTAGTGAACGCCATGGCAGGAATTGAGACCTGACCAAGGCCCCGGCTTGGAGCCTCCACTTGCCAGTGGATGGCCAGGGGCGAGGTTCCTGATTCTCTATTGGTTCTTAACCTTTTTTTCAGATCTTGCACAGCTTTAGGAGCTGAAGTCTGACTTAGGAAGCAGAATGGGCTACATACCTTTGGTGGCCATGGTGATAATGTCTGCATACTGGTATACATCAGTTAGCAAAGTAGGATTAATTACTTGCTAGGTGGGGTCTGCAAGTGAGGAGTAGTATCCCCCATGTACAAGTTTAGTGGCTAGACACATGTTAACAGTGGTACCGGTATGTTGAGAGTGGCATAGCAGAGAAAGTGCACTTCAGAAATGGTGAATTGTCTTTGTCTATCGCCTGAGCAGAAAAGTACATCAAGAGATTGATTAGTCTACCCTACCTCCAGCTTGGGGGCGATGTGTGTAGGAAATCTGCCTTTTCTGGGTGGCTGTGTTATCAGGTAAGGATGCCAACAAGGGATTTAATTCTTATGATGTTGATTATTTGGTAATAACTTAACTTTGTCAGTGTAATGGGGACTCAAATTCCATAATTGAACATGACTGAAGAATCGTGAATGCAGGCCGATTAGGTGAAACAATTGTATTTCAAGAATAATCTCACACCTAATATTCCATTAAATGACTTTCACAGAACTGGAAGGAGAGGTTGTGTAGTATGATTGTTGTTGTACGTTGACACTGTCCATACAGTTTTAAATCCTTTTGATATTAACATCTGTCAACATACTAAATACCCACTTGATGATGTAACTCTGACTGGCAAAAAGTCTGCACAGAGAAATGTAGGTTTTTATGATGTTACAGAGGCAAGATGGGCAATTTGTCGTTTTCTGTGGTTCTAGCACAGACTTTGCACCTTTTGGTGGATCCTATATTTTACTGGGGTTAGACCGCTGTGCACTTTAACCTTGCTAACCAGTCCTAAAGTACCTGTGCTCCCCTTTCAACATTGTTGAATTGCCATACTCCCGATTGGTATATTCAACTTGCCTATAAGTCCCTAGTATATGGAACGGAATATGGCCAGAGCCTGGGAATTAAATGTCCCAAGCGTACTGCAGCATCTTTTGTGCCATCCACTATTGAGGCAGTGCAAACATGTCTTCAGGCCTACCAGTGTGACCTGACTTTGGCAGCTTAAAAAGTGCATTTGAATTTGGAAAATAAACCCTTATGTTCTAAAAAGATAAAAACCTTTTAAAAATGAATGTCACCCCTATGAAGGCCTTGTTCACAAGGCCGGATGCATGGTATTTAACAGTATGACATGTAGAAATGTGATATTAACATATCCTTATAGTGACTAGCGCCCGAAAGCTATTTTTCACTGTTCGAGGTCTAGCTGTCCAATTTAGAAATTCAAAATAGATTAAAATCTTAACACTGTATCTCTGGGATGGGTCTAACTAGAACAGTAATTAAAGCACTATTTAAACTAATAGTTATAAAAATTTAATTCAGTGGTTGTTAGTAATGGGGGTTCATGGTTTGCTAGGTTTGGTACCTAAGCCAGCCAGGAACCGCTATTCCAGTCGGGGCAATAGAGCTACACACCTAAGATAACCCCTGCAACCCTGTTGGTAGCTTGGCATGAGCAGTCAGGCTTATCCCAGAGGCAATGTGTAAAGCGTTTGCGCAACACTCACAACCCAATGACACAATAAATACGCCACAAAAAGAGACTTCACAATAAGTTATATAAAAAAAATAAACTGTACTGCACATAAAACATTAGACCAAAAACTACATATCTCAGCAATACTCTGCTAAGCAAGCAGTTGTCAGAACATCATTATTAGGAATGTGCATATCCTGAAGCATTTCCATATTGCCTGTGTACTAGAACATTACTCTCCCATTGCATTCAAGGCTGATGCTGAAAATATGTATTTCTCCCTCTACAAGGCTAACACAACGTATCACATGAATCAGGTCATAAAAAATCAATGTAGTCACATAATGAGGGCAAAAACATTACCATTCCAAAAATGCCCATGCTACCCCTCATAGATCAGAAAATACCACTTAGACGTATGAAAGGGCATTTCCAATGCAAGCCTATGAGAGAGGCAGCACTCACAGCAGTGCGAAACCAAAAAGGCTATTTGTCACTACTAGGACAGGCCACGCAGTAGGGCACATGACCTACCACTTACCTACACAGCACCCTGCCCATAGGGCTACCTAGGGCCTACCTTAGGGGTGACCTATATGTAGTAAAATTGGAGTTCCAGACCTGCTGAGAAAATTTAGAGGCCAGGCCAATGTGGCAGTAAACTGCGCATGCAGGCCCTGCAGTGGCAGGCCTGAAACAGGTTTCAAAGGCTACTTCTGTGGGTGGCGCAATCTGCGCTGCAAGCCTACTAGTAGTATTTAGTTTACAGGCCCTGGGTATAAGGTATACCACTGTACAAGAGACTTGCAGGTAAACTAAATGTGCTGATCAGGTGTAAGCCATTCATACTAAGTTTAGAAGGGAGAGCACATGTACTTTAGCACTGATAAAGTGCCCAGGGTCCTAGAGCTAATAGAGGTCAGAAAAACAAGAGACAGGAGGAGGAAGGCAAAAGGTTTGGGGATAACCTTGGAAAAAGGGTGAGGTCCAATAGTAGTGATGTTGGATTTGAAATAAGTATTAAGGAAAAATAACTTTTAGAAATGTACTTTTTCACTGCTTAAATTTCCTGGAGGCAAATTTCAATTTACTCTCCCACTTTTGCCAGCCAATAAGTAGCTTTTGAATAGGTTTGAAAAAGGTGCCAAATGCTTCCCGTGAACAAAAGGTTGACCTGGCTGGACAGGGATGACTCCTCTGCACCTGACAGAAGATGCAGGGTAGGGCTGTGAGCTTTCTTGTTGACATTAGTGTCAAATCCCCTGTCAATGTAAAATCAAACTGGGTTTCGATACAACACTGGGGTCACAATTAAATGGAAGGGAAACAGGATGCCAAAACAATTCTTGTTTATTATTGTCTGGTTGATGATAATCCTACTTTTGTTCTAGCAGATGTCTGTCTGTGTCTGGGTTTATTGTGGTTACAGTGACTGTTCCAAACTGTATTTTAGTGTTAGCTGTGGGTAGATACTAGGACTACTATAGTACTCCCTGAACTGGACCCCAGTGTATAGAGCCCAAGTTTAGTGTGACTAAAGACTTTCTCAATCTTAAAAATGCCCATGGTGGCCTTGGGAACTTTTACCCCATTGGTTAGGATGTGCCCAGGGGTTGTTTCCACCCTCTAGCTTGTGCCAGGCATAAATATGGCATCTCTAGATGCCCACTTCGCACTCCTGGACTTGAAGAAGATCAAGAGAGGACTGAATCTGCTGTCTGCAACCTCCGAAGAGCCTTGGGCCAGCTCTTGATTGTAGCATGACCAAGTGGATTGCAAGGGTCATAAGGCTGACCTGTTAAAGCTACTGGGACACAGCAAGCTACAAGAGGATTTTTCCTGCAACTGCCTAGCTGACCAGCGGCAACTGGACCTGGACTTGACCCTGCTGTTTGGCCTCTGACTGACCTCCTGTGAGACTTTAAGTACCTCCCTCAAAGTTCTGGGAGGACTTTAGCAATCTTGTGTTGGATTGGAACTTAAATGACTCATTCAGAAGGCAAGTCTTTGACAAGCTCAAAAGTGATTGTTGTATCTGGCCCATGCTCCATCACTTTCAACATGAAATTCCACCTAGGTTCCTGACTACTGCAACCAATGACTATTATTGGCAATTTGTGCTTCTTGGTTCTATTCTTACTTGAATCTTTAAAATTTCATATCTTCCGTCCCCTTAATGGATTTTTGTCACTTTGTTTATTAAAGTTTACTTTATTTGCTTAGTCTGGTTTGGGATTTTCATTTTTTTGCATTTCTACTTTTAATACTGTTTTTAACATTGTTTTGATTTACTGCTGACAGATCTTAAATAGACATGCACTGAAAAGAATCTCAGGAATGCACCTATTAGTCTAAAGAAGACATTTATTAAATCACTCTGCAAAGCTCGTAGAGGAAGGTCAATACAACCGAAACTGAATGTTTAAAATGTGCGCAACAATGAAATGGAAAAATGTAAGATAATCTTCAATCTATAAACAGCAAATATATACATGCAAAGATACAGATACCTATACTATATATATATATATATATATATATATATATATATATATACACAATGCAAAGCAAATAATTAGTAAAGATTCATCACCATGGGACACTGTTGCCTCTTCATCTTTCTCTAAGTAGCTTCAAGCAGTAGACCCCTAAGATCGGCTGCAAGGAGACAGAGAGATCTACCCTCATGGGAGGTCTGGCATTGACGTCTCAATCCTGATTAAAGTCTCTGAATCTTCCCAACGTCAATCCTGGGTCTCTTATATACCTTAAGCAAGCCAGAGAGGAGATTTCTAGACGCCCCCTCCCCTTCCTTGTTATTCAGAAATGCTGGCTACTTCAGGTTAGTTTTGAAAGGAACACGTCAGAATTGGCCAAGATCCCAAGGTGCCCTCTCTCAAAACAATACCGTTCCCTGCTGTACCATAAATATCATCCTAGTACATTCTTATCAGCCTAAGCCCTTTTTTTAAGAAGAACATGCAGAACAAAAACATAAGCAAAAATCCCATTGTATAACGTGGGCATGGAAAAATACTTGCAGCTTTTAACATGGCGGTGGCTAATGCTAAAATAGTCAATAGGCAAAATGAATCTGGTGATCACTAATGTGATGGTGTGCTGCTAGGCTAAGTGCAACATGGAGTCACTGGTCAAAACACAAATATCATTACAGGCACTGAATACATACTTTACATATTCCCCTAAGTTAAGCCTGTTTGCTCTGTGATATACCTACCAGGGTTAGGCTGAGGTTAATTTAGTAACTTTGAGTGTTCACCCTGACAAGGATTGTGATTACTGCTTGAGGTGGGTAGTCACCCACCTACTTCCTGGGTGCATGGTATTTAAAAGTACGACATGTAGAAATGTAATAAATAATTTTTTTTGCAAGTGAGTTAAACCCTTTTGCCAAGAGTGGGAGTAAAATATTGCAGAACACTTTGTAGAATGCATTTAGAAACATTTCTGAGACAGTTGTGCTATAGCCTGGTGCTTAATTTAAAAGTAACATTTTGATTGTTTGGGGAAACTTTAGCCTTGGTTACATGGCTGTCTAATGCTTGATCACATATAGGTGGATCAATTGAAAAGTGACTTCTTTCAAGTACCTGTGTTGCAGTATCTTTGATCATGTTTGTGGTTGTTAGTTTGTGCCGCATTTGTAGTCATTATAGCTTCTACATTCCCTCTCACTTTTTTAAATTCAAGAAATGCTCATCTAAAGCTGCTGGACCTTACTCAGTTTTTAACCGGAGGTTTTGCACTCCAGGTCTTGTCTTTTTTTCATCAGTCTTACAAATGTGGTAGTGTGGGCTATCGGTCCACCTAGCAGGACTTCTTTGGTTGCATCCCACATAGTGAACAACTGTGTTCTTCTGTCTCATTCTCAGCCAGATAGTTTTCTCATAACTTCTCTAATATTAGCACGGAGAGCTGGGTTGTAAAAGCAACCTTATATATCTTCCAAATATTTGCATTCTCTGTATTGCGTTAGTACAACTCTTGTGTGATCGGATAACATCTGGGCATTAATTTTAACCAGTTTAACTAACTCTGATCAAGTCCTTGAGATAAGTAAAACATCTATGTGTCAATACAACATGTGGGCATTGGAAGAGAGTTTAGTCTCTCTTTCCCTGATAAATATCATGCGATATGTATGAGCTCTATTAATTCCATGCCTACAGTCAGTGAGAGAGGAGTATTAGTTCATTGCCATGACACGATTGCACTATTGAAACCTGTGTTCAAAGCCACATTGACATTTTCTCCCATCACTAGGTGTTCCCCATTAAAATCAGTGAACACCTGTAAAAGGTGGGAATAGAACTGCTCCCTGTTCTCGTTTGGACTATAAGTAAAGAAAAGTGTATAAGTCTTATTGTGCATGTAGCAACTTATTCCTGCTAGTCTTCCTTTTCCCTCTGTTTTGTTTGTCTCAATAGGTGGAATCTAGTGTAAAAGGAAAACTTGCCTTAATTGAGATTGCTGCTACTCTAGTTTTGTAGTGTGCTGAGAAATTAAATTGTAGTGGGTAATACTTTGATTTTGATAAAGTCACATCTCAAGTCAGCAGATTTCTCTTGAAGGTATAACACACTTGCGTTTTTCATGGCAAGTCATTTTAATAATGCCTTTCTTTTGATGGGGAGTTCATTCATTGTGCATTGAAGGTTAGGTGTGCCAGTACTGGGATAGGGTTGTTTATCTTTCTTTTCTGGTAAGGTTGCTTTGCAGTGGCACAATCTCCCCGTCTCTCTTAGAAAGCCTCACTCATTTCAATGAATTGCTGTCATTAATTCTTATCATATTAGTATTGATTTCTTGCCCTTCCAGTTCTCTTAATTATCTGAGTTCTTGACCTCTTCCTCTTTTTTATAAACATTGTGAATCTGGTGAGTATCACAAAAGCATACTAATCTAACATTCTGTGAAAATATCTAGTGGAAGAGGGATAGCTTATGAGACATCTTACAAAAACAAGCAATAAAATATATTATATTTTTTTTAAAGTTACTAAACTCATTTGGTGTAGCGTGGGGACCAGCTCTTTAGGTTACCTACACTGTTTTGTTTGCCTCAGGGGTTCACTTTTGTGTGATTCCCAATTGGTGTGATGGATTGTTCTTTATGATTACTTAAATGAGACTGGGGGCTGTTTCCATATCTGTAGGAAGAGAATGATCCTGCCACAAATTTTGATTCAGTATGCAGCTTGACTTTCTCCTATTTACAGTTGTTACTTTACATTTGACCCCTCGTTAAGAGTGCTGTATTGTTTTACTGTAAGCAATGATTTGCATTACTCCTGTATAGTCAAAATATGTAATCAGATGGAGCTCAAATTTCTGGACCACCTTAAAAATTCAGTTACATGGGGGACAAATGGGGGTGAGACCCTAGAGTGCCCACAGCAGGATGGCCGCAGCTTGGACCAGCTCTGCTGGCCAGGAGTCACAATATGTACAGAATCCTGCTATCCAGCCCTACTAATCAGGGCTGTGAAGTAGCAGGTCAGTGGAGACCCAAAACACTGCTGCCAGCCACTTGTAACTCAACGAAATTGACCTGAGGTGGCAGTCATGTGGAAAAGGCTCCGGCAGCAAAGTGATGTCCAAGCAGCAGAGTGGGTTGGGTATGGGCCAGCGGGTACAGAGGGCCATGTGGGATCTGTGCCACTGCTGGGGACACCTGCCATGTGTGCTGGCAGTGGCTGTAGGCGGTGAGTGAAAAACGCTGCTGCGGAAGACGGTGGCTATGCGGGCTTGCTGCAAAGACATGTGGCCTGGGAACAAAAGACTAGAGCCGCTGCCGCAAAAGCACCCACCAGCTGAGCTATTGTAGGCCATACTGCAGTTGGGACGTCAGAGCCACTCTTATATCCTGCTCTAAGGTCATTTGGGAATGGGAAATGCTGAAAAACCTAGTGGGCGGTAGCAAAAAATAAAAAAAATAAGAGGCAACTAGTTTACCCACTGAGAGATTACTGCCTGAGCTGTGGTGCCCGCAGGAGAGCGAACAAAGGTATCTACCACTTGCTTCGGTGCACCAGCAGCAGCAGACAGGGCTGCGACCCACAGAATGGCTGTGCTGGGTTTCCTGCTATTTAAGCTCCCCCTACAGGGCCCAAGAGGGCCTAAATGCCAGATATACCTTCCGACAAGACTGACTCCATTCAGCCCTCATTACAGTAAGAAACCGAGAGGGGTCGTTGACGAAGCACCGCTGGGAGGCTTGGCTTGTGGGAATGCTACAAACACCAGTGTGGAGTGCATACATTCCTGTACTGGGTGTCCGAGACACAGTGTGAGTGCAACACAGACACAATTAGAGTAAACACAAGACACCGCCTTGAGGTCCGATTCACGCTGTCTGCGCCAGCTTAGGAGAAATGCCAGGCACAGTTAAGCTGACTGCATGGGGGGGGTGGGATTCGGAGGCACGTGGACACAGTGGGTACCAATATACTGTGTTGGGTCTGCCCTTGTTTTGAGGTAGCCAAATACAGACTGTAGACTGGGGCCAGAGTGGGCTGGCCTTTCTCTGGGAGACCACCTACTCACGGAAAACCCAGGGGAAGAAGACAGTTGCAGGAGAGAACTGATGTGGTGACCCCAGCAGCGTGAGCACTTAACAATATAAGAAAGGGGGACCACACACAAACGGGACTGAGTTTGACCCCAAGCGCACTACCAGACTCCGCCTGAGACAAGGTCGGACCAAGAGGCGGCTCAGCAGGGCACATAGGCCCTGGAGGCCAAGCAACAGGGCCTCCAGTCTATAGACGGCAAAATTAACTTGCTGAAGTTGCGCATCTACCATATATCCACAAAGTTCGACAGACAGGTGGCATGCATCACAGCAGCAAAGCAGCGCATCTCCACAACGAAGAACAATTTACAATCAATGAGCAAGAAATGCTTGAACATTGAGAAAGTCCTGGTGGTAATACAGGCCAAGAATGAAGATCCAGAGGTGCGCTTCTGCAGAAATAACTTGCGTGTCACCGGAATCTGGGAATCCACAAATACTGGGAAAAATTTAGACTTATATAGAAAAACTCCTCACATTGCTCTATGGTTATGAACAGTTAACGCAGCTATAGTAGACGAAAAGACCTATTGGTGCTTTATGGCGCACCCACTTCTGGGAACAGGCCACCCCTCCTCCACCCCCCCTGAGCCCAATAACCGCACAGCTGTCAAACTATCAAGTTAGAGACACTGTACTAAGGCTGGTGCTGGAGATGAGCTGAATTACTTGTCAAGGCAATCATATTGCCTTTTTTCCTGATTTTACAGTAGCGGTACAGGCTTCCCAGAGAAAGTCCTTACCTATCAAGAAACAGCTGCAGAAGTCAGAAATCCTATATGCAGTGGTTTACCTGGCAGGACTGTGTATCGATTTACCACAGAACGTAGAAAACATTTGCCACTTCACAAGCAGCCAAAGACTATCTCAAGACCATCACACATAAGCGACGGGACCATACTGCACAAGGCTCTGCTGAAGAGGGCAATTGACTACACATTCATGAACTGTCATTCCAACCTTCGAAAAAATCAGGATGCAGGAGGCACGAAGTGTGTACTGAGATGGAGGTCTTGACTTCTCTATGACGTGCCCTGCCTCACCCTCTGATGCAATACAGATGGCTAGCACACTGATACATCTACATCCTGGCCACCTCCAGTCCTTTGGATTGGGACTCCACAGAGGGAGCACCCTGTCTCCTACCTATGTGTGGTAACCTGCTGAATGAGATGTTTAGTGTTGATCTGTTCTTGTATATAATTTATTTTCCTAATGCATGTGGGAATGTCTTTGGCATGATTGGGATGCTGAAGTGCGAGGGGGGAGGGCTGTTTGCTTGTTGTTAAAATGACCACAGTGATGCAGACTGTTATTATATTGTCACTCTACATGATGCGCTACACCCGAATTGCAACATGTAACAGGAACAAGAGCTGACCCGATGGATACACCCCGGGGACAGGTAACTTTCCTAACCTGGAATGTCAGAGGCTAAATAATCCTGGCAAAATTCAACAGGTCTCTTAACTCAATAGGCACCACGTACAGCTAGCATTCTTGCAGGAAACACAATTTACACAAAGCTAGCAGTGGGGTCCCAATGGTCGGTGTATAAACTGGCATCTGCATATTCCTCGTACTCCATGGGAGACATGATCCTGTTTCTTCTTTTTAAAAAAAATAAAATATTTTAAGTGGGGGATTCCCTCCACGGGAGTGCATTTTCTAGTACATGACTAGGGTTGATATGTTATTGCACAGGGCAGTCTTTGTGCACACTGGGTGCTTTAGTCAACACATATGGCCCTAATGTAGTTGACCCTGGCTTCTATATGACAGTCTTGCACCATATCCGTGCACTTCCTCCAATGACTGTTACATGGGGGGGGGGTCAAATCAATACATGCTTTGACCCCCATCTCCCCTCCCCCCCCGCCAACCTGGACCTTACAGCTACGGTGAACTGGCATGGTAAACAGACTACTAAGATTGTCAGAGACTGTATGTTGGAATATGGTATAGTAGATATAGGGAGGCTTCGAAACTCAGCCCACCGCGAGGGCACATTTGTGTCGTCTGTTCACGGATCATGGACACGCCTAGGTAATTGGGTAGTCACCCTTCAGATGAGTGCCTCGACAGCAAACATTCTCCACCTCCCTAAGACTTTGTGACCGTGCACCTATTAAACTCTTGCTCTCAAAACCATAATCATACCCCACCCCAATTTATGTGGCAATTTCAGGTGACAGCCCACCTAGATAGGGCCTTCCATGAGAGGCTCCACTCTGCAATTGTAGAGTACTTTGATAAAAATGTAGGCTCCGTGGAGGGCATAGATATGTTGTGGGAAGCCTTTAAGGTCACAATTAGGGGGGTGTTTATCAGCAAGCAGGTTGGGATGCTATTGGCTATCTGTGATCAAATACAGAAAGTTGAGGGCCGGCTGTAGTTCCTAGAGAGAGAATGCGAGTCCAACCCCAGCCCTGCCAATTTGGCTGCCGGTAGGAGTCATGTCCTCACCTTTCATGAATTGGCAGCCCTAAGAACTACACTTCTTAACTAAACGTCACAAGGCTCATACATATGGGGAGGGTGGACAGCCAGGCAGGAGTTCCACTGCAGAGCTGATATCGCCACGAGGACATGCACACGTAGTGCAGATTACTGCTCCGGTGTTCATTGACCACTGTGACACCCCATCCGTAAGACTTCACGATTTCCTATGCCCGCCTTTACGGGCCTCGCCACTCTGCTGTGGAGGCTGAGTTGGGGAACTATCTTGATGGTATAGCACTGGCTTGGTTGTCCTTCGCACAGCAGAAATTTCTGACTTAACCTATTACACTGGAAGATATTAAAGCCACCATAAACTCACTCCCAAATGGTAAGGCTCCGGGCCTGGACGGCTCCACAGGTGCATTCTATAAGGAATTTGCAGAGTTGTTAGCACCACATGGTTAGGCCCTATATGGAAAGGCGTATGTATGCCAGGCAAATACTATCCCCCTAAGTACGGCAGGCTCTTGTTGTTGCATTGTTGAAACCAGACAAAGCTCCAGAAAAGTGTGAATTGTACAACCTCTATCACTAATAAACATTGACCCGGCTGCAGTCACTACTTCCCAACTTGGTATTGCCAGACAAGTTGGGCTTTGTACCAGCCTGTTTCACTACCCTATTCGCCCTATTACATCAATTAAATCAGTCTCTGTAGGCAGCAGCTGTGGTGATAATGGACGCAGCCAAAGCCTTCAACTCAATAGAATGGGGTTACATGATTATGGCCTGTATGGGCATGCCCACAGCTTTCTTGCACTGGATTAGATTACTATACACTAAACCAGTGGACCATGTCCATATAAATGGGAACACATCTGAGGGGTTCCTGGTACACAGGGGCACGTGACAAGCGTGCCCTCTGCCACCATTACTATTTGCTATTGCACTGGAACCCCTGGCCTGTGTGATCCGACAACAGCACCCACTTCTGCACTCCATTTTCATCTGCGGCCACTGGGTATCTCATTGTATGCCGATGACATGGTGTCGTACATCAGGAACCCTGTCACGTACTTAGCACCAGTAATCTGTGAATATATAAGGTTTGAACGTTATATGGGCCTGAGTATTAACTTGTCAAAATAGGTAGTACTCCCCCTGACACCAGACACCTGGGCATGCCCACTATATTTCCCTCTGCAATGGAGTATGAATCCAAGTTAAATACTTGGGTATCTGGATACACTGGGATCATGAACTGGTGATATGCTGCAACTATGGCAGGGCTACCTCGCATTTGGAAGATCAAATAGAAGGGAGGTCCAGACTGCAGCTTTCTTTAGCAGACCGAATAGCTGTTATGAAAATGATTGTACTGCCTACGTTTTTGTCTCTTTACAAATACGCCCCTTATTTGCCCCAGAGCTTCTGCTAAAATATCATCCCACCTTGTCGGTCATGCCGGAGGCAAGGCATTGGCACTGCTGGGTCTGGCAGGGCTGCAGACAGTGGTTGACGCATACTCAAATGGCAAGTTTATAGCCTTGGCCGATGTCTCAAAGACACAGCAGCACACTCTATTAATGACTTTCACTTACTCTCGCCTCAGATCTGCCTCACATGAACACTATCCTCAATTTCCTAATGCCGCTCCAGCACTCTGTGCTTTGCGAACATTGCTGACCAGCAACACCCTTCAGAACATGATCACTAAATTATACAACGTGGCTCAGGCTAACAGACCGGCAGCCCCGGATCTGGCAATGGTGAGGTGGAATGAGATGCTGGACCACCCGCTAGAGCTGGTAGACTGGACTTCTGCTGTGCAGCTGAGTATGCTCACCTCTACTTGCAATTGGTTCATAATGCACTTTAAGTACCTGCACAAAATGTACTAGTAAAATTGTACACATATGGTTTAAGGGCGTATGCGAAAAGTGTGCATTTGTGGGGTGCCAGACTGGTTTCTTGCATCTTGCCTGGGTGTGCCCTCTGGCCCAGAAATTCTGAAATCAAGTTACAGTGGCCCTAACTGATATGGTACTGAAAACAGTGGCATGAACCATAGGGATGTGTATGCTAGGCAGTGGCAGCCCATCCTTTAGGGCGGAAGGGCCATGCCCCCCCACCTTTTGCCCCTCATGAAGAGTGTCTGTGAGGCTGAACAAAGGTCAGCCTTACAGACACACTCCTGGCTGCCTGAGCTGAACTTAGCTGGGCTGAGGAGGTCACAGCTCCTGTGGGCGTGACCTCCTCGGCTCAGCAAAGGTGCCTCGAGGCCCTCCCTTGAGTGACGAGGAAAGCATCACCAATTGACACACTCCCTGGGTGCTTCAGGTTTAAGCCCTTAACTGCCCAGGGCGAGTGTCAATCAGTGACACTTTGTCACAGAGTGGGGTGGGGTCAGCAGTCTCACTGACCCCATCAAACTCTGTGATGAGGCTGAGACTGCTGCCTTCCCTTAGGTCAGCCAATGAGGGAAGGCAGCAGTCCCAACCCTCCTGGGACCTGGAAGCTGAAGGTAAGTGTGTGTGTGTGTGTGTGTGATGTTTTAAATTGAATGTTTGGTGCGTGCATGTTTGAGTGTTATGAGTGTTAATGGGTGTGTGTGTGTGTGTGTGTGAAAGAATGAGTGTGCGATCTTTTAAAATGAATGTTTGGTGCGTGCATGTTTGAATGGTATGAATGTTAATGGATGTTCGTGCGTGTGTGAAAGAATGAGTGTGTGTGATGTTTTAAAAATTAATGTTTGATGCATGCATATTTGAATGGTATGAGTGTTGTTAATGGATGTGCGTGCGTGTCTGTGTGTGAAAGAGTGTGTGTGTGCGTGTGTGTGTGCGTGCGCGTCCCGCCCACCCCCCTTCCTCCTAAAGCTGCGCCTGTCACTGATGCTAGGCCTGGAGAAAGACTTGCAGCTGGCCAACAGACAATTTGTGGCGGCGGGCACTATTGCTGGCAAAATGAAAAGTTGTTATACACCGGCACACATGCCGCACCCACTAAACGGCGGTGGCTGTCTGACCTCGCATACTGCAAGAAACAATTAGAAATGTATGCAGAAGAACTACCATAGCCATTACGGCCAAAGGACATATGGACCCCTTCACAGCTTATCTGCTTTCAATCCCAGAGGGACTGTCAGTGGAGAAAATACTGTGTTGTAGCCTTTACAATCTGTATATGTATTTTTGCTTTTAGCCTCAATAAAATCAAGCTTTACAACTGTGAAACAACCTCTGTACAAAGAAAACGAACATATTGTCTGATTGATAACGGTGTTGCTCGTCATGTTGTTGTCAGTCTATTTATCATGTGGAAATTCATGTAGATTCTGTGGGTGTGATAAAGTTCAGCCATTGTGTCACCTTGATGTTTTAGGAAGGTGCGAAATATGCCGTGAATTCAATCTTTGAGCTTCACATTCATGAATGTCTTTGAAATACATCTGATCCTTATATTAGTTTGTCTGGGTCTATTTTTCTCTGTCATCTACTCAGTCTATAAACTCTGGAAGACGTTTCTCAAACTTGCACCTGCGTTCACTACCTTCTCCAGGTGGCCTACTCTTGTTTCAGTTTTTTTGTATATTATGGTCTAGCTCAAATATGAATGTTGTGAAGTATTGCCTTTAAGGCTCCTATCTCTTTTTTATGTTTTAAAACTCCAAAATCAATAAGTGAAGGTCCATTTTGTAGATGGAGCATCCGTGTTCATTATATCTATAGCTTTAGTTTGTGCTTCCTCTGAACGTGCTGTTGGTTATCCTGATTTAGTTATTTGTTTTGTGGTGTCAAGCATGTTTTTTTGTATTTGGGCCATTGTTGACCCCATGCTATGCTGACTGCACAGTCGTGAATGGCAACTGTGTCTATTTGGGCGTTAGTCGTATTGCAAGCCCTATAAAGGATTGGCTGGGGATAGCAGCCCAATCGCCAGATCCATTAGGTATGACACAATTTTCAGAAACGCCAGTGCTGTTCTGTTCTAGTTGGATTTGATGAACCAGTTGGCACTCTTGTGTTAGTTTCTGTGAGGCTATGCATTCCATATAGAAGCTCTTTGGCATGGGTGCCACTCTACCTGTTCCTCTCTCCTACCACTACTGTTGCTCTGTGGTCCTCCAGCGTTCACCTCGACATAAGCTGTGATCCTCCTGTTCTTCTCTCGCCTGGCCTTTTCACTTCTCAATTGTGCTGTCATTGCCTGGTCTAAACCACTAGGAAGGTATGTTGCGGAGTGGATGGTCTCCTTTTATTCCTTTTACGAGGACAGTCAATTTAGCCTAGGTTTTGGCTGTCATCTTTAATGGATGTAGACGGAGGGGAGGGGGGGGTTTGAGCCAAGGCAGTATCTATGGAATGTAAGGGACAAATGTCCGTCATCCATTACTTGCCTGAAACAACTTTGCTCGTTCTTTGTGGCGTTCCACTCAGAGACCAAGACACCATCTGCAAGTAGACATTTCCCTGCGCCTGGGAGCTCTGCCAGGACACATCTACATGGATCCTCTTAGTAGCCACACCCCTCTCAGAACCACTTTAAAAACTATGTACTTCATGGATGGTTTTTTTTCTCTTACTGATCCATTAAGGACTTTCAAGAATTCAGTAAAAGCTGCCTTGTATACTGCATTCAGTTATCTTTCTAGTGCCCACCAATAGCTTCAGATGTACCATTAGATATAAAAATGTAGTTGACCTAGAGAAAACTGACTGCATAGTCAAGTAGTTAGTACTGTCTCTCTGGGTACTGATGTTTCCATGCATCCATGATCCCTTAGTACGTTATATAATATAGTGTTGTTGCTTTTGCTTTGAACATCTCCTCTCCAACTCCTGAGGATCTCTCTAGCCAAGGTTCTGTTTTATGTTGATATTAAGACCCAATATAAACCTCAGCACTGATTACAGCAAATCATTAGTTGCTTAGCAACAATCCTCCATCAATCCTTGCCACTTTTCCTTAACTGTCAGATGCCTTTGTTTCTATATCAGCACATCTGCCTCCCTCAAAGATCACAAGTTCCACACTGTGCTTTTGATTCATCATCCAGTGTAGAGTCAGTCAAACTTTTATCACAGAGGAGATCTTCAGCTGTAAAAGTTTATTCTTTTCATACATCTGACTGGTCATCTCTACATTCAGCCATACTTCTTTAAATGCTGTTGTCCAGAATACTGCTCACATTATCACTGGCCGACTGACCTCATGACACCCATATCCCAGGATCTCAATTGGCTCCCCAACCGGCATGCATAGAATTGAAATCTACAGTGCCATCCACACTAACATTATTTACTACATAAAAACATAATTTCTTTGGTTACACTCGCACCACCCTGAGATTTACCTTCTCATGCTGAAAATCCCTAAGCCATATGAAGAGAAGGCTTGTAAAATACTCTTCCCATTCTTTGCCCGACTCTCTAGATTGATCTATTCTCCACCTAAAACGGCCTTCCTCCCTAGGAAAAAGCCTAAAGAACATTCTCTTCTCCATCTACCTAATGGCATCCTATACTGCTCAGGCAAGCACATTGGTCACTCTGCACTGAATATACTGGCAAATTGCTAATTGGAATAACAGGGCTTCAGTAACAAACATATGATGGCATGTAATCCTCTATGTAAACTGACAACACCATGGCCATCTCCCCATTGGTAGCCTATCATGATCATTGTTCATTAGTATCTCCTAATAACCGCAGTATTCAATCTTTATTATATGATACTCACTTTTATAGCTTTGGAGAAAGGGAGGGGTGGTTCATAAACAATAGGAATGCTGAGAACGCTAGCCGAGTTGCAACTCCAATATTAAATGTCATTTAGAAACTTTGGAATTAGAAGGTAAAGACAAAAGGAGACATGTCTGTGCACGTTTCGTCAACTAGGGGATACGTCTCCTCCCTAACATAATTGAGATATGACGTTTATGCCTCTCCCTCTTGTAAATACCATGACTACTTTCAAGCAAGCACGATAAAGCACAGGCTTGAGCCCTGCATTTAATAACTTCCTTTTAAAGATCCTTTAACTTATTCCATTTTGCAAATGTAGCAGGGCTGATATGTGGAAACAAAAAACGACTTGGCGTTTAAAATTATTAGCAGGGTTCTTGGCTTCACTTTATTTAATAACAAAAGCTTTCAGTGCTCCAGTCTTTTCCTAAAGTGCTGCAGTCTGTTCCTCAAGTGCCTGAGGCCAGTTCAACCTCTAAGACTTGCACTGAAAGGGCTTTCATTTTACATGTGGCAAAGAACACTGTGGCACCAGTTCACCACCTGTTTTATGTTAACTGGCCAATTAGATCTTTAACACTGAGTGTCTTCCACAAATTTGGATAAGAGACCGTGTTGCCCTGCTTCTGAAAATGCCTTTTCTAGACACCTTTGTGTTTATCAGCTACAGACTGATTACCTTTCACCTCTAAGGTAGCGGAAAAAGAAGTAAATACAGTTGCCTACATTTATGAAAAACAACCCCATCCCCGATTCATGGCATTTCATTGCATGGGGTTTGTACTGGTAGCAGTACTGAGCAAAATCAGAATGATTCTGGGTGAGGGAGGTGTAGCCTCCCTGATTCTCTTAGATCTTGTGCCACTGCTTTTGACACTGTACGCAAGGCTGGCTTTAGGGCAGTACTAGCAGTGCGGTCGCACAGGCTGCTGACCTGAATTGGAGGGTGCTGACCTCAGGGGGGCGCTGTGTTTAGCAATAACTTCGAAACTTGTGATTTAAAAGCACCTGCTGAAAAGTTCCTTGTGCGTCCAACCATCAGGAAACAATTAAAATGTCAAGATACCGCTTGTGAATAATGTTCCTGCTAGAGAGAGAGATTGGTGTTTTATCTAGGGGTAGTTTTGACTCACCATAAAGTAGCATAGAGGGTTTATATGCCTGCTGTAAAGAACCGCACTATAGTTTATGTGGATAGCCTGGTGGATTAGAAAAGCCAGCCATTGCAAGCTCTGTAACCCCTTCGCTGCCAGGCCTTTTCCCCCTCCTGTGCCAGGCCTTTTTTTGCCTATTTGGGGCAGTTTGCGCTTAGGCCCTCATAACTTTTTGTCCATATAAGCTAACCAAGACAAATTTGCGTCCTTTTTTTTCCAACATCCTAGGGATTCTAGAGGTACCCAGACTTTGTGGGTTCCCCGGAAGGAGGCCAAGAAATTGGCCAAAATACAGGGAAAATTTCGTTTTTTTCAAACAAATTGGAAAAAGTGGCTGCAGAAGAAGGCTTGTGGTTTTTCCCCTGAAAATGGCATCAACAAAGGGTTTGCGGTGCTAAACTCAGCAGCTTCCCAGCTTTCAGGAACAGGGAGACTTGAATCAGAAAACCCAATTTTTTCAACACAATTGTGGCATTTTACTGGGACATACCCCATTTTTGCAATTTTTTGTGCTTTCAGCCTCCTTCCAGTCAGTGACAGAAATGGGCATGAAACCAATGCTGGATCCCAGAAACCTAAACATTTCTGAAAAGTAGACAAACTTCTGAATTCAGCAAGGGGTCATTTGTGTAGATCCTACAAGGGTTTCCTACAGAAAATAACAACTGAAAAAGAACAATATTGAAATTGAGGTGAAATAAACATAAATGTTTCTCTATGTTTTACTCTGTAACTTTTCCCTGCAATGTCAGATTATCGAAAGCAATATACCGTTACGTCTGCTGGACTCCTCTGGTTGCGGGGATATATAGGGCTTGTAGGTTCATCAAAAACCCAAGGAACCCAGAGCCAATAAATGAGCTGCACCCTGCAGTGCGTTTTCATTCTATACCGGGTATACAGAAATTCATTAGCTGAAATATAAAGAGTAAAAAATTGCTATCAAGAAAACCTTTGTATTTCCAAAAAGGGCACAAGATAAGGTGTTGAGGAGCAGTGGTTATTTGCACATCTCTGAATTCCGGGGTGACCATACCAGCATGTGAATTACAGGGCATTTCTCAAATAGATGTCTTTTTTTAAACACTCTCCTATATTTGGAAAGAAAAAATTTAGAGAAAGACAAGGGGCAATAACACTTGTTTTGCTAATCTATGTTCCCCCAAGTCTCCCGATAAAAATGATACCTCACTTGTGTGGGTAGGCCTAGCGCCCGTGACAGGAAACGCCCCAAAGCGCAACGTGGACACATCCAAATTTTTGGAAGAAAACAGAGGTGTTTTTTGCGAAGTGCCTACCTGTAGATTTTGGCCTCTAGCTCAGCCGGCACCTAGGGAAACCTACCAAACCTGTGCATTTCTGAAAACTAGAGACCTAGGGGAATCCAAGGAGGGGTGACTTGTGGGGCTCGGACCAGGTTCTGTTACCCAGAATCCTTTGCAAACCTCAAAATTTGGCTAAAAAAACACATGTTCCTCACATTTCTGTGGCAGAAAGTTCTGGAACCTGAGAGGAGCCACAAATTTCCTTCCACCCAGCGTTCCCCCAAGTCTCCCGATAAAAATGATACCTCACTTGTGTGGGTAGGCCTAGCGCCCGCGACAGGAAACGCCCCAAAGCGCAACATGGACACATCCAAATTTTTGAAAGAAAACAGTGCCTACCTGTGGATTTTGGCCTGTAGCTCAGCCGGCACCTAGGGAAACCTACCAACCCTGTGCATTTTTTGAAAACTAGAGACCTAGGGGAATCCAAGATGGGGTGACTTGTGGGGCTCGGACCAGGTTCTGTTACTCAGAATCCTTTGCAAACCTCAAAATTTGGCTAAAAAAACACATGTTCCTCACATTTCTGTGGCAGAAAGTTCTGGAATCTGAGAGGAGCCACTAATTTCCTTCCACCCAGCGTTCCCCTAAGTCTCTCGATAAAAATGGTACCTCACTTCTGTGGGTAGGCCTAGCGCCCACGAAAGGAAATGGCCCAAAACACAACGTGGACACAACATATTTTTTCACAGAAAACAGAGGTGTTTTTTGCAAAGTGCCTACCTGTGGAGTTTGGCCTCTAGCTCAGCCGGCCCCGGGAGGGGGGGGGGGGCAGAAATGCCCTAAAATAAATTTGACACCCCCCCGGCCCGGGAACGACCCTTGCCTACAGGGTCGCTCCCCCTGCGTGACATTGGCGCCAAAAAACAAATCCCCGGTGCCCAGGGGGGGCAGAAATGGCCTAAATACAATTTGCCCCCCAGGGGAGCGACCCTTGCCTGATGGGTCGCTCCCCATCTCTTAAAAAAAAAAAAAAAAAAAAACACAAAAACAAAAATTCCCCTGGCGCCTAGAGGGTTCTGCCCCCCCCCTGGGGGCAGTTCGGCCTAATAGGCCTAAAATTTGCCCCCCCAAGCCCCATTCTCCCCCCCCCCCCGGGAGCGACCCTTGCCTACGGGGTCGCTCCCCCTGCGTGACATTGGCGCCAAAAAACAAATCCCAGGAGCCTAGTGGTTTCTGCCCCCAAGGGGGGCAGAAATGGCCTAAATACAATTTGCCCCCAGGGGAGCGACCCTTGCCTGATGGGTCGCTCCCCATCTCTAAAAAAACAAACAAACAAAAAAAAAACACAAAAAAAACATTTCCCCTGGCGCCTAGAGGTTTCTGCCCTCCCCTGGGGGCGGATCGGCCTAATAATAGGCCAATCTGCCCCCAGGGGGGGCAGAAATGGCCTAAAATAAATTTGCCCCTCCACATACCCCCCCGGGGAGCGACCCTTGCCTACGGGGTCGCTCCCCCTGCGTGAAATTGGTGCCAAAAAACAAATCCCAGGTGCCTAGTGGTTTCTGCCCCCTTGGGGGCAGATTGACCTAAAATCGGCCAATCTGCCCCCAGGGGGGAAGAAATGGCCTAAATACAATTTGCCCCCCAGGGGAGCGACCCTTGCCTGATGGTCACTCCCCATCTCTAAAAAAAACGAACAAACAAAAAAAAAACCACAAAAAAAAAAATTCCCCTGGCGCCTAGAGGTTTCTGCCCCCGGGGGGGGGCAGAAATGGCCTAAAATAAATTTTACCCCCACCCCCTGGCAGCGACCCTTGCCTACGGGGTCGCTCCCCCTGCATGACATTGGCGCCAAAAAACAAATCCCAGGTGCCTAGTGGTTTCTGCCCCCTTGGGGGCAGATTGACCTAAAATCGGCCAATCTGCCCCCAAGGGGGGCAGAAATGGCCTAAATACAATTTGCCCCCCAGGGGAGCGACCCTTGCCTGATGGGTCGCTCCCCATCTCTAAAAAAACAAACAAACAAAAAAAAAACACAAAAAAAAAATTCCCCTGGCGCCTAGAGGTTTCTGCCCCCGGGGGGGGGGGGGGGCAGAAATGGCCTAAAATAAATTTGACCCCCCCCCCAGGGAGCGACCCTTGCCTAAGGGGTCGCTCCCCTTGCGTGAAATTCACGCAAAGAAAAAACTCCCTGGTGTCTAGTGGTTTCTACCCCCCTTGGGGGCAGATTGGCCTCATCAAAATAGGCCAATCTGCCCCCAAGGGGGGCAGAAATGGCCTAAATATAATTTTCCCCCAAGGGGAGCGACCCTTGCCTAAGGGGTCGCTCCCCACCTAAAAAAAAAAGTAACAAAAAAAAATTAACAAAAATTATCCCTGGTGCCTAGAGGTTTCTGAAGGCCTTCCCGAAAACATGCCCCCCATGGGAGCGACCCTTGCCCAAGGGGTCGCTCCCTTTTGTCAGTATCAGTAAAAAAAAAAAATAATCCCTGGTGTCTAGTGGGGTTTCAGAAGCCGGATTGCAAGCAATCCGGCTTTTGAAACCCTCGGAGAGACTTCAAAGGGAAGGAAATACATTTCCTTCCCTTTGAAGCCCCTCCGGGCCTCCCCCACGTGATTGAAAGAGAAATGCTTAGCATTTCTCTTTCAATCGCGCTGGAAGCTCTGCTTCCAGCGCGATGGGGGAGGCCCCTGTTACTAATCAGCGCGCGCTGACGTCACGGGGGGGGTGGAAGGGGGGTCGGGGGTGGAAGGGGAAGGTCTTCCCCTTCCATCCCCGGCTTGGGGGAGGGAGGGGGGTGCACGGGGGCGCGCTAGCACTCCAAGTTCCCCTGTGCCATGGACAAGATGATCTCGTCCAAGGCACAGGGGAACTGTAGCCTTGGACGAGATCATCTCGTCCAAGGCACAGAACACGTTAAAACAAATGAATGTATGTGAAAAGAGGGCTATGGAGCGATGAAGGGCACATTTGCTGGGTGGTAATGAGTGAATCCGAGGAGGTGGGCATGGGATGGGGGCGCCAAAAAAGTGTTGCACAGGGCACCACCAGTGCTAAAGCCGGCCCTGAGTGTACACCAAGACAAGCTGGCAGAGAGGTTATCGGGAGATGGAATTAAGCATAGGGTTTGAATTGTATTCATTCCTTTCTAACGCACCGTCGTGCCCCCTTTCAAATTGTCTAGTACTCATATCCATTGTAGAGTCCCACAGGGCACATAGATTATCTACTTCTAATACTTCCACTTTGGTGAGCTGCTCGTGGTGTTGTACCGGTGCAAATGAGGGGCTCCCATAAGTATGTATGTAGATATGTTCCTGTGCTATGCCCAAGGAGTACTCTTCTCCAGTATTTATTTTGTTTGGGGCACCTGTTGTAAAGTGAATAACTTATATAACCAAAGTGCAAAAGTGAGGTCAGAGACGTGTTCCATTACATAATTTAATTTTCATTGCATAATGATTGTCAGCACGTTTTTAGCATAAGGGCTTACTCAGGGAATTTGCAATATATCTGTAAATCGAAACTTGATTGAACCAATTTATTATATACATAGAAATGCAGAAATATCAAATCTGAGTTAAAACACTGATTTTTCAGTTAGTGTTATCCTTTCACATAGTCCACTAACAAATGCTGCACAGTGTATATCAGTTATAACATGTGTCTTTAAGTATCTCTCCAATTGTTGATTTCCATTGTAGACATAAAATGATGGTAGTCAACCAATGCAGGCCTCGAAAAATCATAAAAATGTCCTTAGACCTGCAGGTCGATTAGCTTGAATAATCTACTTGACCGAACTGTAATGTACTTGACCCGGAAACGGGTCACAAATTGTGTGATCCTAGGCAAATATTGTATTTTACAGTCGCCTTTTTCTTCGCTCTCACATATGAGTGCACCTTCAAATATGTGAGGTCATTCAGCATTTCTGCTTTTGGTTGATTAAATACACTAAACAAATAAATCTAGCCCACATATAGGGTACACATGACCCATGCACGACTTGCCTCTTACCTTACTAATAGCTTTGCTGTGAGGGCAGGAGTGTTTCTCCCTTTATGTTTAAACGCTCATTTTTAATAAATATATTACTAAAGCATGATGTGGTAGCGCAATGTCTTTTCCAAGAAATGTCCAAAATCTTTCCCACCAACTTTCAGCTTTACTGATAAAACTATATAGTGTATTAACAATAATCTGTGAAAATTGTGTTTCAGAAAACATTTCATTTACACATCACCAAGTAAAGTGTTCTCACTTTTTTTTCATTCTATTAAAATGTTTTTCATCACACAGAAGTAGAAAAAATGGTTGTTCATGGCTACTGAAATATAGTTTGAAATGTTTGAAAAGTTGACTTAGTTAAATAAATGTTTTGTGTTAGGACAAACCTGATACCAAAAGCCTTTAATTTCACATAGGTCAGGCAGTTCATCTTACAAAATCCTAGAACTCTGCAGTCATAAGGACAAGTATTTGCATTGCAAGAAGACAAACTGGCTTTTGATCTCTATCTCTGAACAGAGCGCAAATGTGAAAAGAATAAAATTTAAAGGCATCTTAATTGCCAATTCAGTTTCTGACTGAAAAGAACAAACTACATATTCCCGAACGTATTAATAGCCTTGAGAAAGCCCCAGGTACACAGACCACTTAGGGGGCGGTACACGTGTCGGCTGTTTCCATTGAAAACTTTTGTAATAAAAGAACGCTGGTCTTACAAGGCCGTTGTCTCGGAAGCTTTTGAAATAAAAAGATCATTGGACTTACTGATATGATTCCATGCACTGACTGGGTTAACTATATGTTAGGATTGATTCCTTATGTTGGATCCAGGGTGTTCACCAATTTCTTTTTCTAATATACGGTATTGACGCAATGAAAAGTGGTCCACACCTCATTTGGGAACCCACAGTCTTATAAAAATGGGCAATTTCAAAATAGAAGAGATGTGGACCATTGGAGCAACATATTTGCCCTGGGTTATATAGCAGAATGTTAAATGAATGGCCACAATCAAGCATACTTAAGTCAAAATCTATGGAAAAGGTTGAGTGCACAGTGGGGCATGCACACATATCCACACTCGATCACCTCTAAAGCACAACATGGTGACTACCTGCTAGGGCAAAAGGCTAGCTCCTGTGTGTTTCACAGTAAACAATCTGCCTTGGGAGCACTCTAATGCTTCGGGAAGTGATGCGGTTGGTCACTGGTTGAAAATGTTGTATCAGTAAAATGAAAAAAAATCTTAACAGCCACAACAAGAAATGAAAAATGTAAAATCCAAGAATCTTGTTATTAGCAACCAAGAAAATGGTGGTCAATATTTTAGTACCTGAATCATATGGCGCCAAAGAGCCCATTATAATGGTTTGTGGGTGACTGGTTGGTGACTGTGTTTTATAAAATGCTTGGTTTTATAGGAAATGTAGTTTTTAATTTGTATTTTGTTTTGCTGGCATAAATACTAAGTGAAACCTTTTGAATCCATAATCCTTACCTATGGATCCCAGCATAGAATTGACTTGCTGCAAAATATGTCCTCTTGTCCACATAACATCAGTATGAAGAGCTTACAAGCTCCCTGCTAATTATTCTGGCAGAGTGACATATTTCATATCCATTATTTCTTCTATACTCAAATGAGCAGATCAAGGTGTCTTAAACGTGTTAATTTCTAATATGTTCTTCTGTGTTACCATTTAGGTTCAAAACATTGGGAGATAAATCGAGGGACACCAAAATAAAAAAGAAAACAAGGTATTGTTTTACATTTTGTAAAATAAAATGTTTGTGTACCTTTTCATGTACTATTGAATGCACTGCTTGAAGCGTCTGGAATGTTTAATGGTTTTTCACTTGAAGAGTATTTTATCCTCAGATCGGTCACTAGTTAAAGTCCACACCAGTCCCTTAGCTAGGGTGAAAACCTCTAATATTTTGGAATTTCCTATATTTATTGTAGGTGGGTTAATCATCCTCATTTGGTTGGAGGTGAGCAGGTACTAATTTAATAGCTCCACATTTGATACTTACTGGCACACTTGTTGGTAAACCTTGTTAAGAAAGCCAGTAAATTTAATATGTTATGGGCTACTTTCAGAGAGATTCCCACCAGGTGAGACTCTTGCTTGGAGAAACTACAGCTGATGAGAAAGTGTTGGAATATGACTGGTACATTGGATCCATTGGAATCTCCATCCCCATCCCCATTTATAAAAAGACATTCACTTTGTGTCCCCTAATAGTTAATAGTTGTACTACTGGTATATTTCCCAATCAAAGCTCTTTCCATTTGTCTCATTTTATACTATTTGGCAAGTGTTTTATGTAGGCAGTCCTCCATATTACCTGAAATAGAATAAAGGCGTCGGAGGATAAACCATCATCGCTTTAACAGTATATTGTTATAGCTATCATTAGTACTAGATTAATGTTTCATCTGAATGCAAATTTGTTTTTATTTTGACAGGATTACTGAACGCTTGCCAAAATTTTGTGCTGGAGTGGAATTACTCAGCAGGTAGGTCACTGTTATGAATATTTCGTGACCACCTATTTCTGAAATTAAAACTACATCATGCCTGCATTGTTAATTAGTGATTTTGATATTCTTTTATGTTAAATATTTGCATTCACCCCGATTACAAGCTTTCATACATAGTTTACATTCCCCTCTACCTCACAACACCACCCCAATTGACATCTTGAACCAAGGGTCTCCAGCCTTCTCAGTAATAAGAACTACTTATGTTCAATGAAAATCATCCTGAGCTACTCGGTATTATCAGTGTTGTACACATTACACAAGATTACATTAGTGACTACCCCCCCCCCCCCCCCCCCCATCACTCCCCCACCACCACCAATGCAAGATTACCTTCTGTGATCATCTGAGTGCAGAACTACCAGCAGTAATGTAAAAAAGACTGTTGGTTAGGAATGCCTCTGTCACCAAGGTAACAATACCTAGGTAATAATATTAGCAATATGTCTCCCAATGCTGCGTGATTTATCATTCAAGTATCAGCTTTACATATGTTTTGGAAATTGTGGGTTCTGAAAATACACACATTTTCAACTTGAATGCAAACTTTTCAGTTTTGGTGTACATGCATTAATTAATTCAACCAAGCAAAAGTTTCTAATTTAGTAGTCTGGGCTACATGCAGGAGAGCTAGTGACTTGAGAGCGATGAGCACACAACCTACTTGTTGGAGAAGCATGTGTTAGACCATCTCTAACCTATTATACATGCAATGTGGCTACAGATGGTACAATGCCTGAAGATAGTGTTTGGAGAGCATGTATGCTCAGTTTCTGCTTATCTCCTTAACCCACTCTTTCCCCTACCTCCTTTTAGTAACTTTATCTACAAAAATAGGAAAGAGACAATGTTAGTCAGATTAGAGTTTAGCAACTTGAGGCGAGTGAATTTTATCATGGATGCTTTCAGGGACATTCTTAGTAGCAAACATGTCACACTTCATTGCTTATCACTAAGTCAAGGAGGTCATCATTTTTCAAACCTCAATAAGGGATCAAGTTCAAAGATCATAGTTGTGAGGAGCATGAGAGCTTGGGGATACTCTGTAATAAGTATGATAGAACTGGACTCTGTCACCTCAAACTCTTCAACGGGCTCAAAGAGTGTGCTTATCAGTCTTCTCTCCAGTGGCTTTATGTTCTAGAGCTGTTGATCCTAGAGTGACTTGGGTGGATGATATTTATTCCCATTTCAAGACTAAGGTAGTTTCTGCCATCAGTAAATAGCACCACATTAAAATATTTTCTAACTTGGTTTGGTTCTCTGGAGCCAGAAAGCAAAGGACGAATAGAACAAAGGCAATATCTGAGGGAATTGGGGTATCCCAGGATTTCTGTCCAAAAAGGTTTGATAAGTGGGGACAATAGTGCCATAACTGAATGTAGCTGTATTGTTCCTTGTCAAAGCCTACAACAACGGGTGGCAGACTTCTGAAGGAACTGAGAGGACTGCCTAGCAGGTACAGTGGATGGAGGAGGAAAGCATAAGGGGAGAAGGCGGTGGTGAGGAAGACAGAATGTTATTGTACAAGAAGAGGCATTGCAACGCGTGTGTTGAAGTGTGCACTACACCATCTGGACGTAGGCTGTTGATCTGAAACTTTTGGAAGAGAATGTGAATTATTCTGGGGACGGAGTTCATATTGCTTGAGACTAGAGCGGTGCTGAATGTGTAGATGTTCACCTGAAGAGGTGCTGCAGTACCTTGAAATGCCATTTGTGTGTTGGAACACTTTGTATAGTGCTGTGTTTATGGTGTTTTGTTGGTTAAATATTGGTCTGCTGATAGAATCGCTTGCTAGTTGCAATTTGCACGTGAGGGGTACTAGGTGGAGTTTCTGATCGTAGGATTGGTTACTGTTTGTGATTTGTGAAAAAAGCTGTGTATTTGTGTGTTCTGCATGTAGGATCGCATACTGGCTGCAGTTTGCTGCTTGAGAGGGGTGCTGTGACTCTGGTAGGTGCTCCATGGGACCTGCTTGTGAGGGTGCTGTGTTTATTCCCCATGCACTCTGCCCTTGCTGTGCCCGCACAGTAAGCCCGTTGCGTCCTCAGTGTGAGCCGTACGTGTAAGACTGATCCGCTGAATTGTGGACCGGCTGCATCTCTGGGAAAAGTAGCATTCTGCCTGCCCTTCACTTTTCACACTTGCAGTGTCCCTTTACCCTCACTTAGTGGCGTTTTACTCCAGGGATCTTGGGGACTGTTTTTTGATCAAGTTTTGATGGTAACTTGAAAAAGTTAACGAGTATAGCAGTTTGTAAAATATAGTCACGTTTATTTGGGCTGTAATGCAAGTTTTTCTGGTGCACCCCGACCCTTTCTGACTCACAGAATCGGGTGACAGGGGCGCATTGTGCCCCACAAATTACAGTCCTCATTGCATTCATCACCGTTACACCAGGGGTTTCCAACCTTTTCTGTGATAAGAGCTAATTACATTGAATGAAAGGCATCCTGAGCTACTGATATTATTGGTGTTGTAATCGTGACCCCATCAGACAAGGTTATAATAGTGACCACCCCATGCAGGATTGTTAGCAGTTATTTCCTCAAAGAATCAAGCAGGGTTGCCAGCACTAAAGTAAAAATGCTTTTTAATTGTGAATGCCTCTACATTGATAATATATAACGCCAATAGCTGCAGTGCACCTTTCATCAAGGTAATAATGCAAGTGTTAAGTCTCCCCAGTGCTGCATGATTTATCACTCAAATATCTGATTAAAGTTTGATTTGGAAATTCAACCATTTTTCTCCAAATGTCAGCTTCTTCTAAAGGCTCACAGTCCCTTCCCCACACCATCCGCCATAGTTGTGTACGTTTCAAGGGGTTGTAGGAACTAAACTCTCATTTTTGTCTTGAAGTTGAAGTGTTTTCCCTCACCGCATTCTTCTAATTCCATGTTTATCAAACTGAAGGAAAGGAGTGTCACATTTATCATTTCTTTTTTTGTTTTTTGTTGCAACTTTAGGAAATATATTACATTTACTGAAAAATGTATGACTGTCTCGTTATGCAGAACTGGTTTGGTTCTTTTTCAAATGTCTGTGTCAGTCTCCCTGCGTTTGTTTCTCGCAGCAGGTAGCACAAGTGCTGGTTCCAGACAGGAGTGCCCACAATGAAGTGTGAGATCTCTGCACCTGGCTGCCATTAACCTTTCTGAATCTGCAATTAGGGGCAGACAAAAGCCAGGCTTGGCCAGGAACGTCATCCCTTTTAAACAGAAACTACGGTCCACACTTCTCACATCTACCTAATAGCTGAGCTAATGAAGAACTGATCCACACTGCCTTGCTAACAAGGGTTATGAAATTTCTGAAAGTAGCCCTGTCTGCATCATACTCACTTCAATATCTGGATCTCCAGCCCCAGGAATGCAGCCAATACACTTCCACTGCCTGGGAAGCTATTGTCACCGCCAACATGTGCCGTGCTACAAGCGAGCGCATAAAACATGGATCTCACTTTGCTTTGATAATTAATACTGTGAGCCAGACTGTAAGGGTGAACATCAGAAGCCATCTGCTCCAACTTTTGCTAAATCTTCTTTTCAGTGTTTGTATAATTTGCCCTGTATACTCTAATGTTGCTCTGAGCATTTAGGTAATGTTGCCTTAACCCCTTAGCTGCTGGGCCTTTTCCCCCCAAGTGCTGAGCCATTTTTTGGCTATTTGGGGTAGTTCGCGCTTAGGGCTTCATAACTTTTTGTCCACATAAGCTAACCACGCCAAATTTGCGTCCTTTTTTTCCAACATCCTAGGGATTCTAATGGTACCCAGAGTTTGTGGTTTCCCCTGGAGGAGACCAAGAAAATAGCCAAAATACAGTGAAAATTTCGTTTTTTCCAAAAAAATGGGAAAAAAGGGCTGCCGAAGAAGGCTTGTGGTTTTTTCCCTGAAAATGCCATCAACAAAGGGTTTCTGGTGCTGAAATCACTATCTTCCCACCTTTCAGGAACGGGCAGACTTGAATCAGAAAACCACATTTTCCAACACAAATTTGGCATTTTACTGGGACATACCCCATTTTTACTATTTTTGGTGCTTTCAACCTCCTTCCAGTTAGTGACAGGAATGGGTGTGAAACCAATGCTGGACCCGGAAAGCTAAACATTTCTGAAAACTAGACAAAATTCTGAATTCAGCAAGGGGTCATTTGTGTAGATCCTACAAGGTTTTCCTACAGAAAATAACAGCTGAAATAAAAGAAATATTGAAATTGAGCTGAAAACAACAGCCATTTTTCTTTATGTTTTACTCTGTAACTTTTTCCTGCAATGTCAGATTTCTGAAAGCAATATACCGTTTTGTCTGCTGGACTCTTCTGGTTGCGGGGATATAAAGGGCTTGTAGGTTCATCAAGAACCCTAGGTACCCAGAGCCAATAAATGAGCTGCACCCTGCAGTTGGTTTTCATTCTATACTGGGTATACAGCAATTCATTTGCTGAAATATGAAGAGTGAAAAAGAGGTATCAAGAAAACCTTTGCATTTCCAAAATGGGATCAAGATAAGGTTTTGAGGAGCAGTGGTTATTTGCACATCTCTGAATTCCGAGGTGCCCATGCTAGCATGTGAATTGCAGGGCATTTCTCAAATAGACGTCTTTTTTACACACTCTCTTATATTTGGTAGGAAAAAATGTAGAGAAAGATAAGGGGCAATAACACTTGTTTTGCTATTCTATGTTCCCCCAAGTCTCCCGATAAAAATGATACCTCACTTGTGTGGGTAGGCCTAGCGCCCGCAACAGGAAATGCCCCAAAACACAACGTGGACACATCCCATTTTTTGACAAAATACAGAGCTGTTTTTTGCAAAGTGCCTACCTGTAGATTTTGGCCTCTAGCTCAGCCGGCACATAGGGAAACCTACCAAACCTGTGCATTTTTTAAAACTAGAGACCTAGGGGAATCCAAGATGGGGTGACGCGTGGAGCTCTGACCAGGTTCTGTTACCCAGAATCCTTTGCAAACCTCACAAAGTGGCTAAAATAACACGTTTTCCTCACATTTCGGTGACCGAAAGTTCTGGAATCTGAGAGGAGCCACAAATTTCCTTCCACCCAGCGTTCCCCCAAGTCTCCCGATAAAAATGATACCTCACTTGTGTGGGTAGGCCTGGCGCCCGCGACAGGAAATGCCCCAAAACACAACGTGGACACATCACATTTTTTCATAGAAAACAGTGCCTACCTGTGGATTTTGGCCTCTAGCTCAGCCAGCACCTGGGGAAACCTAGCAAACCAGCACATTTTTGAAAACTAGAAACCCAGGGGAATCCAAGATGAGGTGACTTGTGGGGCTCTGACCAGGTTCTGTTACCCAGAATCCTTTACAAACCTCAAAATGTGGCTAAAATAACACGTTTTCCTCACCTTTCGTGACAGAAAGTTCTGGAATCTGAGAGGAGCCACAAATTTCCTTCCACCCAGAGTTCCCCCCAAGTCTCCCGATAAATATGATACCTCACTTGTGTGGTTAGGCCTGGTGCCCGCGACAGGAATAGATCACACAACGGTCAATGTTGGTCCTTACAAGGCAGCTGTTGACCCTGGGGTGATCCATTCCTGACACAGGCACTAGGTGTAGGCACTCAAGTGGGGTAGTGTTTTTATCAGGACAGGTGAGGAGTCACTGGGTGGTAGGAATGTTGTGGATCCCAGCATATTCCTGTAGTTTGTGTGACAGAAATGCAAGAAAAATGTAGTTTTTTTTTTCCAACATTTCAGCTTTGCAGGGTATTCTGGGTAAGAAAACTTTGGGGAATCCACACAAGTCACACCTCTGTGGACTCCCCCCGAATGCCTAGTTTCCAGAAATGTTTGGGTTTAGTGTGTTTCTCTATATGGCCGCCGAATCCAGGACCAAAAACACAGGTGCCTGCCTTACAAAACCAGTTTGTTTTGCCATAGATAATTTTGATGTCTCCACAATATGATTACCCAGTTGCACGAACAGCTTGCGAAGGGACAGCAGGACTGTCCTCATCACCTCCCTCATAATGTACTAGAAGAGGAGTTATCGAATGGGACTCCTCTGACTGAAAAATCACTCCCAGAGTCTGCGCCATTGTCCTATCCCTCAGATGCTGTCTCAGTATCTGATGTCTCAGTCTCTGATCCTATGTCAGAGCGGTCCTCTAAAACCCGAGTGCAGGCAGCAGTCATCCATCAAGATGCCATCTCTGCTATTGGCTACACTGTTGCTCTAAAACACTAGCCTACGTAGACAGTCACAAAATCAATGGTGTGTGTGAGATATGTGCAACAGTAGAGGCTACCTTACCTGCGCTTCTTCCCTCAATCAGCACGTACTTTCAAGACACTCAAAAAACACCTTGTCACATACCATTCGTCACAGTCTTTAGCACCTCCTGCGCCCAGTCCAACAATCATTATTGGTGCTCCCACTCCCTCCTCCTCGGATTCCCTCATTACCACCCAGCAAAAGTGCCCTTCATCTCTCCATAGCCGCCCTCCACCCCGCACATACATTTCACTGGTATTATAGCGCAGGTAATGGCTGACTTTACTAATGTACTCAGCTATTTACATAAAATACAGATTTGCTCTTTGCAGTAGGCATATAAACCTTCTGCGCTTCTTTATGGCACTAAAACTGCCACTAGACAAGTCGGACCCTTTTCCCCCCAGGGAAACCACACACATATTGACAAAAGTGATATATATATGACAGCCAACCACCTGAAACTCAACTCAAGCAAAACCGAAATAATCCTCTTTGGCCCACACAAAAACACCTGGGACCCCTCATGGTGGCCCACCACGCTAGGCCCTGCACCCACCCCCGCCAACCACGCACGCAACCTCAGCATCATCCTAGACTCCTCCCTCTCGATGACCCAACAAATCAACGCTCTCACCTCCTCATGCTTCAACACACTCCGTATACTGAAAAACATTCAAATGGATCCCCACAGAGACCAGAAAAACTGTCACTCACGCACTCATCAGCAGCAGGCTTGATTACGGAAACGCCCTCTACGCCGGCACCACTCTAAAACTCAAGCGCAAACTACGCGCATCCAGAACTCAGCAGCACGACTCATCCTCGACCTCCCCCGACACTAACACATCTCTCCACACCTCAAATCCCTCCACTGGCTCCCCACTGACAAAAGGATCACCTTCAAGATCCTCATCCTCGCACACAAATCACTCCACAACACAGGCCCTGCCTACCTCAACGAGAGTCACCTTCCACACCCCCACACAAAACGTCCGCTCAGCTGACCTCTCTCTCGCCTCTGTCCCCCGCATCAAACACACCACCACTGGGGGCAGATCCTTCTCCTACCTTGCACCCAAAACCTGGAACGCCCTCACAACCCACCTTCACAAGACCCAAAACCTACTTCTTTTCAGGAAGGGCCTCAAAACCTGGCTTTTCGAACAGTGAACCTCCCAGCCCCTTTCCCTCCCCCCGTCCCGCCCTCCAGTGCCTTGAGGCCCTCACGGGTGAGTAGCGCGCTTTATAAATCTTTGATTGATATATATATACATCTATTTTTTTTAGTTGTTGTATGGTTTCCTTGGGGGCCAGAATGGCCCCCAGGGAAACCCTACAACATCTAAAAAAAAAAATATTGCCCCCACAGGGGGTCACCCTGGCCACGGGCGACCCCCTGTCATTTTATTTTTTATTTTATTTTTTTTATTTATTTTTTTGTAAAATTCCCCGGGGGGGTAGGGGGGGCGCGATCGCCTACCTTTTTTTTTTTTTTTTATAAAAAATAAGCCGGGGGGGGGGTGTTTTCCGAGGGGGCCGCCCCCCCCCAAAGTGAAATCCCTGGTGTCTAGTGGTGTTTCCTGGCCCCCGATCGCAGCACAGCTGCGATCGGGGGCCAGGAAACAGTTTCAGAAGGCCTCGTAAGAAAGGGGAGAGTCTCCCCTTTCTTACGAGGCCTTCCCGAACGTGGGAAAGGCCGTTTTCCCCATCAAAGCAGGAAGCGGCCGCAAGGCTGCTTCCTGATTTGATGGGGAAAACACCTTTGAAACGTCAGCGCGCCTCGCGGCGTGCTGACGTCACAAAGGGGCGGGGGGGGGACACGGAAGCTTCCGTGTCTCCCGGGGGAAGGTAAAAAAAAATAAAAAATCCTCGGGTGCGACGCACCCAAGGATTTATTAAATACCCTTCCTGGTGTCGGCCACTGGTCGTGACCCGCACCAGGGAGGGTGTGTGGGCGTCGGCCACTGGCCGACGCCTGCATCAAAAAGGTTAAGGTGCAGCCTAAACCTGTTGATATTTCCCTATACATGCATCCAGCCATTACTTTATGATTCCAGGACTAAAGATAATCAGCTGTCCATGTTAAAGTGGTGATCTAGCGGTGGTTCATGGGATACATTGTTCACCTGATTGTAGTGTTTATCAAAAGCACCTAACATAACACAATCTCAGTTCCAAATAATGTTGTTTTTTCTTGCAGTTTTCCATCCTAAGGTTGCATGCAGTGTAAAAAAGCCTCCATTGTATCCCCTTGAAAATTGACCTCGACTTAAAACTTCTTATTGTTGCCCTCCATTTTTCTTTCAAGTGAACCTTCCCTTAATTTCCATCCTCTACATGCCTCCTCTCTTAGCCAGATGCATGTTAACCTTAATCCTGATTAATGTATCTTTGTAAATTGACCCCACCTCATCTCAAAGTTCACGACCTCTCCTTCAAAAGTCAGACCCCTGCAACTTAACAGTACTTCATCTGTAGCTCACCTGTTAATACCAATAACCATTTGCATGAATTCAAATACTACTTCGTACTAAAGATCACACCTATATTCGATTATTTTATTCTTCAACTTCAAAACCAGAATCAATAGATGGAATGATTTCTGTAGGAGCACAAGACTAATACCAATAACCACTGACCTTGGGATCCGGAGGAGGGTGCTGCCCTGTGCAAAGTGTTTTAAAGCCTCATCATGGTAAATAAGCATTATATAAATTCAATTACAATACAATACAGTATATATCCCTTCTTGCCCACACTCACATTAATATCATGACACTCGAGTTGGATAGTCGATTGTAGCTCATACCTACAGCACAATTATTTCCTTTTACTACGTGGCATACACATGAGACAAAACTATGAGTCATGTCCATCAACCAGCACTGTGTTAGTCCACATCAATGAACCACCCATCACCACCCATCACCAACTGAATAAGCATGTAATAACTGAAAAGATGTATTGTGGGCCACTTGTCAAAGGAAGACATCAAATTAGTTATCATCAGGGTCAGACTAGGACAAAAAGTAGGTCCAGGGCGCAATAAAAGTTGCCCCTGTTAGTGAACCAGATAGCTAAAAAAAAGTGGTCCACGTTTGGAAATCAGCCCAGTTGTGAACTTGTAAGGACACGCTGCATGGGTTTTTAGCAGGGTTTGGGAGACTGCATTCATTTCTGTTTGCTGCAGGCAAGGTTTGTGGCGTTTTCATGGACATAAGCTGTCAACACAGGCCCACAAACTGCTAAACAAACCAATTCGCGCACTGATCTCTCAGACCAACGTATCAGGCACTGCCTGGTGGCCCTCTAGGGCAGTCCGACCCTGGCCACCACCGCAGGTTCCAACAAGCTACATACTGTAACTGGATATTGACATCTCACAATGTTTTTTTTTTTTTTTTGTTTTTAATATTTATCAGTTTTAAAAAAATAAGCTACTCATTTTGACACAGTAAAGGATATTCCTCACATGAATAGGCACTAAAATGCAACATGATTAAGATAAATTAAATAAATGACCATAAGCAGGGGAACGAAAGCTCCACATGATAGTGACATAGCAGCTGGTAAGTAATGCAACTGTACAATTAGGTCATTCAGTAAGCAATTTACGTGTGGTACTAGCTTTGTGTCAGAGGTGAAAACATTAGTCCATATCTTCATGTTCCTCATCAGAGTACAACGTTGGGTGGTAGCCTTTTACCAGCTGCCATATATCTCTCGGTCTGGATGTCTGGTTGCAGTGAAGCATAAAGTTTGCTTGTAGTATCACAATATGTCATATCTTTAAGTTAGGCAGTAACATTTGAAGGTTTGCTACTACACCAATGAAAAGCCACCTGTCGTTTAGCTAGAATGAGTGCAATGGCAGTAAAGTGTAGACAGCCCGGGGCAGAAGTTTGACATAGCCCAGCAGGGCCAACAAGGGGTCTGTGTTAAGCGTTTGTTCGATCATTAAGGATATCTTGCAAAAAACTTTCCCCACAGTAGGAGGCAGTTGCAGCACAAGTCCATATCAAGTGCCTGAAGTCAGCATGGTTGACTTTACATTTAGAGCAATGAAGTGGCCTCGTGGGGTCAGGCTTAGCTAAGGCTTTCGGAGTTGTGTAAGCTCGGTGCAGGTATTTGTAATTTCACAGCTTGTGTTGGTGGTTATTGGATACCAATATTATTTGCATACAGCAGTAATACCACGTTTTGTCTAGAATGGTGTATCTCAAGTCGTATTCCTATGCACCTCTAGATTTTTCTGCGCCGGCAAGTTGTAGCTGTAGGGAGGTGTGATGTAGGTGTGATAGGAGTTTACCACTGTCTTGGGTAGTTATTACCAGTGTGAGCAGTGGGAAATCCTTGGGCTCCACAGGATATGTAATTAGGGTGTGG
The DNA here is from genome assembly GCF_031143425.1 of Pleurodeles waltl. Classification (NCBI taxonomy): domain Eukaryota; kingdom Metazoa; phylum Chordata; class Amphibia; order Caudata; family Salamandridae; genus Pleurodeles; species Pleurodeles waltl. Next base: position 838,648,800 of record NC_090438.1, read on the forward strand.
CGTAGTGTACTGTGCAGGTGGTGAATAATAAAACTGGCCATACGTGTCGGGCTTCCACCCTACGTCTTAGCAGAGCTAGGTTTTAGGGTGCCATTGAAAAACAGGTTGCCTAGTATACTTTGCTGGTGTGAGGCAAGTAAACGCTGCGCCAACAGCTCCTCAGTGAGCGGGAGCCATGGATTATTTGATAGTGGTGTGTGTGGGGAATATAGCATCTCCCACCCAAAGTAGTGCCGTAGTTTAGACCAAGCCCAGCATGTGGTGGAGAGGGTCTGTATGTCGTTGGCTCGTATTGCACGTGATTCTATGTATTATTTGATGGGGTGTGTGTGGGGGAATATAGCTTCTTCCATACCATGTAGCGCCGTAGTTTAGACCAAGCCCAGCATGTGGTGGAGAGGGACAGTATGTCTGTAGGGTCACGTGGAATACCCTGAGGGAGTTGGGAAGACAGTGGGAGGTGTGATGATTGAGTTCTCTCAGGTGTACGGTATGGTAGCCTGGCATCTGGGTGATACCAGAAACAGGCGTAGTGCGATTATGCCACCAAGTAATATAGTTGAAGATCTGAAACCCTGAACCTGCCACAGTCCTAGGGGAGTGTCAACGTTTGCCAACAAATGTGGGGGCGGCGGCCAGCCCAAACAAGTCTCCATTAAGCGGTCCTGTGAGGTGGCAAAAAAGTTGGGGATATTTGTAACCTGATACAAAGATCAGGGGAGAACCACCATTTTAATAATATTGCGTCCTGATATGGCTAGTGGTAAATTAATCCACTGTTCTACCTGGGTAGCAAGTTTGTCAATAGCTGGGCCATAAGTATGGCGGATGTCTTCGGTTTTATCTCTATGTAGAAATATCCAAGATATTTGGGGGAGTCGTTACACCAGTGCAAGGGGATATTCAAGATCGAACGGGAAAGAGTTCTGATTTGCTCAAATTGACAGGTCGGAATAGATCCCAAAGTGTGTAACCTCACGAATGAGCGGGGGTAAATGGATAGATGGGGTCATGGACTAACAATAATGTATCATCCACGTAGAGTGAGGCTAGAAAGAGGCCATGATGGAACCGAAAGCCCCTGTAGAGATGGATCTCCTGCAAGTATCTAACAAGGGGGTTCATAGAAACAATGATCAGGAGGGGGGAGAGCGGGCAGCCTTGCCTCGAGCCCCTAGTGATTGGAAAAGTGTCAGTGTCCCAGTCACCTGAAGGCGGGGCCAGGGGTCCTTGTAAAGCAGCAGAATGAGGTCCCTAAAGCCACTGGGTATTCCCAGTTTGATTAGGGTTGCATGTAGGATGACCACTCCAGCGAATCGAATGCTTTTTCAGCATCCATTAGGGTAACGGCAGTGGGTGAAATCTGGTTCAGTAGCTCAAAAATTGTGTAAAGATTAATGGAGGTGAAACGATGCGGGACAAATCCAGACTACATGGAGATAATACGATCCATTAGAAGGCAAAGTCGGGTGGCTAGGACCTTAGCCAATATTTTGTCATGGTTCAGGAGTGACAGTGGTCTGTAGGAGGTGCACAGAGGCGCTGGCGTGTCAGGTTTAAGTAATAAGGTGATGACTGTTTCAGCCAGAGTACGGAGAAGTAAGTCTGCCTCAAGTGATTCAGTGTAGACCTCTGAAAGGTGTGGGGTTAAGAGCGATTTGTATGCATTATAAAAGTTCCTGGTAAAGTTGTCCAGGAGCCTTGAATCCGCTGAGAGTGTTGATAGCTTAGATGTTTTACACTCATGTAATAGGGGCTGCCTGGAACTGCTGTTGTCTGGGCTCAAGCCACACCATTGCCACCTCAGCAAGGTACTCCGACAACGCGGATGTTTTCTCCCCCACTCGCGATGTGTGCAGCTGGCGATTATAGGATGCGAATGTGGCAACGACCATGGCGTTGTTGGGGCAGTCGTGCCATCATCAGCCTGGAGGTTTGTGATATATGTAGCATGATGAGGGGGGGGGAAGAAAGGGTCGATGGTTACATGAGTTGAGCCACAGTACGGCTGGGTCGAGCTCCCTCACTGTACCTGCATGTTTTTGCATATTTGCCCAGGTATGCACCTCATGATCAGCCAGGTCACGGAACTCCTGCAGGGGAGTGGATTGGTTATACAGGCAAGACGAATGTATGCAAGACATATCTATTTTATCTAGATCCAATAGCTTTCCTTATTCCTTTGCCAAATCATTCTTTATACTGCGGAGTACACCTGCATGTTTTGAGGTGCATACACCTCTTATGTAGGTTTTAAAGGCCTCCAAAGCACAGAGTGAGTTCCAGCTGAGCTAGTATTGGTAGTCAAGTATTCATTCATAACATCACGGACTTCTGACCGAAAAACCTTATCTAGAAGTGCAGTTTTTGGGGAAGGAGTAGCTGGAGCGAGGAGCCTCATCTTCACTGGGGTATGATCGGAAAGAGTGCGCGGTTGATGTGTGCCATCAGTGAACCACAGGAGGGCTCCACGAGTTACATACCAGTGACCTATGCGGGTCAAATCATTGTGTGGGGCAGAGTAAAATGTAGTCTTTCACGAGGGGGTTGCGAGATTGCCAGTCATCAGTTAACTGAAAAGAATCTAGAATGTCAGTGAGCGCGTCCAGTGATCTAGGTTTTGTGACTATGGGGTAACCAATTGTGTCCAGCAGGGGGTGGCATATGAGATTGAAGTCGCCACCCATGAAAATATAGTCCGCATGAGTGCGACATGTTAACGCAGTTTGTAGTAAAACTCCCGAGAGTCAGTGTTGAGTGCATAAGGTCAGAAGGAGTACTGACCTATCCGCCAGCGTACCCGACACCAGCAGGTACACTCCCTCAGTGTCAGGCACACAATCCTGGCAGACTAAGGGTATGCTCTTATGTACGAAGATACAAACCCAACGTGAGTAGGGGCTGTAGTATGCGAAGAAAAGGATGGAATCCCATGTGGCGGCATATGTACAGGCATCGTGAGGAGAAAGGTGTGTCTCTTGTAAAAATGCTAACTTAACCCCATGCCTGGTTAAATGTGAGATCACAGGTTTCCCTTTTCTGTGGTTATTGAGGCCTCGGATGTTTCAAGCCATACATGGGAGCTCAACCCACGAATCCACACCAGGACAGTGCGTCATTCAGTCTACAAAGGTCTCGGTTAAGGCGGGTTTACCAAACAGTACCACCAATAAGTTCTCCACAAATATGTCGGGTACAACAGTCATTTCAGTGGTCAACAGTAATTGGGCCGATGCATCAATCCTTCAAGGCCCATTTACTAACACACCATGCAGGCCGAGCATCGCAGGAGCAGTTTTCAGGCCTCACCTCCCGTTCGGCATCGAAGCGGTGCGGGCGCATTTGCGGGCATTCTTTCTCTGCAGGTTATTATGGGAAAGGAGGTGGGGCGCAGGCCCTGCACTCCTGGCCCGCGATCGCCATGCCACAGCACTGTGCCGGGCCAGCAGCCATGCAGTGGCGGCGGAGCGACCGTCGCACAGCAAACAAAGAAATCCTTGCCTGCCACCTAGTGGTAAAAAGTGCGGAACGTTAATCGTGTGTTCTTCACTAAATTTATTTTTTGTCACACGGGAATCTGTAAAACGGATATAATCTGGTGAAACTGAACTGCGCCTTTAGACCCCCTGGGTGATAAGCCGCTCTATATAAATGGTGATTTATTGATTGAACTATAAATGCGTTTGTAGGGCGCATAATAGTAGCCCAATGCCAGGCGATGAAATGCATTGTCGGACAGATGGCACGTTCCTCCGCGGGAGAGTGCATGGTAAACCTATGCGGAGATTAAGTGGTGTCTTGCGCGAGTTACCAGTGATAGCTTGCTTTGGGGGTGTTGTAACCTGTTACCTCCTTTGTACTGAATCATTTGGTGTATATATATATGGAGTGTGGTTATTTTATCTGATAATATAAGCATGAACTCCGGTACTTCTGGGCGGCTATGGTGATAGCCGGTAGGGCAACTGATATTTTATTAGGACTGTCAGGAGGGATGTGGTTATTCTGCCTGTACTGATCACACCCTGTCTTGTGGGAGTCAGACCAGCTTGGAATGCTTGAGGTGTAAGTGCAGGAGCTACTGTCCCAGTCTGGCTGTGACCGTCCCAAGGCTCAAGCGATCCCAACCAGGTTAGATTGTCTCTGGGCTGAGAACAATGGGCGTCTATCCTTACCCAGTTAAATGTTGCCTGTGGGCTGAAACCCAGGAACAACTATCCTTACCTAGCTGGAAAATGTCTATGGCCTGTACAAAGTTGTATGACTCCCAGATTCAACTTAGGTTGCCTATAGTTCTTCGCATTGACCCACGCCTACAAATGTTTCTGTGGGCTGGGCCAGGGGTGAATTAAGTAAGTTTTTTTATTATTATTATTATTATTAATAATAATAATAATAAAAAAATAATAATACTATTATTTTTTATTATTATTATTTTTTTATATGAAGTGGTTCAACGGTGGATTTCACTTACTTAGGCATTAAGCTGGTGATCAGTGGTGTTGTAGCACATGGACTTTCAAAGCCCACGCAGGCACAAAAAGGGGGATGCCACAGGAAGTCAAATTTAGCCTTTCTCACACTTTACCCAGACTCCTGAGCTGGATGCCTTGTGAAGAGAAGGAAGGTCAAGTTGGTGAGATTTATTGACCTGAAAAGCAAAATGCCAAGGAGAAAGATAGGCTACAGCTCTATGACAGTCTTTTGCCAGCCACCTAGTTTACAAAGGCTACTTACAGTACTAACTCAGGTGTATTCAACTTCCTGCACTCACATTTCCACTAGGTACAACCTGATAATCTATCCATTTGATCACAATTATGTTTAGCAGTCCGAAAAACAATTAATTTTCAACTTTTTTAAGTTTAAGGTGATAACTTAGATATTCACAGTGCTTTATGTCACAGGCTGGAACCTCGTAGCAGTAAAATACACAAGTAACTATTCCCTACTTCACCAACCAGGATTCAGTTTTGTAGCTCTCTGGTTATACACAGTCGTCTGGAATAATTACATTAAGGAATGGACTTTTCATAATGTAAAATACTACATTTCCCACTGATTTGTTTAACTTGCATATATTTCCAATTTAAAGTGTGTTATTTTATATGCAGTTACCTAAAAGGGAAAGAACATTAAAATACCTATAAAATACTTTTTTCATTTTAGCCTCACCTTTAACCCCATCTTCACACTCAATAATTGCAAGCAAAATATTGTCCTGGGCAGTAGGAGGGTAAGCGAGAGGCTTCCCAAGTTGATGAGAAAGACCCATACCATAAAGAGAAACGAAAGTAATCCCATTCATCTACGTGTGCCACACCAAGCTGCATTTCTATGCTGCGTACGTAGGAAAATATGGGAGCCTTAAGCACCCACTGAGTCCAGTCCATCAGCCAGCATCCTGCAGCAGTTTGTGTGGGTAGTTATGTCAAAGGCATGTTGCAGTTCTTATACTATGTGAATGAGCCACACGGGCCACTGCGTACTGTTTACGCTGTCATTATTTTTTGGGTGTGACCTTTAGTGGTGAGTAAATAAATCCTGTGTCTGTTTTGAGGTCCGTCTTTTTATGGTGCCAGATTTCGCAAGGCAACAATGATGGTTCGTTTGTGTCACACATCCCTTTTTGTTACAACAATAGTGATACTATCATATGTGCGCTCAAACACTACTTGCACACCTGTTCCATTGTGTGTAGTAAGACGGATTTTTAGATCAGGCATAAGATATACTAAAATGTTGTGTAGCGAAGCAGTGAATATTGTCAATTGGTTCAGTCTTGAGGAAGTCCTGAGAAGGGGATGAAACCCGTGTTTGCTGACAATCTCTTTGTAAGAAACATCATTCGACATTTCTCGTAATAAGGCCGATCGGTTCTGCTTATGATATGGACACTGATCGGCATCAAGCCGAAGTTCTTCTTTTACAATGACCTTTTTGTAAATACTTATTAATATTGATTGTAAGAATTTCATATAGAAAAGTAAGTACCTACATGACAAGTATTTTAAGATCTGAAAAAACGTGTTTTTTTTCTTGCATACTGTAAGAAATCCATTTTCTACCGTAGAAATTACATCACAATTAGGCGGCTATTGGCATAACTGTTTCTTGACAATATTCAGTGCTCTACTACACAACTTTTCATTTTGTTTTCAGCGCTGCCACTTGATTTTTCTTTTCTATGTTTGTATGTCTTCTCATGATTAGAAAGAAAGCATGTTGGAGAGGAAAAATGAAGTACGCATTCTCCAGCATTGGATCTTTTATAAATGTACATGATTGTTTGCCCATTCCACTATTTATATGTGGCATTCTTTGGTACGATACACCAGACATTGACTTGTCTAAGCTGTACTGCACTTCTGTTTTTATTTTACAGGCACTGGAACTTTTGTTCACTCGTGCACCTCTGTCTGTCCAAAACTTTTAAGTCCATTACCACCAACCAATATAGTCAGACTTCTTCTGTGAAGAAGTCGTCTGCAGTGCTCTCATCTTCTCATTTTCAACGTTTAACTGACTGGGAACATTTTTAAATTGTTCTTGCAGCAAGATATTTTTCGGTTGTCTGCTCTGCTTGGCCCTATATTCGGTAGAACAATTAGATGTTGTACTCTTTTTGTCATTGAGCCTAAGATGAAACTATTCTGTGTTCAGGTCAGTGGCCATTTGTTGCCAATTAAATGTTTGGGAGGATGAGCTAAACAAGTACTGTTTATTATCTTTCTCCAGTCCACGATGCATCAAAGTGCTGGGACATCTCCTATCTCCCATTACTGGGACATCTCCTATAAGATCAGAAAATAAAGGACAGCGGTCATTTAAAATATACAGAACCTCCAGACCGACCTAGCTAATTGGAGGTGAGCAGCAGGAGGGGAGATCCGTGGAAGTACCCAAAGTTCATTAAAACACCTCCTGAATCTGGCACCTTAGCACCTCTTCCCCAGCTTGCAGAAAGGAAGGTAGTATGTAGAAGTTTGTTTTGAGCTAGTCTAAGCTTTCAAAGTGCCATACCGCTTTCCCAGTACATACTATCAGTCACATTTAGTTCAACTTCTCCTGGGTTGCATACTGACATTGATCATGAGTGTAAGACTCTGTTTGACATAGTAGCTCTAGGAATCTAATATATAATATATATATATATATATATATATATATATATATATATATATATATATCTAGCAGTGGGCATGGTTCTAATGCCCAGGATTTAGACAGGACATGCAAACCGTTATTTTAGACATGCCACTGGATGGAATGGATTTGTTTGTTAAAGATGCCGATGATACAGTACAGGTTGTAAAATCATACACTTACGTTTTCGTGGATGCTATAGCAGAAAGGAGACAGTCTTCCTTTTGCAGAGCCAAATAAATGTACTTTGGCTTACAGAGTTGTGACCCTTCCACTGCTGTAATGTATATATGCTAACTCAGCCTTTATTTCACATCATGTCTACCCAAAGAGTGAAACCGTGTTATAAAACCTGGGCTTCTAAACAGTAGAAGTCTAGCACAAATGAGCCTGACCTATTAACTCCTCCACATTAAACTCCCTTTCCGGTGGCCATGTAAATAGTTTGCTTAGCGACAGGCTGGAATAGCATCAGACTAATAAGTGTATTAAAATTCTGGAGGAAAACCGCATCTTCTGATTTACAAAAAATCGCGGCTGATTGATCACCAAATCCATTCCTCCTCACCATCTGAAACTGTCAAGCATTTCAATCCTTAGATAGGGTCACACAGCTGCTCCACTGTCTTGAATGGAGAAAAAAAATACTTAAAGATATTTTCTGGTTCAGAAAAAGTTAGTGTAATACTCATTGCCCATAAGCTCATGAACATATCATCTGAAAACAGATATTCATAAAGGTAATCCTACTGCACATGATCCCAACCCTCATTAAGGGAATCTGCCTAAGCTCTATACTTTTTCAATTTTTTTTTTTTTTTTTTTTTTTTTGCTTCACTAACCAAAAAAGCATTGAATAAATCTAAGGTAATGGTGGGGTTAATTCACTGGTAGTTTACTGCCCTGCATTTTGACTCAAGATAGCACTATCCTTATTCGTAAAGTGCCATTCTTCAACATCCCTCAGCTCTGCAGATCAGCAATACATGTAGATCCTTACCATAAACCTACCAGTAAACCTATAAAGACCTAGAATGACATACCCAATTCCATTATTTTATTGGGATCTCAATTGAATACACCCTTTAAAAAATATATATATTTGTTTTGTTTGTAAATACACTTAACGAAGTAGGGTGTGAACCTGCCCCTATAACAGTAATGAAGCAGCAGAGGGAGGCAAGCAAGCACATCATCATCCTATGTATACATCGTATAGAGAGTCAAACAGTACTATGTAAAAAATATGACTTATCATAAAACATAAAACATAATGACATTATGGTATAGACTTTGAGTTTGTCACAATGTAGGCCTGGTCTTGCCATTAGTGGGGTCCAAGTCATATTTAATCAGTTTCCCCAGACTTTGTAAAATTTATGTGGACACCCCCTACTCTTGTAGGTGACCTTCTCCGTTGACGTGTACTTGTCCATCCCTGCCCTCCATTTTTGCAGGGTCAGAATCTCCAGCACCCCCTAATGTTTGGCGACATCACTCTTTGCCACCACCAGACTCCACTAAACACCAAAGATTTCCAAATGGTGCCAAAACAAAAGGATGGGGTTTCTTACCCTGGCATAGAGCCATACCCCTTCCACAGTGGGGTTAATAATGTCTTTCTGCCCTATTGGGGTAGCTATGAGGCGTTTCCTAACTGGAGAGGTTGTTTCAATCCGGGGGTGGAAAATCCACCTGGCAATAAGGATTTTGCCTGTGGGACAACCCACCCTGAAAGGGGAAATTGGTCTTCCGGCCCCCAGAGGCAGACCAGAGGTGTGCCTCCAGTTTGCCCCTGGGGGCAGAAAGCCCACTTTATGACAGGAATATATATTTTTTAATAAAATAATGGAATGGGTCGTGCCCAGCTATCAGTCCCCACCTTCACCCCTAAAACCTCAATAGTCTTGGCTTCCCTGTGGACTAAAGCACCCCATCAGCAAGTGAGGGGACATTTGATTATTTTGGGTGTTTTTATATACGGGTCAGGAGAGTGTGGCTAACTCCCAATATCGTCCCACTTGCAATGTGAAAAGCTGCACTTTTTGGCTTGGTTAGGCTGCCACCTAGAAAAACCTACCAGACTCAGTCAGTTCTGAAAACTAGGCATCCAGGGGAGTCCAGGGTGTCCTGCTTTGCATGCAACCCACACCATTTTCATACCCACAATGCCCTGCAAATCTCAAACTATGACTAAAAGCCCACAGTTGTCTCGCATTTCTGTGACAAAAACTTCAGGAATCTGTGGGGAGCTGCAAATTTTCTTCCACACAGCATTCCCCCAAGTCTTCCGATATGGTACCGCACATGTGTGGGTGGGCCAAGTAACCTTGAAACAAAATACCCCAAAGTGCTATGTGGAGAGATCAGCAATTGGGGTAGCTGTGGGATTTTAGGCTGTGCTTGGTAGCCACTCTTGAGAACGTACTAACTACCGACATTCTTTAAAAACTAGACGACCAGGGGATTCCAGGGTGTTGTGCCTTGTGTGAATCCCATGAGGTTTTCTTGTCACCAATGCCCTGCAAACCTCAAACTTTGCCCCAAATCACATGTTTTCCTTACATTTCTGTGATGGAAACTTCCCAAATCCACAAAATTCGTACCACCCAGAATTGACCCACTTGGGTCAATAAAATACTGTGCCACCTGTGAAGTTGGGCGTAGTGCCCACAAGAGGAATGGATCAAACTGAGGTTGATGGGAATCCCCTGGTAAGAGGATTGATTTTGATTGTTTTTAGGCAAGAATATGTTTAAGAGCATATCACTACTGTCCAGGTTGAGTATATCTCAATGGCATGGACTCGTAAGACCGACCACGTTGGACTTGAGAAAAATGTCAAAGTCCATCATTTCTCTATTGTTTCTGCATATCTTCAGCCAAAAGGTCAGATCATTTTGCAGTTGAAGATGAGATGGGGTAAGTCACCTGCCTCATGTAGGCAGGGCCATAACATGAGTGGGGAGAACACCAAGCTTCAATGGGTTTAAAAAAACACAAACAGTAAGCTGCTAGAAATTCTGACGGGGCTGGGACTTTGGACACAAATGGCACGTGTTGTATTTGCAGTCATTGCCTCAGAGATAATGTTTGAAGGTTTTCTGACCTTAAATCGTCCTCTCGCTTTTTTGTGTGTCTTGTGATTGCGATTTGCATTTGCCAGAATGAATAGTTATGAATAGGAGAGACTGCTCCTCGGTAGGTAGATTTTGCAGTACCCATGGCCTGTTCACTTATCCAGTTTAATTATGGATACA